>NC_140066.1:9001289-9601289 GCF_963513975.1 Fringilla coelebs
CTGCTGTTGACCTCAGTCGTATTTACACATTGCTTGGTTATTTTGTTTCTTTTAAGATACATTTCTCTTTCCCTGTCTCTAGTGTCTTGATGTATTTTTCCAAATAAGTGGCTGTCTGAACGAGCTAATAGTGAGAGTCACAGATGGACAGGCTGCACTTTAGAGTTGCAGATGGGGACTTGAGACAGGAAGATAAATCTCTTTCAGACTGCTGGGTGACTGGGGAGAGTCATTAGGGGGTCTCTGAAGTAAACACACGGGTATCTGGGGAGCAGAGAGATCAAGTGATGCTTTTGGGTGAATGGAGGGGTGGACTCAGGTGCCTGAGTCACTGCTGGGGGCAGTGGGCTGTGTGGGGTGGCACAGAGCAGGCTGGCCCTCCAGAGCTCTGGTCACACCCCTACAAAAGCAAGCCATGGAATCTGAAAGCACCAGGGACTCAAGGACTTTGGAGGCAGAGACATCCTGCTTTCAAACATACTCTGTCAATTCCTGCCTATTCACATTTATGTTTTCTTCCTTCTTGTGTGTAAGGAAAATATCCTATAAAGAGGCAGAATGGCATTTAAATGTCACCACCTGCTGTCCTTTAGACTTGAAAGGAAAATGAGAAGAAGGATTAGTTATCCCAGGGCTAGAGGTGGGAGTCCTTTGCCTTTCCTTTGCTCCTCAGTGTCAGCAGAGAGAGCTGTGGCTGGGGCTGAGGTGTGTCTGTTCCATGAACACACTGACACACCTGCAGACATGGTCCTTGCTGACACTGCCCTCCCAGGAAAGCCTGCAGATCAGCAGGAGACCAATTTGCTGGTCTGGTTCTTTTAATTCTGCTTCCCACCAATGCCTAGTGGCAGGGCTCAGGAAATGTTATCTTTCCCAAAGCTGAGGATTTTGTGCATATTATTGAACAGGAAAGAGTCGACATCCAAAAAAGAAATTAATTAATTTTTACCCTCAAGGTTTGCAGAAGTCAGCCAACATGAAAAACCTCATATTTTCAGAGCACACAAGGATATGTCTCTGTTCTTTACCAGTGTTTTCTATGTCCCTTACAAACTGCCACTTTCAGAAACATCATATATGTTCCTTGGTAGCTGTTGTAATCAAGAAGTTTTATAATCTTCTTTTAGGAAGATGGAAGACTGGAAATCACTTGTACAGATACTTAGTTTTCTTTTCCATGAATAAGTCATGGCAATACAAGGGGATATGATGGGAATGCTTTTAACAGAGCTGTGTCTCTTCTACAGCATTGTTATAAAATGAGAGAAGTCAGAAAATACCTACTTAGTATATGCATCATTGTGCTAGTCCACATGATGGGCTCTTGAGATGTTTCAATTTGAAAAAATGCAAAGCAGGAAGATTTTTCTTCTGAAATTTTAAAATATAATTTGTATAATCTCAAGTCTACCACTGTGAACATATTTTGTGGACTGAACTGCTTTTCCCTCCCTTCCTGTTTCATCTCCAATTTCTTTACTTTGAATTTCCCTGTCTCCCCCAACAGCACCATGATCCATGGCCAGACACAAGGGTTGGACTTTTCCATCTTCTCATTTCTTGCATCAGTACTGAGAGGAATATGCCTATTAAAAACAAGCACCTTGTGTTTCTTAAGCTATGCCAAATCCTGAGGCAGCTCTTAGTGACTTTCTTAGGACACAGAAAAGCAAAGGGAAACGTTTAACTCACTGAAGTGACCACTCCTGTTTCTGAGTCTCACAGGGAGTGTTGGTGCTTTGTCTTCCACAATAATAGGCAGAGGATTGGATTTATTTGATATTTTTCCCTGCCACATAATGAAACCCTTAAATTGATAAAAAGGAGAAATCAGTAGAAATTGAACTGAAAGAAATAGATAGATATGTAAGGCTAAAATATATTCCTAATTTTACATCTGCTTTGGAGTTTGGTCAGCAGAAGAAATGCCCAGGAAGTTTGGACATGGAAAGGCACCTGGGACAGAGACCATGTGGTCTCCTGGCCATCTCTTGAGGGATGTGCCCCCCTGTGCAGGATGTGGCATCCCTGTGCAGGTTGAGATCCATATAAATATGTTTAATAATTATAATTTGTTGTTTCTTAAACACAGAACACAATGAGTCCTGGCAGGGATCTGTAGCCCATGATCAGAGAGAAATTTCTTTATTATTATTAATTAAGCATTACTTCAGTGCCAGCTGAACATGCACAGCTTGTTTAAAAAAAAAAACAAAACATGTTCTAAAAGTAGATTAATTTGAAAGGGTTGCCCTTCAAAATCCCTTTGCTACCCTTTAGAGTTTGGTTATCTTCTAAGGATAAAAGGATAGCAACGACTCATGCCTACCAAATATCCAAAAGAGAAATTAGTACATATGGATTTATTGACTTCATTTCACTGACAAAACCTGCTTTTGTGAGAAGCAGTTGTCTCAGCCCCTTGCTAGTGATTGGTATGTCATGTCCTGCTGACAATTCCAATGCTGTCCCTGGGGCCAGTGTGCAGCTGTGCAGCCCTGGGACTCCTGAAGACCTCTCCAGATCTTTGATTTTGGCACAAGAAATTAATCTATTCTTTCTATGCAACTTCCAGGGAAATTATGATAATTCAAACTCTCTTTGGTCCCTATGTGTAGACTTAAATTTATCATTTTAACATAGGTCAATTTGGAAGTTGCTGGAACCTTCAGATATACCATTTTTAGTTTCTTGTTTTTAAAGCTTCACAGCAATAAGCTTTATTATTTATTCTTGGAAGATTGCGTTGGCAAAAATAGAGGGTGAGCTGAGGTTTGAAGAAAAATCCAGAAGAAGAGTCCATGAGTGTGTTTTTGTGTCTCTTCACACATCTTACAGAGGTTAATAGAAAGGTACTGCCATTGCCACCACTTAGCACAAGTGTTTTCCAAAGATAAGGGGAGACTCTGGTAGTCTCAGAAAGTTTTTTTCAAGCTGATGCAAGCTTCCTCCAAGCGTGCATTAGTGCATGAGCCGGGCTATGGAGTAAGGACAGTCACCTAGAAATGTCAGGTTACTGGAAACAAGAAGTTAAAGTTTATTTTCAATGTGTATTTATGCCATACTTCTTTAGAAAAAATAAACTTTATATTTTAATAATAGGCTTTTCATTCTCAATAATTCAAGCATTTAATGTCCTGTCAAATTTTAGTTTCCTTTTTAATATAATAAACTACATAACATGCATAGTATAAGGGAAAATATTTTTTACTCTCATATATTCTGGGACACACTTTAAAATGTTTTCAAGTACACTTTTCAGGGAAATATGAATTGCACAGAATATAAATTTCCCTGATTACAACTCAGAACTCATTTAAACCTTTAAAGGGAGGGGAAAGTACATAGAGAAAATGGTGCACTCTCTACTGAACCTTAAATCAGACTAAGTGTTTGCAAGTGTTTGTGCTCCTATTGGCTTTCATGAATTTGAGGCCACATTTTTCATTCCAGCTTTTTTTAGGATGGTCCTAATGCTAGATTGCACCATACTTAAAGGAAGGAAATAAATTTCTAATAGGCAGTCTCTGAATAAGGACTGAGAGCAAAGCAGTTGCCTGCCCAGTTAAGTGAGGGCTGGGAGGAAGGTGTGGTGTTTCCTGGAGGTGGGAAATGGTTTCAGCAGAAAGACTTTGCTCATCACTCCTGCCTGGACTTCATGCTCTGAAGTTGGCAGTGGTTTTCACAAGCTTTCTGAACCTGTGACATGTGCTGTGTTCATCATCAGGAAACAGCCAGAAGTCACACATGTCGTTTGTTTCTGCTGTTATTTTGGAGTTTATTTATAAGATTTGTTGCTTGCACTACAAACAAGCTGTATTGTTTGAGCTGCCAGTGGAGGAAATGCAGACAACTCAAAGGTGCACACTTAGTTCCAAATGCTTTTTTGCTACACAGAGACCCTAAAAGTTGCACATGCCCTTCTTCAGTGTTGACAATATGCAATTAAAGAGTTGCAAATGGAAACCCAGCTGAAGATCTTTTCCTTTTGATATCTGGTCAGGATTTCCACTGGTGCCAAGTAAAATTGTATCTATCCCATATCTAAAACAAAGCAGGCTGCTCAGGCTAACAGATAACTATGCTTTTTATCAAGGAAGGCAAACTTCTGAAAAATGTGGGGGTTGTGCCCTATTATTTCCTTCTATATCTTTTGGCAAAGCGCACTTGATTCTTCATTAAACAAATTTTCCTTTCTTCATTAGTGCTCATGCCTGACTAGAAAAGCCATCAGTGGGAGGTGTGTGAGCCTGGGTTGTGTGATGAGTAGCAGGAGGGTAATGGGCCAGCCTGGGCTTTACATCTGTGGGATAAATCAGGGGCTCCAGCAGCATGTAAATAGTGTGCTGTTCTCTTTTATAGCATTCTACCAAAACCATGTGCTTAAGAAAGAGAGAGATTTTTGTAATCTCCAGAAAGTAGGGATAGGAAAACTTAATGTTGTTTTGCTTTCGGCAAAGTCTGAAAACTATTTTCACCAGGTAAGTTTTGTAAAACTCTTTCTTGGTTCATGATCTTTTTCACTTCTAAATATAAATGCTGTGTAAAGCTTTTTTAATATAGTGAGAAAGCATGTATTTTTTTCTCCTAGACTTCATAAGGGAATAGTATAAAAACAAACCCAAATCAAACCTTTATATTTTCATAAAAGCTAGATTAAATTAAAGCTTCAAAAGTTTTGAGTTCTGCTCAGAAATTCTGACTTTTATTTACATTGCCTTTTTGTCACCTTGGAAACGCTGTTCTGTGCAGAATAGCTCAGTGGAAATGTGGGTCCCAATTGCTGTTCTTAAGTTTCTCCTTTGCAAAACATCTCCCAGAACTTGCAGATGTATAGGGAAACTTTACCTAGGAGTATTTCAGTCTTTTTCTTTAACTCTGGTGTTTACATTTGTTAACAAAAGGGAAAAAAAATGACCTTGAAATATACATGTACATCTTGTTCCACAGACACCTTCCTGTAATATAACAAAAACCTTTCCCCATAAGGCAACAACAGCACTACATGAGCAATACAGGCTCTTGTTGCTGATGCTGAAGTATTAAGTCTTTCCTGAGACACTGATGCAAGAGAATAGAGAGAGAGACACATATTTCTGCAAAGCAATATTTCAGCCCAGAATTTTAATATAAAGAACACCAAGGCAGTATCCTGTTATCTGAATTTTAATGACTGTATCTTTTTTATCCTGTCAGTTGTAGCAAGGATGTGAGAGGTTTCATGAAACATTAATGGCTCTAACTGCAGTCCTCTCCATTTCCTTTTTTCTCTCTTTTTTTGTTCTCCTGATGTGATGTAAAATATAAATTTGTGAGTGGAACTGCTTTCTGCACAGGGCTCTGTTTCTTGCTTGATCTTGCAGCAGTGGCTGTGGTTCCTGCTTGGGCTGGGAGCTTCCACACTGGCTGCCTAAGGAGAGGGAAAGGGCTGGAGGTGCATGGAGAGGAAGATCTTGCTGATGACAGATCATAAACAATTTGAAATGCAGTCCGTATTTCAGGGATTTTCAAATGGAGGGCCAGCTGGATGTTCTGCAGTAGCCTCAGTCTCATCTGTAGGCTGCTGGTTGCTGGCTGGATGAGCTGTTCAAAAGGCAAAAAGCCACAGGGAATGTCAGATCCTCTCCCTTCCGCAGAGCCCAGGAAACAGGACTGAGGATGGGGTGAAGGGGGACTACACCAAACAGTTTTCAGGGCTCATAGGGTGCAAGGGCATGCCAGAGATGTGGAGATTACTGTGCATGCCAGGCACTGCAGTGGGGCTGCCTGGCAAAGTCCTGAATGATAATGAGTCCCTCAAACCTAAAACCTGTGCAAGGGGTTGTCATTTGACTGAGTGCTCTCACATTTTTACTTCCAGGGGTTGTTGTAGGACAATACAGAGTTCCCAAGCCTAGTGAAGAACCCTAGAGGCAAACAAGCATAGCTTGACACAGCCACAGAGGCCAAGTGTGTTTGGAATGTGTTGTAGGCTCACAGTTTGTGGTGATTGGGAGTGGGGCTGTGGGAGCCTCATCCCCAGTGGGCACAGCTGTGAGATAAGCAGCAGGTGAGCAGCACTGACAGCAACGAGCCATGGAGTGCCCAGGGGCACTGACCAACCCTCAAAGGGAGCAGAGGGCACACAGGGGCACTGCATCAACATGAGGGGTGTGAAAGGCTGGGCTGCAGAACAATAAAGAACTGCAGATGCTTGAAGCCTTCCTTGGTGTTGGTTGTGCTCCACTGTTGTCCCAGCAGGAATCCGGTACCTGAGGTGCTGCAAAAGGAGATTCAGCACTCTGATCCACAAGGTGCATAATAGGAAATATTCCTAATTATTGAGTGGAAGCCCATTACAAACATAAACATGCATTGTGTGATGCCATAATAGAGTGACTATAACATGGCAACAGCAGATGTAAGGCCTGATGGGTTTATTTCCATTCTGAGGCAGTATGACACCGATGTGTTCAGGAGAGGGTGTCACCACACCACTGTGACACATGTGTGTCCTGCTGTCTGCCATTCCCTGGGACTGGGATATTTGCTAGCAAATGTTCTGCCCTCCATGAGCATCATCCTGAGAAACAAACCTACAAGGCTTTGGGGAGCAGAGACACCAAGGCATCCTCTCCTTACCTCCCCATTCTTTAGGCAGGTCTAAGAGTTGGGAATAGCCTGACCTCCAACAGTTTCCCTCTTGTTGTCTCTGAAAAAGTGTCTGGTTTTTTTTTTAGATGGCAAAAATATGGCATACTTTTCCAGAAGCTGGAGAGCAGTTGTCTTCACTCTCTTGGAGTTTGTGTCTGTCTGGAGGAGCTGGATGAGTTGGGGATATCAGAGATACACTGAGTGAGGCTGAGATCTTCTACTGTAAGTACATTTTGATTAAAGCAGAGAGTTTATGTGGAAAGGTGAACAGACATCAGCTGCTTTGTTTTTCAATAAGCATTCTTGCAGTTTTCTGTGATTTTTTTCTGCTCTGGGAGCTGTGAGGAAGGTCGGAGAGGTGCAGTGGGTGTATCATGGCCTGTGTGCATCAGGTGTATGATGGCCTGTGAGAAGGAGCTTGAGATTTTGTACAGTAAATAAAGAAATATTTAGTAACAGCGCTGGTTTTTTAGCACTGAGTTGGGTTAGCATGGCCACGCTGAGCAGCTGGAGAAGCAAATGGTGTGGCAATGTAGCGTGCTGCTTAGCCATGGACCAGTGGGGTCTGCTGCTCTCCACAGAGCCAAACTGATAAATGCAGGTGTTAACAGGTCTGCATATTTAGATTTCATCCATTAGAATGATCTATTTTGAAATAAGCTTGCAAATGAGTAATCAAGAACATTCTCTGTGGAACAGACTTGACTGCTAGTCTACTGCAGAGCTTTGATAAAAAGAGCTGCAGAAAAAGTGAGGCCCAAAGAAAGTCAATGTGAAACAAAATTCAGTTCCCTTTGACTATGCTTATTAAGGGAGCTTCCACATTTCACCATGATTAACTGAGATGCTATGGTAGTGCTCAATATATGTGGGAGTTCATTTATCTGTCTGTAGTTCTACCTTTTTATTTAACAAATGATTCTTGATTTAAACGGAAATCTCTAATTGCAAAAGGTCTCTGATGCAGCATGTCACAACAAATACATACATTCTGTTACAAAAAGAAAACTTTGTCTGTTTATATTATTTTCACTGCTGTCCCAGGCTTTCTTAATTCTTCCCCTTTCCTTCATTTAGCATAAAGTTCACAGTATGTCTGTCTGAAACAATAACAACAACAAAAAATGGGATGTCTGTTATCAATGAATCAGTGGCATTTACAAGTCGGATTTAAACAAATCCGCTGTAGTAATAGTGGATGTTTTGTTTGAAATCTGAGTTTTCTTCCTGCTAGAACCAGGAAAGATTTTGATGGGAAACAAAAAAGGTGACATTTTGTGCTCGTTGACATCAATGAGCTTCCCTGGACTCTAGAGAGATTCTCCTTATTGCAGACTCAGGGCCAAAATTAGGAGGTTAAAGGTTTATATGACAGGCAGTTAATAGAAGGATGTTTGTGGGAGGAATGTCTGGGTTTTCTAGAGTAAAAAAATAGAGGGACAATGTGAGGGAAAGGAAGGGTAAAACAGAAAAAGCCAGATAAAAGGAAGGGGAAGTCCTCAGAAATGGGGTAGGCCAGTTTGAAGGCTCCCATGCACTGCTGCTTTGAGGGGGAGACTGGATTTGGATGCAGGGTAATGAGCAACAGAGGCATCCTGTGCCTGGCTCAGTCTGTCCCCTCAGGGCAGCAGCAGAAATCCCTGCCTCCACCGTTAACCTGGATTCTCTGGAATTTCACATGCAGGGGAAATGCTTCTGTTGCTGTAATATTCTTTGGAAAAACAGGAAGCACTTGTAATGGAAAATGTGCAACAGGAGTGATAAAGAGGGTCACTGAGGTTCAGTCCTGCAGAAAAATGACCTTCATTTGTTTTCTAAGTATGAAGCAGGAGGGGGATATTTCCCCTGTGTCAGAGCTGATTGTTCTAGAACTAATGTGAAAACCCCAAAGTTGGGGAAACACATTAGAAGGAAGGACAGGACAGCCAAAGAATAGAACACAGACTAAGACAATATTTCCTGTCCCATTTATTAGATGTTATTTATAGTTCCAGCTAAGAATATACATGCAAAGCCTGTTCATATATAGAATATCACAGCACACTAAAAAAAAAAAAAGTTTTCTGATTCTATTTAGGACTTTATTAATAACAGGCAGCTTTATCACAATATACATTAATTACATGTAGAGCTACATTTGCATAACACCACAGCTGCCATTTAAAGCAAAAACACACTCAGATGTTTGGTAGATCTAAGCATTTTGTTCGGATTTCAGAAAATGTGCCTGTTAGAAGATTTAAGTAGACCATGAAATAAGCTAATTTCCCTGCTGTTTTTGCCTATGTAATTCATTCAGCACAGATGATGAGGAGATACCAAGTACCAAAAGAATTATATTCTTCTTGCCCTGTGGTCTCTGGGCAGTCTGTTTTCTCCATTTGGCATTAAATTCACTGCAAAGGTACTAATCAATGGGGTGTGTTCACAATGTTCAACTGATGTAGGGAATTTGGGGGATTTCTATTTCCTTGTTTTTTTGGTTTGTTTGTTTGTTTTTTTTTTCCATTTTTTTCCTTCTGCCAAATATCAAGTCCTCAAACAGGAAAATAATGACATATATCTATATATAATTCATCTTTCATAGTGATGAAAGTTTCTTTGTCATTACTGCATAAACCCGTGAATTAATGTCCTGCTAAGTGGTGTAATATTTTAAATAATAGCTGGCTGTGGAGGCAGAGGTATCATTTGCCTCAGGACAGACAGACAGAGTAGAGCTCCAGGTCTGCCCACTATGAGCCATTCCCATAGTGGGGTGGGTGCCACATCCTGCATCTGTCACACTGCTTTGCAGCCCTGCCAATGGAGCCTGCACATGAGACAGGGCTTTGCTTCCAGGATCACTGCCATCCCTCTGCCTGTGTGGTGGAGCTCCTGCTTCTTCCTGAGTTAGGGTGCTGAAATGTTGACTTTTCAGAAATTCCTGGCATGTGAATAAGTGCAAGAATAGCAAGAAAAACAGCAAGTGTTGAATACATTGGTTGCTTCCAACTCAGCTGCTGAGTGTGCAGTGCTGCTGTTTCTGACTTGCTGCTGTCTTGCATTGTACTTTTGTATTTTTGTTTTCCTCGCACTGAGAACAAGTGGTTGTGCTTATGGGTCTGTGTGTAACTGGAGCCTCATTCACCATTGCTCAGAGCACTGTCCCCAGAGACTGAGCTGAGCCTTAGGTTTCAGACAGGTTTGGAGTGTGTTTGGGGATCTATCATCTTCACACAGCTACTGTTCTCTGTAACAAATTCCCCTTAAGTGCTTGCCCTTAAGTGCTTCCATTGCTGGAGATCCAATTTCCAGACAGTCAGGTGTCCATTAAACAGTAGTTGCACAGTTTCTTTGGTCTCAGATCCCTTCTTCAATTTCCATTGAGAAAACTGACTTTAGCTGAGTTGCTCCAGGTACAAATCAGTGTGATAGAAGGCAGAATTTGTCCCTTTCCTTTTCAGCCAAATTGTGTGTTTCCAGTGTCTGGAAAACTATAATCTTTCCTCTTTCTGGCTTGTTTGATGCTTATCAGAATCCCCTGAAATCTACAACAGGGATGAATTATCCACCTTGCTTGCTGCCTAAGTGATGTAATACCACATCTTTAAATACTTGCACTGCTGTCCAGCTTGCTATTTCAACAATCTACCTTTAAAAAAGCACATGTAGGAATTAGTGCTTTCCTCAAAGGCAGAACACCTTTGCTCCTGTTTGTCTCTTGCCTTTCATTTTTGCTCTCTAAAGCACAACGTGTCCAACTTGCCTACCTCATATTAACCTGAAAATCTAACTATCAAATGTCAGTTTCCTTTTGAGTCAGCTGGTAGAAACTGGTCTAATAAGCTGGAACTGGGAAAGGATGGTGCCTGGTGGCCTGGGCATGTGCATTGTATTCCTTTGCACTAATCCAAATGGAATGGGATGAATTTCAGAGCTCCTCAAAGTGAGATATGATTTGGGTCCCAAGTGAAACATGCTCCTGGTGTGTTCCACATCAGAATGTGGAATATTCCATGCTCCACTCCCTGGGGCTGTCTGGCACTGCGAACAGGCAGCAGTTTTATGTCTGAATTTATGCCAGGAGTAGGTTAACTGCAAGGAGAGACCAGATCAGCCCCAGTTAATCCCTGGTCCTGGAGCAGCAGCTCTTACTGTGCATAAGGCATAATCTCTGTGTGAAGGATGGTATTTATGTTGAATATAAGTGATGGTAAGCCTTGTGGGTATGTGGCAGGGTGCCAGGGTGACACCAGCCTGCTCCTCTAGGAATCAGGAGGGTTGGCAGAACTCAGGGCAGGGCTGATATTTGCTCTTGTCGTGTGCACAAGAGCCATCCAATATTGTTCCATGTATTCTCATTTACTTAAGCCTGTCCTACAGTGAATGAAAATGACTCTGCCTTTTTCACCAAAAAACCAGGTATGCAAGCATAACCCCTGACAAAACAAGCAAACAAATTAAAATCCTGATGGAATCCATGTAATAATGCAATACGGTCAATTAATGAAACTTCACAGATTCCTGGGTTTGCCTAATGCTCACCCAACTTTCACAGATGTTTACAACAGGAACATTCCCTTGATCTGGATTCAGATTAGGGTTTAGGTTCCCCCACCCTATGAATTTTCTCATCTCAGAGAAAGTTATTGGAGAAGACCAGTTCTATTTAAATTCCTGTTTTACTGAAGGTTTTGGGGTGCAGAAAAATAACCTGTAACCACTTCTGCCTACTTCTTTATTATTTCAGTCATTTAAACAGCTATTCTTAGGTTCAAGCAAATGAAGCTTTCCTGTTTTCCACAGTTGCATAATTAATCTGTAAGGACTTTGACATTTCAAAGAATGTGCTGTTCCTAGCCTTTGTTGGTATCTGCATATTTCTCTAGATTTCTGGCCTGATATTTACACTTAATGAATGAACATGAACTCAGACTCTTGAGGTCTGATCAGATTTTTTGTGATTGACTAAGCCACAGAGGATAAACACTTCTAGGTATTGTTTCCTTTATTAATACCTAGTCTGCTCCAAGCTGCAGTAGTGAAGAATTTGCTGGATCCCCTAGAAGTTGTGAACAGTTCAGGATTGGGGCCTCTTGGGTGCAATAGTGAGCAGGGAAATTTTCAATTTTGGTATTGTCTGCCATGCTTCAAACTGGTGTCAATTTTGATCCAGCACAAAACTTTGTGGCCTTGTGAGGACCACGGGTGAAAGAACAATGAGACAGAGCTGGGCATTTCTTGGCCCATACACTGAATGAAATCACAGCTGGGACATTGGTTGTACATCTCACAACGTGTGGTTTTATTGGCAGATGACTGAAAAATGGAGAAGTTTACTTTTGGTGACTTTTATTTTCCATGGTAGGGTGAAGACTGGTACTGCCACCTTAAGGCATGTGGTACAAAAAGAATCACTTTCTCCCAGTCTGTTGAAAGTGCAAAGAAAAAAAATGAATGTAGTATAGTCTGTCTTTCTGTCTGTCTTTGCCTTGGTATGCCAGAGGGAATTGTGTACATGTCTCTCTGAAGAGCAGTTGTTCAAGAACACTGTTTGCTACCAGAAGTCCACTGAAATTGCAGAGTTGCCCTTTTCACCATGAAATCCCCAGGCACCCACTGGGAAAGAAGATGCTCTATAAGCCATGGCAGGGATCCAGTGAGAGATCACCCAGACTGCAAAACCCTGGGTAGTGATTATGTAAAATCCTGGGAATTAATTACATACTATAATATGTTCCACTTTCTGGTGAAACTTGGGTTCAACATGTGCAGCAAGCAGAAGAAGGTAAATTACCTCAGCATTTATTGATCTATTCATTTAGGCAGCACTGCTTCCCTCATGGATCACCTCCTGGATCTCTGATACGGCTCTGTTCCACTCAGAACAAAAACAGCTCTAACTCCTCTAAGTGTGGCTCTGTGAGGAACAGAGGTGGTTGACATTACTTCAGTGATGTTTGGGCCTGGCACAGGAAGAGCTGCAGGAAATCCCTGCAGTGCCAGGCTTTAAAATGCTGGCTAGTACTGGCTGGTGATCAGCCCATGATGAGGCGCAGATTGTACTTGTTAGAGGGAATATTTCCTCATGGCAGAGAAATTCCCTTGGGAAGCCTTAGTGAATCATCCCCTGGGAGACTTCACTGCAGCTACAGGTACCATCTCTCCCATCTGGACAGCTGAGGGCTCTGCTCTGCCCTGCTGCATGCCAGACAGGTTTCTGAGGCACCACACCAGCTCAGCTGCTGGCACAAACAGAAGGAGCTGCTCAGCAGCAGCTGGCAAGGGCATCCCAGCAGCCCAGACCTAACCTGCTAGCAGACACTGAGCCCACTGATCCAGAAGGTGTTGTCATTTCAAGGTTAAGTGCACAATCTGGAGATGTTATGTGGGAGAGCCATTCCTGTGCTCACAGGGTGGGGGCCTAATATGTATTTAGCTTTACTAAATACATCTTTTCTTCAGTAGGTAATGCTGCATGGATGCAGTGCTGAAAATGTTATTTGTGGGTAAGAAACAATGGATAAGTGTTTGACAACAAGCAGAGGCTTGTCTGTGTGCAGAAGTCTATGTGTGTTGTAGATGCTGCTGTTGATTTATCAGTGAAAACAGTCCTTTAATAGATATTAAGGTATTTCATTGAGATCACATGTGATTTCACACCCTGGTAGCTCCACAAAAGGCAATGGAGTGGTCTGTGCTACTAGAATGAAACCAAAACATTAAACTTAATCTACTTATAAAATCAGGGAAAAACTAACTAGTTCTCTTTGGTCTCTGTATGTGAAAACCTTCTGTCTGTCCTGTAAAAACATACACAGATTCCTCCAGGGCAGAAAAACTGGAATTAAAATTGGGAAGAAACTATTGTTGAACAGAAAACTGCCCATGTTGCATTTCTGGATGGATTTTAATCTTTGACTGTGGGGGCACCTCTCAAGAGTGGTTCAGTTTTGGGTTTGTCAGTCCTCTGGGAAGAAATTGTCACCATCTGCAAAGGCAGCAAAAATTCTTATAGAATATTTATAAGTGTATGTTTTTGTTTTACTGTATAACTCTGACAAAATCATCTTCTTAGTAGCATACAGTAGTTTTTGTAGGTAGGAGGTGACATCATAAAACTTTTTCATGAGAATTAGGTGAAGGTATTTGGTAGAATCAGTAATTCATTCTTAAATGCTACAGAGAATAATCCACTTTTGATCATTCAGCCAACAATCTGGTTTTTAGGGTTTTTTTGAGAAAAATAGATGAAGTCTTACATCTGGATGTTTTCAAAACATCATTAGATCTGCTTTTATTTTTTCCTTGTATCATCTTAGAACATACTCTAGGACTAACAACACAGGCTAATCATGGACAAGATGCACACACTGAGATAAATTGAGTCAAAAAGGGTTATCAGCTGGTCACTGCTAAATTTGGATTGCACTAAAATGGAAATTCAAGCATATCACAATTTTGTTGATCTTCATAAAGCAGTGAAGTAGAGAGTGTCCATTGCAAAAGCTTTGCTTTACCCCTGTGTAACTGAGCTAAGAATTCTGAATGAAGGAAAAACTCCTGTGCAACTTTTTCACAGGCTGAGACAGAGCTCTAATACAATCATCATTAAACATGCCATAATATTTTCAACAGAGACATTTTTGTAGTCTTTTAGAGAGGCTACAAGAAGTAAACTTAGAAACCTCATTATTCTTTACTTTCTTTCTGGATCTATTGCAGGTAATATTTTTTCTCCCAACAATAGAGTGTAATTTTGTTATGGCTGCAGAAATTCCTGTATGAATGTGCTAACAGGCATAATTCTCTAATAGCATGATAGCTCCATAACAGATTTAGTTAATCTTCTGCTGCATTGTCTCTGAGCTGTGCTCATTAATTACAGTGAAACAGCACAGGATTACACATCTTGCCCTAAACTGCTGTTGCTGGGATCTGGCCTTGTGTAGGGGCTGCCCCAGGGTCAGGTGGAGTCAGATCACAGCTCCCATTGATGTCACTGCACCAAACCTGTGCCCAGCTGCGCCAAACCTGTGCCCAACTGCGCCAAACCTGTGCCCAACTGCGCCAAACCTGTGTCAAACTGCACCAAACCTGTGCCCAACGGCGCCAAACCTGTGCCCAACGGCGCCAAACCTGTGCCAAGCAGCTGCTGCTGCTGTGGGGGGCTTCAGAAGGTTGGGAGGGTTTGTGTCCTGGCTTGGTGGGATAGAGGGGAAGGATCCCTCATGTCCCTGCCCCAAAGAACACACAGCATAAAGAGCATGGGAAAATGGGCAGAAGCAGGGTGGCGGGATCGCACCTGAGAGGGCAATTAGATTTCCTGCCAAAAGCTGCCAGCGTTTCAGATTGTCCTTCAGGTTTTAAAGGATTACATTTGGCTTAAAAGAAGATACTAAAAATTGCTAATAAATAGGGAAATATTTTCTTAGCATTTTAAATGCAAACAAACAATAAAAAACGCTCTCAGTATCATAAATGGGGTTAGGCTGGGGATATGGTTTATGGAAATATTTCCAGTTCATTTTGTTCAAAATCCCTCTGAGTGTCAGCTCACTCTCAAGTATCAGCATTGCTGTGTTTTAATACCTAATCTGCCTTTCTTGCAAAGATTTTTCAGATAACTTGCATGTATAAATTTCAATCAGCATTCTCTACAGGACTTTTTAAAAACACTACTGAGATCAATTTAAAATAACATTTCCAATGAAATTTTAAGCTTCCTAGAATTATTTTCAAAAAGTACTTCTCATATACAATTATGTTATTGTTGTCCATATCATAAAAGGGAAGACAACAAAATTGCTGTTAAATGAAAATATAGAACGATTTTGTACTCATTAAAGAACAGGATTGCAGAAATGGGACTGTGATATGACACATCACTTTTAATTTCTACAAAAAATGTTCCTACAGTATATTTTGGTTTGTGTGCTTCCTGAGCTCGGAAATTCTTCAGGCTGGCTTTGTCTCCAGAAATGCAGGAGTTAGGATCACTGAAATGGAAATGGGGAGAAGTGTGTGGGAAGCAGGTGGATGTGAGGAAGGGAAAAACCCTTACACCCCCCAGCATAAACATATTGGAAAGAATATATTTCAGATCATTGGAGAGAATAGATTACTTTGCTCTCCCTTATTAGTTCCCTTTTCCTTATTTTGCTGCCATCATCCATCCATCCACCCATCCATCCCCCCAGCTGCCAGGCAGTTGCACCCTGCTCCTGAAGCTTTTCCATCTCTCCTCTGGCCTTCCCAAGCAGAGAGAGCCACAAGCACCTTGGACAAGTGGCTGTGATGCAGAGCTTGTGGCACTTGCCACAATAACCTGCCAGGGTTTAACTCAGCTCTTGGGCTGAGTGATGCTGCTGAGGTGGAGCTGCCTTGGAGGAGATCAGGCTGGGCCTTCCTGAGCAGCTGGGAGAAGCTTCCCTGAGGCAGAATAGGATGTAATGGGATTCTGGGGTTAATTAACCCTAGATAATGAGGTTAATTAACAGTGTAGCAGTTAGAAATGGAATATGACAGGTTACTGATGGCTTACCACGATCTTGTATTGTATCAGAGACAACTCTGCATGTCAGGAGATGGGATTCCAAAGCAGGAACTCATTTAGGGCTCCCTCTCATCAGCAGGAAATCACTGTTTGATTATTTCAGTGGTGAGGAATCATTTGGGTGACAGTGATTACAAGATGAGTAGGAAAGGATGGCGTGAGAACAGCAGGATTAGATGTAAAAGTCCTCACAGAGAAAATTTTAGGAAATGGGTAATAACTTGGGTTTCTGAGGTCATTTTGGGGATTGAAGTGTACAAAATGCTAAACCAAACCAAACAAAAAATCCCAGAAGTTGTTCTGAGGGATTGAGCTGGAAGAAAATCAGCAAATTCTCTGATCAGAGGGAAACTGAACAGTAGTAAGAAGTACTATGTCTCCATCAGGAGTTTAGGAAAAAGCTGGAGAATGATGCAAAAGAATAAAGGAGGTAAAATGAACCAAGTATAAGACACAACGTTAAAGATGATTGGCATGGACATGTTGAAAGAAAGCTGGAAAAGCTCAGTCCCAAAATTAATTACCAGAACATAAAAGCTGAGTAGAGAGCTAACACCCTCACAGAGGAGATCCCAGACAGAGGAGATCCCAGTGCAGGAGCAGCAGCCAGCCCAGAGCAGGGAAGGGCTGGGATGAAGAACCTGTGGGACGGAAGCATCAGGGCATGAGGATCAGACTCAGGAAGGATTCATTCCTTCTTGGCCCTTGTCGTAGTCAGGGATCCCCACTAGAAAGAGCAAGTCTGTGCTCTTGCTGGCCTGGAGGTTCAGTCTGGCTCACTGGGTACCACTGAGCAGCCTGTGGGCAGCAGCCAAGTTCTCCCTGCCCTGGGTCCTCTCCTCCAGCCAAACACCTTTCTTCACAGCAGTGAAATGCTTGGGAGTTCTGCTTTTCTTTCAAATGTGTTCTAAATTAGTTTCCAGGTTTGGAGAATGAGTCTCTGCCAGCTATTTTGCATAAACATTGTCTCTTTAGGATAAAAAAAGAATTGGTAAAATTATAAGTCTTAGTTGCAAAAAAAAAAAAACCAAGAAAAAATAATTTAGTTACTATCTTCACACCAGAGAAATGACTTGCTGAGAAACTCGCACTAGTCTTTTATTTCATCAAAACAGTATCTGGATCAGCTGTGTGTTTTCCAGATATCTTCAACTGAGCTGAGGGAAAATCTTCAATAAACCTCTATTTGTGGGTTTTGCTGACAGCCCAAGAGACTTGTCCAGCAAGCAGTATTTAAAGCAAAAATGCAAATATGCAAACCAGCCCTTGGGGTAAATCGGTTGTAGCACTTCCAGCGCAATCAGCATGATTTCTAAAACCTGTAGGCAAATTGCAATTCCCTGTTTGTGCCAAAGCCATGGCTTTATAGAGTGTTCTGTGAGGTCTTAGAAGCCTCAAGCAGTGCTGTCCTGCATGGCTGAGAGTGTGAGGCCAGCACACATCTTCCTGGACAGGTTTGAGCTTGGGGCTGTGTTTTGTGAGGAGACAATTGCCACTTCTCAACTGCTGCTAATAGACACGTGTGGTCTGAAAGAGACCAGAACTGCTGGTGCCCAGTAATATCAGGCTTTTTCTCTGCTAGTAAAAAGAGTTATTCTCACAATAAGATGCAGTGCTTGCCAAAGGAATAAAAAAAAGCAGTTTTTTACCTTAATGGGAGCAATTTGAGGAACTGGAGTTGTTTTAGGAACGCACTCCAACACGGCTGGAAATGCATTGAAGGTGTTGGTGTCTGACTTTGTTGAAAATGAGGAGGGCTGGCAGTAGCAGTAGCCAAGTTGAAAGTGAGTGCTGAAGGAGCTCCAGCAAAACCTTGAGCTTGGTCTGAACAGTTGCTGCAGTCTGAGCGAGGAGACTTTAAGGTAGTCTTGCATTTGTCCTTTCTAAGCAGTAATTTTTAATAAATATGACTTCAAAGATTCGTTCATGCCAACTCATATGTGTATCTTGGCCATTTCCATCCAGCTCTGTCATTCCATGTTTAAGTAAATATTGTTTGCAGTGGTGTTTGTGGAACAGCCCTGGTGAGTCCACGGCAGCAAGGGGCTGGGCTGGATTGCTGCTTATCCAGCCCCAGTGAATTAATCCAGTGAATTATTGGGGTTGTGTCTGGCAGAAAATCACATTTTGGTGGTTGCAGGGAAGATGAGCTGGTGTCTTGGAGATACTGCTGGGAGTGCAGTGTGGAGTATTAGTGCACTTTCCCTACACAGAGAGCGTCTGGTACTGCACAAATCTCAGCAGCAGCACAAGGAGTGAATGCCAGCTCTGGAAACTGTGGCTCCTTTGTCTCCAGCACAGGCGCTGCCTAAGCAGTGGCTTTGAGTCCCTTTTCACTGTCCTTGTCATGAGATGGAAGTGCCTTTTTCTGCCTCCTGCTCACTTGTTACCATGGCAGGTGATGCTCCAGAGGCCCCTCCCCGTCCCATCCTTCCTGTGCCATGGCTCTGGGGGGTGATCATCACCTGCACAAATATGCTGAGGTGTGTTCTGCCACTGCAGTGTTGTTATGAATGGTTCAAACAGCACATCACCTCTAAAGGACAGAACTGGTACATTTTAGAATCCATTAGCCCTTTAAAAATAATTGGATATCTTCTCATCTTTGTTAATTTGCAGCCTTTGGTAATTCACACTGGGTGATCTAGTCATTAGTGCAAATTATATTTAAGAAGTAGAGCTTAAATATATTCTATTCTACAAAACCTTCCAAGTATGGTAGGAAAACAATTGGGCTGCCAGTTACTTGATTTGTGTGGTATTATATTAAAGAAACCCTGGTAGAATTTAATTCGGTGCTCTGGGTTTATGGTGTGTCACAATTTCTGTTATCCTCAAAGAAGTAAAATTTAACACTAAAACAAGTATTTTTTAAAAAGTATTGTAAAAAAAAAAAAAAAGGATTTTTTTTTTCTCTTCCAATATCTTGTTGGAAAGAAGAAACCATTTCTCACGGATTTTTTCAGAGTAGAATAATAAACACACAGACAGACTTGCAATACTATTGTTAAAGACCAGAGAATTATTGTCTCAAAGAGCTCCTCAATTGCTACAGTAAAAAAAAAACCAAAAAAAACCAACTTGCAGCTCTGGTGCCAATATAATTTCTTTTTGCCATGCAAATAAGCAGGTTTTTAGCTACAGAGTACATGTAATAAAGGTGTTGTCAGACCAGGAAAAAGAGGTTCTTCATTAACTGATTCTGAAAATATAAATTGATGTTTTTCAAATGGAAGAAGAATTCTTCTGCAGCTTAAAAAGCAGAGAGTGCTAATGGAGAAAAAGGAAACTGAAGTTACAAAATAAGTTGAAGGAAAATAAGATATTGGAGAGTGTTCTTGTTGATATAGGGCAGACATAAGGACAAAAATGCATCTACAGATCTTTACTTTTGCGTCTGAACCATTTAATACAGGATCTCAAGCAAGGCTGGTGATAATAAAGTGTAAATTCAGAACATATTTCTTCAAAGTAGCAGACAGAAAATGTCAGGTAAAAAAAAAAGCAGCACTGATTTTTCCAAATTTTTTTTTTTTTTTTTAGTGGTTTGGCAGCTCCAGGTCAGAGTCAGGGCAGGAAGGGAGGCTACAAATTAAACCTGCAGCGTTTAGGATGCAAATCTCTATTCTGTGTTCTGGAGAGTAAAAGAACAATTTTCTTAAGTAATGAGACTGGCACAGCAGTGCAAATTCCTCTCTGTTGCTTGTCTTTCTGTTATTTATCAGGGAAATTAACAGCTGTATTTACAGCCTCTGAAGTACTCGGCTGAGGAGGAGTCCTTGGAGACTGCAGAAAGAGTCCTGAAGGATGGCACCTCACACACCACTCCACTGTTAGCTCAAAGGAAATAAAACATGAAATGAGAGCAGATTATGGGCACCACATCAGCCTGGCAGCAGCTGCAATAGGATTTGCCACTGCTGCTGGAATGGGAGACGCAGCAGGATCCAGCAGCTCTGCCACCGTGCGCGCCTGCACCAGCTCCCGCCTGCTGCTGCCAGCTCCCCAAATTGTCACATTCCTCTGCTCTTCATCTTTCAACGCTAAAGTTTTTGGGTTTTTTCCTTCACAGCCTTCTAACAAGGTGGTGTGGAGAGTCTAAGGCAGTTAAGTGTTGGTTGTTTGTGTATCATGGGTAAATAATTATTGATATTGCTGGGTTTAAGCTACAGCAGGGGGCACTGGAGGTCACAGGGTTGGCAGGGGAAGGAGGACACTGGTGACAGCAAATGTCAGGTTTTTTCCACGTAGAAGAAATGAGATAACTCACAAGGAGACCCATCACAAGTTAACCAATGAATAGATGCATTATGGCCTCCCTCACCAGTCCTGAGTTTGTCTCTCTGAGAGAGCAATCTTTCCTCTGCTTACTTCAGTAGCTGCAGTATGGAGTCTGAGGCTGCCCTCACCACTGTCCCAAGAATTTACACAGCAAATTGTTCCTCTTGAACTCAGTAGGAAGCAGGTATTGGGCCTTCCCAGCTTGAATCTGTGAGGTGAAAGGTCTTCCAGGACACTACAGGGAATTTCGCAGGGTCACAGGATCACAGAATTGAAAGGGACCCACAAGAATCCATAAAATAAGAGGAAGGCAACCCTGCTTTTTAGTAGCAATTGGCAGATTAAATCTGTAGTAGCTATGGGCAGCTGGCCCTGATAAGGAGCATTTATAGCCCCTTTAACCTTTTCCAGAGGAAGCTCTGTGCTGGCACAAGAGTGGCTGTTCTAAAGGTGTTAGAAGCAAGTGTCTCTATAAAGTGGGCAGGGAGGTCAGTAAATGAGTGGGAACTTTTGCAGAGACCATATAAATTTTGTGCTGGCTTCCCCTAGTCACCTTCAGAAGAGATTAAGTTTTGTCATATAGGCCAGAAAAAAAAAAAAAAAAAAAGGTTGAATTTGCCAAGTCAGAGACTGTCAGAGACCGGGGAACTCTGGTATACTGGACAAAATAATACAGATTTATTCACACAGACATGGGGGAGCAAATCCCATCAGCTTATTTATCATCAGCTAGTATTTGACTATGTCTCTTGGAATAGTTGTATTAGAAGATTGTAGACTTCAGCAGCTGATAGTTTGTACTAAATCTGCTTTTGCTAGCCATGGTAAGTCTGACATAATTGTGTCAGACAACAAGCTGCCATTTTATGAGCATATGCTTAAGCCATTGCAATGAATTATGGCACAGCATATCCCCATTATCCTCAGTCTAACTTGTTGATTGAAAACAAAATAATAAAGTGTCTACTAAAATGGAGATGGAGGTCAGACTCTGACCCATATTTAATGTTGTTAAATTACCAAATGACATCAATGGAGCGTGGGTTGTCATCTGCTGACATCCTGTTCAATAGAAAACTGAAAACAGGGCTGCTAGGAGTGTATGTCAGAGTCAGTGGGTACTTGCAGACATGCAGGGAGATAGATAAGACAAAACAAAAATGCCCAGTGTGATTCAAGGGCCCAGAAGCTGCATTTTCACAAAAATGAAGCTGTGCATGTCTGTGCTGGGAAGCTGTGGCTGCAAACAGCACAGCTGTCAGAACATGCAGCCTCATCTAACTGTGTGTGTGATCACTCAGGTGTGTGCTGGGGAGATCTGGGGAGCCTCTTCCAGCCCCAGCAGGCAGGAGAGACAATGAAATAGTGCCACAGAGTCAAAAACTCCAAGGGGCTGCAAGAACAGAGCAAAACCAGAACAGTCAAAATCAAAAGACAAAAAGGAAGTTGCGCTTTTTTGTCGGGCAGTCAATGCAGCGCCAGTCTGAAAGGGATGACTGTGTGGTCCTGTCTCTGCACTCCTCTGAAACAGGAGAGCCATGCCCAGCTCCCATCAGGTGCATCCTCCCTCTGCCACTGGGAATGATCTTGTCATTACTGGGTGATGCTGCTCCTTAACTTCAGAGGAGTTCTTCATTGCAATGGCTGTTTCAGCTCATAGGAAATGGCATTTTATTCTCTTTCTGTGAAGTCTGCTTTGTGCAATGGACAATCAAACATTGAATTTCATCACTATTTGTATTCTCTTGGATACAGTGGCTAGTCTGTGTATTTAGCTATGGCACCATTTCCTTTTCTGCTCCTCCATTCTCCTCCAAAAATGAAAGGAGATTCTCAGACCTGTCATGGAGATTGAATTGTCATCTTGTGAACTCCTTAAGGTTAGATTATTCTTTGGGTTAGATTTTTCTCCATAGCTTCATACTTTGGAATAATATGCTATATAAAATTTAGGGATGAAATTGAAACTTTAGGATGCAGTGATCATTCAGTAGATATTTCACTCCTTTCTCAAAAGCAAAGTCTTCAGGGTGTTTCTTGGGGCTTTTTGTTGGTTTGTTTGGTTGGTTTTCTTTTTTTTTTTTATTTTATCTTTTTTTCTGAGCATATGTTTATTTTCAGTACCTGGACATGCACAAAAACAAAAAAGAGAAGGAAGGAGAGAAAGGAAATGTATGGGACAGATCTTAAGGCATACAAGAGGTTAATGGATGCACCAGCATCCTCCCTAGCTGTGCTCGATCACTAACACTGTCTTGATGGTGCCATTTGAGAGCTGTTCTGGGCATCACCTTCCTTTAAGAAACACCCCACCTCACCACTGACCTTATTTTTTGAACATAACGTTAGAGGATAACCTAGAGGATAGGAGGCAATGGATGGGAACCAATTTAATCTGAGCAGTTGTGAGTGTTGGATGAAGCTGTTCTGACTGCATGTTGACTTTCCAGGTAGTGTCAAGGTACAAAGTTTTGTTCAGATTTCAGAACTGCCATCAGCTCAAATTGCTGTGACAACACATCGAGTCAAGCAAGGATGTTCCAAGCCTCTCCCTTAGCCATCCTGACAAAGCTGCTATTTAGCATCCCCAAATGCTGGTGTTCATTTCTTGGTCAAATCAGTCTGAGTTTTAGATGTGAGTTGTAGTTCCATGCAGGAACTGAGATTACTAATATTTTTTGTTTCAGTTGGTTTTTCTTATTTCCCCTTCAAATTATGACTTCAGAGAAAATATCTTTAAAAACGCAGCTGTGTTCTACTTCACGCCATGCTGGTGTAGCTTCATTAATTTAATGTTGTTCCTCCTTATTTCTGGGTTAGTATCAAAAGAATACAGCTAATTATTTTTGAATACAGAAACAATTCTGAACAGGCCACACTTGCCTCTAGCATATACTCTCAACTCAAACTAAATATGTTTTGATATCTAAAAGAGTAATTAAGAAAAAGTTCCTTTGTTATATGTCTCCATTTTATTGGTGTTTGAAAATGCTAATGGTAAAAGATATCATAAAAGAGTAACTTAATTGTGCTTGGAGTCCAACAGAATATAAATAATACAGGTTTTCTCTACAAAATTAGATAGTTTGTTAAAATATCAATTTATTAACAGAGATCATTGAGTTGTTTTCTAGCTATTGTGGGAGAGAGCTGAGGGTTTATTGCTTAAATAATCAACTTTCTACTAATGATGACTACTGCTCTCAGGAGGGAGAAGTATCATTAGAGAAAAATATCTTTTTTTGTTTTTTACATATCATTTTCCAGTGTGTATAAATTGCTTTATAGCTCATAGTTATAAGTACTAGTGATTAAAAATATTGGGCTATAAAGTCAGATTCTTTAAAAAGTAAGACACTTTCTGGGGTGGGAGCATATGTAAGCATATTTCACAATATCCGAAAAAAGGTGAAAATTTGTGAAGATACAGATCTTAATTACTTGAATAATGTATTTTCATGTGCCTGTGATCTCTAGTGCCAACTGTTTGACAAACCTCATGTGTCATGTAGATGATCCCATATGTAATATAATTGGTTTCAACTACAAACTGCCCACACAGGGAGTTAAACGTGCTCAGAGCTCTTTTGGAAGAGGCCCCACATTGCAGTGATGATGGTTTTGGTCCAACAACTCCGTTTTTTGCTCATGCTTTCAGCCCACCAGTGAACCCCTACTCACAAGCGGAACTCACATCAAATACTTGGTTTAGGTTTCTTGTTCTAGGGCCTATTCCAAAAATATCTTCCAGCAACCACTAATTTGGCCTCTCTCCAATCTAGTCCCCAGTTAGTAAATCTCTGAGTAATTTTGGTTGTTTGCTTCTCCTTGAGACACGTTGAGCCAGTGTCAGGAGGAAAGGTCCCTGCTGCAGGCTGTGTGCTCCTGTGAGCGCCCTGAGAGGTGCTCTGGGGTGTGCTCAGGAGTGCCACTCACACAGGTGACCACGGTGTTCCTCAGCCTCCCTTTCTCCTCACAGGTACTAAACTCTGCATTCCCCTCTCCAGACTTTCAGTCTACATCTCTCTGGGCTCCTCAGCCCTCTCTAAGGGGCCAAGCTGGCCAGGGACCTTGTGTTTTCCGAGCTGTTGCTGGATGGCATCCTGTTGCTCACCTTCACTAGGAGGGGACATTGGATGTCACCTCCTTGCTTGTCCCATGGTGACCAGGATGTGGCAATCACCCTCACAGAACATATGGGGTGTGAGCATCACAGAGAGCTGAGTAGTCCTGATGTGGGATCCTGTAGGGATAACACAAAAGAAAAAGGATTTAACCTGGGGGGACTTATGTAGTGTGGCTTAGGGAATGGGAGAAGGCTCCAGGGCACGGAGGGGAAAGCTGTCAGGCTGGAAATAATGGGGTTACAAGAATAAGAAAAGATGAGCCTGATGTGACAGAGAAGGCTTGGATATACATTTCAGCTTTAAGTGCTTGGACAAGCAGAAATTTCTAATAGCTTTTGGCTTTTTTCATTAGCAGCTTTTCAATGCAGCACTCTGAAAACAAGTGGTTAAACCAGCAGTGCAATAAATACTTTTCAAGCTACAGATGAGAATCTTCATCTTTCCAGGGCAGAGAGCCTCCTGCACTGAGTGGAACCATGGGATCTAAAAATAACAACTGCTTTGTTCCCTGCTGTTCTTGGAGGGAGCCAACAAGGAAAAGCTCTTTTACTTTGCCCAAAAACGGGTAGCAGGTCTCACAGTTGTCTAGGGAAGGGAGAAGGGAGAGAAAAGAAGATGGCATTTGCATTTTAACTACAGATAGGGGAAACAGATGTTGGCAGAGTTGAGTACTCAGAAGTACAGGGGCTGTTCGAAGTTGCTGTGGTTTTTGGTCTTTTTTCTTTTTTTTTTCTTTTTAGAGAGGAAAGAAGGGCTCTTTGTTTTGTTTTTGTGTTTACTCAGAAGGGACAGCACTTGGGGGGGTGGGGGCTTTGAGATAGTGCATGAAAAGGAACATGAAGTGTGCCCTAGGAATTGCTCTACCTCCTCACCAACAAAAATTCATGGCTGGCTCAGGGTCTCCAGATTTTGTGTCTGAATACCTTCAGCAAGTTGAAAACAGCCTTGAGGGGTGTCAAGTGGGGTGGAGAGACTGTCACACAGAAACCACCATTTGATTAGTTTGGATGCACAAGTGCCCTGAAACCTGCTGACTGTGAGTAAAGACATATAAAAAAAATAAGATTTCTTCCCTGTTTAACTCTTGAAACCCAAAGCTTTTCCTTTCCACCCTTTAATTGGGAATAAAGCAGCACACTGTTCTTTGAAATATCACTGTAATCAGCCCTCCTTTGTCCTCTGCCCCTGTTTCTGGCTGGAATACAACCAGTGAAACTCTGTGGTACACCAAACCAGCTGCCAGCTACATAGCAAATTACTTTCTTGCAGACTTAGGGTAAACAGAATACATTTTTTAAAAAAGTGAATAAAGGCAGAAGTAATGTAATGTATTGTATAAATTCCAGAGATTAAAGAAGTTCATTTGCAGTTAGGAAGCAGCAAAAAACTATCAGTGATAAAATTAGAAGAATTTTCATAGTACTACTACTAATTAATGTGTGAAATATTCTGAAAAAAGCTTTTGAATTATGTATGATAGCTCATTGCTTAACTAGAGACAGAGAAACTTGGCTCTTAATTCTGGCAAAGCCTTTATTATGCAGGCTTTTGGTAAATCACTCCCTTCCAGTTTACCCTTTAGTGTCAACGGGGAGCAGAAAAGAGAACTCAGATGAAGCCCCAGCTCTTGGCAGGGAGGTTGGAATGAGCTGATCTTTCAGTTCCCTTCCAGCTCAAGCTGCTCACCGAGGAGATGAGGCAATACCCCTACACACATTTCTCCCAGGTAGCAAAGTCACCTCCAAGTGACCAGGGAGATGCTCAGGCCTGGCCCCTCATCCTTCAAGCTGCTGCTTTTGCTGGCAGCAGAAGGTCCCAGCTACTCAACAGAAAGGAGCAGCTGAAAACATGCTTGAGGAGTAGGGCAGGGGCAGCACTTCAACCACTCTGCAAACCCTGTGTTCCCTTCCCTAGTGCAGATCAGGGCATTCCTGGCTCGTCTTTGCAGCAGATCTGTTGAGTCCTGCAGGCCTGCATCTGTCTGTTATCACATGTGTGCCACAGACCAGATGTGCCTGGATCTACAGTTTCTCATAAGAATACCCAGTAAGGCAGGAAGCAGCCACTAGCTACTCCAAAGTGTCTTCATTTGTGTGACAGGGGCAGTGATAAATCTGTTCTGTTCTTCCCATCTAAATATAAAAAATA
Source organism: Fringilla coelebs (assembly GCF_963513975.1). Taxonomy (NCBI): domain Eukaryota; kingdom Metazoa; phylum Chordata; class Aves; order Passeriformes; family Fringillidae; genus Fringilla; species Fringilla coelebs. The sequence goes on from NC_140066.1 coordinate 9,028,017, forward strand.
TACTTTGCTGGATTTGTCTGGTTTTTAACTGGTTTTTAACACAGGCACGGGCATTAGTGACCACCATATTCCACAGTATTGCATCTAAAACCCATTAAAAGTTTTCCCAGCGCTTTGGTTTTCCTATTTTTATTTACCTAATTTCTTAACTCCAGCACTTCTGGGCTCCTGCTGGAACAGAAGGTGCGTTCATGGCACTGGCGTTGGTCACCATAGTTACTGGCTGCTGCAGGGAGGAACGCTGCTTCTATCCCTGCAACTTTGGGGAAGTGAAATTAGACATATTAGAAAGAAATACACGAAAGTGAGACCATTGAGGTTGTGGTGCGCTGGCTTGCAGCGGTGCGTCTCGAATCACAACTGCCTTGTCCTTTGACAGCAAGGTGGGGGTGATTTCCATTCATGGGCAGTAACAAAGGGAGGAGTGAGGCTGTGCTCCTGGAACAGGATGAGCTCGATGCTCCGCAGCGCACATGGCGCAGCCCCCGCCGCCAGGGATGATGCTCAGCGAAGCAGGGATGCGCTCAGAGCAGGGATGCTGAACTATCCCGTCTTTTAAGGATTCTCGTCCCCATCTGCTGCTTTAGGGAGTGGTTTCCGTGCCACAGCAGGGCAGCGGGGCAGGCCGGGGAGAGGGAAGAGTGTGCTGCTGTGGGCTGCCCAGAGGGGCCGAGAAATGCAGGCGGTGCTGCCGCCTCCCCTGGCGAAAATGGAAATCTTCACAAAGCCCGATATGCGGGCTGGTTTTTCTCAGCTTCATCCACTTCCTCCTCTGGAGCCGTGTGCTCTGAGCGAGGCTGGTGCCCAATCTCATGTGCAAGTCAAACACAGCATCAGCAAGGCCTTCCCACTGCCAGCTGCTCTAATAACCCCTCCTGGCTGCTCTGTGCTTCCCAGCCTAAACTCTGGCTGCTGCCTGCAGGGCTAAGCGTGCCTGAGTTGTTCTAGAGACAGGCAAGTGGGTGTCGGGTCAGAGGTTCCCAGCAGCCAGGCCACCACGAGGGGACTGACTTTGCCTTTGTGCAGCTGGTCGATGGCCAGCGCTGCTTCATATTCATTCCATTTTCCCTGGGCAAGTCTCCTTGCTGAAATCAGTGCTGAAGCAGAAGTGTTTCTGCAGCTCCTTCTCTTCCCCATTTGTGTTTTGGTCTAACAATGCTATCTCCCACTATTTTAGGAGGGAAAATCCTCTTCTTCTGTTCCTCTTACTCTGTCACTATTGTTTTACCAGCCTCGTAGGCAGCTCAAGAGACATCTGAGCAGCCGGAGCCTGCTCCAGGCTATGGAAAGGCAAGAGACAGCCAACATGGCTTTCAGAAGTGAAATTTTTTTTATTATTAATTTGAACTTCATGTTTGAGTGGCAGAAAAAAAATTCTAAGCAGAATTAAAACTAAGTCAGGGATATCCATCTCCTGTGGGTTTGGGAGCACAGTGACAGTATTTTCCTAATGGGGAAAATAGTGACTATTTGCTTTAATTAACTTCAGCTAAAAGATACTCTTATATAGAATTTCTGTCTTTTGGAAGTAACAGTTTAATTAACACCTTGAAGTCTTATCTGATAAAATCAAGCAAAATTAGTTCATTCTTGCTGTCTCTTTATGGACAAAGGAATATTTTATATGGTGAAAATACTAAAGCTTGTATAAGATCCTAATAACAAGCTGCTCCAGGTTATCAGACACCTCTTTTGGTATTCCCCAAAGCACCTCACTGAGTCTGGGTCTGATTCACTCCTATTGACAAACTACCTCCACAGAGCAACCAATTTCTGTCAGTACCTTGAGCAGAAATTTGTGAGGCTTTGCTGTACTGTACAGCTGGAATGCTCAGTGTGTATCACCAGAGCTTTTTGGAATTAGTTTCAGCTGAAATTACACACAAAATGATGAGCTCTTTTCTTCCCAAATTCAAACACTTTGAAAGCTAAGGTAAATATTTCTGGATAGAGAGAAGAATGATGAAACCTCCAGGGACACTGACACCAAGATTTATGGCTGGAAAAAAAAAAAAAGAAACTGCTATGCACTTGATAATGCAGAACATCGGGGTTTGCTTCAGTTGTCTTCATTACTGTGCTGACAGGAGGGGAAGTAACCAAAATTTCTCTTCTCTCATTTATGTTATTTTCTTCCAGAATTAAAAAGGGCTTTCTGAGAAAACAAAAATGCATTTAGCAATATAATAATTTTCTGTAATTCTGAAAGGGTGATGTATTAGGAAATTCCCAAACATTAAATCATATTTTGTTCTCTATTCATCTTCTAGCCTCTCCTTAGAAGTTTTCACTTTAGTCAAGTTCAAATACACACTAATGAAAAAGAAAGAATAAACATAACTTCAAACTTTAAAAGGTGAAATTATATCAGAAAGCTAAGTACAAAAACGAATACAACCTCACAGATATTTTTTTTTGGAGAGCAGACTTTGATCTCAGTTGGGTCTCAAGGCAGGGCTGCACTGAGATGGGGGTAGTGGAGGGGCTGGTCCTGGTGGTGCTGCTGGGGGCACAGGCAGCTGCTCTGCTCACAGGGAAGCCCAGGGCAGATGTGAGCAGACAGAGTGGTCACCCTTGGCATGCAGGGTGAGCCTTAAATGATCTCCTTGCTGAAGCTGCAGCTCTGTAACTTCAGGAGAAGCTATAGAGGGTTTGGCAGTGAAGATTATTTTCTGTACATGTATCTTTCTATTCTTTTTGCTTTTGGTGTAAGCAAGAAAATAATGCCTGTTTTTTGGCTGTGAAGTTATTGCAATTTTTCTCTAAGAATTGGAAAGATACCAGAAACTTGTGTGCAAAACAGATTCTTGTTTCCCCCAAGACCTGAACGATTAAAGGCTCATCATTTTATTGCCAATTGTTCTAGAATCATTCCTGTGCAGTTTTAAGACAGCTCTGGAGCTATTTAAGCAGCATTGTTGTCCCCACTGCAGAAAGCCACAGCACTGTGGCAGCTCCACCTTCAGCCTCAATGACTGGGAGTCCCTCAGCTGCTCCTACAGATCTGCCAAACGTATCTGATCAATTTTTCTAACTTAATGGTATCAACTTGGTAGTGTTTAATGAGCCTATTTAATGTTGTCTAATGATTTTTCAATAATATTTTCTCCAAAGTGTCTAGATCAATGCTCAAAATACACTAAGAATTTTGTTGGCAACTGAAGTTTTGTAGTTCACCTGTAAGACTTGATGGTTTTCTTTTAAAAGTGCCTGTCTGTGCTCTGTACTACGGCATAAGATGAAACTGCAGGAAAACTCTTTATTTTCAGGAATGAAATTCTTCACCTAGAGCTGGGATTTTTTTAATTCTCATCTCTGGTGTGTAGTAGTGAACAGGAAAATTATGGCAAAAGAGAGGGCAATGCAGCCATGCCTTTTGTTAGTATCTAGTTTCAATGTGGAATAATAATCCATCATTTTAATCAGTGTATGAGATTGTTACAATAGCAATATCTGTCATATGTAATTTGTTCTTTTGCAGTTTTTGTAAATATTTTGGCAATATTTTGCTACCTTGCAGGACCTTACGTGGTACAGTGCCTTCTGCTGCTCCTGCTTTCTCCTCCTTCCTCTCCTCACTGTGTTGCCACTCTGGTTTCCCACTTTGCTCATTCTTTGCCACCAGTAACTCGTGCCTTCACCCAACCCAAATCAGTCTTGACAATAAGAAAATGATAAAGCCGTTCCTATGGCCCTGAGAAAATGCTCTCCAGGACAGCTGTGTTCCCAGCCCTTTTGTGGGCTTGGTGTCTGCAGTGGCTTTTGTCTTGTCTGTTTGGCTGTGAGCTCTTCAGAGCTCACCCCAGCTCTTTGTGCTGCACAGTGATTTTTGCATAACAGGGCCCTGGACTCATCCTGTCCCTGGGCATAACTGTAATAGATACAATAAACAAAATAACTTATCTACTTCCTTCCACTTGGCTGAGCTTTCTTTTTCACTGTCACTTCTCCATTTGTACTACATGAAGATAGATCTGAGTGAAGAATTTGTTCTTTACTACCTTTAAATCTTTCTCTATAAAAAAAGGGCCAGATGGGATATTCTAAATGTACACAATAAACTGTGTTCAGAGGAGGCTTCACTGGGACTGTTACATGTAGTATAGCCCTCAATTCAGGGCTGTCCTTCTCTTCTCAGCACAAGTGATTGGAAGGATAATTCTTTTTACTGTGTCTCCTGATCTTAACCTTCTTACCCATAACATGGCATCATTACAGCTCTGATGGATAAAGATGCATTCTTTCACTTCCTTAGCCTGGGGAACACTGGGAATGCAACCCTACTGTAGTATAAAAATAAGAATTGTATCATAGAGGGATTCATCCTACAGCAGTGGGTCTAGCACAGCCTAGGGCTCAACTGCATGCCATAAGAAAGTAGCAGCCTTTGAAATTTATTGTCAGGGGGCCTGGAAAATGTCCCAGAGGTGCTTTTCCATTTTGATTTGTATCTCTTCCCTCCCTGTCAGCTGTGTTGGCTGCAGTTATTTACACGTCTTTAGGGAGAAACAGATGTCAGCAATAAAGGCAATAATAGAGCTGATTCAGTTTTTAGGTATTAGCCAAGATCTGCAAACACATCTCTTGATGTTACTCTGCATTTGTCATGATAAATGTGACAGCATTTAACCTGGAAAGCCTTCAAGACAACGCAGCTATTTCCAGAGGGATTTATTGTAACTGGACCATAATAATCTTCAAAATCATCTTGTTTTGCCTTTGGCAAAGGTCCATCTTCACCCTTTGAACAATAAGTGGTATTGCCTAGGGACAGCCACATCCAGGAATCCTCCCTTGGAGATGGTGGCAGTATGACTTCAAGATTTTTCTCTCGTTTTCAGAATTTTTACGAGGAGTGGAATTTCAGGGAGAAGAATTGGTTGTACATACTCTGAATAATTAATTCTGTTACTGAGTACATGCCAGTGCTGTATTGCATGGGTTAAACACCACAGGAGGTGGTGATCAGCACATGGAAATATATTACTGGACAGAAATTCAGCTTTAATACTGTGTTTATTCTCCTCTTGGGGCTCAAGTGCTCAGTGAAATGAGGTCTCTGAGCCAACCCCAGCAGCCACCCAAGGCATTTACTGCAGTGGGAACAAGTGTGAGACAGAGATGGGATGAGAGCCAAGCTGGGCACCAGCTCTGCTGGCTGCTGAGGGCAAAGTCCAGGCCAAGCAGGAAAAGTCCAACTTTTCAGCACTTCCCATTGTTTTGGGTATAAGAGGTGCTGCTGCTGATCCCTGCAAGGCAGTAATCACATGCACTCCCAACACGAAGCAAGGTAATCAACTGACAAAGTGAAATAATCTGAGAAACCATTAGCTTTCTAATGACTCTTGGAAGTCTCATTAAAACTGGTCACTCACTGATTGTTCACATTACTGGAAATTTGAGCAGAACATTGTGGGCTTTTTCCATGGCTGAAAAGTTAGGACAATTTTCTCTATTATTCAAACAAAATTAAAAATAAAGAATGACGGATTTTTCTCAAGAGGTTTTAAGAGCTCCATTTGCAACCACTCCCTTTATTATTATAATAATCCCAGTACCAATATGAACTTTTCTCTCTCAGTTCCTCCATTCCAAAACATTTCCCCTTCAAACCCAATCATGTTTAAGTGTAAGGTTTATTCTCCATGCTTCTCTTGACCAAGGAACTTGGCAGTTCCCTGACTTTTCAGTTCATGCTCCCTGATCAGACTGTCTCCTGCTAATTACTTTTTCTGCCTAATCATCACTAGCCAGTTTTGCTGCCTGATATAAACTCACTTCATGGATGGCAAATAATATGGGAAAGTGAATAAGAGAGGGCTCATTCTCTCCAATAGGCTCCACCAAGGAGAGAGAAAACCATTAGTGCAATACAGAGTTTAAGAGTTTTGTGTTTTCGTCAGAACTCAGGGAATCTCTACTCTTCTCTGGTTTAGACCTGGCTCCTCAATGAGTAAATTAGGATAAACTTTTTTTGCAGACATTTTGGTCTCTCTCCTTTCATGACTACACCTCTGTAAGAGCTCAAATCTTTTCCCAGAGTGGAGGAGGAAGGTCTGTGACATTACAAACCAGGGCAGTTCTAGCCCCACATGGGAGCAGAATGGTCCTGGGGGAGTGAGGGGGACTGTCAGAAGAGTCTACTTTGACATTTGGTAGCTACATAAACAAATTGACATATGTATTCCTGAAAAGACCTCTCAGTTCAATGCTCCAGTGCATTAACTGCCAATGCATCAATAATCAACTTAACGGGTGTCTTTGTAATATTCTTAAAAATAAGAGACATGCTTCTCAATTTTCACCATCATGGTTTTTATTTGTTTGATAATGGAGTGGAAAATTTTTGTGAGCCTGGAAAATGCACTCTAATTTGCTAGAAATGCAGAGAATTACTTCTGTCCTTTTATACTGTGCAGCACTGAGTGATAGCATCCAGTTGACTTCCCCAGCTGTTAGATGAAATTTCACTTGCTCTGGCTTATCTGTGCTGTCTGGCCCCAAGCAGTTCTGTGGTTTGTTTTTGATAGTGTCCATCAAACTGAATCCATACTCCCAGGCAGCAAAACGAAGCTTGATTTGTGCCAAATACGTTGTACATTTACAGGTAGTGAGGGGCTGTCAATGCATGTTAATAATAGGGAATTGGTTGTTAGGGAGTAGGAATTTAATAATGCCTGGGAACTATCTGCTAGCAATAATGCTGGAAATAAATAACTACCTGAACTGCCTCTCCAGACAAGAACTGTCTGACATGGTTTGCTAGAACTTTGCTACTGGGACTATAGAAATGGCAGTGTTCTGTGTTTTGTGATATATACAGCCTGTCTGTGCATGTTATACCTGGTAGGGCCAGTGAGCCACAATTCCTTCGATGGCTATAACCCTGAAAATTGGTGTGTAGCTCTCTGCCCTTGTGGATGGATGCCACAGGATATGTGACACAAAACCCACCAATGTGTGTCACCCATAGCCTGGCTCATGCACCATTCCACAGACACATTCAGACACAACTCTGCTTTTTCTATTCACACCAAATGGTTTGGTCTTTACAAATAGTGCTGCTGCAGCCTGTGCTGAGTGGTATCTCTTTGCCCACATGCATTTATTCCAGAAGGCTTTTCCAAGGACCAAAGCAGTGTAGTGAGTTTTGTTAATGCAACCTGAACCCTTAGACAGTCTGGAGGCTTTATATTAAAGCAGTCTTTTTTTGCCACAGTAATGAAATGGAGTCACTGACTATTTTATCTCTACATGTAGGGTCAAATTTAATAAAAATGCAATGATTTCAGACAGGCAGCTTCCCCAGAAATCTGATTCAATATTCAGATAATCATACCCTGTCGTGTTTCATTGTCAAGTGACAACTGAAATCCTTGGTCTCACTCCTAAACCACAAAAAGATACAGACTGGATTTGGAATTCCAGATACCCAGAGAAGCACAGGTGTTGCCCTTGTTATGACAGACTTGCTGCAACTGTGCCCTCTTCAAAACAGCTCCAAATAACTTTTGAGGATGTGTCTTGATAAGAGTGACTGGGGAAAACATGCACCGGGCAGGGAGTTGGAGGTTCCTGTCTGAGGGCTTTGTTGTGTATCTGGAATAAGGATTCTTTCTAGCATTTTGTTTTTCTGTTCAAGGTACTCTGAGTATTACATGAAAAAGAGATGCAGGCTTTCAGTGATAGACTGCACCTGAATAATGTTTCCTTATTCAGCTTGAGCTGTCTTTGTCACTAAAAATACACTGTATGTAAGCATGGATACCAAAGGGACTGGATATCTATTGATATTTTATGGTGTTGCTTTAGTTACCAGGCTGAGAAAAAACTTGCAGAAATTGTGATATAAAGGTGGCCCTTGAATCTGAGCTCCTTAAGCAAGTCCAGAGCCTTGAAAAATGGAGGATTTTCCTTGCTGATAAGTTTAATGAAAGTCCAGACAAAGCTTCCTATGCCAAAACCCAGCCTTTTTAGGGAAAAAGAAATCCTACAATAATTTCTATTGCTGGAGTTTGAGTAAGAAGTTTCCTTTCAAATGCATTAGTTTAGTAGCACACTAACAGTTTCTAAAGTACTTTATCTGAATTCTATTACTTTTTCTTCAAAGAAAGGTCTTGTTCTAGTTTGTTTTTTTTTTCTTTTTGCTACATTCTGTGAAATTCTGTTTGTCCAGTTTTCATTGATCCGAAGCATAAAAATCCTCTTTTTAGTTCTTTTAAGAAGTTTTTTTTTCCCATTCTTTAAAAAAAAATAAATCTTCAGGAGCTATGTATGCACTCAGATAACTCAGAAATAGATTCTCTTAGAACTTCTGTCTTGCCATGAGCTTGCTCCTCAGTAGAGGAAAAGTGGCTTTGACTCAGCTGAAAAAAATGTCTCTCAGATGTTGCAAAGTCAGAGTCTGAGCAGCTCATACTGTGCATGGGCAACAGATGATTTGCCACAAAATTAGAGCCCCTGGTGTGGAGGGACCCCACCAGTGCAAGATAAAGAATTCTGGAGGCCTTCTCTCTGAAGTACACCTAATCAACTCTAAAGCATAACTGAAACCCCTGGCCAAAGTACAACAGGGTAATTCCAGAATACTGGAACTTGTTTTTCCTTTGGATGTGCACTGTGAATCTTGGATTCTTAGCTTTTCCCTTAGTGCTTCTCATGGCTGAAGGCAGGACAGCAGACTTTCTTCTTCTGCAACTGCTTGTTTTTATGTTGTGTGACTGCCCCTGCCTCATTCTAAACTTCTAATATAAAAAGGCAATAATAATCTTACTGCAGAGTTTGTGGTACATAGCACATCCAAAATACACATAATAGGAGATGGGGAAAGGAGAAAAATAGAAAAGCATTGGTAGCTGAATTCTGAACCTCAAAGCCTGTTTGGTTTAATTCAGGATCCTAGCTGACTTTGGCTTTATTTTGCATTTTTGGAGTTGGTATTTTGTCTCACTCTTGCATGTATTGCAATGCCATTTTATCTTTTAAAACATTTTAGAGGTATGCAGACATTTTTAGACAGTAGAATATAGTACAGCCAAGAACAATGCCAGTGTACATTCACTTTCAGAGTTCCATTTTCCCTGGGATTTTAAGGCAATGTAAGATCTAAAAGTTGTTTGTTTATGTGCTGTGCAGACTATGGCCTTGACTTTCAAAAGCAGTTTTGAAAGCTTCTTTTCAGCAGCAGTTTTGAGGGCTGAGAGCATGTCAGTCAAACACACAAAGGCTGTAGCTTGTCCTGATTGCTTCTGAGTGCACCAGCCTTGCCTCTATGAGTCTGCCACTTGCCCTTCACACATGAGCCTTTTATCAAAAAGATATATTTATCTGAAGGCTAATCACTGGTTTTATTTTAATATGTGTATGGTGGGGAGCTGAGAAGAGGAACTGTAGCTTGTTGCTGCCAGAGATTCAGAAGAGAAACTACGTGAGGCTCTTTCATCTCCATCCCCGCAGACAGAGACCTTGGGGAGGGGGAGCTGCAGGAGCAGCCACAATGGCCATGAAGCAGAGAGGCCTCTTGCACACGTGAGCTTGTGGCTCTGCCTGGGGCTGTGTCTGCTCAGAGCCCTTGGTGAAGCCCTGGCAGTTCATTTTCCTGAATCCTGATGTCTTTACTTTCTGCTCAACCCCTGGCAGCCGCTCAGCAACACTTCAAAGTGAAACTTCCCTTTGGAACATATTATTAATTTAGTGTCCAGTGCCAAGGATAGTTGTCATTCCTCCAACATAAATGTGATAGAACCATGAATCTTGCCATTGTATTTTTACAGAATTGTTATGGTTTGGCATTTCTAATCATGTCCTAGTGCTACACTATAACAGAGCAGAGATGAGATGTTTTCAAAAGCAAAACCAGAGTTGTTAGCTGATAGTGCTTTCCTTTGGCTTGATGGTATTGTAAAGAATTTGAGAGCACCTGGAGATTAATAATGTACAATATCTGTCCAGCTTTGCCTTTTTTATGATGATCCTTCCAAATGCAAGTGCATCCTATCCAGTGGGCTCAACACAGCCATCATCTCAGTTCTGGGCTCTAGATAGATTCCATTTTATACAAAAATATTTTCTTTGATGCTCTTCATGTGTGTTCAGCCAATAAAAGTAGGCATAAAATTGCATTGTATTTCCCAGAATGCAAAGAAAAGTAACAAGAATGAATGAACGTGGAAAATATACTAGACTGGTTTTAATATGAAATTAACTTTTGCAACAAAGAGGTGGCCCATAAAAACTGAAAGTGTCTGAGGTTGCTGGGTATGATAAATTCAGGTAGAGGAACACATGTAAGTGACTGGTCATCAGGTAGCAACAGGCTGGGAATATCAGGATCAAAGGAATATTAACAACTTGATTAATTTCTGAGTTTTACATGAGACCATCAAACAAATCAGTGATGACAGACAGCTAAAGCTGATCAAAGATAATTTTAGAGGTGGCATTCAAATCAGTCTGTGTAATGTGATGACCTGGGGAATTCCACAGGCTGACCCCAAAATGTATTTCTGGCAAAATCTGTTAATAGAAAGGTGATTTTAAACAAGTGAAGAACATGAAAATATGGGACATGAGGCATGGGAATGTTGGCACAAGGATTGCTTCTCTATCCACTCAGGTCTCCTCTATGATTCTTAGGGATCCTTTTAATAGAGGCCTGATCAAAAAGTTGCAATTAGAAACATAAATAGACAGGACTTGGTCGATGAAAAGGAAATTTGAAATTTATTATAGCAATTTAACCAAAAGAAATGAAAAGACAAAAAGAAAATTAACAAGTTTTATACATTTTAAGGAACAGCAAATGCAGGGTATTTCTTTTTTTGATAAAATACCTGAAAAGTGATGAAGTTTATGAAGGAAATGACAATTTTATCCCCATATAATTTTAGAGCCAGATTTGCAAAACTTTATACTTTTGGTATAAGATGAAGTGTTACGAAATCTCTGGAAAGTAAGGAAATTCAAAGTTTCTGCAGTTGGTGAAGAAGGCAAGATCACTGGCTTGGCTTGTCATTTGCTTCTGATCATGTTACTTTGAATAACTTCAAGTTAAGAAGAAAAATACTGTTAAATGAATGAAATAGTGTGGGAAATTAAGTTAAAATGTGCCATAAACTTTGTATTAGTCCAATTCAGGAGGCAAGTGAGGACAGTGAAATGTGGCTAGCTGGGTCTGAGAATCTAAACATGACTTTTGGGGGTGAAAGGAAGTAATAACTAGATATTACAAGTCTATACATATATGGAGGTAGTCAAGACTGTTTTTTGTGTGAACTTAAAATTCAGGAAGAATCTCCCTCCCAAAATTAAAATTGGATATGCTGGACAAGGTTGCAATAATAAAGTTTAAGTAAAATATCAATGACTGTTTCTAGGCCAGCCTGCTTTCTCTTCTTGTATGTAAAACATGAAGGACTGTCAAGAAATGGTCAGAATCTTCATAAATACTTTGTTTAATTTTAGCCCTGTAAATGAATTCATTTCTGCAGTGTAGATTTCTATAGCTAGAGGTGAGACATGTATTGATTAACCTAGTAAAAATATTATCCATTGTGCCATTTGAGATGAAAATATAGATCCAGAATGTGTAAAACTATGGATCTGGGCTTGTGAAAATGAAAGTCAAATATTTTCAAACCTCTTGACAGCTGCATTAGCATCAGTCATTTGAGAAGCTTTACACGAAGAGCTAACTAAAGAAGAATAATTCCACTGGAAAAAAAATATATCCTAAGGAGGCAAACTGAAGAAATAATTAGTTGTATAGAAAAAACTCACAAGGACTGAATGCTTTTTGAAGGATTGAATTAGTAATAAAGGTAAATGCAGAACTATTTAAAAAAATTCCTCTGGAAGTTTAAATGAAGTATGCTTTCCCAAGAATTTTTATTATGGCACCAGAAAAAAAGAAGAAAAACATCCTATGGTAGAAATAAAGTTTCTCTTTACATGCAAGGGAATTCTTGTGACTCTTCTGAGGCCAAAATTAGGAAGTATTGGTAACTTGTGTTCTTTTGAGCCAGAAAGAAGAGACTAGATAGTCTACTATAACATCATAATGCAGATATCAATAATAAATATGAGAAGCCAGGTTTGACTTTTGTCGAATCTTTTATCAGCTGGCCTGGGGTTTACTGTGAAACTTGGTGTGAAAAAATAATGTCCTTTCTCAAACCCAGTCTTTCAGAAAGTGCTGAAGGCCATGTTGCTCTGCACAACCTATGGCACTGGCCAAGGCCCAGGTGCTGCTCTGCTTGGCTTCCTCTCGGAGCCAGGCACACACCAGGGTCACCAAGTACCACGAGCACTGCCAGAGGCCTGGCTGAAGGAATGCCAGCCAAGGCTCAACCCTATTTATTGACATTATAAATAGAGTGTTTGGTCTGTATGACACAGAAAAGTATATGGAATACAGAATTATTCATATTCTGATTTGTAATGAAAAGGTATTTGTGTCTTTACTTTCACTGTGTTATTCTACAATTTTTCTCTTGCATGATTACACTTTTCTCTGTGTTTTCTCCTTCTATTTTAATCTCATTTTAATCTTTTATTTTAATCTGTGGGTCTCACAATGATTCTCTATTGATGTATCTTTATATGAACTTGTACTACTGTGAATGAACCATCCTGGCAACTAGGATGGTTTTCTCCTTGAGGCAGATCTGCACAGAGCTTTTAGAAGTGGTGCTTAGGTCAGTTCTTTCACAGCATCTCTCCTAACCTGCTCCTGTCTGTGTGGCAGAAGTTGTTGCACACAAAGCCAGGTTCAGTCACTTTGCTGCTGTTCCAGGCTGAGGCTCTTGGCACTTCACGTGCTGAAGGAGGCACGTGGCTCCTGGCTTTGCTGCTCCCTGGGGCTGTGGCTCTTTGAGCAGAAATGTGTGTTCCTCCTTCGCTCAGGGCGTGGAGCTGATGAGTTCCAGGCTGGCACAGAGACCAGAGGGTGATTGGCAGGTTTGGGTCTCTTTCAGAGACAGCAGCTCGCCTCTCCCGCTGCCCTTCCCTAGCCAAACTTAGCTCCTGCTTCGGAAAAGAGCAGCACAGTCCAGCTCACTTCCCAGGAAAGCTTGAGAAATGCTGTGAAAATAAGCAGGGTGAAGTGTTTTGTCTGAGTAGAAGGGCAGACCTGTCCTACCTGCTGGGCCTGGGACAGCAGCGCACAGTTTGCTGGGATTCTGTTGAATTTCCTGGGGGAATTGAGGGCAGCCCTTAGGTATGGCATTGATGCTGGTGCTGGAGACTGCACCAGGTTGGTTTCTGTGGGATCACATCCATATTTTCCCAATGAGTCACTGCAGTAAACTCTGCTGTGTGCAGAGCAGTCCTGTGCCAAAGCAGGGCAGCCGTGGGAGGGGGCACCGAGGGCTGCTCCACGTGCTGCTCCGAGTCCCTGATTTATCCCTGGGAGCAGCACATGCCTGACATCAGCAAGGGAAAAGCAAATGTTGTGGTGGTGATTTACATGCTGTGAGAAGAGGTTTCCACGGGTTCCTTTTGCTTAGTCACCCACAGGATGCTCATTTAAAAAGGAACAAATACTGTGCCTGGTGATTACTGCAGGTAAAGCCTGTTCAGAAGCTGTTAGCTACAAAAATCAAATACACATCTACAGCAGCCTCACACAGCTCAAGCAGCCATCTTTTTATGTGGGTATATGGATCCTTTCTTTCCTCCTGCATATAGAAAAATATTACATAAATTTACTTCTCCTCTGTTGGAGGAGAGGAGAACCAGGGATTTTTTTACTTCTTTTCAGCAAATAAAGCCAGTGTGATCACTCTCTTTTTTGTTCTATATCCACTAACAGTCCTATACCCATTTACTTACCAGAGTTATGTCTTTATCAAGCTCTTCAGCATTAACCCTCATATGTAAAGACCTTGAGTGACCAGTCTGTGAGTCAAAACCTATGAAAACATTTATAGTAAAGGCATTGCTCCTATTTAGGGAAAACCTTCAAACAATAAAGAAAACCTCTAAGCTCAACAAAACCCCAAGAAACAGCCTGGCAGGGATGGAGCAGCATGAGATTTGCCTGTTGTAGGGTGAATACTCTGTCTGGAGGCAGAGGAGCAGCTGGTGACTGATGGCCCTGGGCTCCATCAGCCAGCAGCATCTGTAGGAAAATGGTCAGTGACAAAGAGATGTCCCTGTGAGGAAGCAAGGGTCAAGTATATCACACAAGTAAAAAAGTCTCTGGTTTAGAAGATTATTTTATCTGCAGATTGGCTTCTTACAGATGGGGAACTTTTCAGCCAAAGGTGTGGTTCACTTTTATTTAATATGACATAATATGACATAGAGCAACATTTGTCTTCATATTACCCCAAAATAACATGAAGGACAACAAAGCCAGAGACAAGAAATGTGTGAAATGAAGACTGGCTGTATGCAAATTCATCCATAGATTTCCAAGTCTCTCCTGGGTTCTTTATTTCCTCAGTTTTTTCTGGCCACGGTGCAACTCCTTTGGAAAGAGCCTTGAAACTACTTAGAAAAATGGGATGCTCTCTTCAGTAATTTTTGCTGAATAAATGCTGCTTTCAGTTCTTAATGCCACCAGCTATCCAAGTTCTTACCAACCAGTGTGACTGTAGGCAGAGTTGGCAGAGGTATCCTGTCCCACCAAAGGTGTAATGAGGGAATTGGGGCTGGCTGCTGGAGCACTGGTGTGGAGCAGAAGGCTGTTTCCACACCTGCATTAGAGCAGCAAGGATGGAGCTGCTCAACGAACACAACTGCTCTGCTTTCACTCAAGAGGTGCAATTAATGCTTTTTAATGGAAATTAAATTCTATAGCAGCTGGTGATCCAAAATGTTGACCAGAAAAAATGGACCCTAATGAACTGTGCAATCCTCTTAATTCAGTTAGTTTACATAATTACATTTCTACCTCCTACTCAGCTCAATAATTGCACCAATGCCCTAACTTGAAAACCCATCTTTGTGCCTTAATGGAAAGGTTTAAATTATGCTGACCCAATCTGCTAATAGCAGTGATCAATAGCACTGCTTCATCTCAGTTTGTTTTTAAAGAACTATCTATGTTGCTGTGTTGTTGTCATAGTAATTGGGAGCTGCAGTTACAATCAGCTCTTCCAGATGTTGCAGAGATGGGGAGGATTGTTTCTGTTCTGGCTGTTTGGGACAGTTAGGAGTTGGTTTTCTTCCTTTTTCCTTTTGCTTCCTCAGTGTCTGAGAAATCTGTGAGCAATCCACTGTTGTTCTGTAAACAACTCCTTGGGAGCAGCTTAAGTTTACAAAATAGTAGCTTGATGCCAGCTGGTGAGAGCAGCTCTTCTCATGCCACGTGAAGTCAATGTCAGGTCACTGCTCATACCAGCTGAGGGTCTGGCCTTGCAAACCTCCTGATGCATCTGTCCACCTGGCCCCTCTCTCCTGATGGCAGGCCCATGACCAACATCAGTGCACAAGAACAGACAATGGTTCTGAGAAGTGCAAGGTCACAAAATTGTCCCTCCCCTTCAATAATTTTTTTTTTCTCCTGACCTTGGATGCGTGTTTTTGTTGGGTTTTGGTTTTGAGTTTTTTTTTTTTCCTCAGACTGTTTCAAGATGAGTGATTAAAATATGGAATCTAAAAAGCATTTATGAACCTGCAGACCTAATGTGCTCTGCAGGAAGTGTTTATAATTGTGTCTTCTTGAACCACTCTGCATATATTATTGTGCTTGTTGCCTTCACAAACACCACCACCCCTTCTGCTCCAGCAGCACACACTCAGTAGCGGTGAGCTCTTAGGCTGCAGTAGCTTTGTCTATTTATTTAATTAAGAAATCAAAGGCATTTTATTATTTGTTATTATTTTTAGTGTTGCAAAGCTTTGAAATACTAGACAGTGGTTGAGCTACAAAAAAAAAGACTTTTGCTCTTACACCCCAGAAGGGTTTTTCCTTAGTGTTATTTTTCATTGTTATCTCTGGTCATTCTGTGGTTTTATTGGAGTTATTACTCTAAAGGAAACCAGGAAAAAAATCTTGCTAATGATGAATCAGTATGCCATAAAGCCTGTCAAAGCCCCTTCATATTAATGATACTTTTGTCACTGGCACTGAAGCTTTGTTTTGCTGCTGTTGTTTTGGCCACTGTCCCTCTGTCTTTCAGGGGTCATTTCAAGTCATTCCCTTTTGACTTCTTCACAGTGTATGGTGAACCATGCAAGAGTATCTGCCAAAAATTCTGTCAGCTTTCTTGTCAGATGTGTCTGCAGCTGCCTGTGCAGGCTTTGGACACAGTGGTTCAATCAGCTCACGCCCACTGTCTGAGAGATGTTTCAGCAGCACACTGAAATCCCATCAACCTAAACATGGCTCTGTGGGATACAGTGAATACTCTGGGAAAATTCTGCCATGGCAAAGAGGCTGAGGTTCAGGTTTTGAGTTTTTCTTTCCTGGAACAAATCCAGTGGTCACTACTGGACAGCAGTTTAGTGATGCTGCAGCTCCTTGTGTGGCCATGAGCTGCCATCAGTGGGCACCTCATGGTGTTATGTTTGTGAGCCATGAAGCTGGGCTATCAAACCCACTGCAAATGGAGGGCTTCCAGTTTCAGAAGGAAAAAAAACTTTTTCAGCAAGCTCTGGAACAGTCCAAGGTAGCTGCAGGCATTGGTGCATCACTTTTCTGGGAGAGGAAATGTACAACAGTATTTCAAGGTATGAGGAGCAGGCGGGGCTCCTAAGTTGGAAAACAATTGCCTTGAGACATCCTCAGGAAAACCAACAGCTATTTTTTTAGCATTTCAATGGATGGAGAAGGACACGAGTGAGTTTTCTCTGGCTTTTTTGGTGTGACCAGGCAGTGTGCAGGAGGTGCTGACTTCTACACAAATGATAATTCCTCAGCTTTGAAGTATGAACCAGGAAGGCAGAACATCTCAGGGGCTCACCTTGGTGGTGCAAATACCTGGAAACAGGCTTAGTAAGGGTTCTATGAACACGGTGAAACAAAGAAGCTCTAAAAGCAGCCCCACCTATGCTGGATCATCAGAAATATGCAAAGTATTTCATTTCAGGGGAAAAGAAAAAAAAAATATATATATTGTTCTCATTAGTAAGTGGAGCCCTGGTGGTATGGAGGAAATTGTGTTGACTTATTTTATGGGAGGATTTAGTTTTACAGTATGTGTGCTTGGATGCTAAAAAAAGCAGCAGGTTTCTTCACAGAGTGCATAATTTTGCAAGTTTTATACTTACTTCAGGCTGATGATTTCCTGATTATACTGTGTCCTTTTGCTGCAGAAGCTGTTGATCTTTGCAGAAAAAAAAAAGAAAAAAAAACCAAAAAACAACCAAGACTGAAATGTAGAAACTGTAGTGCTGTTATTTTGTGGTGACAGGAAAGATGCACCAGCATGCAGGTTTATTCTTATGCGACACATAATTGCTCAGAAACTATTTTTAAAACCAGGCTGAAAGAAATCACAAGGATGGCATAGAGAAGCTGTCATTTGACAAACCTGCTTAGGCTGCATGCAGGGAAAGTTTAAGGGGTGTAGGGACCATGACTGCAGCTACCAAGGGAGGAGGAGAGAGGGGAGCTGAGCATCCCTCTCCAGCCTGCTCAGCTCCCATTAGTGACCACATCACGCATGTAATGTGCACTGCTTCCCCTCTGCACCATGGAATGGGCTCACCACCCCAGGGAAATTCTGGCTGAACAAAAGCTTTCTGGATGCTCTGCAAACCCATCTCATTTTTATCTAACTGCAGTTTGCTGTCACTGTAAGCATTTATAAATCTCCATAATGCCAAACATTGCCTCCACTTATGAACCTTCCATCACTAATGTTCTTAGACTATTGTGACTGCAGCAGCATTTTCCTCACTCTATCATCGGTTTTTGCCATGCTTTGTGCTAACAGGAAGTTTAGAATGCCCAGCTCTCAGAGAAGCCAAGCATGCTTTCTTTTATGCTTAAGAAACACTTTTCAGCTTTTCATCTGAATCAAGCACCCAGTAAATTGGGTTCCCCATTCCCTGCAGAAACTGATGTGCAGCTCCAAACACATTCTACTTTATTTGTCAACCCTAACCCAGTCCCTCCTGCAGTGAGAATTGATAACATCTGAGTTAGTTTATTTCTGTGTCCTGTATTCTGTGGGTATCTGGCATGACAGCCAAATGTCCTCCCTGCCAGCCCCTTTAGCTCTCAAGAGAGTGAAATACATTCCCTCATCAGAAGAGGAACAAAGTCCAGTTGCAGGTGGACGTTCAGGCTTGTGTCTGCTCAGGGTGAGAGTGAACAGCTTCACTCCAAGGGTCACTGAGCACGCTGACAAGGATCTCCCCATGACAAAGCTCATTCTACTGAGTCTCTTGGTGCTGGCAAGAACAGAGGGATTTTGAACAAACTGTTGATATGATATTTAAAAAGAAAAGGTTTGGGGTTGCATTATGTCCAGCCTGTTACTCAAAGTCTCTTTAAAGCACAAAGCACCCTGAGTGCAATGCTGTGCCATTCACAGAGTGACCCTGTCCTGTCAACCAGAGAGGCAAAACCCCAGGTTAGACTGAAAGCTGCAGTTCTTGAGCTGCAATATGAGACTAGAGATGTGCCAGAGATGTGACATTCCTGGGAGAAGCTCATTTCATGGGCCACCTTGGTAACCACACTGGTTCCATAGACATAGCACAAATAACGTGTCCTGTTTCAGAATGATAAGGTACATTAAAAGCTTATTAGCCTTTACAGGAAGTAAAGATGCTGTCAGGAGGGCTACCTTTTAGCATATGTGCAGGTCTGCCATGCTCAGTCAGCCATGACAAACCATCCATCTTGGAGATCATCTGGCAGCCAGCAAGCTGAACAAATATGTTTGTATATAAGGCACAGAGCCTCGGTGGTGTAACTAGGAAACTGAATTATTACTTCTGTCCCTGAAGGCTGACTGTTGTTTAAAATTCCAGGTTACTGGGTTTTATACACTTTGCAATACAATTTATTCGCTTATTCTCCTTGTAAATTTTCAAATACAAGTATCAGAACATGATCAAGGGTACTATGGAAACACACTGATTCAATTTAAAGAGCAAGCAACTAATCCTTATAGAGATGTCCTTCTATAATTATGTACTTATAGTTTCAGAGAGTCACAAGTATACTTGAGGGAAAATGTTCTGTTAACGTGAATTACTCTAA
Organism: Fringilla coelebs; assembly: GCF_963513975.1. Classification (NCBI taxonomy): domain Eukaryota; kingdom Metazoa; phylum Chordata; class Aves; order Passeriformes; family Fringillidae; genus Fringilla; species Fringilla coelebs. The sequence goes on from NC_140066.1 coordinate 9,047,179, forward strand.
TTTATCATTGGTAGTAGTAGGACAATCCCTAGAAGCTGTGAAGGATAACTCAATGTGTCCTGCAGAAAATAGCAAGAGAATGCCCATCCAAAATATCTTGTCTCTATAGCCAACACTCAAAGAAAAATGGACAACAAATCATTACCCTATCTACCTTCAAATATGCTGCTGAGATGGAGAAATGATGTTACTTTGCCAGAGACATTAACAAAATCTGAGGAATAACTTTCCACTGAACTAAAGAAGTATTCTGAGAAATTTTCTATTGAAACTACCTTGTACTAGAAAATGTGTGTGTATGTGGGGGGTTGTTTGCATTTTTTCCTCCTCATAACAAAGGTGTCCTTTGCATGTTTTATTTCCTATGAATTAAAAATGGAAAAATCTGGCATAATTAGTGTGTCACCAAAAATATTTCAGATTTCAGACACCCTTCTTAAAAAATTTACAGAAGAACTTACATGAACTTTTCACGTCATGGACATCCTCTACTAAATATTGTTAATTTTCAGTTAGCTCTGGTATTGAGGACCCCAGCATTTCAGTAATCACCAGGCTGTCTGTATGCTCCTTGAAAAGTAGCCACAATTGCTTCAACAACAGCATCCATCCAAAAGCCAGAATGACTCAAACTGAATTCCTGCTCCATGTGTGTGATCTGTGAAACAACAGAGAATATTTGTGGAGTTCCTTCTGTGCAGTCTAAGAGAAATAACATGCCTGAAGGTTATGTATATATTTATTTTTTAATCTGGGCTGAACATCTGATAGTGGAATATGCAATCCACTGAAGGAGAGGAAAAAGAAAACCCACCTTAACCTTATAATCAGCACAAATGAGTACAGTGGCCTAGGGACAAAAGCACTGTGCCCAAGCTCTTGTGCCAGTAAATTTCCTGGCACAGGGACAGTTCTCCAAGAGAAGACCATGTGAAAAAAAAAGAAAAATTTGCATCTCTTGGCCCAATCCTTTTCTCCTTAGAACAGTTAGGATCCCTTGCAGAGTGCAGTAACCCAGTTTCTCCCAGCATGCAGATGAGCCATTCCAAGAGCTGCTCCAGCAGAGCTGGGCATCCCCTGCAGCCCCGGAGCAGCGAGGGCACAGCACTGGGCAGATCCTCTGGCTTTGCATCGTGCTGCCCAGCACTTGACCCATTGCTGGGGGCTCTGCACAAGAGAAGTGGCACAGCAGGGGCTGGGCCACAACTGGGAACTGGGCCAACAGTGACCTGGAGCACACTCAGACAGAAGCTGTCTGGTGTTATGCTGATATACAGCTGTTTCTTGTAGCTCTGGGAATTATAAAATGTGCTCTGCTTTTGCTGTCAAAGACCTAATTTAAAACCACATTCTTTAGAACACAGAGAAGCAGTTAAAAAAAGAAAAAGAAAAAGGGGACAAAAAAACCCCAACCACCACCAAAAAAACCTAGACTAATAGAAAGTAATTTGTGACCACGTGCTTCGCTCATCAAGTTAATAACTCATTCTTGTAGTTCAAAATGACACAGCATCTCAGAGATCATAGCAAATAAGGATTTAAATGCCTAACTGCAGGGAAGAGGGCTACACCTTGTAATGCAATAACTTACATTTAACAGGTCCTAGAAGATAATTTTTTCAGATTTCTAGGACTTTTCTGCATTTTTGAAGAGGCACAGGCAATGCCCTCATTTAAAAATAGTGTGAAAGAAGAGAGGGCTGTGCTTTTTTTGAGAAATGTATTTTGCATGCACCAAATTATCATTAAGTGATTTAGTTCTTTTAATCAACTTATGCTTGCTGTAAAAATACAGCCTGCCTTTGGGCTTGTCATCTAGGAACTGGTGACAGAATAAAACGCTAGCACAGAAAGAGTCAGGAGGACAGAAACTCCAGCTTATATCAATTCCCATGCTGCTAACACACCGGAGGGTCAGTTCATTGCCAGAAACAGATAAGGGTTTAAGCAGAATGGAAGCTTTTTCCTCAAAACTGCCTGAACCTGAGTTGCATGCATATCCTGACAGCATCTTCCTTGGTGCTGTTGTTTATGAGACCAGTGCCTTCTGCAAGGTGGAACAGTGGTGCAGGGAAGCCAGACTGTCCCCCTGTGCTTACTCTGCATCAGCTCTTGGCCTTTCTGTACTGACACCTCCTCAAAGACCTGCATGTGATGGTTTTTAACCCCCTCACTGGGTGGAGATGTGCTGCTTTTGTGCATTTGGAAGTGGCTTAGCAAAGAATTCTTTGAGTTTTGTTACTTTCAGCAGAATTGGGTAGTTCTCCTATGGCTCTTCTCTGAGATGCCTGATGCAGGATTCCAGGGATTTAAAAAAAAATATGCATTATTTTATTATTTACACCCTTGGGCCCAGATGTATAAAAATTTGCCAGAACCTGATTCATTAGATGCAATTATGAGACAAATCTGGATTCTCTTTCAACAGCATGTAAAGTCCCACAAACAAAACTGAATTCTGAAGAGGAAAACTTGTCCTGAGTGAGACTGCTGAGCTTGTTAATGGCTATTTAACTTAAAATGATTAATGGCAAAACCAGTTTGGGCCAAGAAGATGCTGATAAAGATGCATATAATTCATGTCTCAAGCTGGGTCTTGTCTTAAACACTGCTAAGGCCCTTCTGAGTTTAGAAACCAAAGCTGCATCAGCCACGAGCTGTGACAAGCAAAGCCACCACTTACCTTCAACATGAAGGGAGACCCAATTTCAGCAGTTTAGCATGGCTTATCCTAGTCAGCTTTAAATATCTTAGAAAGTGCTGCAACCGAGGTATTTATGTTTTCACTGCTCACCTCAATTAACACACTGATTGGCTGTAGAGAGCACCACAGCTGGCACAGCTTTGAGGAACATATGTTAGGAAAACATCAGTTTGACTTGAAGCTGGTTTTAATGGACTAGTTTTGTGGCTGCTAGCAAAATGGGGAAAAGAATGAGAGCTTTCCTTTTTTGGGGTTATTTTTTCAATTGCAAAACAAATTTCCTGTTCTATGCTTTATGAAAGGTAGATAGAAACCTCTGATACTGCAGAGGAAAATGCAATTTAATAAGATTACTTAACGTTCTCTGTTAAAGTAAGGGAGAACTTCTTGCAGTTTTATTTTTTGTCAGGACTGTAAGGGAAGACTTAAGAGATGTGAGAGGAAAACCAAGAAGACCAGGCAAATATATAGGCAATCTATCTACCTACAAATAAAGAGAAGTGATCGCTTATTCTCAGTGAAAGGGAAGGGGTGACAACTGAAGCCTTAGAGGTGATAGACTGAAGACACTCCAAAAAAATATTTGGAGAAAACATTATTTAGAAGTGAAAGAAACTGCAATGCCATTTATCAGCCATTTGTGGAACTGGTGGATCATCTTTGTCTGCTGTAAGCTAACCCTTGATGAGGTACTTTGTCTTTCTGAGAAAGAGTGGGTTGAGTCTGTCATGTCAGAGAGTTATGGGGAAGCACCAGCCCTTACTGAGAGGTGTGTTTCTGACTCAGAAATGTGTGAGTTTTTTGGGTTACTACTGATTTTTTTGGGTTACTACTGATTTTTTTTTCCCTACCTTGCTTTTGAACATCCTCTCCATCCCCATTGTTTTGTTTGTTTTGTTTTGTTTTTTTCACTGAAGGGTTGGTCCTTAAAAGCAGACACTGGTTGGAAACCACTATCCTCAGGTATGGGCTTTCATTTTTAGGTGGTAGGGTATAAACTATGAGCATGTGCCCATTCTGAAATGAAACTGTGCTTAGTCCTTCTCAAGTAGCTTTACTATTGCTGCCCCAAGATTGTTGTTGGATAGGATAACAAGGATAGCTGTGTTTGCTAGCCCACTCCACTCTGCAGTTGTAAAACCTGGCATTCTGGCTTAAAAGGAAAAAAGATACTTTATTAATTACTAGTTAGCACCAACTACTTGTGCTACAATGAGTGCCAGAACTGGGGAAGTAGTTACAAAATTTTGTGTCCTCTGCTTTTAATGCCAGAGTTTGAATTCAGTTTTTAGCCATACATTGAACCCTCTTTCAGCCTGGCAAATGATTCAAAAAGTACCTTCCTGAACAAAAGTGATTAAAGGATATAACAAGTTTCCAGATACGTTTAGGAGATTTGGAGATTATCATTAAGTAAGAAACCTGAGCAGAATGCATGTGAATAGCCCTGGCTTGCAGTCACCTGTGCAGTGTAAGAGAGGGAACTATCCCTCTATCCCTGTGTGTCATTTAGCTTCTAGAAGGATCCTGGGTCCTCAGAAGTGTTTGCTGAGCCTACTGGCAGTGAAAACAGAAAGGGACAGTGACTGATTTAATTAAATGATAAAAATCTATCACCACCATGCCAGAAAATGTGCTGGAGGTAAAGAGTACTCTGAGAAGAAGGCAGGTGGATAGCTGTCATTTCTGCCCTTGACAGGTGCCCCTGGGTTCACCCTGGGCCTGAGGGAAGGCAGCACCAAGGGGTGGCAACATGAAGGGAAAAGTGATTTATTCCTCTTGCTCTGAAGAATTTTTTATTTGTGAAAACTGATCCTCACAGGGACAATGAGTGGAGGCAGCTCCTCACACAGAGCTGGAAGGACACTTCTCATATGTGGTGTGGAGCCCATGGGCTGCTGCTGTGCTCTCACATGCTGCAAGGTGGTTGCTCTAGGACATGAAATAAAATGATGTGGACACTGGAATCTTCAAGGTAAAAAGAAGGCAGTTTAATTTCTGACGCTAACATTTATAGATTTTCAAAAGTGACAGTGGACTGGAGGATGACAGCGCCACCTCTCCAATGACACTGGACAAACCAACAGTCCATTAATTTCTCTTCCTCTACAAAAGAATGCAAAACAATAATTATTTAGAGAAAAGTGTGTGAGAAAGTTTGTCACAAGAATGTAACCATCAGAAGGCTTAGAAGAACAGGGTGACACAGGGTTATGAAAGAGCTCTTACTATCAGACAGGAAGAGAGAAAAATAATCCTGACAAACCTAGGTCAAGCCTAAGGTTGTGGGTAGGCAAAACAAAACACTGAAAATACTTTGGTCCACACTACAGGCAAGCAAGAAAACAGGGGCATTCCCAAAGCTGATGGGTGTGAATGAAAAAGCCTCCACCAATCCATGAGGTGTCTCTAACCCTACAGTGCAACGTGAGGTGGTGCAGACTGAGCTGCTCCATCACTGATGTGAGGACCCTGTGCTCAGGCTGTGGGGTCCACTTACCTTGGTAATCACACAGAAAAAGAAAATAATAAAAAAAAGCTAGTAAAGCAGCAGAACTTTTCAATATCTCATGAAGGTAGCCAATTACATCAACATATTTAATGATTGGAATGACAGCTGCCACTTGATAGTTTCTGGCTGCAATCTAATATTACCCCTTTAAAATATTTTTGTGGAAGGTCAGTGTTCCAGTTAACTTTAGCTGTTTATATTAACTTTTCCTCCTGAATAAATTTGACAGCACACACACTTTTTTTTTCTTTTAGAAATAGGATATATTTCTTTTCTTCCTCTGAAGAAATGAAAAGAAATATGATTACTGCAGTAAAATTGTATTATTAGGAAAAGTTTGTCTTGACAAGAGACTTTAGAGTTTATCACAAGAGACTTTGGAGTTTATCGATGGGTTTTGAACAACCTAATCCCCTTCCATCCCACTGCTTTTACAACTTGATTTTTAATGTGACCTTAGATTGATTTAATATGAATATTATATTTACACACATACACACATTATATATATATATATATGTATATACCTACCCCAGAAACCTGGAGTATCTTTTGGAATTATTTTTCCAAAGGTGGCACTCTCAGGGTGTTTGTAGGATTTTATTTGAGCTGCAAAATGGTTAAGAAAGGTTGGGCTGTGAAGAAATTAATAAGTAGAGTAAAGCAGTGTGAGATTTTACACCAGCTGAAGTGAAAGTTGACCCTTTGGGAGATTTCAGGAGAGCCAGACTTATCTTTTCACTGAGCCTGTGTGTGTGGAAGCAGCAGTGATGAGCTCCAGCTGTCTCTCTCACTAGAGGCAATTACAGGTGTACTTCCCCACACTTGACATCTCATTTTCTGGATCTGTTCAGCTAGGATAGCACTTAGTTCATTAGCTCCCAGTGGCAGTGTATATATAATTTTTTAGGTTTTAATGAAAGCCAGCCATAAAGCCATAATACATTCTGAGCTTCTCCAGTGCAAGGAAGCAGGAATAGTTTCTGACAGATCTCATGCCTGCTGTATTTTAATATACTGGGGTAAACACTGTTACAGCCTAGATAAGCACTAAGAGGGAAAAAAGTTGGTATCTATGTGGGGAAGTATGGGATAATTTGGCTTTATAAGTTTATTGCAGTCATTCATGAAGGAACCTGTCAGAATTTGTCTTGTTGTGTTAGACATGATATGCAAGGAATATCAAGAAGAAGGAGGGATGTCTTGGTGAGAAGTGATCATCCTGACTAGGTCACAGTGGCAAGAAGGAGGAGACAAAAAGGCAATTCCCTTGGTACAGCTATTCACTCTTTCTTTTCCCCCCCTTTTATTAAGTCTCCTCTTTCCTGTTACACACTGGTTTTCCCCAAAGAGTAACAAAAATATGACATGCTCACTCATTCTCTTCCTGGAAAGGATGCAATATTATTCACAATATATTGGAAAAAATTGGAACAGTGTTATTTTTCTTTTGTTTCCTTACCCTTTTTTGTTGTTGTTGTTGTTTTGGTTTTTGGGGTTCTCTTTGTTTTGTTTTTTTCTTCTGCAAATTGAAAAAAATGATTAAAATAATAATTTTAATTTACCTTTCTACAATGCTCACCTTGTCCTGGAAGAAGATCCGGGAAAAGGGACATGTAGGAAGGCATGCAGACTAAAAATTAGAATAAAGAAAAATAACTTAAATACAGTCAGGACATTCTTAGAACTTCTTTCAAACAGAATTTTTTCACTAGACTACAAAAAAGTTCAGTTCAGTTTGGTGAGGATTTTAAGGCTTCTTTTGTGGCAAGTGGTTTGTGGATGTCAAGGTTTCTTTCCAGTCAGAGCAATGGCAAACATGTTTATAGCACCAATTAAATCTCACGTGGTTCAAATTGCCTCCAAAATTAGTAATTCTCATATATGTTAAATAAATCCTCTGTATCGTGATGAACTTTTTATCAACCAGAAATGTTAAATTGTAAAGACAGTGGGAAATTAGAATACAATAACAGAGCTGAGACTTAGGAAACATGTTCTTCAATTAGTGTACTCATGCATGTCCTGCTTTTCTACTAAAATGCTATTGATTGAAAAAACACTCTCCTCTGGAGGTTATTCTACACCTCAGTGAAGTTGTTCATGAGTCAGAGATTAAAACCTTAAAGGATGAGAGAGCAGCACAGTTCAAACCACTGCTGATGGATAGATCAGTCTCTGGGAATGCAGTTTTGTCTCTATCAATAACACCACTTTAAGTAATGTGAAAATTGCACGTGATCCCAGTAGGTACAGGTGAAACAAACAACTCCAATGAATGTGTGACTGGGTTTTTGTGTTGAATAACACGGAAGAGATTACACAGCAAACTATGTAACCTCCTCCTGGAATTCCAGCAGCACTGTCTGCTGGCCAGCTGGCTGTAGTTGCACTGTGTCAGGAGTGGCTTAGTGCAGTGGATCAGTACCACTGAACATTAGGTACCAGACTTTGCCCAGCGTGCTCTCTGCTGGCAGGGATGGCAGCAGCCACAGCCCAGGAGGCCTGAGACTTGGTCACACAGGCCAGGTAAATCCTTGGTATGGACTGTGTTCTGCACAGAGCTGTTTGCACCAAACCACACACAAAGCCTGGAGATGGCACAGAACTTTCTTGAGCTCTTCATCTCTTCTCAGTGCTTGGCACTGAACGTCCCATCCTGGTTTTATTCTCCAGCTGACATTTCTAGTTTACACATGAGCTGTGCCTGAGCTCTCACCTGCAACTTCCCATCTCTTTCTTCTGCCACTCCTCTGCAGGAGCCACTGCTCTCATCCCACACTCTCCACCCTGGCTTAGGCACTGGCCAGGGACTTTGATCTGTGGGCTGTGTGGGAGGTTGTTCTGTGTCTCCTGAAGAAATCTAGTGCTCCACTAGGAGAGATGTAACCCCTTCACAGGACATTTTCCCCTCATAAATAAGAAAGGCATGTGTTATTTCTACATCCACAGAAGTGCCCCCAGACCCTCATGTGCCAGAACTTCTCCAGACATGTGAGGAGCAGCAGTTTTCCAGCCATTTAGAAAGTTCTTTTTCCCGTGTGCATGTCTTACCATGCTACGTGCCGTGATACCTGGCAAAGTTCACACAGCGACTGCCTGAACACTCTTAAAATTTTTATTTTATCTGTAGCTGAGAACTCACTTGTATTGATTTTCGGGTCTCATCTTCGCAACTTCTCTGCAGGTCTGGATGTGCCTGTTAAATTCAGGCAGCTGGGAGAGTGGGGCTCAGTGCTGAGCAGGAGCAGGGCTCGGTGGCATGTGCCTGCCTGGCCAGCAGGTGCTAACCAGCAGCTGCTCTGCCCAGAGGAGACACCGCTGACTCCAAGGGATGCAGTGTGAGGCACTGGCATTCAGTGGGAAGGAGGAGCATGGAAATCAGTAATACTGAAAGGAGGAGCTGGAAATAACCAGCAGTAAATTATATCTGATTTTGTTAGATGATGTGTTGGGGGGGAAAAAGCCCAGCAGGATTTTATGCTTCCAGTGTAGGCTTCTCAACACACAGCTGTGACATACTTACTCCTCTTTCTCTAGCTCTAGGGGTGGCAGTACCTAGAATAATCCGCTGTGTTCCAACAACAGAACAAGGAGAATATGCATACTCCCCCAAAGGAAAAAGCAGACAGCCCTAAAGAGATCAGACATGGAGAAGTGCATTGCTCAGACAGTCTGCTAAATAAATAAAAGGCTAACAGAAGCCCATGGATTTGTAGTTGAATTACATGTGGACAGAAAAAGGCTAAGGGATGAAAACATGAATTTATGTCAGAAAGACGTGAATAAGGGAAATGAGTAGAATAAAGTTGTTAGTCAAATGGGACAAGATCTTCTCAAAGTAAGAAGTCAGCAGGCCCTAAGTGGAATTACTGGAAGTCTCCAATGCATTAAAAGTTTGGAAAAATCTTTAATGTAGAGCAATAAGGAGATGGACCAGCTACCAGAAACTCAGGCAAAGAGCTAAAGGTGTGATGCCCAGTTCCTTTGTCTTTGTCTGGTAAAACAGTAAGATGCAGTGATGCTTTGTTTTTCATACATATTCTGGGAGTGTTGTGTCATGAAGCAGTGCAGTAGCTCAGACTTCTGTGCCCAAGTTCCCAAACAATCGTACTTGACTCCTGAAATTTGCCAAGCATGCTAATTTTCTCCTAAAGCATCAAAATCTTTATAGCTGAGACTTAATAGTCCAGGAGCTACCACTAAAGGAAGAACTGTGAGATATACTTAGAGTTTAATCATCCAAGTAATCATTGCAAAGATGGTATTGCCCTGTCTGTACACAGACATGGTCCTCATCGTCTGTGCATGGTTAAATGACCAAGTTAAGGATGATTCCTGTTAAATGTCATCAAATAGAACAATTCAATTGCTGACAGAATAACTGAATAATTTAGATTGAATAGGATTTCAGAATGGCATCTTGTCTGTTTTCTTGCCTGAGCTATGGTCAACATTAAATTCAGACCATAACAAGTTTGTTTTTTTACAAATGCTTAAATATAAAGTATCCAGACTACCAAGTACAAGTACTTTTGTAAACAGTTGAGCAACAAGTCTCTAAAATACCCTGAGAAATCTGATGTCAATAAAAGCATTCCCCTAAACTTGCAATTATTTGATTTTAATAAGAAAGAGAAAGCATTTTTGAAAATTGCTAGCATTCATCTTTTCCTAAACCAACACTGTTAGATACTGTGCCCAGATAAGAGGTTACTTTAGCATCCCTTGTGTTCAGACATATCCTTTTTCCCTGAGATGGGAGAACTTTGGCCACAGTTAAACATGGCTAGGACTGTCTCTCATCCCTTAGGAAGAGAGTATAAAACCACAGTTCAAGCTGTTATGCAGGAGTTTGCAAACCCCAGAGTTTGTAGAAACAGAATCCATTGAGTTTGTGGTTTGCCTGGTGTCTCTGCACCAATAACCTGCATTTCAATATGTTCCCACTATAATGCTTTAAGACTTTCTCCTGTGTCCCCAGCTGCACTCTTAGTGGGTTTTGTATTGTTTGCCTTTTCTCTACCAGCTTTCTTCTTTCACTTTTCTTCTTGTCTTCTTACCCCTTTTTGTCCCTCAAGGCTCAGCATTGCAGCCGCCAGCAGAGCCTGATTTAAGGCTACCATAGTACAGTGAGATGTTTAATTCTCCTAGACATTTCCCTATGGCAACTATCCATAAAAATTTGTTTTGCTGAGGGCAGTTCATGTCATCTAATCTAGAACTGAAACAGGAAATCTTATTTAAGGTAAGAAGGCTGTGCACTTCCCATATCATAAGCATGATGCTAAACTCATTTTGACTATCACAGATTTTCAGTTTTTCTCTGAGATTATTTCTCCTTCTTGGCCCTTATTTGAACAGAAATAACTTCTCATATTCTCCCACCCATGAAGTGAGGTAGTCAGTTCAAAGGAGCCTTTATTCCTCCTGAGTGATGCTCAGCATCAATGCTCCTCTCCTCCTTGAACTGGGCCTGTCAGGAAAACAGTTTGGACAATACCCTCTGAGACAGCTGTCTCAGCAAGAGAGAGCAGGGCAAGGGCTTGCATTAAATATTGTGAATGGATCTCAGAAACCTTCCAGAATAAGGGAATCTAGTGTTAATGAATTTGCAAGGCCTGTGAATCAGGCTCCATTTACAGTGGCTCAAGCCACTGAAAACCATTCCTAAATTCCCTGCACATTAATTCTTACTTTTATTTTTGTTTGTTTTTATTCCCCTTGGGATACTCAGTAGTTCCCAGGTGTATTGTCTGCAGAAAGCAAGGGCTGCTATTATTTACCCTTTATTATGTACTACCACAACTCCATACACCTACCATGTCTCTCAGCTACCCATCCCAACTTTTATTTATAGCCACTGAAAATCAACATTTCCAAGGTATAATGTAGCCCATTCTATACAGAGAGCTTCAGCATCTGCTCTTATGGGACACTTGGCTCAGGAGGTGTCATCTTATCTCAGAGGCACACACCCACCCTTATGGTTGTGACCCTGCTTTGAAACCTGCCCTGTGCAACTTAGAGCTGGTAACTTCCTCAGGGTAAGGAAAAGCAGGCCATGAATTGTTCTTAAAATCTCGTTTCTGTTTCACTTCTTGAGTCAGTGTGGTGCCATGCTGAACTTTGTGCTTTTAAGTGCCTCAGAGCTTTGTGAAGAACTGCTTGGTTCATGCAGGTTAAGGAATCATGGCATTGGGCAGGCAGCTCTTTTCAGTTTGTGTTTGGGAAAAGTTAACTTGTGAGTTGGGATACCACAGGAGAAAATGCTACAATGTTCATTGCATAACAAATTAATCTTCTTTGCATAACAAATTAATCTTCTTTACAAGCCAATATTTCTTTACATGGGCAGATTACAGGCATTTTTCTTTAGCTAGGTAAGAGGAACAAAAATGTAAAAGAGTTTCTTTCCTTCTTGCACGAGAATAATCTTGAAACAAATCTGATATCATAGGAAATATGGTTGTCCCTCAAACACATTATAATAACCTAATGGTCCTTTCTTAGATTTATTTTTGAGAATTGGACCAGAAAGTTGGGAATTAATGATTTCACCTCTTCTGGTCTATACATAAAATATATCCCAGTTGGCACAGCTTCCCTTGCTTGCAGCCTAAGCTTTTGAAATTATCATCATGAGCTCTGTGTCTGTTTATTTTTATTCAAGCAACACCCCTTGCTCCGCCATACATATTCTTTTAACTTCTGCAAGTTTAAAGAAAGGCTTGGAAATACCAACCAGGCACAGTGGAAAGCAGCTGCCTGAGTTTGCCTATGACTGAAATGCAGCTTTGGAATATGCAGCAGGCTTCCCAGGCAAGACAACCAGTGCAGTGGGACTGGGGAGTGCAAGGTGCTTTGGAGCAGTTCAGGCCTATATCTCGTCATGCATGGCCCTGCTGTCTCCAAGATTTCCCTAAAATCAGACATTTCATTCACTGCAGCACACTCTGCTAGATTGTTACTGAGGCAGCAGCTACATGACCTGTGTGAAGATGTGAGAATTATTTGCACTGAGTACATTTTTCCAATAGATAATGGATTTGATTAATGTGGCCTCTTCATCTTCAAATTGAATGGAATGTCCATCTGCAGATCACTGTCTGATTGAGTTAAGTCCTGACATTGCCACCTATCATACAGTGCATACACACATCATTTTCTCATTACTAAAATTTACTTGGCAATTTTTGTTAATAAATTTTTCCATTTCCTTTGGCCTCATTATGAAGGAGTCATTGAATATACATAGCTTGTCTAGCCATGAGGCCTATTAGAAGCTACTGAAGATTTTTCAGAGAAGTATTATAACCAAACAAAATAACAGATTCTTAATGTCATAAAATGTCTTCTTTTTATTCCTATCCTCATGAATCTTGCAAAATACTGACCTGTACCAGTATTGCAGCTATGGCACTATGTTAAGTGTATACATATATATTTATATTGTCCTTGATTCATTAGGTTTTTGATTGTTTTAATGATGTCTTGTTCAAGAATTTAACACAAAGTTTAGTAAAAACATCCTTTTGAAATGAAACTGGCATCAAACAGTGTCAAATACACCATCACTTTCATTGCTCTGAAATAGCTGCAGTCATTAAGCCCTCTAACAATACTATGAATCCACCAGCACTCCAAAACATCTTTATCAGCGTTGCTGTGTTTGCCCAAGCTGATGGGTATATAGAAAGGCATAAAGAAATAACCCAAGTGGTGATATTTGTTGTTATATAACTGCTCACCCACACATCCTCCAGCTCTGGAAAGCAAAGCTCTGTCTCTTTTTGTCATGCCTGATGTTTCATTTACAACTGACTTTCTGAAAATGCTTCCATCCACAATTTTGGAATTTGCTCTCTGCTGATAATCACGCAGTAGATAAGTCATGGGTGTTTCCTGCAGGACCAGCGTGGGTAGGGGGCACACACAGCAGAACATAATTATCATAATTATGCTTCCCTGTGGAGAAGCATTCCCCAGGAGCTGGTCACCTGGCACAGGGAGCCTGGCAGGGACTGCTCAGTTGTGTCCACTAGAACAAGCCTCAATTTGTTTTGGGTTGGTTAACAAACATCTATTATATTCTTCTGCCCCTTAAGAGCTGTTTTCAGTTGCCATCTCCTGCCTATGACCCCTTACATATGCAATTTATCGATTTTAAGCCCAGAGCAGTGTGACTTCACTGACTTTTGTGTGAGGCAGGTACTTATATTCTCTAAGATTTCCCATTAATCCACCTCTCCTATCATTAGGCATGAAGGGACGACGTTATTTCTGTCTTAGTATTAAAGGTTTTGTGTTTCTTTACGTCCCCCAGTGTTGACTGGAAGGAGAAGGGTGTTTTCTGTGTGCTTTTCCTTTAACTAGAAGATAACATTAGTAAGTACCCTTGTGCTATGTGACATCCTCAAAGTTCTCCATTTGTGCAAGGTTGGGGGGCATGAATAACTCGGGATAAAATGCAAGTGGTTTCCCAGACAGGTGATTGCTTTTAATGGTCTCTTTCATCTTAGTAATCTCATTAAAAGGGAAATGATAGTGAAAACCAGATCCTCTTTAAATGCAAAAACTTGTCAGGTTATAATTTCTTTCACACTGATGTACACAATTAATGCATGTCACTTAATGATATGTAGGCAAATTTTTTTTTAAAAAAAGTTATAAATTTCATCAACCTTTGAAAAATATTTAAGTATCAGAGAAAGTATCCACTTCTGAAGAAATACAGTTTACATAACGAGCCCTCAAAAAGCTTTGTTGGAACTTTTCCAGAGGTGCAAAAGTACATATTTAATGACACAATAAGAAAGTGAGAGGATATTGCATTAAAAAAATTAAATTCCCCTTTTCTTCTGTACCTTTCTTGACCTACAAGTCAGCAACTTGTCTTCTCAAGAAATATCTGAAAGCACTATGCAGTCAAACTGCTGAGGTACTGCATATAAAACTCAATAAATAGATCTTGATAGCCATTGCTCTTGCTTTATAGAATATATAGTGTGAATTCTTAGGAAATCTTGCATTAACTGAACAAAGAAAAATGGCAAGTGATTTTATGCAATGCTACAGGACCATTAAAATGTTCTTATATCAGCTCATATTTATGACACAGTGAATCTATTGGTGCTCCTCTTAATTATTCTCCTTCTGTCCTCCCTGCTTTTATCTAATTTAAATCTCAATGTAAAAACATGGCATTTACATATCTGTACTTCAAGCACAAGCATGTCTAAACATTGTCCTTGCTCCTTTCTCAGGAAGGATTTCTCAGTCTCTGGGGTATGATTACACTCTGTAGTGTGTGTCAGTTAAATTTGTCGAATCTCAAGAACAATGGCAACATCCCTATTTGTGTCTCCTTGCAAATCCTGAGTGGAAATGAAGAGTTTCTGCAGCTTAGCTCGCAGGAATCAGTGCTGTGCCCTGCCTCGCTGAGGCTGTTCCAGTGCAGCCCTGAGTTATAACTCCAGGAGCTCTGACTGCACCCACTGCAGGCTCTGCCTGTCTCCTGGGGAGCTCTGCACAACCACAGGGCTGGAGCAGAGCAGACTGAGAGCTCCTCAAGCCCTGCTTTGGGCACTGAGCCCAAAACCCTGCTTTGGGAACTGACCACTGCAGGGTCTTGAGGATGACATCAGAGGAGAAATACAGTCCCTCCCAGGAGCATCCCAGGGCCTGTGCTTGGAGCTCCAGCTCCTCTGGGTGCCTTTCCAAGGAGCTCCATCCTTGTGCTGGCTCCTCTGGGTGCCTTTCCAAGGAGCTCCATCCTTGTGCTGGCTCCTCTGGGTGCCTTTCCAAGCAGCTCCATCCCTGTGTTGGCAGCAGCTGGAGCCTCCAGTGCTGAGTGCCCCGTGCAGTGCCTGGCTCTACAAACAAGGCAAACTCCTCTCACCTTCCATTTGCTTCTCTGCTTCCCTTTTGGCCAAGGTCAAGCAATAACTCAATGAACAGAGGATATGCTGCTGGCTTTCTTCTCTCACAGCTGATGGAAATATTTATCTGAAGGTTTCTTACTTAGATCTCTACAGCAATGGCTTTAATCCAATATTTTTTAAGTCCATCACTAACAAAGGGTTTACGAAGAACTCCACCTTTCCAACAAACTTCCTGCCCCCAGGCTGCTAAAAATGCTGTCATTCTGCCAATAAATTCAGTTCTCTGCATTTTCATTATTCTCCACTGTTGGCTTTAAGACATTTAAAGACATTTAAAACACTCCTCCAGTGGGAGTGCTTCTTTGTATTTTCACTTTTTTGTGTTTTGTTTTTGTTAAAAGGTTTGATAACTTTAGGGCAGATGTCTTCAATATTTTTCATTAAAAATGTGGCCCCCTAGTAGACAGTTTGTGCTATTTTCCCCCTGGTTGACTCAGTTACTGCAAAGATCACATACTGCACCTAAAGAAAACTACCCAAGACATGTTACCTATTAACTAATGTGTCATGACAATGCTGAGACTTTACTATGAAAGTGTTTCTGCTACAGATCCCAAATGGAATTTAGTTTGTCCAGGGTCCAAGCATGCCTCGTTAATGTGTATACTTTTTTGGTCGTTTTTTTTTTTAGAGTTAATAATTTTCATGTCCTCTGTGTTTTTTAATTCAGACTGTGATTGGAAGCAGAACTGCTGTGATGCACAGAATATAATTTAAATCTTGAAGTTTCAGGGTGTCCCAGATGGTCATATTTAGCTCTTGGAGCCATCACCATGAGTGATGGTGCTTTAGTACTGAGTCTCTTGGCTTGCAGAGCTCATGACCTGTGGAACAGGTACCAGCAGCCTCCCTCTGCCCTACTGAAAAAGCATCTGCAAACCAAGTCAGTGCTACTCTCAGTCCTCCCAGCTGGGGACAGATGGTTAAGAAGAGCCAAATCTCTGCAGAAAATAATTTCTTTGTGTTATGTGAAATAATTTCTGGAGAAGAAATAGAAGCAGAGGACAAACCCCTCAGTTGTTCAGTCCACCCCTGTCTTGTCTCTGTGGTGCTGCTTTTTACAATTGTGTTTAGTCAAAGTATGTTCAGCCACACAGTATGTGAAAACTAAATGTTTTGGTGTCTGGGAGCTGGATGTGCAGCTCTTCAGGACTGAGCTAATCAGCTCAGAGGAAGTTCAGCAGCCCAGTTCCTCATGTCTGAGGCTTCTGAGGTCAGAAGGAAATGGCTTAGTGAGTTTTGCTCTTACAGAGTTGAGTAATCCTGGGGTAGACATTTTGGGGTCTCTTTTTGAGGTCTCTTTTTGGGTTGTGCATTGGAAGTCCTCAGCTGTTTTTTATTTGTGTGTCAATGTTCCTTTTTGAATCCCTGGGTCACACCTGGGGACTTGGGCAGAGGCAGCACTGCCTGTATTTAATACTTGGCAGTAAGCTAGCACTTTCTATGCAAGAATGTTCGAGTGCTTTGCAAACATTAATTACATTTTACAGACCCTCTGAGGAAAGATGGAAAGCTAACTCTGCTTTTGGAAGACATGCTGATTTTGTTGATTGACTGTATGCTGAAAGAAATGTAAAATCAACCTTTGTGTTGGCCAAATATATAACCAATGTAAAGTTAAAAGAAAAAGCAGCAAGATTCCAAACCCTGCTGCTCCAGTGCCAGAGAGCAAAAAATGAAAATCAGTTTGTGACTAGAAAAGAGTACTTTGATAACTGGGGATATCACTTTGCATATGCTACCTGATGGGTCTCTTTTTTGTCCATATATATGACACTGTATTGTCTAATTATCTCTGACATTTCTTTTGAGCTTTATTTTTGTTTTGTGTATAAACATTGGAGAAGAAAGGTCTGCCAGTCCCTGGGAGTCATATATAATTCAGAATAACTATTATCCTTTTGATGGATGGAAAGCATATTTAAAACATAGGTACAGAGCAGCAAGCAAAATAAGAAGGGGGGAAAAACGAAATGCAATTCATATGCTCAGCATATCACATACAGATCCATGTTGTCATGTTCAATAACTGTCTGAAAGCATTAAATTCTGCACTGGGGTATTGGCCAGCATGAAGGAAAAGAGGAAGCTCACAGGAATCCCTTCAGGGAAGTGTGAGATATCACAGGATCTTGTCCAAACCCACTCTCACAGCCATCCTCCATTCAGTTGGTGGTGTGGAAGTGGCTCTGAGCTTCTGCCCCTCTTCCCTGTGAGCCTGAGCCTGGAGCAGCTCAGTCCTTGCCTCTCGTCATGATCCCCCTTCCCAGCCAGCCCAAGCCAGAGACACTTTGATCTTCAGTTTCCAAACACAACAGAGGAATTGGCAGGTGTTATTAAGACAGAAGCAACTTTTAGATTACATGTCTGTTTAGTCATGCTTTTACTACAGTCCCTTTTGTAACACTTTGTTCTCTTATTATAGCTCAGGCATTTCTTCTAATGACAATTGAATCCTTCTGGGTTTTCAGCACCTGTGCAAAGGATGTGGTTACCAATTTGGAATAAGAGTCAAGATGCTGGAAAACATCTCACTGGAGTGTAGATCCATGTTGTGGTTTTACAGAAAGAAACAGCCCTTGGTACTTTTATGTTTTTTACTCACAGGAAAAAGATATTACAGAGCCAATGTACTATGATTGTATTCATTTAATTAGAGATGGAATGGTGCATTGGACCAAATAAATTCTATAAGCTCTGAATTAGTGGAACAGGTGCTTCAGATGGTACAAACACCAGTGTAACACAATACACGATCACTCTAAATGGGGAGCCTGCCAAAAAAATCATATTTTTGAGATGATTGTGGAATGAGAAGGTTATAAGAGAAATAGTATTTTTGCTCAGTTTGTGACTATATTTTTTTGGTGGAAGGAAGGATGATTGAGCTTTGGTTGGGCCAATCATGTGTGTGTGGCATGGGGCAGCAATCTGTGGAGGCATTTGCTTTGTACTGGGAAACATTACAGTGGCCATAACTGACAAATGTATTCCTGTTGGTCTGATTGCTGACAATTCCTGCATGGCACTCAGAGAGACTTGGCATTAATTGCCTGAGCAAGCACTAGCACTACAGCATTAGAAGGAAGCAATTCTTTGTGAAGTACAAGGTGTGTAGAGTAATATATGATAAATAATTACATCGACTTCCTTGGGGATTTAACAATTTCTAAATTGTTAAATTGCAATGAGTTCCTGTGTTGCTGTGTTTGTAAGCACAGCCTGAAGTTGGGAGTTCTTGCCCCTTCAGACTGGGCTTGTGAACGTCTCATCACCTGCCAGCACTGGCCTGAAGTTGAGTTCCATGCAGATTTTATTGTGCCTTTATGTAGGTCCCAGAAGGAAGGGGAAACATCTTCACAAATTAAGGTTAAAATAGTGAGATGTTATTGTTTTCTAAGGAGGAGGCTGAGTTCATGCAGTGGCTGAATATGACTGTGCAGCCTTGATGTTTTTGCTGTGGCTTAGCTGTCCTATCACCAGCTTTGGTGAGTCCTCATCCCGTGGCCTCCACTGCCCTGCTGCTCACAGGACATAGAGCTCTTGATACCCTCTGAAGCAAGAACTCTTGATTTTGAGTGTTTGTGAGCCATGGAATGGGGTGGTTGTGAGGATGAGTTTGCAAACCATGGGTTCTCCCTGCTGTAATCTCTGTTATAGAAGCACACAACTCAGCCGTGGTTTTCTCAAAGTCAAAGCAGGAGGGGGATAGCTGCATATTCTACAGAACAGCAGTCTCTCTCAACTTATTTGTAAGGCTGGAGATGATAATTAATGAAGAGAGCAACACTGAATTTTAATTGGGCTGTAATTATAATACAGCAATTTATAAAGTGAGACTTTCAAGACTGTTCATCCCCTACAGCATTTTGTTCCTCAGCTAAATCAAACTATAAAAGTTAGAGAGAGATAAATAATTGGTTCTGAAATGTACTTATCACAAGTGGGTCAAGTGTATTTGTGTGCATGGGCACCATTTATTATGATTTATGTGGAGGAATCACCTCCGTGTCAGATGTGATAGTCTGAAGACCAGGCTAATAAACAGGCAGAGCTGACACTGGAGCAGCACTGGACTTCCCAGAAGTCAGGAGACTTCCAGCTGATCCATGCCCTGAGACTCATGGAGAATCTCAAATATGACCCCCAAAACTGCCAAGAACATGAGTGGGATAGATGCAAGGATTTCCTTCCCCAAAATGTTACAAGCTCCATCTAAAGGAAACTTCAGTGCACCTAAACTTGGATTGGCCAATAGAGAAAGCAACGAACCTGATGTGGTTCCACAGATAGTGGTCTTCTTAATTGGGCTTCAGATGTCAAGGAACTGCAGATCAAATCTCGTCCCCTTATTTGGATTTTTGTGTTAGCAGCATGAACCCTGGTGGCTTTTGCTGCTACAAAAGGTGTCAGAACTTATGAAAGGGAAAATAAAAAATGTCCACTGCTGGGCTAGCTCAAGAGATAAGATGTTTATTTCAAATACCCAACATTTGAACATCTTGATCTCAGCTTCTCCTGTGAGATCTCTAATTTTTCTTGCCTCCAACTGGGCTAAAAGTGTTAGAAGGGTAGATTTTCGTGTGGTGTGGAAGAAAGATGCAAGAATAGTGCTATTATTTGCTTATGCCTTTATTTGTAAAATTCCATCTGCAGATGCTGCTTTTCCTCAAGTAAAGGCAGTCTCTAGGAGAAAAAGCTGGAAAATGGCCAGCTGGTCACAGTAGGGGTCAGCATTAAGGATTCCTGCAGGAGGAAGGTAAAAACAATTACCTGTTCTCAGGTAGAAAATATCCCCCCAAAAATAGTAATAGCAAGGTCCATAATCCAAGCTGAATTATGAAACAGGTCAGGTCTAGAAGGCTGTAAAGACCCCTGCCTTCAGCTAGCTCATTAACAAGCCTCCCATCTCCCACAGGAAATTTCTCTTGTTTACTGAGTTCTCAACCCTGAGATTACAAATAATGGAGGAAAGTAAATACCTAAGCATGTTGGAGCAGGCTTTTAAACCTGAGCTTGTAAAAGTGAGTTGAGGAGCTGGAGTCCCACCACTGCAGATCTTCAGGAGAAGTTTAGAAAAAATCTGGAATGGAATAGCAGATATCCCATGGGAGATATCCAAAGTAGTTAAATTACAGAGGACATTGACAGACCTACTTCTCTGTGATTTATGGTTAACCAAAATTTTCCCATTTCTTGGGCTGTATTTTAAGATGTAACCATAATTTTCCAGGAATTGATAATGAAGGGATTACCAAGTGAGTTTATCTGGAAACCGCTGTGGTTTAATTTTGGCAGTTTTGCAAAAGGAGCGAGGAGAAAAAGGAAATATCTACAGATGCCTCAAGTTGAATAAAAAATGTCATTTTAAATGCTTTCCTGATAGGAATACAGGAGACCTTCATGAAAGACCTGCCTCTCTCTTCACTCACACACACACAACCATCCACCACGAATTCTGCATCAGCCATTTCTGCTTCACACAAGGAAATATCCCACTGGGAATCTTTGCATATAGCAAAAAATACAGCTCTGGATACACAGAAAGCAATATAGGTGGTTATTGCAACTGTTATTTTGTATGGTTGCATTTTTTTGTTACTCCCATAGAAATTAATCATTCCAGTATAATGTGGAGTCAGAGGCATCTTTTCTGTGCAGGAATTGAGAATATCTGAAGTGACTGACATTTGGTGGAAGGAAAAAAGAACAGAATATAAATCTCTCAGAGCTGAAGTCTTCTACTCAATAAACTAAATTGCTTTTAGGAAAGAAAAACATGTTTCTTTGGTGATTCTTGATTATGATTTCCTTTATTGTCAGCTGGCAAAGGGGGGTTGATGTGTATTGTTTTGTCTGGGAAGGGGTTCTGCCTCTTCTGTACCTGCCAGAGCAAAATTGAGAATTATCTCAATTTACCATGGAGAACTTAATGAATTCAGACAGTATAAACATGTCATTTCCAGCAAGGGCTTGTATTTATTTCTTTGGTTCGTGGTGTCATGAAGCTGTGTCTATTCTGGAAGATATCAAGGCTGTGCAATTTGGCTACTGATAGAAAAATTTCCTTCCATCACGTTTCCTTTCTCTCATGTAGAAGCATTTAAAGTTATTGAAATTAGTAAAAATGCTTCAGTTTGTTTCTTCAGATGTGTCAGTTAGCAACAACTCAATTTGCAGCTGCCGCTCATGTTTAACTGAGCAAGTGAGCCAAGAAAACAAAATTGTGGTTGTTTGTGCTGACTGGTTAAAATTTGTGTTCCTGGTGCAGTTTCCATTCTTTCAACTTCTACAGGAATTAGTTGGGCACGCACACTGCGACATTAGATGGGTTTTCCACCAAGAGGAAAAGCTTAATTAGGCTGCAAGTAGCAGCAGAATGTATTCCACAGGGCTCCACAGTGGGTGACCCTGTGTCCTGAACGACTCTGAGGCTCTGGGTGAAAATTAGGACAAATTTGATCTCACACTGTCTTTCATGGTGACTGTAAGCACTTAACAAGTGCATACTGCCAGGTTTACCACATCCTCCCTTTACTGAAGCTTCCAAAAAGGATATCCAAGAATTGAACTAGATTGGATATTTTGATCTCAGGTAGTGCTGGGAAAAGCTTTAGCTCACTGAAATGCCCTAGGACAGGCTACCTGCCTATATGCTGCCAGGTTCAGGGGTGCTCTGTGAGTCTGTAGCCCCTGAAGAGCAAAGCCTTGATTAGCATGATAAAACAAGATTACAGCATTGCCAGGAGATATTATTAAGAAATCCAAAAATACTGCTTGCAGGTTGTGTAAAATCAAGCTTTAGAAACTGTTGGGCAATGGGTAAGTCAGACTTATGAGGATAAAGACCCTTTGTACAGAGGGAAAGCTAGGGTAGGAAAGACAAATATGATTTGAAGAGTAGGTGTCTGATGTCAGACTGCTGCTAACACAGCCTTGTTCTTTCAGCTCCCCACATCTCCCTGCTTTTGATCACCTAGAGCATAAAAAGGTCAAAATGTTGCACTATTAAAGTCTGCAGTGCCTATAAACATGGGAAAACTGTTACTTGTAAGCAATAATCATTTTGGTTATTGCAGAATAATGCTGAACACCTTTCAAAATGCATATACACGTAAATCTGGCATGCATATGCATATTTGAAATCATTGCTAATCAGCTTTAATTGCTCAGGTCTGTGCTTTTAGGGTGTTTCTTAATGTTGCTTCTTATTCTTTAAAATTCTGCAACAATTTGTTGGAATACTATCATCATCTTTGACTAGTTTAATGAACATAACCCATATGGAGAATCTAATATGCTGCACATTCATGCAGGAGATGAAAGCCAGCAGTAAAACCCAACACCATGGCAACTTTTTAGCAACAGAATATCAGCAAGAACTTTCCAGGATTTTCTAGGACTATGAAATGGTTAGTTAAGAAAAAAATCTCCTCATGACAATGAGATTTTTTTTTTCTGTTTCCCACAGATGTAATTTCTTTCTAAATTATTGGTTTTGTCTGAAATTATTTATTTATTTATTTATTTATTTATTTGACAACTACACTCTGAGAAAGTTGTAGCCTACCTATTCTTACTAAAAAAATATGGGGTACTGGATTTATTTTAGTCTGAAAACTTGAATAAAATGAAATTAATCTCTGGAGTTTTAGCAACAATATTTTAAATATCTTTTTTTGTACTATAACTTTCCCAGAAAATATTGTAGTGTCAATTTATTGAGGGCTTTGACATCTTCAAGAGAAGTTCTTGTAAAAATGAAAGTAAGGAAGGCTTAGATATAGGAATTGGCTTATAATAGATTATATGTTAACATACTGAAGCTACTCTGTAACTAAAAGATTATAATGACTCTGTTAATTTTGAAATTTTTAACATTTCCTATTTTTTTAATTGTTCAGATTGCTTCTATGAGGTTTTTGTGATGGTGTGAGTGTGTTTTTGTTTTTACTTTTTAGAGTTTCTGTTGATTTTGTAATGAAGTGCTAGATTAATTTGCGGTAATTACTTGACAGTAGCAATAAGTGCTGATAGTGGTTTGCCGCAGATGTAAAGGAAGGATTTGTGTTTCTAGAATTGGAAACCTTAATATGCAGATCACATACAAGCTTGCAAGTGTTTGAGAATGGAAATAATAATGTAAAACTGAAGTTAGTAAAGAAAAGATACAAAGACATGCATGAGGTAAACAATTTTAAAGCTTTCCTCAGAGCAATGTTTTTGTCAGAAGACTTTCTTGCTGTGCCAGGCCATGCTAAAAGTGAAGAAGAATTAGTGTCAAAACCATGATGGAAAAGTGTTTTGATTGTAGAAGATTAGCTTTGTCTTGTTCTTTTGCCGAAGAGGGGCCAAAGTGATTTGCAATAATTTGAAGGGCAGGTCAGAATCAAAGTTGGTGAAAGGATCAGAGGCCATGTGATTCACAATCTGCCAGGCTCTTACAGATTTCCCAGATCTGGCTGGGGGGCTCTGTGTTACTGGAACCTGGGGAGCTTAAGCCTCTTGGATGCTGCTGTTTCACTGGGCTGGCTGATACAGTCTGCAAATTAATTAAGGGTATAACCGGATTGGCACTGAGTTGGAATCCTCACAGGAACACAGTCAACTTCCAAACAGATTGCTTCTGCCCCCAGAAGCTTTGTTTCCAGGTACAGCCCAGAAGTCAGCATATTTGCTTAGGAAATGATTTTATTTTTGAGTAGTTGTCACAAGGAGCTTGCTATAAAATTCTGCTGGGAGTTAATATTCTTGGGATTTAGTTTAAGACGCTGGTCTTGGCAGAAACTTGTTATGCAAATAATATCCTCCAGATGTGAAGTGTACTATGGAAAATACTAAAGAATGCATCTCTATGAGTGCAGCAAGAATGTAGAAAGTAATCTATGCAATGTCTTTTAATAACAAGAAACATACAATAGAAACACACATTGAAACCCAAAAAAGCACATTATATAGGTCTCACAAAGCTTTGACCCGGCCCAAATGTTGAACAGGGATTTTTCCTGATACTTTTCCCAGAATCAGTTCCTTATAAAACAATGCAAATTACTCAGGGATGGATTCACCTATAGAATCCATGTACTCTTACTGGGTGGGCACAAGAAATGAAGACAGAGCTGGATACAAAAGAGCTCTTGATGTACAATTGACTTGGTATTAACCCATGGTGAGTCAGAGAGGTCTGAAAGCCTAGAAAATAGCAATGAGATCTTCTCTATTTCAAGATAATTTTTGTAAAATTTGGAAACTGAAAAATGAAACTCTGATTATTTGTTTATACAGAAGGAGCAGCGCGTTCCTCAGTGACAGGTTTTGTCTTGAAACAGAGCAGCAAGGACCCTGAAAATATATCCATCATAGCAATCATCTTTGAAATCTTCAGAGCTCCTGTTGCAACATGTGAAAACTTTGATCACTTTTTGCAGCAATTATAATACTTTAGGAAAACAAGAAAAATAGCCCTACACTGTAATAGGGCTTAAGGCTCAATCATGCTTCAGAAATTGTGGCGATTCCCACCCTCTACTGTGCCACAAAGCCCCATCTCAAGTCAGGATATAGTTGTTAGGCAAGAGGAGTGAACATGGTAGAGGTGGCCAGGACACAGCAGAAGTGAAATGAGGGGTTCAGTGAGGAGTGCTCAGCCCCAGCTCACAGCTTGTTTAACAAACACCAGCTCTGCCGTGCTCAGGGCTGCCCCAGCAGGAAGGGGATCCTCACCACCTCTTCAGCCTCAGCTTCAAAGGTCATACTGAGACATCTCTTTAAGAAGGCTGATGAGATGATGTCAGAAATAGTCCAAGTCCAAAACCGTTTGTCAGCAATATTTTGCACTTTTTCCAGGTCCTTCAGTGATCTCTAAATTGGTCCTACATTTAACCAGAACTCATGATGCACTTAATACAAAATTCTGACCAAAGCTGCTCATAAGCCACTACCTGGAATATACCCTTGTCTTCTACCTTAAGAGGGTTTTGTTCCTCTTCACATCATAATTGTAAGCATCTCCATTTTTTTCATCCTGTTTTTTTTATTATTTTAGCACAAAAGAGAAGGTAGTTGTAACTCAGAAAACACATTTTATGCAAAGATTTTATATCTATTCTATAAAGCTCTCATTTGTTTCTTTCTTCTGCAGGCATAAAAGTTTGCTTATTAAATATAATAATAATAATAATAGAGTAGACATAAGCTCTTTCTCAGCTGGCATTACTTCAGATTCCAGTGTATTTTTCTCCAGCCTCACTTCATTATAGCTCCATTTCCCAGTGCATAACCAGCATGTGTCACACTGGATGAAGTCTGGCTTTAGAATAACATGTCAGTAAGATGATTGCTCTTGAAACACACAGTGACCTTATTCTATAATTAAATGCAAAACCTGTGTGGAAAAAATTGATGTTAAAAGTCTTAACTTATGCTCACCAGAGACTTGTAGTGCAGAGACAAATGCTGACATGTTAACCTCAGTTGTTTAGTTTTGGCACCAGAGGACTCCTGCCAGGGGTTGGGAAACCATGGGCTGAAGTGGGGGTGGATCCTGTCCAACAGAACATGTAATGGATAGAGCTTCATTTGACAAAACTTTTGTAATTTAATGATCATAAAGGATATCAAACCCTCAGATTCCTAGAATGGCATTTTGGGATGAGTTCATTGAGGGGAAGTTTTTCTGAGATAAGAAAGAAAAAGGAGGGGACTGTGACAGGGTTTCTGGGTTCCAGAGCACACTTGAACTCTTTCATAATTCATTTCAATCATAATGGAAGATATTCTAACAGAATCAGTCCAGTTTTAAGCTAAATGCAGAATATATTGCAATATTCCCCAGAAGTAAAATGCGTTTTAGGAAAGTTTGGAATTTTTTGTAATTTCTTTAGAATCACCTGAAAAACTCTGAAATTTGGTAAATAATTTTAAATAGTAGTTTCTAACCCAACTTTTTACTCAATACATAATGAATATTTAGGTAAGTGAACTGGCTTTCTGCAAGGTGAACATGAATGAATGAAATTATTTTTAAAACCATTAAAAAAGTATCATTTTTTTTCAGTTTCCCTTCACTGTCCCCTGACCTTCTTAGTAGAAGTGAACAAAGTCTGTATTCATCTGGGACAGCTTGCAGACTTCCAGACCTGAAGTTTCCGCCTTTCTTTGTCTGTAATGATCTATTTTTTATCTTGTAAGGTTACCTTCATCCCTACCATTTACTCAGTTCCCACAAGTTGTAGCCACATCATCCTTCAAATCAGCCCAGCATTTCAAGGCTGAGAGGTGCAAGCTCCTGAGACAGCCAACAGGATCTGTTTGTCTGGTACCCTCTGTGTCCCCTCTTGAGCTGGCTCCCCCACTTCCACAGCCACGTTTTCATTCTGTCTCCAGAGACAAGATGCTCACTTTTGATCTCATCTCTGCCTTCTTTCTTCACACACGACTTTGGGTTTTCAGAAAGGACATCTCAGCCACCTGGCATTTGGAGGAGCCCACCTGATTTCCTTCTTGACCTAGTGTTACACAGTAAAATAGCAAACAGCAAAACGAGTCACCTCAATTACCAACTCAGTCAAGATCACAGCCCTCTGGCATGTTCAGTGAGAGTTGCTGGGTTTTTTCTCCCACTACCTTTTCAAATTCTTAATTTCTGCTCTTTGACTGTTTTAGGTTGAGGAAGCCTAGTTTTGTAGCAGGTTCAGCTTAGAATGCTGGATGTTGCTGAAGCACACAGTCAGTAGGAAGTGAATGGCTTTAGTCAACAGGTATTTTTGGCCAATGAAAATAACAATGAAAAAAGAAGTGTGAAGCTTGGCTGAGCCTCACTGCTATCAGAGTTCATTTTGGTTTTGACATCAAAATGCTCTAAATGACCAAGAAAATGATCTGGAAGATACCAAGGAAATGCTATGAAATTTTCTGTGACCTTGCAAGCTCCTTTCACTCCCTTCCCTCACATCTCAGCAGAAATCTGAAGTTGTATCAATGGATGAACTCTGAGAGTCCTCTGGGGCAGGTAAACCTGGAGGGTCAGATTTTGACTGGTTCTTAAACTGCTTCTCACCAGTAGCAAATACTGCATTCGGTAATCTTTTAAAACCCTAGCAAATATTTTATATTTTTTATTTTTTACTTCCACTCCAGGGTATCAGTCACAGGTCTCCTTGTCCTCCCTGCAGGACGCTGGCTGAATAGGGGAGGTCACCATGAGGGAGGGACACTGTTATCACCATGCCTTGCTCTGGGATGTTTCCTGAGCATTGAACCCACAGGTACTACAAAAGCCAGCTGGTAGACCATATTCCAAAAGGTTTTAATTGGGTTTTCAGTAAAGGAGCTGGGTATGCAGCACTGCCCTGAAAGTCAGCTGGCTGCTGCTGTGATCAGACCTCTCAGGAGTGAGTTTCTCAGCTTGCAGGCAGAGTCAGGGTTTGATAGACCACTTGAAGTTCCTTGGGTTAAAACTTTGCCTCTCCCTATCCAGCCAGCAGCCAGTAGAGAGCAATATTGCACATGAGAAATTAGTTCACTAAACTGCATTAGTCTCAGGGGAATTAGCCACTATAATTATTGTTTTCCTTCTCGGTACTGCTGTAATAACTAAGCTATACATAAAGGGGTTTAAGCTTTGCTAATTTTTCCATTCTTCCCAATACTTGCTTTTTATCTTGTGTGTAGTCAATTGCTTGTCAAACCTGAAGCTGGCTTATTTAGTATTACATATTTGAAATGATTTATTCACTAAGAACCCACTAATGGGATGTAACACGTAAAAATTAGATTAAAGAAAAAATCCTTTAATCATCTAGTTGAATAAAGCTTTCTGCTTCTATGATGAATTTATATACGCTCACTATTTTGTATAAACTGATATTATTTTCAGAATTCAATTTGGATTAGTTACCACAAAGGAGTGTCACAAAATTGCAGTGCTTGTACATATTATAATTAGTACTCGAAGATCTCCTTCAACTCGTGTTTTTGCCATCTCCTTTATCAAATTCAGTCCAAATTTTTCCCTGATGTAATATTTATGCTATAAATATACATATATACATATATTTATATACATATAGCATAAATATATATATATACACATATATATATGTGTGTATATATGTGTGTGTATATATACATGTGTGTATATATACATATATATATATATAAATATGTATATAAAAATGTACAAGGTGACTTAATTTCTGAAATAAAACAGCTTTATAGTATAATACTTGTCTAAAATCACAGTTTTCAATCTGGAACCTTTCAAGTAAAGAATGGATGATCAAAATTTAATAATTTATCCAGTATATTCTCAAGTCTCTGAGCAGAGTAAAGAAAAATAACCACAAAACTGGATACACACTAAATGTATCTGTACAGTTTTATAATTGACCATCTGTTTGAGTCACCCTCAATAAAAAATTAAAATCCCAGACCATAAACCACCACTGGTCTTCTTTCACACAGCTGTTCTGGAGCAGAAATTATTCTGAACCAGAAATGCCAACATCTCTCCTCGTTTGTGTCCAGACTGTGGACATGCCCTCTGTCTCCCTGAGAAGTATTTCAGGTCTAGCTTTAGGATGTGAGCATCTGCACCAGGAGCTGAAAGCCCATCCCTCTCCTGACAGGAATACACTCACTGGAATAAAAGAGCAGTAAGATCAACTCCATTACTCAAGATTATTACTTTCTGCCACATTGTGTATTCATACTATAATTTACCACCACAGGAGATCCTCGGGAAAAAGTCAGGGTTTCCACAAAGGCCTTTGTGGAGTTGTGGCTGTAATCAGAGGCAGCTACACCATAATGAGGGCAATCAAATCCCACACTCCAGCATGCCTGGGGCATGCAGAGGGGACTGGAGGGACTTCCCTCCTCTTCCCCACCCACCCACCCACCCAGGAGACAGTGCACAGCTGGTAGTGGCTTCCATGGATTTAGGATTTTATTCATGTGTCAAGAGCAAGGGGCTCCTGAAGGCTAAAGAGAAGATGAATGGGATAAATATCCATCAAATCCATGACAAAATTTCCTTTGCTTTGGGAATTCCTCACAAATTGTTGAAGGTTTATTGATTAACTGATCATCTACCAGAGAGAACATAGAAGTGGCCTTTGAAGCAGAGAAAGATACTGCAAAAGGGGAAAAGAAATTAAAATATGGAAAAGAGCAAATTATGTCAACAGAAATAGAAATTACCATGTTTTAGCTCTTCCCGTGGCAATCTTTCACTGACTTCCAACGCATGCAGTTTTTTATCTCCAGATTTCAGGTGATTCCTTTCACCTTCCACATATTGACTCTTATGTTGGTGTACAGTGCTGCCATCAGCTTTGGGATATCAGCATAAAGCTCACCTATCTAAGAACATCTGGCTGGCTGGGAGTGGAGGAGGGTGTTTGTTTTTTATGGATTCAGTGCAGCTTGCCCAAAGGTTTGCAGGGTCATAGATGTGCACAACTGGCTGAAACGAGCAGGGTGTCCTTGTTTGAATCCTCAGAGCTGGGCAGCAAAGCTCAGCTTACTCCGATGACTTTCCCTGCTGCCCCCATGCCTGTTGGCCACCCGCCCTGGGCAGCACATCTCGTTGCTGGCCTCTGCTACTTCAGGGTGCCTTGTGATCAGCAATCTCTACCATATTCTATGAGATTCCTGAATAAAGGCAGCTCAGTCTTTTTCTCTATTTGCTCTATTATTCAGGGTTTTCTTTTTTAGGCACTGATCTTTATTAAATTTTAATCTTCTGAGACATGATTGATACAATGACTGGAGAAAATAAAAGAAGACTGCAGGGCTTCCTCCTTAGGTCAAAAAGCTGTGACAGGATAGCTGGGTAACGTGAAGCTGAAAAGAGCTAACAGATCTCACTCGCTCATTTCTCCTTCTCTCTGATTAAATCCTTGCAAAAGCTCATTAGCTAAGCCCAGATTCTTATTGTCTTCATCATCCCACCTAAGTAAAGGCCAGGGAGGGACCCAGGAGGGCATGTTGGACAGCAGAGTTTGAGGTGCAGGGTCTGCTGGGATGAGTCTCTGCCACCTGCTAACATTTGAGATAGCAGCATTTCCCAGGAGGGCGTGGGAGCTAGGAGGTGTCTGTGCAGGGGCTACAGGGGGTGAAGAAGAAACCTGAAGTCTCCTCAGTGTTTTATTCTCAACGTGCACCTTTTTGTAATGAGGGGTCCTGGCTTCTACCTCTTTCTCAACATTTCCTTCTATCAAAAAGAAAGAAATATGACAGAGAAGTATTTTCAATATATAGCAAGACAAATGTGAATAGGAAAAGAAATAAAGGGGCATCTGGCCAACTTCTCTCCTACTCCCACTGCAGAATTCTGGCTTTTCTCTCTTTTTAAAATGGTTTCACTATATTGTTCAGGAGAGGGAAGATGAACCACTGAAAATAATTTAGGATGACTTTCTAATAAATCAGATTTATGAAGAGATCTAAGAGTAAATTAGGATGAATTTTTCAGGGAAAATTAGTCTTGAAAAAAACTGTGGAAAAAATGTACCTTTCAGAACTTTTTGAGATTTTCTTCCAATAAGAACCTTTTGTTTGTCCTAGGTTCCATCCAGACCATTAGTTAACTTTAAAAAGTAATAAAATAAGCATCCTGAAAAATTCCTACGGCCAAACTTGATTTAAGATACACAGGTATGGAGATCCTTTTATTTGAGGAAAGGTCAGGTCCTGTGGGCTTTGAGTACTCCAAATTCAAACTTGTTTCAGAAGAAGTGAAGGGTTCTGAGAGCCCAAGAAAAGCCACCAGCACTCTCAGGAACCTTCCCTCTATTTAACATCATCTCTTGATATTAGCATGGCCTCAGTTTGCAGCCTGGAGACTCCATTCACTACTCCAACCTGCCTGTTTTCAGGCAGGAGTTTGCACTCACTCTGAATTTGTTGGGGTTCTAGATAGACACCCTTGTGACTGAGATGCTCACAATGAATTCATTGAAGAGGAGATGGATGTTCCATGACA
Source organism: Fringilla coelebs (assembly GCF_963513975.1). Taxonomy (NCBI): domain Eukaryota; kingdom Metazoa; phylum Chordata; class Aves; order Passeriformes; family Fringillidae; genus Fringilla; species Fringilla coelebs. The sequence goes on from NC_140066.1 coordinate 9,078,327, forward strand.
GGGTGGGCACCAGCTGTGTTTTTCTGGCCTGCTTGGGATGCCTCCTGTGTCATGGATGTCTCCCAGCAAACCTTCCCACCCACTCTGTGCTGCTCAGGCTCATTGTGAGGGCTGTGTCCATCCATAAAGGCACAGAATTAGCTCACAATGCTCAGTTTAAAATAAATTGCTGTGCAAAAACTCAGTTAGGCTCTGACCAGAGTCCAGGACCTGCTTTGACAAGACAGCAAAGCAAGCAGCAGAAATACACTTGTTTCCTTCATGTTCTTGAGTCCTTTTTCCTTTGTATGGTTTTTGAATTGTGTTTAACAGTGGAACTGCATCATGCTACAGCATCTCTTTGCCTCTGAGGAAAGCTCCAGAGGCTTTACCTAGACAAAAGCTAAAGATTTGTACTGTGAAGGTCTAGGGAGAGATTCAGGGGACTGAAGTTGACACTAAGCACCTGCAGAGGTGAGAGAAACAAAGCTTGAGAGGCAGAGAACATCCTCAGCATAAAAAGAATGAGAAACAAAGAGAGATATCGTCCCCAGCAGGGATGATATGGGAATATGCTGGGTCAGGCGAGAGGCAATTCTGAACTAATTTGTCCTTTTAGCTTGTGGTATTATAAAAGATTTTTTAAGTCCTATTTCAGATTTACAGTAGTTAATCTAACCAAACTGGTTGAATAAATAGAACTGTGCTGCTTCATTTATTGAACTAAAAAGTCTTCCCAGTTTACTGTGGGGATCAACTCCATATTGGTGTGAGTAATAATCACTCACTATTAAAATCATAACCTATGTACCTAATCTATGTTAGCTGGCATTTATTTTTGTCATGCCCCCCTCTCAGGCTTGGTACTGCTCTGGGACAAAGCTGTGTGTGTGAGTGTCCCAGAGCACACAGAGTGGCAGGGTTCTGTCAGGCAGGGCAGCCCAGCTCTGTCCTTGTGCTCTCCCTCACTGTCAGCATGGGACTCTGCTTTCTCTGCCTTGTGCATCCTTACTCCCCGGCTGCCACGGTGATTCCACAATGTCAGCTCAGAGCCTTAATGCAATGAGAAGAGAAAGAAAAATAGATGTTGCAGCTGTCTGAAAGTTCAGAACAGCCATGTTATTTTAACTTAGTAGCACTATGAAGTCAGAAGCCACTTGGATTGCAAAACAATCTATGGGCTGGTACACGTTTCTGATGTACTTCGTGCACAACCTTTATGTATAGCACAGATACATTATAAAATGACAAAGTAGTTCGACACAGTGAATAGGCAAATGTCGTAGAGGAATTTCACATCGATTCAATTCCATTTACAGCTCATAAATTCACTTAACATTTCCACACACTTCTGACTTTGCCAGTGCACGGCACGAATGTTCTGATTCTGAGGAGATGCTCACAGAATCTCCCCTCAGCCTGTAATTGTGGCAGTGGGGATGTGTCACTGTCAGATTTTTTTAAAAATCCCTTTGCCCAGGATTTTTCTCCTGGGAGGCTGGGAAGCCTCAGAGAGAAATGAAAACAATATTATCTCCTTTGCTTCTCCTGTGTTCTGCTGCTTGGGAATGTGCTTTGGAGATTGTTTATCCAACATGTGAATTGTTTTTAGTTAATGACCAATCACCATCAGCTCTGTAGGGACTCTGAGGAGTCAGTCACGAATTTTTCATTAGTATCTTGTTAAGCCTTCTGATGTGTCCTTTCTCTTTTATTTAGCATAGTTTTAGTATAGGATTCTTTAATATACTATCATAAAATAATAAATTATCCTTCTAAAAACATGGAGTCAAATTCTCAATAACTCCTTCATCCTGGGGACCCAGAAAATACCACAGGGATGGGAATATGTAAATGGCTTTAACGCCTTCTCTTGGTCACCACAGCACAGAGCTCAGGCAGGGAGCACCCCAGGGACACAACCAAGGGACAGTGCAGGCAGCACAGTCACCCCTGAGTGAGTGCTAACAGATGGAGGCTGCAGTGGTGTGTTCCTGTCCTGGGAGCAGGCTCCTGCTGGCATTTGCAGCCACCATGTGCTGGAGTGAAGCCTGGCCACCCGAGGAGAGCCCCTGCCCTGCCTGTGAGCCACGAGCTGCGTTTCTGACACCCCGTGCTGCCAGGTGTCTCAGGGCACTGCTGTGCAAGCCGGTCTCTTGTTTTGGGAATGCCATTATCATTATCTGTGCTCTGGAAATGTGTAAGCTGCATATGTACAAGCAGCTCAAAGCCAGATAAAGCAAAGGTTAATTGGATAAAGCTGTTAGTGGTCGTTGTGCAAGGCAGACAGGAATGTCAGGTTTCAGTATGTGCGTGTTCCCCTCAGCAGATGCAGAGGCTGGTCCTACCACTTTTGGCTAATAGCTCATCTTGTTTCTTGTAGGAAGCATAACCCTGTCTTCCACTTAACAGCAAGGATGGAAATTGCTAGAGTGAGAGAAAAAAGCACCACTGTTTTGATGTTTTCTTGAGGAGGAAAATATAATTGTGTGAATGCACTAATTTATGCAGAATTCTCTGTGCAAGGACAGCAGCAAAAATAAGATACATTTTCCTAAACCTCTGGGGAGCTGCACATTATTGATTTCATATGGAATAACCCATAGAATAATCTGTGAAAACTATTTGTGTTTATTTCAAATGTCTCTGGCTTGGTATATAAAATCAAAATACATTCTATACCACAATGTGAATGTTACATATTATTATATTTTAATTAGTTAGAAAGGTTTACTTTAGAAGAAAATAGCTTGATGAAATAAACCTATGTGATGGTTTTACATTGCAAATACATTTTGCTGTTTTATTAGGCCTGTAAATTCATCTCAATGGCAGCTAAAGCAAACAACAGAGAAAAGTTACATGTTTATAGCTGCCAGAGCCAATAATTTAGAATAAGAAAGTTTTAAGCTCCTTATGAGGATGTAGTGAAGGCCATGATATTTCAAGGTGATTTTGAGGGCAAACACTTTTAAAAAGATTTTGAAATGCCTTGATAGGCTAATCCAGCTCATGGGTGTTGCATATCAAAAATAATCCCTTTCCTTGGAGCTGTGTTCCTCCCACAGTTGGCATCCTTGCTGCACCTCCCTGCTAGGTCACTTTTGCAAAGAACAAATGTGGAGATAAAACTTTTCCACCTTCAGAGCTGTTTCTTACAGGTCAAACCTAAAGGATTTTATTGAAATGTTAAAATGAAAAACACACTTCTTGCGATGGAAATTCTTAGGTGTGGATAAGCAGAGGTTATCAATGGCTACTGCTGTGAATCTGGCACCTTTTAAAAGAATATTTCTCTTTTAAAAGAAAAAGCAAGGATTACAGTTAATTCTGTCCTGTACATTGCACTGGGAGTGATATATGAGTCTTATTAGTATATACAGATTTATGAGAGACCATAAAGCCTTTGAGAAGAAAAATCTCTCAAATTATTGCATTTTACCTCGCTAACCTTTGCTTTTATGCAAGGTTAGACTGCATATTTAAAAAGAGTGCTTGTCACATGCTTTCTTTAAAGATTAAGACTGCTGAAGGCTGGGCTGAATTTGCCACCCTAAGCACCCTCAACACTGCAAGTAGCATGAAGAGTTTTGTCAGGTCATGATTCCAATTTGCCTGGCAGACGAGAAATGATTGCATTCTCTGGTACTCACATCCTCATTCAGGCAAAGAGAAACTTTTCCAGAGATGTTATTTAAAACAAGAAAACCTGTCTTAACCATTTAGTTAAGTAGCAAAGAAATAGCTAAATAATTGTTTATTGTACTGGTGGGAGAAGAAATTAATTGTAGAGCTGATAAAGGAAAGGAGACAGTGGAGGCAAAAGGGAAAGGTCGAAGGTGAGAGGAATTGAATTTGTTATTTTCCTCTCAGTAATTTGTCTGTTGTAGTTCTCCATTTCAGTATAAAATTTTGCAGTATATTGGAAGCCATCAGCTAGGGGTGTGGGGAGATTCAATAACACTAATTTCTTATTGGCAGATAAAGAGAAACGTTCTGAATCTACAGGAAAGTTGTTAGGGGAGTGTGTCAAAAGACAAGGTTTACCTAAAGCCTGATCATGAACAAATTTAGGCAACTGGAGGTTTAATGAACAGGATTGCTTTTAAAATTTCGCTTTTCATAATAGTTTTCATAAAGAAATGCTCAAGCATCCTCCTCAGCAGTGAAATCAGTCTTTCCCATCCAATCAGAGGAATGGCAGCAGTGCTGCTGGCTCCTGGGCCAGGCTGGTGCAGGGCTCACTGCCCACAGGAGATGTTTGCTAAGTAACCAAGCACAGAGGAATTAGTGATTTAGCAGAGATGACTCCATGATGATTCCTAGGAAACAGAAATTCATTTCATGGAGTACAAATGAAGAAAGCTATTTTTTATAAGATTGGCTAGCGCTTCTCTTTAATGATCAATTCATACTAAGGTTAGAACTAGATGGAAGGAAATTCAAGCTTAATCTCATCTTGACACAGAGTAATTAGGCAGTTCCCAAGAGCAGATGGTTTTGTATTGCAATTATAGTGCCCTCAGATAATCACTAAAACAATACTCACAATTACTCTGTGATGTGTCTTGACAGATTCATAAATTGAAGAAAACTTTCCTAGGTCCCTTACTTCTGCTTGGTTTTAAGTTTGATTTAGAAAATGCACTCGTGAGTAGATGTTAATGACTTCTCTTGCTTGAATTCAGTTACTAGAAGTGCCCTGCAAGAGTAAAATCTTAGATTTGTCCTGTATGCAGGCACCTGGTTCTGCAAAGGCAGTGTGCAGAGGATGATGTGCACAGGACACAGTGCTCTGGTTTCCAAGGAGACACACACATCATCCTTGGGGTAACAGAGACCTTGGCAGAGTTGAGAGTGGCTACAACTGTCCTCTGTTTATCAGTTTCCTTTCTGGCTGGGGACACAGAGCAGAGCCTGGTGGCTTTCTAGTGCCTGCCCCCTGGCAGGCAGGAGCCGTCAGCCTTGACCACTCGCAGCACCAGTGCTGAGCTGCTTGGCATCTGAGTTATTTCTGTCAAAGAGCAACTCACATGGGGCAAAAACCATCCAGGTGTTTGTCACCAGTAACATGCAATAATTCAGGTGCTGTTTTCTCTCTCTGGCTGGTAGTGATGGGGCTCCTGTGCCACCCACCTGCTTCCAGCTGGAATAATCTCCAGCAGGACATGGCAGGGCTCAGCTTAGGGAGGCAGCACTGGGCTCTGCCATCAAGAATCAGAATTATACCCCAGTGTAGACACTGCCTTTAAAGCAGCAAAACTTATGGTGGAAATCCCCTGGATGAGTGCTGGAAGTGGACTTAGAATAATCTCACTGAAAATTAAATAGAAGTGCTGTCTAGACACCTTGTTCTGAAATAATCTTTTATTCTGTTGACAATTTAAGTGGATTTTCTAGTCAAATTGCATTAAGCCTGAGTTTAACTCTGTGCCTGTGAACATATATATGAAATAAGGCACCAGGCTGGAAAAATCAGTGTTTCAAATTGTATCCAGCAGAGACAGAGCATAACAACCCTATGTCTTAATGGCTTCAGTGACAAGCCATACTAAGGCAAAGTGGAAGTTTTTTTATTCCTACTCAAAAAGTGAGGTTATTTGTAGGTTATTTTGGTAGATGTTCTGAATGGAGTGCACAAAACTGCAGTGATGTAGCTGACAGGTAATAGGAGGCAGATATGGACTATAAAAGCAATCACATTCCCATCACAAGGTAGGTTGTAAAATCTGAGTTTTTCCTTACGCTGTTAATTCAAGCAGTAGCACCCTCTGGAGCAGATCAGAAAGTAGCTGTAAAATACACATTCACTATCAGGGGCTGCTTTTAATTCCTTGAGTGTAGGATTTCTCTCAGCTTATCTATTCTTGTTGCCTTCCAGATTCCAGCTGTAGATAATGTGGATAGTCATGTTTTTGTGGTTTTTTTTTATTGTCCATTATAATATATTTATTTAATGACTTATAAGGAACCAGAGCTTTCAAATGCATTGTTTTAGTAGAGAAGGTGAGCATAATAACTCAGTTTCTTATACGTGCCCAGGTGGCAGTGCTGTGAATTCTCTTCTCTCTCAGCTTAATTCAAAGATAATTTTCACAGTTTGATTTAGTCTTGTACCTTCTCCAGATATGTTCATTGAGGTAATAGATGGGCAAAGAAAAACAAATCAATGCTCACATCATATACATGCTATATTTGGCTCAGGCTAAATTATATGTAGCGTGCTAAGTGCATCTTTCTTGCCCTGAAGAAAAATAATTGGGAAAGACAACCCTTTTGGGGCTGAGTAATTGCATGGAACATTTTCTGTAGGAGACTCTGCAGCTTCTTTTAAAATTCCACAGAAATTACTGTAAAGGAAAATCTACACATGGAATGAAAGTGTGAAAGCGCAAGGGAATGAAAGACTCTTCTAAAACCTGATTAACTGGGACTTGTGTTTGAATATTGGTGTGGTGTGTTCAGATGGCACTCAGCACCCCAAGTACAACCTGTGTGCTGCAGGGGTGTTTAGGGGGCAGTCGTGTTGCATTGTTTGTGGTTGCAGCTGCCTGCCAGGAGCCTGGCTGTAAATGCAGGGGGCATTTCTCATGCAGTAGTGGGTAAATGTCCTCATGGGGCGGACAGAGGCAGTGCCCTGAGGGGAGGAGTGTGAGCAGTGCAGGAGGTGAATGTGACAGAGGAGCTAAGTGAATTTTCTGAATGAAGCACACCCGAGAAGAATTTTGTTTTGCAGAGCTCATGTTCCTTTTGTAAACACACCAAGGCAGCCGAGCACGGTCAGAAACCCCACAGCAGTTATTATTCTGTGTTTTACAAACCTGCTGGTTTGGAATGCATATGGTCATTTCAAAACCATGGCTTTGGCAGAGCACTGTGGCCACAGGAGGATGATCATTATTACATTTGCGGTTGTTTCCATGCCAATGTGTGACTGCATGAGACAGAAGTCCCAATGCAAATCTTTTATGGCCATATTGGAACAGCTAAATAAAAGGATTCTTTGAACATACTGAACATTACTGTTCCAAGGTATTTTGATAGAAAATGTCTTCTGACCACATGAAACTTATCACGACTACAGGTTGATTCCCTCAGAATTTCATTGAGGAATAAAAGGCAACATTCCTGCAGGACAAAATACTACACGTTAGCATTGCAAAAGAAACCACTTCAAATATAATTTAAAATGGGATAAGTATGAAATATTTATAACAGAGAGAGGAAGAGGCAACATCAGAAGGAAATATCCTCATATCTGACCTGATTTTAGAAGACAATGAGAAATTATATCTTCCAGGAAAAAAAGAAAAAAAAACCAAGAAAAAAAACCCCATCAAAACTCCCCCCCCAAAAAAAAGCAGGGAAAAAAGAACACACTTTAACAAGATGATGATATTGCTTTCAGTGCTTTTGAAAATGATGTCACTAGTCTAATCTCTGAAGATAGTTCATGGAGCTCTTTAACAGGATTACTCACTGTGCTGGTTTCCAATCTCATCCTCAGGGGCGAAGGTAAGCAGCGTGCATCAGGTCGAGGTCATGTCACTGCAGCTGGCTGTTTACCCTTTCCAGGCAGCTGTCCAGAGAGATCTGGATCTCCTTTTCCTGACCAGCAGGGCTCTGAACCAGTCCTGGATGGGTGTACTGCCATGGAGCAGCTGGGAGGGAGCCAGGGACAGTCTCCTGCCGTGCCCTGGGCTGCCTGTGCTCAGGGCAGGGCCAGCAGGGCACAGAGCACAGGGGACTGTCCCTGGCCAGCAGGGCACAGGACACAGGGCACAGGGCACAGGACACAGGGAACAGGGCACAGGGAACAGGGACAGGGCACAGGGGACTGTCCCTGGCCAGCAGGGCACAGGGCACAGGGAACAGGGCACAGGACACAGGGCACAGGGAAAAGGGCACAGGGCACAGGGAACAGGGCAGCCTCTCGCAGAGGGCAGGGACTGCACTACAGCAGTGAGTTCTGAGAGATCCCCAGTGCACAGAGTTAATCAAGTTCTGGCCTAATTAAACCCCACTGCTGCTGTTATGTCTTTCTGCCCATGGGGTCCAAGACAATAAGCTGCAATAAAGGAGGCCTGGCAGTGGGGTTTTATGCACGTCTTAGCAGGTCAAATAACTGTGGTATGGGAGTGCTGATCATACAGAGAGACAAAAGGCTAAGATTTGTTAACTTTACCTCTCCTGCCAACTTAAATTTGGTACCTTTTTGACAGTGCTAATTAAACCATATTTCATTCTTTTCCACTCCATACTAAATAAACACTTACAAACAGAACTATTGAAAAGCTGAATCCTTTTTAAAATTACTTATTTGTCATATATAAAATTTTGTGATGTGTAAAATACTGTTAAGTCAAAAGAGAAGTTTCTCTTTTAAAGAGACTAGAATGTATTTATGCTGTCAGTCTCTTTGAGATCTCTAATGATCACGTAAATACACTGAACTAGGCTTTATTTGTACTGCTGGCATTGTGGAGGAATTCAATAGTGTTCAACAACACATGTAAAATTTTCCCTCGATGTCTTTCACAATACTGTAGAAATAACCATACTAGGCTGTAAACAAGAACTGTAACAACATAAAAATATTTGAGAAACTGATGTAGTTTTGGACAAACATAGAACTGATGGGCAGAAATCATTATTAAATAAGACTTAATTCCTAGTTATTGCTATTGAAATAAAATCCAGAGCTTAATTTAATTTTTCTCTATATTATGAGGAAGTGCAAGGGTGTGATGATGGCACATTTTACAATTTTCTTGTGAGTTTTCCATACTGCATTTCTTTGTAAGTTCAGAATTCATCCAGAACCCCAGTTTGGCTTTCTTTTTCAGCTTGCTAAAGGAAAGAACTTGTAAACCAATTCTAATAATTCAACAGGTAGTAAACTAAAGAATTAAAAGACTTTGGACTATAATCACTTTTTAGTAGTGTGGTCTCATGCTTTACCAATAATCTTGTTCAGGAATTGTTGCTATTTACATTTACCACTGTAACACTATTTTTTTTTCCATTGGTGGCAGACAAGCTCTCTGCCTGGAATTCTTTTTCAGTTTGGCACCCAAAATCATCTTAGAAAAAAAATAGAAATGCTTTTAAAAGTGGGCCAAATAATGGTGTTGTAATAAAGCCATTCAGGTACAATTAGTCTAAAAGCAAGAGAACAAAAATTTTATTAGTTTTTATGAGATCATAATGCGGCTCTTTGTTTTTATTCTGTCTGTGGTATGCATAGTAAGTAATTCTTTATATATGTAGTGCATTTTTTTAGTAACCACTATTACCTCCTAATTCATACATCAAACACCATAATATCTGCTTAGTAAAATCATTCTGATTTTCCCCCTAAGCTACTCTTTCTTGGGAGAGCATCACAAAACAAAACCAAAAAAACAACCCAAAACAGAACTGAATGTTTTAAATTCTCTTACTACTGAAACCACAAAGCAGAACCAGCTGCCATCACAGAGTGGCAGGAGATTGCTTGTTACTTCCACTTTGGGCTTCTGAGCCATGAAGATTCCTGAGGGTTTTGTCTTTCACTCTGCAGCTGCTCAATACTTTGGGGACCTGAAAAGCAACTACGAAGAATCTGAAACCTTGACACCTAAAAATAGGTACCCTCTGAGAAAGGGGAACCCAAAACCTAAATCAAGAGTCTGTTTTCCACAGGTCAAAATCCACTCAGCTACTTTAAACCTTTTGCCCTGGCAAGTGCATCATTAATTTGTCCCCAATTTTAGAAACACAATGCATATGTCAGAGTCTCTTGCAGGTTCACCGTAGATGAAAACTGGTTTCACTGATGAAAACATTGAAACCTCCTCATGGGAGGGTCCAGATTGGCTTCCCCAAGCAGTTTGGACACCAGGGAATGTCTAGAAGCTCTTTCTTGGTTCTGTAGCATTCTCCTAAATTTGTGTCATAGAAATGCTGCTCTTCATATCTCAACACTGAACTGCTCTGAATCCAGGACCTGAGGCACACCAAGTACACAGATGAGGGAAGGAAGGCAGGAAGAGAGATTTTGATTGATTAAACAGAGAATGATTGGAATATTTTTTGACCATCTAATTAGGCAGAAGGAGAGGCCACCAAATGTTGAGGAACCAGTCTGCTAATGGAAAGGATTTGCTTTAAAAGGTGCCTGAGTGACATAGTGGCAGAAAAACTGTATATGAAAGTCATGGCGATTTAGCAGGTTAGATCTAAGTATTCATGTGACACATATAATTTAGAAAGAAACATTTTATATCCCTTGTTAACTGGTTTTATGATGATTTGCTAAAGAAATCTGCCATCTCTAGTTACACTAGAGGTCCATTCACCTGACTGACAACTTCTCTAATAACCTGATCAGCCTGACAGTGGGACAGACCTCAGAAAACCCTTTTACTATCAATGCGCACAAAAATATGTGCCCAAATAATTTCCCAAATAATTTCTAATAGATGGAAGTGCAATATCAGTTCAGCCCTGCTGGGGAATTCCAGAAAACCAACTCTTGATAAACCTGTGGAAGACTAGCCTCTGTAAATGCTGCTAATTGTGCTAAACCTGCCTTTTCCTTGTCCAGTTTGCTGTCACTGATTAGCAGAAATGCAATCATCTCAGACTTGGATGTTTTGCTAAGAAAGGGGGAAGGAAAATCTAAACTGACCCCTCTGCTATTTAGGTTATGACATCAAGAGGTTTCCAAGGCTTGGCACGTTTGCCATGCCAGCTGTAGGCACATTTTGATCAGATTGGTGGCTATCCTGACAAGTCATGCAAACCTTGCAATGACACAAGGGACTGGATATGTGTTGTCAGATGCTATTTTCTCTTCTATTTTCTCCCCTCTTCCCCTGGTCCCTTCTCTCACTTCCAGGATTTTACAACATCTGAAATGACAATGTCAGAAATTGCACAAAACTGCATCACACAGGATGTTGCCACCGCAGGAAAAGATGACTGAGGCAAGCTCAGGCTGTCTGAACATCTACAGGAGCACTGTCATGTCTCATTCATTCCCTGATCACAGCTGCAGGACCAATGATTTTTCCTAGCACTGTGCTTTATTTCTTGAGAGGAGGCTTATTTGAATGAAAATACTAATACAAGCAAATTAGTTTTGGGCATGCTGAACTGAGATAGAACCTTTTTGCGTTCTGATTTATTTTCTGTTCAGTAATTCAGGAGATTTATATGTATTCTGTCTCTGACTGATTTTTCCTCTGATGGGACTCACAGAAGTGTGCATTTAGAATAGAAGTGTGCATTTACAGGGTAGCCTCCTGTAGCCCTGAAACTCAGTTTCTCACACCAGGGTGCTGATATGCTGAAACCAGATACAATGAGGTTCCTTTGCTCTCTCCTCTCCTCTGCAGAGTCTCTGGCATGGGTCAGAAAGGCAGGAATCACCTTTCTGACCATGCAGCCTGACCTCAGGCATCCCACAAAGCTCTTGCCTTCCCACAATATCCCTTCTCTCCCATGAGTTGTATTTGTTGCATTGTCACTTTATTCTGTAACGCGTTTTTTCTCTGTCCTTTATCAGCTGTGGTTGTTGTGGCCTTTCATGGGCTACAGGAAAAAGAACATAATAGAGACCAAGAGAGGTGTCCTGGAGCTTCCACACATTCATTCTCAGCATGCTTTTGAGCAAGAGGTGGGGAAAGGGCCATGATCTGTATAGAAAATGCATATGGCAGGGGAGTGCTACTGTAGCTGCCAGACTCAATAGCATTTACTCAGAGAACACTTATGAATTAAGTGGACCACTGCATGCAATCCACAAGGGTACACATCTCAGGGGTGAAAGGAAGACTGCTGTTAGGGTCATTGTGTTAGTTTCCTTATCCAGAAAAGAGATAGCAAGTGTACAGTGTTGAAGGGGACAGAGGAAGTCCAGTAAATGTGGAATAATAAGTGTCTGGAAGTATTAGATCAAGTCAACCCACTGGACAAGTTTCATAGTTATTTCTTATTCCTTGAGTTTGCTGCTTCTGAAAATAGTTCAAGTCCTGTATCACACAAGGCAAGAGGCTGCTGTCATCTTAAATAGCCCGAGGAAATGTGAGAACTACAAAAATAAAAATTAAATTAGAAAAAGAAAGACTAAATAAGACAAGCTTGCATTCAGATTGGGGGTTTTTGCTTCCCTCTAGCTCTGACTGGGCATTAGCTCTAAGTGATGTCAAGATATTGATAAAATTAAAGCAAGAAGGGGAGATTGAGTAATTTAATTTCATTTTCTAATTAAATATGTTCTTCTTTGGAGGTAAAATATGTTAGTGGTTAAAGGAATAACAGGAAAACTAACCCTGAGGTTATAGAAAGGTGTTGAAGACCACATCATGATTCCAGGAAGTCTGGACAGTGGATGACAAGGCCAGCAGTCTGTTGTAGGAGCTGGAACATGGAAGCACCCCTGCTCTTCCCTGCACCCAAAGATGCAGTCAGAGCCAGATTCTGGCCAGCCATTTGTCTACCAGTGCTTTTCTTTCTTCCTCCATCCACCAGCCTTCATCTGTTGAAGGTTCCATGGTTTCATTGTTGAAGACTGAAAGCTGCTATATGGCTGCCATAAATCATAAGTAAATGCGTTTACAGTGCTACAGAAATTTTAGTGGGTGCTTCTGCAGAAAGTTCTCCAGAAGCACAGGAAAAAGGAATTATATCAGACTTAAAAATGGTTTTAAAAGAATTTATAAGAAGACTTGTATACAAAATTTTAAAGAACCATTCCTTATGAAGAAAAAAACCATCAGAGGCATTTATAACGAACCGTGAAAGATGTGGAGGAATGGTTTTCGGTGTTGGCCAAGTGTCTACTGGCAAACCAACCAAACAAGTTGAAAATGGCTTTTCAAGGGCTTGAATGAGTTAAACATATGGTATCTAAGTCTGACGATTTGGCTAAGGTTACCCAAACATTGTTTTTTGGCTGATAGAAGATATTCTATAATCTAGGAGATACAGTTTCCTGTGTGCTCATACCTATTGCACTTTAATCCTAATTTGTGTTCTCCCTTTGCTTTTTTAGCTAATGTCCCCATTGGCTACTGGGGGAATATTGTGAGACTTCTTGGCTTGTTCCTGACTTCTACACTGATAAATCTGCACTGACTTTCCTCCAGAAGGTAGGTAATTTTTTTCTGTTTGACACAGTTGCTAACTAATATTTTTAGCGACTAGATATATTTGAAAGTTACCTCTGTTCAATTTGAATTTGAAATTGCGCAGTTGCCAGAAATTGTTAGTGAATGGACTGGAACAGACACACGTAGATCGACAGTGCAAGTCCTGGTTTAGCTGGAAACCAGAATGCAAATGAAGTAAAAAAGATATCACTTCAAAGAAGGGTCATCTCAGGAGCTGCTGACTGTCTTTTCCCATGTGTTGCAAGTCAGGGCTTGCTTGTCCAAGAAAGAGAGACAGGTTGTTAAAGAGTTTGCTTTATCTTGCTCATCACATATCTGTTCTAGTTAGGGACTGATATGAAATATTCAAGGCACCAGGCCAGCAGGACTGGCAGTGGGTTCCCCTGCAGGTTTCCCCGGCAGGTTTCCCTGGCGGTCCTGCGGCTCGGTGAGACAAGCGGAGCGGCTGCTGAGGGCACAGACTCGCTGCCAGGGGCTGCAGGACACGCTGCTGCCTCCCAAAAGGCTGCAGGTACCTGCTGCAAGATGTGTTCATCATTTTGCTGTCCCTCTCCTTAAATAATACATGTGATCACTGTTTTTTCCTGGCCTACATGGCTGGGAGTGCTGGGCTTTCGTGTTGAGTTGGGGTTTTGAGCAGGCTGAGTTGGGCTTGGTTGCAATGAGAGCTTTGTGATCACCTGCTATGCTTATCCATATTATCATGATGATCTGACATCATCCAGGGCCTATATTTTATATAAAATCATGGTACACATTTTTTCATCAAGGAAAAAAAGATATGCTTTCAGGAATAATTTTTAAAAATATAATTTATAATTTATCTCCTTTTTGTTGCCAATCATTTTGAAATGAATGTAATATACTTATTCTAACTATAGGCTGAGTTCCTTCCATGAATAATGGTTCTTGGTTTAGGGTTTGTTTCTTTTATGAAATTCAAACAGACCAGGTAACTGTTCTCTCTCCAGCTAAACTCTTCAGAATGATCCTTCTGGCAAATCCAGGAAAAAGTTCAAACACCTCTCTCTTTGAGCTCATGATGAATTTGATTCACTAAGAAAAAATACACGAGTTCACACAGGAGAGCTAAACACAGTAGAAATAAACTAAAATCTCACTGCCATTGGTAACTATTAGGCTGTAAATTATTGTTAAAATAGTCAAATCAAGAGCTGGGTGGTTTGGGGAAGATATTGCTGAGCTAAATACGAGGTACTGGGCTCTCTAAAAGATTAATGTGGCTAAAGTAGGTCAGACCATTAGCTGATCCAGTGCTGGCTCTTTATTTAAAATCTCTTGATATAGCTGCAGGATATAGGCACATTGATATAGGAATGATATACACCTGCATATCTGAGCTGTGTCTTGCACGACACTTCCCAATGGTACTTCAGCATTAAGGGGGAAAAAGCAGCTACTTTAAAGCAGCTATTTTAAAAAGGTTTCTACCATAAGGAGTGGCAATATCTATACAGAGTTGTAGGATGTCTGTGTAGTACCTGTATCTAGTAGGTACCAAATTTCCTTATGTGTTGAAGGTAAGATAATAATTTCATGGCCTGCCATGATAAGGAAAAAAACCCTGAAATTTGAAGATACTTCAAGATATGGAGCATTAGCTTTAGTCCTAGGAGAGAAGGACTGCAATAAGGCAATTAGAGATGCATACTAAATTAATGAATCCCACAGCTTTATCACACAGCTGATATTTTTGAGAAATAATTTGCAGGAAAATGTTTCCTTGTGTTCATCCACATGGGGGATTTTCTGTTCAGCAGCATTGCTGAACTGGAGGGTTCTGAGTGTGCTCAATACCATGAGAGGTGTGCATCAGAGATGGAAAGCCACGTTAATAGCCAGCCTGATATTCTACAATTCAGTGCTATGTTTTGCTTAATGTCATGGATTCAGAAGATTAAATTCTGGGGTAAAATCCTATCTATTTCTACACTTAACTTTTATTGTAGTTTATAATTCTAAATTACAAAAGACTTTTTTGTTAGTTCAATGGACCTAATACTTTCCTCTGGTTGCAAATGACCACAGAAAATAGACTTTAAAATTGCCAGTTTTGTCTCTATAGAACTAGCATGTTTAGATATATTTGTGGTTCTTTGCTGTGAAGCTATACAAAACTTCAACTCAAATGACATTAGGCGTCCAAATAGCAAGCGTTATTCCAGCCAGGTGTAAGATGTGTGAGTCTCAGTTAGCTGCCTAGGAGAGAGATAGGAATGGCCCAAGCATCCCCTGTTTTCCACAGGGGGAGATGAGCCCCTCCTGTGATACTTGTGTTCTTCACTGCCTTGGAGGGAAGCCTAGAGGAACTCCCTCAGGTAAAAATCTGTCCTAGCTGAGGGAAAAGGATAATTCACATTAAGGCTTTTAACTTCCTTCCACCAGGGAGAAAAGGAAACCCCAGGATCATTTATGAGTCCTGTGTATGCATATTTGCAGAGAGGCATACAAATGCCTCCGATGTTTGCCAGGCTCTGAACCAATTTACAATAATTGTGCTTTACAGAGTGGAAGGGCTGGGCTGGTACTTGGGGTTATGGCATACTGGCACTTCTCCCAGCCTGTCAACATGTACAATTGAATCTTATTTTTCATTCCTGCTCCTGCTGTGAAAAATAAGCCTTAAAAACTTTTATTGAAGTGCAGAGTGATGCAGCAGTGTCCGCCCACATTCGCAACCTGATCCAGAGCCAGTGAGAGATGTGAGCTAGCCCTTCCATTTCCACACTTATTGTGGGGGTTATGTGACAGAAGTACAGGAGTCAATATTAAGTGCTACTTTGCAAAAGAGTGGGGAGGAATCACAGCAGGAAGATTTACACATCTATCTCTGAGTGGCCCTTCATTGCCATGCAGATGGAGCTGGGTAACAGTACATCTCCCTCTTCTTGGAGCCATAAATAGCATCCCTGCATGCCAGTGCATATCCCACTCATCTTACTCTTAATTTTTAGCTCATAAATAGATGTAAAGCCCAGGTTTCTGTTTTGTTACTCTGTTAATATCATTTCTGCATCTGCTTAATATGAACAACATTTTTTACTACCTTTTGTGTTAGATTTTCTCATAGCAGAAACTCATCTTTACTGTGTTCTAAATTAAACTTTTATGCCTTTTCAGCCTGCATACATTTTTTTAGTCAAGGATTATACTGGAAATATTAGGAGTTATTAGAAATTATGATTAATCAATTTTATTACAATAGCACTTAGAAGTCCCTGCTGAGACAGGAGACCTATTGCACTGGGCACTGTAGGGACACATAAAAGACTGAGTTTCTGCTTCAAAGAGCTGAAAATTGGACCAGAAAAAGACATGTTTCTCTTGGCTTCAAGGGAAACTGAATAAGGGCCTTTGCAATATTCTTGAGCAAGCTGGAAGCCCCATGTTTCATTGAAGCCTTTTCTTTGTAATTCCACTGTTTCATAAAAAATATATAATGAATGAAGCTGCATTGAATTTTTAGTTAAAAGAATCTCAGTCTATCTCTGCTCTGTCCCCCCACAGCCTGCTCCTTTTGCTCTCTTCATTCTTCCTGTGCAGGAGCTGTACAACAGCCCTGTGTTCTCTGTTCAGCAAACCTTTTCAAACAGCTACATTTGTGTCTTCTCATCACATTTCTAATATTGAATTTTCACGTTTCAATAGCCATTTTACTTCTCATTCTTGTTAGCTCTATAGTTATGGGAAAATAGTCAAAACTTTCAAAGTAGCAAAGAAAAGGAGCAAGAAAGGAATGTCCTCCCCTCTGTCATTCTCCTCTCTATCAGCTCTGTTAGCAGAAGAGTTATCAAAATGCTGCATGACAACTGCAATGGTTAAAGACTATGCCCTCTCTTACCACGAACCTTAAATCAGTTTTCTTCATCGTACAACAAGAGGAGAAAAAAGGCAGGGAGCAGAGCTGCAGGTTATTGCTTCTGTTGATGCAAAGGCAGAGAAATCTACCTTGGGAGACAAAGTAGAATAGTCAGCTACCAAGTTCACAAAGTAAATCTTCCTTTGTGCTTGGGTTTAGCCTTATGCTTCCAAGGTTCCTGCTCTGCATCTGGTGAGTTGTCCCTCTAAGCTCTCTCCCACCACTCTCAGAAGCTGTGAAGGAGCTGAAATGAGAAGGTAAGGAAAGGCTATATGTGGGGGGCAGCCCCAGAGGGGGCCAGGCAAACTTTGAAGGTTCTGATTAGTGCAGACAGTGACAGAGCAAGTTCCAGCCAAGCGTGATTGCTGCTAAGAAGGAACGGCCTTGTTTTAACTTGACTATTGTTCCCTGATAATCTGTGAAACTGGAGTGGAATTCAAAGCAGCATTGGTCTGGGCATTAATCTGAGCACAGTGGTTCCTTGCAACTTGCTCTGATCTCCAGTGCCTTTAATCTTGCAGTAAATTTTGATTTGATTTCTCACTATGATCTACCTCCCCATGGGGGTGGACAAAGGAGAGCTGAGGGAAACTGCCCAGACCAGTTAAGTATTGGAGGACCTGCTTGAAGCCATTGTGAAGAAAAAAAATACAGCTTCTCAGGCACTGTAATCTATTTTCTCTTATGAATAACAAGCTGAAGGTTTTAAATTGAGTAAAACAAGTGGCTAAATCACCTTCTGAAAATGAACTACTGAGCAGGAACGCAATCTCTCCCATGAATTTCCGTAGACAACAACCAAGCTCCCTGCAGTCTCTATGACACAAAAACCTGTTATTTAGTTCTCTGTGGAATCTGTTGAGTTATATTAGCTGACTCAGAAACTCTACCAGGACTCTTTCTGTCTGTTTCAAGGCAGCTGGCTTTCAGGGTGTGACCAGCATCTCCCCTCTAAGTGTGAGTGTTTCAGTCCCAAGCCGGTTGCAAAGCTCGTGATGCTCTCTCAGGCAGATCAGGGCTGGGTGGTCCAAACCCAGCCAGCAGGACTGGGAGCCAGATCCTTCCCCACATTCCTTGCTGTCAACATTTTCCTGCTTCTCCTGGGGGGAGGAAAGCTGCAGCCTTCCACATGCAGCTGTGCCAGGCTCTGGCAGAACTTTGTTCTAGGAGGGGTAGCCCAGGTTGCCCTCAGCTGGGCAATGCTGCCCAGGGGCAGAAATGTGGTTGTGCCCCTCTCCAGTTCAGCACATGCTGTTAACACATGCCTTGTCTTTTACTCATTCTAGTGAAAACTTGGGATCAGTTGGGCTCTGCCACTTCAGTGCTTTCATGAGAAATACACCTAGGCAGCCCCTTGCCAGCTGCTCAACTATGGAGCCAAATGGAGCCTCTGAAAAGATTTTAGACTATGTATGTTTCTTCCCCATCCACAAATTCTAGGAAGGTTAAAAAAAAAAAATTAAAACCTTTGTAAATTGAATTATGCTGCTGTGATAATTTTGTAACCTTCTATTCTCATTCTGTGCAATCTCCAAACAATGAGCAATTCTTTAATGGAAAATTAATTGGAATCTTTCAACACTTTTAAAATGCTTTCACTGTTTTCCTCCCTTCTGTATAAGGAATTTTATTACAATTGATATTTCCCACTTGTGTTGGGTGAATTTACATCTCTTTTTCAAAAAAATTAAACCAAGATGAGTGGGATTATTTCTTGGTGATAATCATGCCTGAGGTAAACCTGTTACTATTATGCTTATGGATTATTTAGGAACTAGCACAACAGGAAGGTGGACTGCTCTTAGCCACTTAGTCAAATTGGCAGCAGCTGAAGCTCACAGAGGAGCCCTTGGTGCCAGGGTCCTGGGCAGAGGCTAGAGAGCCATTTCTGTGCCCTGAACACTGCTGCAGCTCTGCTCTCCTGTCCTGGGGCCACATCAAGGCTCTCCAGGTAGCTGAACTGTCCATAATGGTACGTTCAACAGTAAGATTTAATAAACAGGGTAGTGCAAGACAGATGTGTGGATTAAACTTGAAGCCAAGGTGAAAACGGGAGGTGTCTTTCAGGCACAGGTGCAGGAGATTTACAGAGGAAGAAAGGCCAGTAAGCATAATAGGAGTGGATTATTTTGTTCATTTCTTTGATGCCTTAGAGTCTCTGTGTTCTGCTGTTTGCAGGTTCTTGGTGCATGCCTCCAGTTAAATTTTCATGGAACTCCTCTCCCTGCTTAGCCCTGCTGTGTTTCCTTGCCCTGTAGCACCAGGCAACAAAACTTAATAATGGAACAAACACAGCAATCACTTTTAACTAATGCTGCCCCTCTTTCATTATTCAGTGAGTTACATCCTGGGCTGCTGACAAGGGTGATCTTGAAAGTAAGTTTAAATGCATATTTACATTAAATCCACACTCTGTGTGTGTATTTAAGTTGGTCATTTCAGTGCTCTTCTGTGCACTCAGTTCTTTTCTTAGGAGAAAAATGTCCTCATTCAGTGAGGACATGAATTAAAGGAGGGGACAGGTGCAAACATGAATTATGAAGAAGAATTTTTTACACATAATATGCATCTTTAAGCTTAGCTTCTTGCATTTTTGGAAGGTTTGCATCAGCCTTATGCTTAATATTGCCTTAATTTACAGCTGCAATTTGTAATATTATCCTATCTTCAAACACAAAGTGTCTTGAGGATAAGTTAAATCAAGATAGTGCTATTATTGTTTGCTGAAATATTTATAATTAGTTGGTGTCATGACTTAAGAAAACAGCAAGACAATCCTAGCATTCATTTTTTTCTTCCCACAAATGCTGGGAGAATGAGTGTGAATGGCAGAATTGGCAAAATATTGAGCTTTCAAATGAACACAGTAATGAAATAAACAGGCAAGCTGATCACAGTATGAAGACATACTGATCATTCCCTTGGCATGTCTGGATTTAGTACTAATTATTTATGATACTTCGTACTGTGATAATGAATGTTCTTTGGTATGCTTTGGAAAGCTAATGAAGTTCTGCTGCCAGATTCTGACACCTTTCTTTTTAATTATCTAGCAGTTGTCATGTGCATGGCCTCCATGATTTAAGAAGGAGAACCATGTCTCTCATCGTGGAAAAGAGGAAAAAACTTTGGCTGTTCAAAAAATTGGACAAATACATGACATGGGACAATCTGGTTCAAAGAAAGGGTTTGCACTGATGTTCTATGAAAGCAAGGAATAGATCTGTTTTGATTCAAGAGAAGTCTTGCTGGAAGAGTTAATCAAAAAGAGCTCCAGCAGAGGACACAAAAGCATTTAGAAGAGGTACAATGAATTTTGACTGCCTTTGAATCTATTTATCAAAGCCAGAGCTGTTCCCATTTCAACACAGGTGGAACAATAATAAATATCGAACAAAGCAACTCAATCTGTATTCAGAGCATTTCAATATATGGAAAGTTAACTGCAAAAAGAAAGCAAGCTTGCAAAGTCAGACCTATTGACTCCTGCTACTTCTATTTCTCATTGAAAATAAGTGGTGAATGGCACACAAAGATCTGCAAGATATTTACATTATTGCCATTAACATGTAACAAGAAGTGCATTCAGTAATGTGACTTTATTATTTAGCAGAATCAATAATCTTTTACATCATAGGAACCTAATTCAGCTGTAAACCATGTCACTTTCTTTCCTTTTGAGTCACTAACTTTACATGTCAAATTTCAGGCTCAGTAGGGCCTTGTTATTTTCCTACCTGACACTTATCCCTCTAGGAGGGACTTTTTTGCCATGAACCCTGTATGATTAGAAACTGCTTCTTCTGTGGAGGACAGGCAGCAGGAAGACTCCAGTTTGAAGCGGTGAGTTCTGTCTGTCACAGGTACCGTCCCCGTAAGCAGGCAAGTGTGGCACCAGCAACTCTTCCTGGCAGTCCTTGTTCACCATCTTTTTAAGACCACAGTGTCTGCACACTCTTTTTCCCTTGGATTTTTCTCCCACTGTCACTATTGTAGATACTTATGGAAAATCACTGGAGAGAATTCCAACTGCCTCAGGCAGGGCACAGCTGAGGCTGATGCCTGCCAGGCACTCAGCAGAGATTGTCCTAAAGAACTCTCCTTTAGAGGCAGCCTGGGGTCTGCATAATCCCTACTTCAGCCACAAACCCTAAGCAGGTCCTTGATGACATAAAGGGAAAGCAAATGAACAAAATCTGTATACATTGGGTCATTATAAAATGCAGTTAAACACCTAAAGGACATCATCAGATCAAAAATAACAAATGTTCAGCAGTTCACTGCTGCTGCTGTCTGGACAAAAACCAAACCACAACAGCTCTTGCCCCACCCCTCCAAAAAAAGCTCAAACCCAAATACACCACCTCCCCCTCAAGAGAACTGAATCCAAATTTATAGTGTATGTGTCTTCTGGCCAGATCTAAAGTGCTCTGAGACTGATGGCAGAAACTTCATTGCCTTCAATGCCTCCTCTGGCTTTTGGGTCAAGTCAGCCGGTCTAAATGAGTCTTTTATCTCCATGATTAGTGCCTTGCAGCAGATGATAAAAATTCAGTCTCTCTCTTGTCTTGAAATTTCCAAAGCTTATGGGTTTTGTCTGATTTCACCTGAGTGTTCAGCAAACAGCTTGGCACATCACTGTTTGCTTTTGGTGATTTGATCTGTCCTTTGGGCAGCCACTCAGGCACTTTTTCATTTCAGATGTCCTCATTCACAGCGCGCTGCAGCATTCCTCAAAGCTGGTTCAGACCCTGAGAGCAAAGCAAAGCAGTGGATTTTAATTTTGAGTTGCAGCTGCTGTTGTCAAAGTTCACTGCATTAAGCATGGATTTCATTTTTACTGCTCTCTCACAACACCAGGAACTACATTAGCTACAAAACACATGTGCTTAAAGTAAGTAAAGTAATGGAGAAATATATTGTTCTCGTTATTTGAAATGTTGCACAAGATCTTGGGCTCATTTCAGTAGCACAATGAAACCAAGCTGCAGTTCCCACAAAGGCATAGTTAGGGATGCTTAAAGTGAATAGATTAAATGTTCTTTTGAGTTTTTGTTGTTGTTGCTTTACAGCAGCACAGCAAACAACCACCTCCATGTTGTAGCTATGAAGTTATGAAGCATTTTTCTCACTGCCTTCCATTTTGTATGAGTTCAGAAGAGAGGATTTGATGATCCCCTTCCTTGTTTGTAGCCAAATCCCCTCTATTCAAATTGATCAGCTCTCTATCATCCTCTACTCATCTATTTTCTCATCTCAAAAGCCATTACACTGCAACTAATTACCATATTAAACTGTAGCTTGAATAAAACAGGAAATGGGAAATGGAATGGGTTGGAGAAGAGCCCACAGTCTCTGTAAAGGATGGCTTGGACACCAAATGTACAAATGTTAAGGTGTAAGTTCCCTAGCTGGCTAACTCAGAAAGAAAGGGCTGCACAGCCTTGTGGGGCTGTCATGAGTAAAGGTATGAGGCTGTAATCTCAGTCTCTGCTTGCTTCCCAGCCTTCCCAAATGCTTCTGTTCCCATTGGTAACATTTTTCATCTTTCCTATTCTGCTTTTAGAGGGCTTTTCTCACCCTTTTCATTCCCTAGCTGTGTCATTGAATAGGTGAGACAATGCCCAAGACAGCCTCAGTGCCTGGGTGGCAGAAAGGAGAAGGGAATATTGGTGTTGCTATGGAGCAATGTGAAGGTTACTTTAATCCCTTTAGTATAATTTTGGCTGCAAAAGTGTTGCAGGGAAAAGCTGAAATAATCCTATTAGTTCTTCTATTTTTTTCAACCCTTGACTTAAAAAAATTAGTTCTCTACAAAAAACCCAAAACATTACAGAACAATAATGTAAAGTGTTGTAAAGCTCATCCTGTATATCTGATTGCTCTAATCCACAGACATACTCAGTACATCTCTTTCTGTGGCCATCTCTGTGCCCAGAGTTGTAATACACATCAAAAGGTGTTCAGCTCCACCCACCTCTAGGCCCCATGTTTAAGAGATTAATATTATGGAAACCATTTTCAAGTTTGAAGTGTCATCCTTAGCATTTGAGCATTTCAGCCCTGGGATCTCATGCAATTACTTATCTGAATCCTGTTAGGGGTGGATTCCTATGTTGTCAAAAAAACCAACCCAAACACTATTTGAACTGCTGGCTACAAATGATGAATTGATATTATCAAATTACCAAGCAGAGATATGTAATACAACGATAGTTCTTTTTATATAGCTCATTTTTTATAGTTCCTTTTCTTCTTGTTAAAGAGGATTTTAAGGCATCAAACCAGTTCCCAATGAGCAGATCTTCATGATACAAAAGAGAAAACATTTTTGTTCTTGTCACCCTTATTGGAAGTTTCATTCCAAAAGGTAAGGAGTGAATATAGAAGGCAGATCCATACCAGTGGAACTGTGGCGCTCACTAGTTCCTCCAACATTTCTGAGCTTAGTTTTCAACCTCTGCTGCCTCTGCAAGAAGTTTCCATGGTTCACTACCATGCCCTGTGCAGCTCATGCTCAGGACTTGTTGCTGTCAAACAGGCAATGCAAACCAGCCTGAGAGATCACTCACAAATCAATTAACTCAATGACAAGTTAAATAAGAGACAAAGGCTGGCCAAATATGACACAGCCCTGTGTTCCCACTTACTGACTTCTCATCTCCACTTATTGACCTGATTGCATGAACTACAGAAACCATCCTCCAGATTTCAGGGAACCAAAGAGATGAATTTCTTACTTGTAGACGATTTTGAATGCCCTTGCCGTGGGCTTGAGTTCTTGATGTTTTCATGTACATCTCTTCCAAATATGAAGCTTTATTCTCTCCTTAAGGGTTTGAAAACTTTTATTTTGTTTTGAAAGCTCCCATTTTCATATATTTGTTTAGCTTTTCCTTTTTTTCCCTTTTTTTTCTTTGTTTCTGAAACCCTTCAGAAGCACTGTAAACCAAAAAGCTCTTGAAAGCCATAACTGACTATAAACTAAAACCTCCCCTCAGCATGTATGGACTTCCCTTGAGCTGACTGCAAGAGAGCTTTCAATGAACAATCTCATCACCCTTCACTAGCCTTCACATCCTTTTCCAGAGATTGAATTCTGAATGCTATGCTTTTAATCTGTTCCTGGGATTTCCTTTAATTCTGTCTGTGTGCACCCTGTGGGAGTCAGTGTGCAGAAGTTTTTCACTCTCCTGCCACCTATTATAGACAATCCCAACTAGAAACTCATTTAGGTGACTTGAAACTGCAGAGATGTGAGTAGCAGCTGAGAAGTGTCCCATATTTGCTGTGAACTGGTCTGGCTGAAATAGAGATGCAAGAAAAAGATATACAGGCTCAACATCCTGCTTTGCAGAGTTACAGAATTACAGAGCACAGACAGACACATATGAAATATGAAGGATGTCTCCTTGCCAACTTCTGAATAAATTATTAGTTACTCAACCAAATGATTGGTTTGATGCAATTTTGGATTAGTGTCTCATGACATGTTAGGTCAAAACTTAAAGTCTGAAGCCCCAAAGTACTGATGTTCAGGTTTTCAATACAGCCCAAGGCAGAAGTTTACAGACTTTTCAACTCTGAAATTTGGTACCTTGGGATTGGGAGGTTTGTTTTATACAAGACAGGCCTGAATTCAGAGATAATGATATACCCAGAAAATGCCAGAGAATTAAACTATTCCAGAGTAGATTTTCCATAGAATTAATAGCAGAAAATCACATTTGTGGTATGATGCAATTGTCTCAACTAGAATCCCTCACTGTGAGACAGATGATGCATGGAGAGAGTTGGGAACTGCATAATGCATGAGTTGAGAAAGAATAGTTTTTGCTTAAATGTAAGGTTGAGAAAAACTGCACAAAATTTAAGAGATAATGAAACAAGACAGAGCTTTTTTTAAGGCTTTACTTTTTGCATATTTCCTAACCAAATAATACACAGACACAAGTAAAGATGGTGTAACATGGAGCCATTGTGCGTTATGAATCCTGGCAAAAATGATGGCAATTCATCACTTCATGCTTCATGGCATTTCCCAGCTCAGACTGACATTTCACATCACTGACAGGAACTGCTGTGCTCTCTGCCTGAAAAATCCAGAAGTCTGTCCTCATACATGAGGAAGGACTTTTGCTTCAGCTGCACACGTAACATGAGCGTGCAGAGTCCACTTGTGCCCGCCAAGTAACATTTATATGTCATGGAAAGATAATCAAGGCCATACATTGAAGTATAAGCATTGCTTTTTTTGTTGTTGTTTTTTCCTCTCACATTTAGGGTCATTGTTGTATTATTGAATCTTTCCTTTTCACTGTGATAAATAACACCACTAGTAACAAGTTGAATGTGCAGCTGTTGCCATAAATGGGTCACTATATTGCTACTAGGAAAATATGACAGACTTAAAAGCTGAGGGTGGGGAAACACAAAATAAAACATCAGATGATTCCAAAGGCTTTTGCAATGTTGGCCACTCTTTCAAACACCATATGTTCAATATCATCTGTACCCACAAAAATTTCTGATATTTCAAAAGCTGTCTGCAAGCTTTGCAGCACAGATGCTGTACTTTCCCTTGGTATTACCATGGAAATGGATAAGTTTGAAGGCAGAGTAGCAGCTAAAAATCTCAGCAAACTTGGATAGTCTTTTCCCTTCCCCTTCTTACTTTTTCCCAGTCAAGAATTGGAATTTGTTCTCCTGCTGCTGAATCTGTAGCAAAGGAACTCTTAGATGGAGACCAAGAGAATGTATCTCCTTCATATCTCCTTGACAAGGACAATGACAGACCTGATCATACTGCCCATTAAATCTCAAAAACCTCATGAGTTAATCATATAACTGTCATGAAATATTTAACTTGCAGTCCACAGAGCTTGTTCATTATCCCAGAAATAGTTGGACAAAGAGGTTACTATTCATGTGTTTGACTTTTGGGACAGTCCTGTGCTATTATAATTTATTTTATAAATAAATTATGTGTAGTCAGTGCTACACAATGATGGAAAATAGGTAGTAGCAACCTTGGTAGCACAGTTTGTAAAAGCACACCTTCCAATAGTAATGGTGTGCGTGTGTGTGTGAAGAAAGAAACTTTGGGGTGAAGGGAAGATGTCAGGGAGTTAATGAACATGTTTCCAATTCAAGTCAAAAGACAGTAATTCTAGACATGGATGATAAACGGGTTTCCACAGCAATGAGTAATGTTATCCCCCTCTTACTCTTTCATCACCTGAACTCTGCAAAACTGCAAGTGGCACAGGAGGTTTATATGGTAATATATGTGAGAAAAATCCTGACTGAGCAATCTGCCCTGAGTGGAGCCATAAATGCTCTGTTGCTGTGTAGTCTGCCATAATAATTTAACATTTTTCTTCACAGTTATGACTGTTCCTTTAGCAATGCAATAATTTTTTATTCCATCATAAATGCAGTTTTGATAGGGCAGAATACTGAAAGTGTGTTCATATTTATTCTACATCTTACAAGCTCTATTGGAATTATTTTGGTTTTAGATTCATCTCTTGCTCATGTATCCCAAAGCTTTCTTTATGGCACCAAACTTAGAAGGGACTTTTTCCTTGGGTTTCTTTCTGCTTTATGCCGCTCACCAAGTCATCAAAATTAAGCATGAAGGACTATGAATCCTCTCACCGCATCCCATATGGCTCAAAATGCCTTAAAAATGAGTAGAATTTTTATGAGTCGTTTACAACTGGGAAAAAAGAAAACAAAGAGGAAATATTAAGCCTGTGGTCACAGAGTGAATAACAGAGTTTGGACTAAAACTCTAGTGTTTCAAATCTGCAAGAAGACTTAATGAGTTCAGGGCTGTGTTGTGTAGACATAACCACTGTGCTAGAGTGGGCACTTCTGGCAGGGCAGGTCTCATCAGCATTAGACCTCCTCCCTAACGCACAATCCCTGTGTTTGACCCAGTATTGCACAACAAACACTCCAACTCATCTCCCATGCCTTGCCCACTTGTATGAATTTTACAAAAAAATAAATTTATACTATGATAATAATATATTGTTATCATAGTATAAATTTATTTTTTTGTAAAAAAAAAGCTGGTTACAGAATAGGCAAGCATTAAAACATGCTTGGTAAAATAGAGGTATAAATGTGGGGGTGAAAAGGAAAGAAAATTAAATGGTTAGGAGAAGGTTATTTTTTGGAAAGAAATTTAGATGTTTTATTTACATTTGTTATTGTAAGACTGTTGTTTATTGTGTCACAGTTAGTTTTGGCCACCGTAGGTATCTATACATACTTCGTGCCTAGAACTGAGAGCACCAGAGTCCCTCTCTGTGATGATTTAAGGTCTGCCAATATTTGCCTTCATGCATGAACAAACTCAGCAAAAATGAGCTATCTGGAAGAGGATGTTTAATCTCACTTGAGATATTACCTTTGGGAAAGCAGAAAAGAACAGGGATGGCCCAGCTGAGTCAGATCTGATGGGGACACGGAAGAAAATAATGGAGGGTGTCTTTATTCAGGGCTTTCTCACAAAGGCATATATTAAAAACTAACAGTAATAATAACAAGAAGAGAGAGGGAGATTGGTCCAAGACAAGAGGGAGCAATGGAAGAGAAAACAGTCCAGCGCTTTCCACTTGAATCCTGCTATGGTCAGGACTCATAAGGAGTATATCCTTGGTCATTAACTTTTATGAAGTGCTGATTTCCCTTTTGGCTTCCACTGTCCATCAGCCCTGCAGCGAGGGCTGCCATTCTCACACAGCTGAGCCAAGCAATTGCTCAGTGTGATCCTCCAGCACAACATTTTCTCTCTACCAACCTCTCCCCTCTACCTAATAGCCCTGAGACAGCCGTGCTCTGACTGAATGGCCACTAATGGCCCAACTGTTCGTAGCAAGACTTGGCAGGTTTGTGTGCCAAGACATGTAATGTTGCTGTTGTGTTTAGCACTGTTGGGTATACAGTGCAGTGGAAAGGAGCACAAAGCAGCTGGGTGCTCTCAAACACACCCTTCTTTCTCTTCTTTGTGTATGTAGCTGCTTTACTCACTGTAAATCACCTGAAGCTTGTGCATACTGCACTCTAAAAGGTGCAAGTCAGGGCTGGTGGGGGTGTCTAGGACCATTTAGAATAGTTACTGTGTTGGTTTTCAGAAAACAAAACAGTTCTGAGATGAGAAAACTTTGACCATCCCATGTTAGGTGTTTTCTGCTTTTCACAGAAGGGCACGGGCGGGTCTGAAGCCTAAGTTGCAGTAGTATAAATTACAATTTCCTTCATAACCTAACCATTTTTCCACAATTCACACAATTTAAGGTATCAGACCGAAAAAGCCTCATGCTATGTGTTTTATAAACATTCAGGCAAAGAAAAGGATATCCCTGTAAACTATATTCTATACAAAAGGAGTTTTGACACTCCTCCTAAATGACTAAGGAACAGGGAAACAAAATTACGTGTTAGAAGTAGTCAAGGGATTCTATTTTTTAAAAAAGAAAAAAAAAATAAAACTAAATCCCCCCCCAACTAAAATGGCACTCATCTGATGACTGGTGGTGGGAATGTGGGTCTGTGTGTGGGATCTTGTATTCCCAAACTGGACATGCAAGGAAGTCTCCAAGGAAAGCAGACATTCCTAGAAAGGAAGTCTGTGATTGTTCAAAGTACCTGTATATCCTTACATGACTCATAGACAGTCACCAGATCTTTTATTGTCTTTGTTTTTGTCACACCAGGAGGTTTAAAATCACACTTGCATGGCAACCAGAATGATAATGGGTAGAAGCAGAGTGGGAGTTGAAAATAAGGCAGCCATCCTTAATGGCCAGAGTGCACAGAAGTGCTGCTAATATTCAGCAACTAAAAACAGAACTTTCACTGAACAGTTTTCTCCCAGCAAAACAGTCAGTAGTTTTTCATCAAACCTTGTGAAGAAACACAGATTAAAAAACAGGTACATACAGCAAATAGAGAGATAGTTTTATAAAAAGGCATTTTTATTTAAGTGTCTGCCCTAGAACAAACTGGGAGAAAGAAGAGGAGGATATGTTTTCATACTACAGAAATCAAATGAAACCCGTGGAAGAGATTAGGTTTTTAAAGATTTAAATACATGTCATCTCTCATACATTTTTTCTCAAAAAAACCCCAAAGAAAACACTTTAATTAGGTATTCTTTTTCAGATTCTCCTTCTTAAATAAGGTCTCCCTTTTTTAGACAGAACTATTTTTGCATCTTAAGTGATAAATTGGCTTCTGTAGCCTGAATTCTAAATCTCTGCACTAAAAATCCAGATTTGTTTTGGGTTTTATGAATTCAAGAAAGAAGTAAAGAAAAAAAATAGTACATTAAGACTTAAATAAACTAAATACTTTGTCCATACATCATATGGAGCCATTTGTGATACTTCAGAATTTTTTTAAGTATGAGCCAATTTATACTCATTCTGCACCATTTGAGTGTGTCATTTCTGGGTCACTTC
Source organism: Fringilla coelebs (assembly GCF_963513975.1). Classification (NCBI taxonomy): domain Eukaryota; kingdom Metazoa; phylum Chordata; class Aves; order Passeriformes; family Fringillidae; genus Fringilla; species Fringilla coelebs. The sequence continues at coordinate 9,107,819 of NC_140066.1, forward strand.
ATTGCTAGATGTCACTGTATATGACCATCACATCATTCTCACTTTTCCCCTTTAACAGCGCTGTGCCTCTGTGTGTTTGTACGCAGCAGCACAGAGTATAAAATGCAGCAGTAAATTTGCCTTTCTTCCTGAGAAGGTATTTCTCCAGGCTGCACCAGTCTGATTCTTAGGAAGGAAATAATTAATCTTGTGCTTCTACTGAAGACCTCAGCGGCCCTGTGTGGGAAAGGCGGTCCTTCTGTCACCCACCTCATCAGGAAAATCAGCAGCTCTTTTTTTCCTCTTTGCAGCTCTGTTCCTACACAAAGCACAAACTTCCCAGACACTTGCTGTCAAGGAGCAGCAGCCACACAAGTCCTTCCCTGAGAAATCTGGCAATAGGTTGTTGTAACAGAGAAGGAAGTCAGTGATGCTAATAATCCTCCTGCAGCAGGCAGAAGCTGATATTTTAATAAACATTGCCTTTTAATATGAACTTTTTCCCTCTCATGTTAAGAGAATTGTTTATATATAATAAGGGAAAAAGTCCAATTCGCATGTCACAAAAAAAAAATTTCCTTCTGTGGGTCATCGGAGCTGAAAATAAACCAAACTGGCTGCCGCTGGGGATTTATTGAACTTCAAGTGCCCATGACTTATTCCATGATTACAAAAAGCAGAATAACTTTCAAATTTGCTACAGGAGAGATTGAAACAAGGCCCTCAATGCTGTTGCATGCTGGAGAGTGGAAAAATGAAAAGACCATATCAACTCTAGTACAAAACACAGCTCTGTTTTACTTCCCTAGCATGCAGTGCCCACTGGAGCCATTGAAAAAAGGCTTTAAGAATTATATCTGATTAAAAGAGGAGGGATTTAAAAGCAGCTGTGCATGCACTTCACAATCAGAAAACAAATTAACTCTTTGTGCATTGAGTGAAGTGGATGCAGAAACAAAGGTGTTGTCAAGAAGTGGTTTTTTTTGAATACATAAACACTAAAATGTGTTGCAGGACTTTTTCATCCTGATTCTGTTGAGGGTGGACGCGAAAAATCATTGCTGTAAGGAGAGTGCAGATTGACTAATACTCTGGGAGCTTTTCCAAATGCAATGGTAAAACATTATCAGAAACAAGAAGTACTCTGAGCATCACACCTTTCCCTACTCTCCCTGAGACAGCCACTGAAGAGTTAATGCTGCTTCTCCCCTCCCAAGGTGGGTAATTAGAATAAAAGGTTGCAGCTGTAGGCCCTTTTTAACTATCTCCAGTCCTACCTCAGTGAAAAAGCTGAAAGAGTTAAGTGAAAAAAATTTGAGGGCATCAAAAGAATGATATTCTTCTTCAAGAATGGAGACAAAAAAGAATGGCTGGATGTTTTCTGCACTTTTTATGCATTTTTGTCTTTCTGGGAGAATCATGAGGATCGATTACTCACAATCAGTTCTTAAGGGAATTAATAATTAATTAGTAGCAAGATGCCCATCTGTTTCTGTATTTGATGGCTGCATGCCAACAGTGCCAATCTCTGCAGTGGTGCCCAATGATCCACAACAGTGAATTTGGGGTTGCTGGCCCTGGAGAAGCAGCGTGGGGTCAGTGGGGGAAGGTGCAGATAACATCCCTGGCCCGCTCAGGTGTGAGAGCTGCTGGGTGGCTGCAGTTCAATAGCCGGCTCTGGGAGCACAGTGAACGTGGCTCCCCTCAAAAGGGGCTCAAGTGACTCCTCTTCTGTGTAGTCACAGGTGTAAAGTGATTTGGCTTCCCTGTGTGACCCTGGACTTGTTAAAATAAAATAGAGAGGGAAATGGAACATTTACAGAGTAGGAAGAGATGTTAGTGGTAATGGTCTGAGTTTCTCGCCTTTTCCTTTTTTTTTAAGTGTTATTCTTGATTGCTAAATTGCTGTGCTTGATGGAGGAAGGGGAAGAATTTGCTTTCTGCTCCTTCTGCTAGAAAGAATTTAGAGGAATGGGAAATGAGTCAGGAACAGGGAGCCAAGTCTTCTGTCTAGTGAGGTGGTAGTGTCCATCATTGTGGGTATCATCCATAAAAGTCTGTTCAAGGAAGATGGGCAGGACTGAAAGAAAAAAGGAAGAGATGGAGGTGTTAGAACTGAAGTATCATCTTTCTCACCTCAGCCCAGTTAGTGAAAATCTGACTTTTAACTCTGCCTTCTCTGCTGCATCTTCATTTTGAAAACCTCACCTCTAATAGAAGATACAGTTTGCTAATGGTTGCTCCAATGGATCGCTCCTTCATTGCAGTCAGAGCTCTCACACATGCCAGTCTGCACTGAACACAGCAACTTTGGGAAAAGCACTCCCCAGAAAGCAGTCTGGCTTCCCTCTGAAGACATTAGGAGTTGTCTACTCATCCTCTAAGTAATCTCATTTCTAACCTAAATAAGATCTGTAGAATTGGCTATGGAAGATACTGTGCATCTGGTGTTGGTAAGAAATCCCAGTTTCTGTACAATTTCAGAGTAAAATGCAAAGTAGTGTTAAGAGTAGACTGAAAAAAATAATTAAATGGAATTAAGATTCAGGTCTAGCTTTTTCCACACTTATTTCAAAGTCTGTTGTCATAGCTACTGCAGCATAAGGCTGGCTTGGTTTGTTCACTTTTTCTTTAAAGACATGTTCACCTTTTTAAGAAAATTGAAGTAACTAAGCAAATACCTGGAGAGAAAAAAAATCAAAGTTGTCCTTTGTACAACCGTAATTTTATCATGATTTATTATTTGGATCAGGGATATTCAGTCTTTATCAGATAGGAGCCCTTTGTTCCTCAGGCCACAAAGCCAGAAAATAGTTCAATGAATATTAAAGTACTCTCTAGAGCAAAACAGTTGCAAACTTCAAAAGGGTCAAAATTCAGCATGGCTATGTCCCCTCGGTCTCAGTTGCTAACATAAGTTATCTAAATATATTATTATGGCCTCAACTTTTGGCTTCCAGGAACAAAATAACATTTTTATTTCTGGACTCAGGAGGTACCCAAGGTTTAGACATATCTGAAAACATTAACCTTTTAAATTTGGCTGAAGCTATGTCAGATACATGGCATTACTTAGCTCTTTATTTATGCTGCTCATCTTATATCAATCTTTTACTCTAGAATTAGTTTTTACATCCCATTATTGGGCAATTAAGATGAAGCATTTTGCTTAGGTAAAATTGTGGTCTTTAGATTGGACTGGAAGTTGGAAGCCAGTGATTATTTTATGGCAGGTCAGGCATAATTTCTGTCACCTGTCTGAGTCAGCTGCTGTGCCTGGCGTGTGAGCTTGCTGCTGTCCCCTTTGCCTCTCCTGTGGCCTGTGCATGGCTCTTTTCTTGAGCCAGCTTCCTCCTCAGCTCAGGACACTTGGGCCCTCAGCTGAGCTGGATCCTGGCTTACCACATTTGGGGATTTCCCTCTGGCCAAGAATTGCTTTTTATATACAATATGTCAGATAATAGGCACTGGCAGAGATCTTATCTATCATTGCTGTAATGATCTGACAGATGGGTGTCTTATCTCAAGAAAAGATGGAGAAAGGAATGTCTTGCTGTGCAGATAGGAAATATCTCTAAACCCCCTGTGTCATCCACAACTTGATAACTTTGTTTCTGCTTTGCCTAGTGGCAAGGTGTTTTTCCTTGTCCGGTGTTTTTCCTTGTCCAGTGTTTTTGAATCATCACGTGAATACTCTGAATCATAATTTAGTCAGATTTTTTGATGTTCCTAAATCTATAATTTCATATAAGTGGATTCCTAAAGTCTGCAGCTCCAATAGCTGTTTTATTCCTTTACAGGGAAACTTTTTTCTATAAAAGTGAGTGAGAAATGAGGAGGAATCAAATGGGGTGTTAATCAGCTTCAAGACAGTTTTCTAGAACTTTCAACCAGGCAACTCTCTGACAAGAGGCAAAGCACTGATTGTGCAAAATGCTTGAGCTTGCAGATAATCCTGAACCTATTAGATGTCATTTGTAAAAACTGAAATCCATGCCATATTTAGCTTTCTGCTCTCTTTCAACATGGTTATTTTAACTTGTTTGCTGTCCACAGGCTCTCTTGCTGGCTTAGAGATATGTATATACTTCACTGGATCTGGACCTAATTAAGCAAATTCCATCTGGTTTTGCCCCTGGCTGATAGTGACGCAGTAATTCATGGGGACTGTATTTTCCCAGTTTTTACTCAGTTCTAAAAAATGAGATTTTTAAACTGTGTTTTCTTGTGCACTCTTTCAAGGCACAGAGTGGTTCTTCACACAATATACAGAGAAGTAAATAAACATTTAATGCAGTATTTTACATATGGCAATAGTTACATGCTATATATTGCTAGCTATGAAATTACTGACTCCAAGTGAAAGTTCTTTCATTTTCTTAATTGTAATGTTCTCCTGTTCTGGAGCTTGGCTCTCCTTAAGCACAATCCTGGAAACAAACACACTGTTGCTTTACTGGCTAGACTGTGCTCCTGCTATTTTGAGGTTTCTTGTCCATTATAAAGCTGGATATGGCCTGTTGCTCGATATTTTATGTTTTAAAAAATGAAGATTCCCATGGCAATAACAACAAGCATGGGTGGGTTTGTGTTTAGGTGTAAGGGTTGGTTCCTGAAATGCCTAATTATCAAGCTTTAAGAGAATTGCACTGGGAGGGGCAATATGCAAATGCTGGTAAGCAAGCATGCAATTACCCATTGATGTCAAAGTGAAATTTTATAGAAAAATCAGAGTTTTTGTCGAGCAATCACTTTTTAAAGAAACTAATTGAGCCATGATTTGATGTGAAGGTAAAAATACTAAATGTACATATGTTCTTTCTTCCTCCCAGACACTTTTTGTGCCTAGCATAGCACGGATGGATTGGTTTCCCTTACACCTGGCTGCTTGAGAGGTGGGCAGGGAGATGGATTTAGCAGTGCCTATCCCCCTTCATGTCAGGCAGCATCTCTTTAGTATTTAAAGAGCTGTTTCAGCTTTTCCTGAGCTCCCTTTGGCTGGCTGGAAGGCTCTCCTGGCAGACTGCAGTGTGACTGAGAGGCCACGCTGTGCTCCCAGGGGGATGGGGTCAATGGCAACCCAGCCCACCCAGAGGGCAGCTCCATGTACACCACTTGTACAGCACAAAGTGCCTTCCCCTCACCTGCTCCTGGGGCTGTGGCAGTGTGTGCTTGACTGGTGCAGATGACACTGGGAAGAAAGACATGTGTGCACCAGGAGCCCCTGGGCACAGCACAAGCAGCCTCCTCTCCTTCTGCAAGCAGGCAGGGCCAGCCCACAGTCAGAAATTCTGGTGTGCTCTAAGTGTCTTAATTCAGGATGTCATACCAACTTGCACTTCACAAAAACTGTAATTTCACTGAAAAAAGCTTTGAAGGCAACTGTAATGAGAAATTTTGCTTCTCAGCTGTCTCTGTGTTGCCATGATGTTAATATGGCCAGATATAAAAAACTGCTAGGCAGCTGATCAGTTCTGGGAAGACAAATTTTGGATCTGTCTCCCTTTTCTTTCTCTGAGGAGTCGGTGTCCCCCATTGCTGCTCCAAACAGGCTGCTAGGAACATCTCCTCCAGCAGATTTGGTCCATGAGATGAAGAAATCTCTCTTGAGGGTGTAGATATTAATGGTGATATGATACTAGGATTGATTTCTGCTATTTTATATCTTTTCCCCCCTCTGCCATAACAAGATGACCAGAGAAAATTTGGACTGCAGCATCATGGCCAATATTTTGCTCAAGCTGTCCTTTATGCAAAATAGAATTGCTGCAATAGCTTCTGTGCCCTGTCTGATTTAGTAGAACTAAAAGTGCTTGGTTTTATGAGAATAAATGAGTAGTCTGGAGTAGATTTGGAAGGAGCAAGAGAAAGCTGCCTTTGGTGGTAACAGAACTGGAGGAAACATGCTGTACTTGAAGTTTTAGATGATTCCTGGAGTCCTGGCAATGACACTTTAGGCAGTTGAACTGTGTTTTTCTGGTCAAATTTGTAGATAGTGAAGGTTTAATATTTCATTTGACCATTTAGCTTTAAAAAACAATCTACCTCCCAATGAACACGACTTTTCTTTGGTAGCAAAAAATCTAGCTGCTTTCTCCTCACTTTGAAAGCTCAGTCATGGTCTACCATTTATGAGGAAAATTCTTAGTTGGCCCAGGTAGGAGGGGAGCTCTAAAATAATCTATCAAGTACCAAGAAGGAGGAACAAGGAGATGTCAAACTCTTTTAAAAATATCTCATTAAAACTAGAAAAATCATAAGTTCAGAGTCTTAAACTGAGGTAATATTTCTGTTTTGGAACTTTTATTAAGATGTTGAAACCAAAATATCTTCATATGGCTGGCTGTAACTAGTTTTTATAAGCTGCTGTGCCCTCTTGGAGGGGAAAAAGGTGAGAAATTTAGTTACTCATATCAGTGGCAAATCTACCAGAAAAGTAATATCAGTCATCATGAAGGTGGTTAATGATGAACTTTTACAGGGTAAAACTCAAAATTTCTGGTTAGTTGGTGAAAAAGACTCAGCTTTTATCTGAGGTGTTCTGAATGACCACTTGGCAAACATCCCTGAGAGCACAGAGTGTAGACTGGTGGCTTAGGTGCATAAGCTAAACAGCAACAGCTCAGAAAATGCTCCTTGAGTTTTTTCAGCAATAAAATATTTGGATGATTTTATGTGGGATATTTTTTAGGTAAAGTGACTTGCTCTGTCACAGAAATATCCAGTAGGTGCTCATCAATTTTAAGAGATATTTCCATCTTTATTAATATTTTGTGTGGTTGTTCCCCATAAATGCAAATTCCTTTTCTAAATGACATCTCATCTTTTTCATTTTTAATCCTTGAATATTTTGTCAAGGCGTTGTGTTTTGACCTTGTGCCCCCATTAAACACCGAGAGCAATCATCACAGGTTGTAATCTTCACCTCCTGTGATCCCTGAGCAGTGTGCAGCACTTGTTCAGGATCACTGCTCATGTCTCTCTTTCATCTACATGTGTAAGCACACCTACTCTTTCAAGCAGAGCCATCGTGCTCCATCTGTAACTCAGCACACCCTATCTCTCTGTGTCCCCAGGCTGATTTCTCTTCAGCAGCTCCCACCTGAAGGTGCCCAAGGGTGGGGGCTGCAGGCAATCCAGTGAACCATCTCAATGGCATCAGTTCAATATCACATCACTCAGGTGTGTGTCTGCACTGGTATTTTGCTTCTTTAACAGATAGAAAGGTTTCAAACTTGGGCACTCTCTAGGTGGGCAGTGAGCAGTATGGGTCACATAGAATTCTTTAAGAAGGTTGTAACAAAAGTCAGCTTAGATCATCCCATCCTCTGTTAATTTCTAGTGCTGGCAGGTACCCAAATCAAAAGTGTGCTATGAGGAGGAAAAGGAGACTGTGGCATTCACATAAATGAGGCAAAGGAGGGCAGGCTGTGGGTGTTTAACCAAAAGCACTGCAGAGAACAGAACTATGCACAAGGGCCCCATCCTGAGGCAGCTGGGTAGGCTCCTGAAGAAATCTGCTCAGCTTCTAAACTAATTGGAAGGGAGGAAAAGGGTGGATACAGAACATGGGTGCTTTGTGGCACTCTCATGTGAACAGGAGAAAAGCAGGTAAGGTGTTGATTACTGGAGCTTATTTTTTCTTTCTAAAGAATAATAGCTTCACAGAAAATCAATTTTCCCAAGGAAGCAGCCAAGGGATATCCAAAACAACAAATAAGTGTGCAGCCGTAAAAAATGTGTTTTGCAGGTAGAATCAGTACACTGGGGGATGGGATCTTAATGGGAAATTTAACATTAGAAAAAAACCCCATCAGAATAACTGAAGAAAATATGTGAAGAAAGCAGATGTAAAGAAGTTCTATAAAAAGCAGTTTAGACATAGATGGTAATCCCAAAGACCTGCAAATAGGAAACCAACCAACCTCAGTGCACCCCACTGCTGCGGGTGCAGGGAAACCAGGTGTGCTGTTCAGACAAGCTCAAAGAGATAAAAAATACAAAAGAAATTTCTGACTGGTCTATAAAATCCTCAGCTAATGTCAAGGCAAAAGTAAACTGCATGGCAGAGGTGAAAGAGAGGAACAATTCAGCTTGTAGCACAAATATCTGTTTGAGATGTGGTAGAGAAGCTGTTTCCTCTGCACAGCAGGGAACAGCACTGATATGCAGAGAGAAAATGTTACCAGCTAGGTGCTGTGTGGCACATACATCACAAAAAAAGGCAGTGGGGGAGGAAAAACCCCTGTGATTTTTCTGGATGTGTGTTTACTCAGGGTAGTCTGCTTGCCCACAGCAAAAGCTTCAAGCACAAAGCTGACTCCCATTAGGAGTAATGCCAAAAGTGATGGACTATAATGAAATGAAGGAATTTTTCCAGGTCATGTGTGGCTATTTTAAGAAATGATAGATGTCACCAAGACATGTGAAAATCATCAAAAGGAAGATACAGAAATTGCCCAATTTATCCAAACAAAAGGAAACTCTTTTGTGCTGGCTTTGGACGGGATAGAGTTTTTCCTTCACTGTAGCCAGTACAAAACTGTGTTTTGGATTTGTGCTGGAAACAGTGTTGATAAAACAGAGATATTTTCATTAATCCTGACCAGCACTTACACACAGCCAGGGCCTTTTTTGCTCCTCTCCCCACCACTGAGGGGCTGCACAAGGAGCTGGGAGGGGACACAGCCAGGACAGGTGATGCCAAGTGACCCAAAGCACATTCCATATACCATATGGCATCCTGCTCAGCTCATAAAGCTGGAGCAAGAAAGAATGGGGGAGGTATATTTGGAGTGATGGTATTTGTCTTTTCAAATGACCATTGTGCACAATGAAGCCCAGATTTTCTGGGGGTGGCTGAAGCCCTGGCTGCCCATGGGTAGTGGGGAATGGGTTCCTTGTTTTCCTTTGCTTGCATGCATGGACTTTGCCTGTTAAACTGCCTTTAACATAACCCTCGTGTTTTCTCCCTCTTACCCTTTAGATTCCCTTCACCATCCCATCCAGGGGTGAGTGAATGAGTGGCTGGGTCATGCTTAGTTTCTGGCTTGGCTTAAACCATGACTTTTGTACAAAACTGTAAAAATATGTTTATTCCAGACTTGGTTAGATAACTGGGAGTCTACCATTTAATTTGGTTCAGCTGGACAAAAAAGAAAGAGAATTTATTGCTTTCAAAGCTCCATTTGGTAGATGATATTTCAAGGGCTGTCTTCAGCAAAGAAGAGATTCCACAGATGATATCGTGTAGATTTTGCATATGGCAGGATCTGAGGGAGGCACAGGATAAAACTACTTGCATGGCTACAAAGGAAGGGAACTCAAATGTTGAAAGTGATTAGAACTAGAGTTCTTTCTACCTCTTCTTTCTGACCTTTGGAAATCAGGCTAGGAGTGATTAGAAGCTGCTGATGTCACTCCAGCTAAGTAGAAAACAAAGCACCTCTGCAACACATCAGGGACACATTGGGTGTATCTCTAAGGAAAAACTGAGACATAGAGAAGATTTTCTGAAGATAACTAAGCTTAGAAAACAGAATGCTAAAAATCAGGTGTTGTAGCTGGAGAAGTTATTGTTGCAGAAAACCTCTCTGGGGGGGTTTGGCTCATGGGTGGAGTGGTGGGCTCTGCTGTCCTTAGCTCCTGTCACTGGCTGTAATAAGCATATCAGGGTGCTGCAGGAGGAGTGTGCATGTGGAGCTGTGTGGTTAAAGTATGTAACAAAATACAAAAAAAGGTGTTCTCAGCATAGCTGCAGCTTTTACATTGCTGAGGTTGCTGCGTTTGATCTTGAGCCCACAAAGGTGAAGCCTAAGGTGCAACATTGTCCTGGAAAGAATTTCCAGTGGCCAATCAGTTCCTGCACTTTTTCAGAGAGATTGAAATAAAGCCAACAAGAACAAAAGATAAAATGTGAAAGACTCAAAGGAACAAGTGAATTAAATACAGTAACTGTTCTGTATAAAGATGCCAGAAATAACAAAAAAAAAAAAAAAAGGTGAATGTTTATGGAATTGTCTTGAAAGCAGCAATGCAGGCAAGATTTCCTGTAATGCATTCAGGGCTAGGTGATATCCACCTGATGCCATGCCATCTTCACTGTGATTAGTAGATCTGCATGTGCTCCTGAAAAATTTCAGTGGTTTTCATTTCATCTTCTATGGGCAGGCAGAAAAAAATCCCATGGCCCAGTAAAACAAGTGAGCAGGGCTGGAAGAGAGGCTCCCAACTTTTTGGTTTTGCAGAGCATTTAAATGTCACCTTTGTGGCCAGAGTTTCACCCTGCAATTTGACATCTTGAGCACGGTGCTGTAGTAAAAAACTGCTGCAAGCATGTCTCCTGATCCCCAGCCTTACCAGCCATGGCAAAAAAAACAAAAACAAAAAACAAAAACACAAACTTGTATGGAGGAAGGCAGTAAAGATCCTCTTGTAATAAAATGCCATAGGTGGGAAGCTCTGAAAAAAAACTTCATAGCAGGAATGGGAAGCTGATGTATCTGGAGTTCAGTAGCAAAGTGACTAAGTCCTTGTGAAATTAGGGAATAAGCATTCAAGTGACAGGTCAGACACCTGAGGGTGGCTGCTATTAGTGCAGCCACACCTGATGATGAAAATACTGGCCTGAGGTGAGGAGAGCCCACACTGGGATCCTGAGAAACCACTAACAAGCACCCACTGGGCAGAGAGGACAGTCTGCAATTACAGCTGCCACCACACATGCTGCTGATGGCCATGTGCTGCCTGCACAGGTCTGCTCAAGGAGTGAAAGCCTCATGATGCTGCTACATAAGATGAACATGCAGCTTTGTTTTTAATACACCTCCTCCCTGCCTGTGTGCCTGAAGTGGATATGCCGTACTTATGCCCACAGTGCCCAAATTAATGTAATCAGGTGCTTGTTTTTCTGTCCCTGCTTTAGGCCAACCTTATTACATTAACTACTCTGACATCAGCTCACTAACAATGCTTAAGAATCCTGTGAGCTCCCACACAGCTATTTTTAAAAAAAATCAAAACTAATCCTTACCTGCAGGTGGCAATGGTTGATACCGTGGGAGGAAGGCAGTCCATGGCTCAGGAAAAGATCAAAACATCTGCACGTCATTGCTGACGGGCTCTGTGCATTGAGTGTCCTTCCCAGTCCCTTGGAAATTCTTGGAAAGCATTTCTGCAATGCTTTCAAGTCAGTTAAAAACTGCAGGGCAAATGTGGTAAAATGGGAAGAAAATGGAAATAATGATGAAGAAAGCATAGTAATCCAAACAGTGAAAATGCTGCTATTGAAAAGAGTAAGAAATGATGAGGGTTTTTTTTTTATAGTTGAAGAAATTTCATTCAAAAGGTGGTTGCATATATTAATGTTTGGCTGATATTTCACAGGACACGTAATAGTTTTTCAGTAGTGATGGCCAGGAAAGCAAATGCTGTCATTAGGGATAGTTTTAAGAAGTAAGGGGTAGAGAGTCGATAAAAATATTGAATTATGAAAATTTAGAGTTTTTGAAGATCTCAGAGATTAAATTAATAGGCTTACAAATATTTTTTCATAACCTAATAGATAAATCAACATTTAGCTGCTATGCTATGGGAAATTTAATTTGAAAGATTCTCTTCCTTCTTTCCTGCAGGCATTCATTTACCTGCACTGAAATCAACTTCCCCACCCTGTAAATAAGCAAGTAAATAACAGGGCTTTCCACATAAACAGAGGGGGGTGTTGGCAGAGGTTCTGTGAGCAAAGGGAAAAGGACACTTTAGAGACAAAAGCCACCTTGTCTGAGTGCAGGGAGAGAGGAGTTGCAAGTGCTCCTTCCCTTGTGTTTGGCCAGCTCATGCTGAGAAGTTCAAAAACAAGGTTGGAAGGAGAAGGGCAATGTTGAGAAGCTGGTGGGGAAGTGGCTTGGAGTGGCTGAGGGGTGACAGCTGGACTCACCTGAGAGAGATCAGCCCCAGCTGTATCTTCTGCAGGTTTTGGGTCTCTATGCTGTGATCAAGTGCTTCCCTCTGCTCCTGCTGGCCCTGCTGAGACACATCAGACCCACGCTGTCCTTTTCCTTGCCTGCCTTTGAAGAGAGCCCTCATCACCTACTAAAATATCTTGGGCTAGAAAACCCCCTATTTTTAAGCTAGTGCTTACAAAATTTTCCAGACTGTGTGCTCTGTAAACAGCAAGGTGATTTGGGCATGGAAATTAAGGAATCTCTCTTACACACAGGAGAGGATTGTAATTCTGACTTGGAGTGTTATACTTTGATTTTGTCTTTTCTCTGTGCCTAATGTACTTGTTTCATGCTCACACTTATTTCATCCTCTTCATTTCTCTGCCAGAAGATACTTTGTTGTCTCAGTTGCAGTTCTGTAATTCCTCAAAGCCAAGGAAGTTTTCTTCCTTCAGTGCCTGCTTCTATCCAGCCCATGTTGCACAGAAGCTGAGCTAGTGAATTGCACAGAAGCTGAGTTAACTGCTTTATGTCACTTTATTTAAGCTCTAATACTTTATACACAAACTGAGTATGATATTGGAGGCAATCAACCTGAAGATAACACCTGTAGTTTCAAATAAGCACCCTGTTAAGAAGAATTTTTAGCAATGTCCTTGTATTTGTTCTGAGATCAGGACAGGGGAGCCTTTGGGCAACAATGTTATTGTTAGAAAGTGATTGTCTTGGATTCAGTTCTGTCTTTTCTCGGGGCTCAGTTGTCTTAGTTCTGCGCTTGGTTTGTTTGTTTGTTTTTTCCTTTCTCTTTTTTTGTTTGTTTGGTTTTGTTTTGTTTTTCTTCCTAGCTAAGTCTTTTCCAGCTCGTTACCTGCACTTCTCCCTTTCAAAATGTGAGGTAGAGCAGCAGAGCTCTCATCTGATGTTACAAGTGCTTTCAACCACTTTTCCCCCTTAGCATCCACCATGGAATCCTTTTCATTGGGTCTCTGGGGCGGTGGTATTCACTGCACAGGCTACTGCCATTTGTGCACATCTTTACTTTGAGCTTTGTAGGTGACTTATGGCAATCTCTTCTGAAAGACTTAACTGAGCCCTGTGCTCATGGCTGAGAAGAAACTTGTCTCATTCTAACAATACAGACAAGTTTATTATTACAAATTTCTGTAGGTTCCCAAAATCCTAAGTTGGTTTTCTGAACTCTAAATCAGTCATATGTTTGAAAAACCCCAAAATAAGCAAATATTTCTCTTCTTCCCCCCCCCCCCCCCCAAAAAACTAAACCCCCTCCCTCTTGTATTTTTTGCATGCACAGTCAGTAGTCCCCAAATGTGGTAGTACAATGTGTTAGGCCCCTAAATGCTCTAAGAGATCAAATCCTTTAATGTCCATGATGTTCCTTTTCTCTGCCATGAAGTCTGCACTTCAGCCTTTTTAGAGGGTTTTATCTTCTCTACTCATGGCTCTCACTGATCAAAATCTTGTCTCTTGTTTTTAATTTTTTCTTTTTTTTCTTTTTGGTGTTTCTTCCCCAGCCCCACCCCCCTCCCCCCTTTTCCCAGCTTTGCCCAAGCTGTTGACTCTTCTGAGGGGCTTTTCACATTTGTTCCCATTTTGGAATGCTTTCCCCTGTCACACTCCCAGTACCAGAGCCATGGTGCCCACTGCTTCACCCAGTGCCAGCTCAGCAATGCCCTGCAGTGAAACACCAGCATTCCCAGCTGCCTTTTGCCAGAGCTGTTTGAAGCACAGCTCTCTGCAGCTGGCAGGGAGAGTTTGGTAAAGAGGCAAAGCCAAGCCCTAAGGGACTTTGGGGAACTGGGAGCTTTTACACAGAGAAGCAGCAATTTTGCTTGGAAAACTCTGGAGCTGAAAGACTCTGTGGGAAGCTTGTGGGCTCTGCAGAAGTTAGTGGCCATACAGACTCATCACTTTTTTGGTGACCTGAAGTCTTTATCAGCTCAGCATTTCATTGCAGCCTATTTGGGCTGACAGTGATTTAGCTCAATAACTAAAATTAGCCAGTGTCACTACCACAAATATCTTGATACTTGCAGCCTAGCAGAATTTAAAAGGACACCGTTCCTACCCTGTCAGGAAGGCCTTGTTCTCCAAACAGACTCTTGAGCTTCTGAGAACCAGGATCCCCAGCCTGGCATGAAGCCAAAGCAGTCAATTATATCTCAGGTGACCACAACTTCTTAGGTGCCTCCTCTAAAGGCGCCCTTGTCTTTTGATCTTTTGTGCAGGTCTCAGAGTACTGAAAACAGCTTGCTTTATGTTGGGGAGTAAAAAATACCAGTAACTTAAGCCAAAGAGCCAAGGATTGAATTACCAGCAATATGATTTGCCTTCCAGAGAAGGGCTGAGGCAAATTGGCAAGAGATTGTGCAGAGACCTGGCTTGCAGTCCCCCAGCTTGGCTTGTGCACTGCTTGAAATGCATGCCCACTTCACATTTAGCATTCTCTCATCTGCCAAATGCTGCTATTAGATTTTTTTCTTTATTTATTTTCTCCTAAAGCTGCTATCAGATGATATATTCCAGTCTGTAGCCTGAACATCAGTTGATCACACTACAGATTGCCTCCTGTTGATGGTATCTCTTGGAGCTTTCCTGACTCACAACCTGGAAAGGATTGGAACCAAACCTTTGAGTGCCCTCAGGCCAACCCTTAGAGTGAAACTGTTTTGCAATAGAGTTTTAACTGGACTCTTCAGACAAAAAAAATGCTTTTATTGCCACAAGGATCACTTAGCTAGTGCTGGAAGTTTTATTTTTGTCTCTTTGCATTGTTTTGTCTCACTCTAATGGGAAAAGAGGAAATGCATGTTTTCTTTGTTAGGAAATGAGAAGTGACAAACATTAAAAAATTATATTGTTGTATTACATCCTAAAATATTTGTAATTTAACAATGTGTACAAAGAATAATATTATCAACTACATATTTTTGAAGAGCATAATTACTTGCACATGTTTGATGAAAAATCAAACAGGAATATATAGTTATTTGACCAAATAAGCATTCAAGCATCATTGGATGCACATAGCATTAATAATAACATTATTTCTCTTAGGGAAACTATGGAAACCTGCTGCATTGTTTCCTCTTCCTATTTTTGCTTCCTGAAATACCAAACTCTTCCAGTTCTGCTTTGCAAGAAGACACATTACACTTGGACTCTGTATACAGTCAGAGGGAAAACCCTGATGGGAGACAAGCACTTGCCATAAATTAGCAGCTTTATGAATATTTGAGTTGGTTGCACTCCTGGAGCATCCTAGTGGGTCAGCTCTGCTGTGGCTGCACAAATGTGCTTCTCTGTGGTGTGCAAGCACTGTGAGAAATGGATCCAGGCTGACTGGAGGCAGGCTCTCTCTACCCTGATTAACATCTGAGCATGATGTTAAGGGGAAGATTAAAATGAGGATAAAGGGTATTTTCTGTTAAATTATAAAAGAAGAACATGCTGTATGAATTGCTCTCCTGTAGTTTTAATTGTGGGTGTATGTAATGAGATAATACATGTTAATCCTCATTAATCAACCAGGAATATGTTTAAAAAAAAAAAAAGTTTAACTCATTTCTTCCTCTTGTGGGTGGCATTTGTAAAGATTCCAAATACCCTGGACATGCTCCTTTCAAGTAAGTCTTGAAAGTGTTATAGCTGTGAACTCAACAGTGTATTTCACCTAAGAAGCTCTGAGTAATTTACAAGCAGCCTATTCCTAAGGTGTGAAAGTGTTACTACATCACCTAGAGCTACATGAGGAACCAGCAAGGCACAGTGGTCACTATCTATTTGTTGTTGTTGTTGTTGTTGTTTCCTATTGTGTAGACAGAAATTTGTGGGTTTAGAATGAGAGAGATGACCTGAGAAAGTCAGTGTAAGAAGTCAGTATCAAGTTCCAGGGAACAAGGGTAATTAATAGAAGATGGATGAAGTAATGAAGGGCTAAAGCTCTGTGCAGAGGGGCTTGGATGACATCATGAACTTGAAATGCAGAACAGTAGATAAACAGCAATAAAACTTTCATTTTATTAGATGCAAGAGCCCTGACAGACAATTTTCCTTTTCCTGAACACTGAATTTTTACTAATAAAGCATTAGAGTGTGTAGGCAGCCTATTCCTGTCTCCATTGTTATGCTGTGCTGAAAACACAGCCAGTCCCAGGGCTGATGCTGTTGGTGAAAGGAACTGTTGTAAGAGAATTGTGTATCTTTTGGTCACACCTCTAACAAAATAGCTGCTACATTTATAAGTCTTTTAAGTCTGGCAGATGTTTTTACCCTTCCTTCCTAAAGTTACTTTGGTTGCATCCTCTTTATTAGGTAGAGACATATATAATTCAAAAGACATAATTAGAGAAATGAATATAAACCCTTTGTGATAACTGTATTATGAATGCTGGCACTGTTATTGAAGCTACGTGAAGCTGCATTCAGTCTGCTTCACAACCTAAATGGTTTAAACAAGAGAAATGGGCTGCCTAACTTTAAAAACTAGTCAGATTTGGGACTTCACATGGCACCAGCCTGAGAGCAGTGTTGCAGCCTACTTCTGGAAGACATTTACAGACAATTTTCTAAAGAGGGAGGAGAAAAAGTCGAAATGCACAGAATTGCTACTGTGACTTTCTTAAAAGGAAGCATGTGTGTGCAAGTTTATGAGACACACAGGTATTTGCTTTTTGGAAGAGGTTTTCTAGTTAGACACTCTCCCCACCCTTTAAAGCTCTCAGATTAATCCTTATGCAAAATAGCACAACCTATTAATTATCAAAAAACTGCTTCACAGGATGGAAAACTCATTTTACATAAATCCTTATTAGCCATATCTTCTCAGTGTAGCAGAACTTTACTTTTCATGTCTCTTGACAGCTCCCAGTTTGACAAAGGAAGCTTAGCTTCACTAAAAAAAGCAAATCCATTTTTTTGGGATTCCAATTAACACGTTGACATTGTGTTATAGAGCTGGAGGTGTATGAAATTATTCCCTGTGAGTTTACCACCACTGGGAAAGGTGATTGATTCTGCTACCTGGAGGAAGTAATAGATAATGTATTAAGTAACACAGAGATGGTTTGTTTTGTTCCCCCTAAGCAAAAGATAAATTCCATCTTCATTTTAATTTTTACATGAGAGGCAGCACCACACAGAGGCACAGCTGCAAAGCTCAAACTTCTGCTGCTCCATATTGGGACCCCAGTGAAGCAGAACATTAATCTGTACAGCAAACAAATGACTATCATTTACATAATTACATTTAGTCACAATTTATAACATATTCATAAGTGCATGAGTGAGAATGATGCATTTGCTGTGTGAGGGATGGAAATTGTGGATCAGCCTGGGCTTTGCCAGGACAGGAGGAATAACAAAAAGTGATTTTCCAGTGTGTTAGAAAATTCACACTTGTGATTTTGAGTCCAGCTGTCCTTACCTGTCCTTTCTGGTCTTTTTGTACTGAGGGGTTTTATTTCTGTGAGTGACTGTGGGCTGAGGCTCTTTTGTGTAAGTGAAAAAGAGTGTCTAGAAATCAAAGAGATTTCCAATAAATGGCTTTTGTCTTTGACTATGGCCCTTATGATTACCACAGTTGCACTACATGAGAAGTTATAAGGCAGAGAGTAAAGCTGTCATAAAGTTTAAGTAAGTCCTCTTTCCGCAGAAGAGTATCAAATAATAATCTTAGGCATCACTTTTATCCCTACCAATGTTTGCTTTCTCCACTCTTGCAGTTTTTTTCTTATTTTTCTTGGTTTTGCCTCTTTTTTTCTGCTTTACTCTCTATTTTTTTCCTCTTGATTTTTACAAGTCAAAAGGGAAGCAATCATACCACCAGGTTATAGAACTGGTAGGAATCCTGTAAGAGTTGCTTGTACCTCAGTCTCTATATTTCACACGTTTTCCTATAATTCTGGCACTTTTTGAGCAATTGGAAAACTATTTCTGAGATTTTTTTGTTTTGTTTTTAACTTTAATTATTTCTCTGAGTTTTAGAGTTCTCACATAATTGCATCACTCTGTAATTCTGAAGAACATACAACTCAGTTTTTTGTGAAAACAGCAAATCAGCTGATATAAAAAGCATCTCATCTGATAGAACCAATTAAAGCAAAAAGGCAACATTCCACTAAAACCAGTCTTTTGTTTTCTCCTGGAAATTAGAGCTCTGTCAGATAATTCTCTGTCCAGCAAGAATCACTCCCCTAATCAGTATTTGTGTGTGTTTGTGTGTGTGGTGAGGTTTTTTGACTGGATATTGGTTTGCTTTGGTTTTGTTCCACCCAGCAACTTGCTGAGGGTATTATCACCCACTCAGAGCAGGTCAATAGCACAGCCAGGAGTAGCAGGTTGGAGATTTTGCTCCCTTCTTCTGGCTTTGCCAGCACACTTGGCTGACAGGGTGCTCAGAGGTTGCATCTTCAGCTAGGGGGGTCTGAAGGGTTCAGTAGCAAAGAAAAGGATGGAGGTAACCCTTTAATGAATGGAACTACTGCCCTGGGATGAAGAAAAATATCTTGGTTTAGGCTGTACATGATTTCACTTGTCCACTTTGCAAACCAGCAAAGAGCCTTAGATGCAAATCTATCCCCCGTGAGTAGTGCTGTATTTAAACACGAGGTGAGCAAGGGGGCTGACAGTTTCCTTTTGAATCAAAATCTTCGTCTAAATTCAGCTTTGGGAAGGTTTCCTGCCAGGAGTGCTAATATTCCTACAACTCCAGGTTACTCATATCTTTTCAGACTGTTGTGTAGGGAAGAGATGCAGTCAAAGAAATCCCGAAGAGAGCTTTTAAATGCAATAGCACTGTTCATTTCCAACTCCCACACATTTTATAAAAAATTATATGTAATAGTTTCTAGAGTAATTTTCATGCAAATCTATTGCATTCTTTTTAAAATCCAAATACGATGCATCTCAGTTGCACTTCACATGACCTCTCTGTTTTCAGAGATTTAAAATCCCCAAATCCCATAACTCTTCAGGCATTCCTTAGCACTGGCTTTGGTTGGGGCTTTTATTTGTTGTGGGAGGGGGTTTTTTGGTGGTGGTTTTTTTCTTTTTTTTTTTGTCAAAAAAAAAGTATATTGCGAGAAGAAAATCTATCCTCAATTTATTTTTTTTTTCTTCAAAATCATCCTGGAAACTAAACTTAGTAAATTAAAAAGACATATCTTGGAAATGAATGTGCAATTGATGTACATTTCAGCTATTGATTCTGTGGGCTTCTAATCCAAATAGTTAATCTGTGGGGGAACATGAGAAAAGTTCTGGGAGCTCTGGACTATTTCTCACTTCAGCCTTTTTTGCTTAAATAAATATTTTGCCTTTGTGCAACTCTTATTAACTCTCTGGTAGCTCCCATGATAAAATGTCACTTTATGCACAGCAGAACATCCTTTTTCCTTTCAGTGGGAGATCTTGTATTGGTTTCTCTTGTGGTTAATCTCTGGCCAAAGGCCAGGAAGGAGGTGGTTCCACACTGAGTTACTCAGTCTGCTGTAAATGATGTTCCATTTAAGGATTTGGTACTTGCCTCTGGAGTTTTTGTAGGGTGCTCCTATCTATCCTTTTGTTTCATTCTGATCTTGGGAATTGCAGCCATTCCTTTTGACTGGCCACCTGGCTGTATGACTGGCCAGACAGCTGAAATTTGAACTATGAGAGAATAATGAAGATCATGAAAATTCAGACCAATCTTTGAAGGCAGGTTTTCCTTAATTTAGTTCTCAATGAGAGGTCAGATGACTCCTGGCTTTCCTTTTTGGAATATTGTCCCAAGAAGCCTCAGGCAAACATTTCTAGAAGTCCAGACTTGGTTAAAGCTTCTAAAGAAATGCATTGCAGAACATCTATTCTCTCTGGACTCAGTCCTTTCAGTCATGTGTGATATGAGTCGCACTCGATACAGAGGAAATAAACATTAGAGAGGTATTGGGGCACCAATGGAAAATGTCAGGATTTAGAAAACAATACTCAAACAAGGGAAAAGAATGAAAATGAGGTAGTGAAGGGTAAGAATATACCATGAAGAAGTCTGAAGGAGTGGAGAAGAAGAACATTACAAATATATAAAATATATATGGAGAAAAAAAAATCTATGGAGAGAAGAGTTATGTGTAGGAATTGTCTGAAGGAAATGGTAGAAATTTCATCACTGAAAATCCTTTTAGGGAGGGTTAGTAGCAACTAACAAGGTTTTTGAAATGACAATCCTACAATTCAGTTTGTTATGGACCCCTTTACCCCACTGCAGCAATTTCTTTTCTTTTGTCCTTGCATCAGGTGCTGCTGCATCTCTGTCTGGGCTGTGCTTGGTCTCAGAGTTGTGGTGAAATAGAACTCATCATTATGAAAGAGGGAGGGATTACTGTGGATTCCATAAGCAATGGGAAAGGATCTAATGGGAATTAGTAAAATTTGTCTAAAATACCCCATGGAAGTTCCCCTCAGTACTGCTCTACTGTGAAATGTTTCTTTCAGAGAATCTTAGAACCACAGACTAAATAATTATATGTAATTTTTCATCTTCCTAAGTTCAAGTGAAATTTAAAAACTAGGTAAATACCTTTTTGGTGAGTAGAAATGAGATATAATAGAGGCATATTCCAAATGATCAGTAATGTTATAGCTCAATATTGGGTAGTGAGTTGTTTTACTATGTGTAGTAATGTGTTATTGGAAAATACAGATGCCTTTCAGCATATGCTTGTGTCAATGAAATTGTACGAAGATCCCTAATGCCAATCAGCCTGGTCATTTAGTGCTAATAAAAAGCTATCTTCTCCTTTTTATTCACTCTGCAATTACTGAACTGTGTTTCAATAGGAAGCTGACAAGCCCCTTGGAAGCAATAAAATAGAGAGGTTCTTGGAGATCACAATCCAACCCAGCCTTCTATGTCTCTATAACCTTTAACAGGTTTTAGATCCTATGGGATTTCTAACTGACTCTCATAAAACTGATCCACAGTTTTGAGGATTAAATAACACTTGGGAAGAAACATGCTATCAATCCAAATATTACCAGATCTGGAATGGTGGTGATATTTGTCAAAGAAATAAGAGGAGAAAGTATAATGAAAACTGCTTTTCTAGCCATTATGAAAGCTCTCCATGCTGAAGAGACAGCATCTGTACTACACAAGACAAATCCAGGCAGATAATTTCCTTCTGTACATCAGCATGCTCCAGCTCTGCCAAGAGCCCAGTTGTGGCTCTTTGGGAGGATAAGAGTGAGAGGAGGAAGGAGAGCACAGTTTATAAGACTGCTTAAGAGGATTTAGTCTTCATTTCCTGATGACAAGATAAATATTGTCTTGGGCAATTCCTAACACCTAAAGTTCTTAAAGTATCCCAGCCCCCTGATGACCAACTCGCAGCTGTAACAAATACTGCGGGATGGTTTTTGGTTTTGTTTGTGGAATTTGGGACTTGGCAAAAAATAGTTAAATCCCCCCAAATGTGAAAATGACTAGGAAAGGCTTACAGCTTCCTGTGGTAGATATAGGGGAGCAGAGAAAAAGAATGAATTTACCACACAGTAGAGTGATTAATAATACCATGATTCAGTCATAATTTATGCAAGTGCTGTGGCATCTCATTGCCTCTTAGATTTGTGAACACAGTCCAAGTTCAACAAGGGAAGTGAGTTGCTCATCAGTCAATGCAGAGTGAGTTTTAACTTTATCAAATCTCTGGGAGTCACATGGCAATTTTATAATTCAATCCAAAGTGCTGCAAGAGGCATTCTAGGAGATTGCCTAGGCCTCCATTTCTTGTAACTTTAAGGAAGAATAATCTGTTTTCCACATTTCTCTCAGCACTGTTGCTGTTGCACTTTTTGATGTGGTTATGGTGCCCATCTCAAAATCCAGGGTCCTTTTTCTCCAATTTGCACAAGTGGTTCAGATGTTCTTACTGTACAGCAACCCTCGTTGTTTCCTTACCCTATTCCACAGTTATGTTCTAGCAAATAGAGAGCCATGGAAAATGAGTAGGACTTCAAAATTTACTCTGATATTCAAGTGCTATCTGTCCTACAATGGCCCATGGAGAGAATAGGGCCTGATGATTGTTCCTTTTAAAGTAACACAGCTCAGAGCATATCTGCTCCCACTCAGAATGAAGTTACAATGTGATTATCGTGCTTGATAGCAGTCTAAAATTAATCTGCAAGAAATCCTGACTTGATGTGCTGTGCAGCTGCAGTTGAGCCCTGGCCTGGCAGAGCTTGGCCTCTGACCTGTTTCTGTTTGTCCATCCAGTCTGTGCCCGCCTCAGACACTGCACAAAACCCCAACATGTTCCTTTGTTGTCTTTTGACTTCAGACTGCCCATATCCTGCTCTCTATATTGAAATATTTCCATTTCAGATCCCAGTACTGAGAAGGCACATGAATTATTCAAGGAACAAGTGTATGCAGTTGGAGTAATCACAAAACTCTTCAGAAGTGGAATACCTTTTTTATTTTTTTGAGTTTCAGTAAACTCTAAAAAAGATCTTTTCTAACAAGCTGGCATAAATGTATGCATCATTGAAGGAAAGCAGTAATTCAGCAACAGTATGATAATACAAATTAGAAGCTATCTTTCATAGTACATTACTGTAAATTATGAACTTTAAAGGTCACATGACAGACAGATGGAAGCTGATATAGTAAATTAAGTCAATGTTTGCTGCTCTGGAAGCTCACATCTCTTCTCATCTCTGAGGCTTTCTTCAGCCCCAACACACAGTAATTACCATTTTCACAAAGTCCAGTTTATTAGAGTATCTGAATGTGTCAGGGCAATGGAGGGCACATTGCAGCTGAAAGATCAGTGAGAAAACAGCTTCCCAGGAAAAGTACCCTGCAATTGAAAAGAATGACTAGTTACAAATTAATAATTTGCCATCCCTGGAAATTACTGGGTGTGATTACACTTCATGCCTGTAGTCATTCCACTTGCTGTTGGCCAACATTTAGTGTTTGCACACCATGATCCCATTAAACCAGAAAGAAGCTGACAGCAGACTCCTGTGATGCTACTTGGTGTGCTTTTCAGAAAGGGGGTGGCCAGGCTCATATGGAAATCAGTTTTGAATGTTGGAAAAAGATTGATCCACCATGCTCACCACGTTATTTTTGCATGTGGGCAGTAAACTAAACCAGAAACAAACAAGTCTGAAGCAGTGTGCCTTTGTGAGTGTCAGGATGAGCTGAGCACGTTACAGTTCCACTTGAGTTCCACACAAGTGGAAAAGTGGACAAGTTTCCTTGGGGCATTGCCTGGAGATTATCAGGCTCTGTGAAAGTTTTGCCAAGTCTCCACAGCACTGGGCAGTTTGAGATGCTGTCTTTAAGGCACTCTTCAAATCTTTTACATTCAGAAGCTCGATATCCATCTGTTTTGTTGCCAGAGGTCTGGAGACAG
Source organism: Fringilla coelebs (assembly GCF_963513975.1). Taxonomy (NCBI): domain Eukaryota; kingdom Metazoa; phylum Chordata; class Aves; order Passeriformes; family Fringillidae; genus Fringilla; species Fringilla coelebs. The sequence goes on from NC_140066.1 coordinate 9,131,166, forward strand.
ACATGGTGCAGTTTACTGAGCAACTTTTCAGCCTTGAAGCTGTTATCCTAAGCCCTTCCCCTTATTCCCAAACCTTCAGTGCCTTTTGTAAGACACCACTATGAGCTACAATAAAAATACATTGCTGTTCAGCAGACTTTGGAAAACTCAGCAGTGAAGGTGTAGTGTGTCTGCCCTTGAAGCAGATGCTGCCTTTAGTATGCAAAGGATATGAAAGCTCCAATTAGATATTTGTTTCCTTGCTTTTCCCTTAGGGCACCAAGCTCCCCCTGCCAACACAAGGGTGTTGGAAATAGAGAAGGTGGATTAAAGGTTCCTGTACACATTCTACAGGAACTTCTTCAGGATTAGTTTGCACCAGTGGAAATCCCAGAAGTCCAATGACAGCTCAGTATGGTTGACTTACTTAATTGACATTAGGAACTCTCAATATAGAGATTTTTATTACCAAGAGCTGTAATTGCATTTAAATTTACTAATACACATTAGGTGGTAAAACCAGTCTTTTAAACTTCAGGGCCTGCAAGCCGAAAGGAAATTCAAAGTAGAAGCAATTTCAATCAAAGAGGCGTTTTTCTTGGGAGTCACTGCACAAAGGAGGAGGCAGCAATGCTCTCTCTTAAAGGTTTCTGAACAAGAGAGGAAGAAATGCTTTAGCTGATTAGAGGCTGTTCTGCTCACTGTGGGAGGAAAATCTGCCTCAGACTGATGTTTAGTTGCAAGGACAGGGTGACCCAGTCCAATCTCAAGTCTATAAACCTTTTATCTGTTCAAGAATGCGTGCTGCTGAATCATAGGAAAATAGAGTGGTTTGAGTTGGAAGGGAACTTAAAGATCATCTCATTCCAGCCCTGCTGCCATGGGCAGGGGACATCCCACAAGCTTCACTGCCAAGGGAGATAAGGAATGCACAAAGAATTGACCAACCAGTGCTGAAGGGTGTAGGGCCAGGGAGCCCTCGTTTGTCAAGTGAGCTTTCATTGACTGAGCAGAGTTCAAATTCCCTCAGGATTTTTTTAACAGTGCCTTGAAAACATAGCTCCAAATACTGCAATGTGCTTCTTTTGGAGCTGAGTGCAAGAGCCTTTGCCACCTTTGCTGGGAGCACGGCCAACAAGACAGGGAGACATTTGGTTTAAATATTTCTCTGCAAACTAGATTCATTAAAAATGCTTCTCAAAGCACCTTCCCCTGATTGCCTTGCTGCAGCTGAAGCCATCAAACTGCTGCATCAAGCCTGTGGCACAGCCAAAACTCTCATTCAGAGCTCTGTTGGCCTGGCACAGAGCATGGATTTCAATTGCTACCTACCCAGTGGTGATGCCTTACATCCCACCTGCTTCCCAGGAGGAGTTTGAACGACCTCTTCACCACCTTCCTGCAGGCATCAGCACAGGAACAGCCTCTGATTTTTCTCAGGTTTATATTTTTGAGGAATAAGAGGGTAATATTGCAATGTGGCTTGGGTACCTGGGCAGTCAGCAGTGCTTTTCACCCCTGTGCAGACAAACCTCTGAAGGAACCCATGTGGATGCTGCCTGTCTGCTCATCTTCTGTTGGAAAATTGGATAAAAACTCTTGGCTGGGACTTGGAGCACAGCAGTAAGTCAGAGAGAGCTCTCCCTAGGCAGCCTTACTCTTATGCACTCAGCTGTACATGAAATGCACAGATATTCCAGCAGTGTCACCAGCTTCTGTCCCTACCCCGCCAAAAGGCTTTTGGTTAAGCAACTTGCTGTTTCTCTTCCACTACAAGCAAAGCTCAAGGATATGCAATAAGGGGAAATCTGTCTGAAGTAATGGCAGAACCTCTATTGAAGCTGGTCCTTTCCTTCATTACCTTCTGCTGGAGCTGTGATGAGTAAGATCTAACTCATACTCTGTCAAAGTTCTGTATTTTTTTTCCATTTTCCCCCCCTCCTCAGTTCTCTATCACACATTGAACAGAAGATTTGCTGAAAGGTATTTTGGGGGAAAAGTGTTTAATATTTCTATAATTTTCACTAGATGTGAAGGGATTCAAAAGGTTAACAAAATAGTTTATTACTTTAGATCATTCCTGCTCCTAATGGTTTTCTTTTTCTCCTCAGCATCCCTAATTCTATGCTTTTAAAAGTCTTTATTAGATATCCAACTGTATTACGTTTTATAGTACATTAATTTCTCATTTTTAACCAGTAACTTGCTAATTAAATAAGTACATCTTATAAAAAGCATAGAAATGTGTCTGGTATAAAACTGATAAACAGGCATATTCTACTGAGCAGCACCCAATCCCTGCGTACACAGTCCTGTCTTTCAGACCTGGACAAACTTTAAGACTTTGGACCTGTATGGTGATGCAGACTTCTAGGATCTTTTGTGTGTTTTAAGATAATAATTTCCTCTTGAAAGCCTTTCACTGCTTATCCATTTCCATTTTGTTTTTTAATATTCTATTTATTTAGTTGCCAAGACATATTTATCATTTTGGTTCTGTTTTTATTATTTACTACATTAGCAACTGCTTGGTTAAAATCTTCCCACACATCAAAGTGCAAGTCAAAATATTCAAATGAAAATGCAGCTCGGATTTTTTCTATTTATGTTATGAAGAATTAAGCCTTGAAGGCAGGAGGTAAATTATATGAGTAGGTTACTTAATCATTGCCTCCTAAATATAATTAACACATGGTAGTTAACTTCTATGGTCAATTTTTAGTGCTGGAAGATCAGTGTTAGCAAAACTGAAGCTTTTTCTTGCAAAATGTCTGTTATTGCATCTTCCCACTGTTCTTATGCTCAAGAAACCAAGCTTGAGCCAGATCACCAGATAAAATAATACAGACTTCCTTACTGGACACCTTGGGAAGACATAGTGAGTGATTACAAATATTTATTGTTGAAATTTCTCCTGACCTTCTGCTGATCACTCTCTGCAATCATTCTAACACAGATAAAATCTCTATTGTCCCTGGGCCATTTGAGCGATAAAGCAGACTCCCCTTGGCTGCAGGGTACACTGTGGATATTATTTCTGGGATTTTTGTTAATCACATTTTAGTTTTCTTTCACACTCTTAGCTTCTTAGCTTGCATTGTGTTAAACTCTACTGAGAAATGCTTTGAAAACAAACAAAAGTCCTCTGCCTTTCTTTTACAAATACATATACATACACACACACACACACATATATATGTATACATAGACACACACATTTTGACTGGGGAGACTGCTCACATAGGAGACTTCAATGTTTTTTTAGTTTCTGGAAGGGAATGTTTATAGAGCATTACAGGCTTTCTGTTAATACAATTTAAAAGCACAGTGGTTTGCTTTTTGAAATAGGTACTTTGGATAAACACTTCTCACCCTTATAAGTTTTCCATTCCTTTGACAAACCAGACAAAATTAATAGGAAGGAAATTTTCCTGCAAGTGAAGGGGAAAAAATAAATTCTATAGAGTTTTTAAAATGAGCAGAAGGGAATTTGTCAAAACAATAGAACAATTTTTATTATTTTTAGGGAAAAAAAAAGGGAAAGAAGCCTCTATGCGCTGCAGTTTTTTATTATAAATAAATCATAAATTCTGTTCTAGAAAACTACAATTTTTTTCATGCACTTGTCCCTTCAGCTGTCATTGTGGATTTTGCCTTATGATTGCACAAAGTGATAGCCCTCTCCCCTGTATTTGCATTGATTTATTTTCACATGTTCTGAGATAACATGTGAAACTTCTCCTACTTTTTTACTTAGTTAGCAAATACAGTGCTCTAGAATTCAAATAAGTAACACCTCTCCTCTGACAGCTTTCCAGTTCACTGCAAATACCCACCACTGCAAAAATGAGAGCACAGGGGGCTTGGTTTGTTTGCTTTTACATAAAGCTGAGAGTTCTATGTATATATCCTGTGCATAACCCTGCCAGTTAGAAACAACAACAACCTGCTTTTCATTTGTCATTTGTTTGCTTCTTCCAGAAAGTGGAAAGTGCTGAAAGAGTGGCCTCTTCCCCCGGGTCAGAAGGGTGGGGACACCCTTTCCCTGCCCCATCAGTGGCCAGAAAGAAATGGTTTTGTTTGCCTCTTGGTTGACCTCAGAGCACATGGGGTTTGGGCAGCAAGTTGGAATGTGTCTCTTGTTCCTTTCCAGATGAAGTCCAAGAGGTGGCACAGGCTGGAGCAAGGTGACACAGGGGTGAAATCCATATGGAAAAGGGCTCAGGTACCCCCTGGCTGGGAGCAATGCAGTTCCCCCAGCACAGTCAGCGCTTCTGTGCTGCAGCACACAAACACTTTGGGGATGCTGCCTCTGAGGGACTCGTAAGAAGTTCTGTAAATGTTTAGGGGTTAGGGTTAGAAAGGAAAAAAGAGAATACATCCAACTCTCTGGAAGGAAGCCTTGTGTCTATTTCCCACAGTTTCCCTCTGGATTGCAATGGCACAGGGTGGGGGAAATCTGCACTGCCTTTGTTCAGCTGGTGCAGGGGGTGCTGCAAAATACCAAAAAAGTCAGTTTTGGAGCTGCCCCTCACTAAATTCACCTTTTTATTGTCCAGATGTGCAACACTGTTGAACAAAAGACAGCTGGAAGGTTTTTTCTTATTTTGTAAGTACAAAACAAAAAAAAAAAAGAGAAAGAAGGAAAATGTTGTTTTCAAAGGGAAAAAAAAATGCATAGGGCAGTGTTTCTCAGCTTGGTGAGAAATGACATGTATGTGCACAAGATATTACATACTTGACACTTCTTTGTGAAGTGTAACAGCAAATGTAACAGCCCTGCATCACCTGGGCACCTATAAAATATTTTTTTTTATTACAGTAAACTTGTTAAAGAGCTTTTTCATTCACTTGGGAAATGAGGATGGAAACACTGAGGGCCACAGGTCTCCTACAGTATTAGGACAATCCTGTTACCCTCTTTTCATGTACTTTGTTTGTAGCAGCAATTTCTTGGGTTTAAGGGGAGGTGGATGTTGATGTCTTTGTTCAGCATTTTCTTAAATCATAAAAAGGAATTTAATTTTCAGAGTTTGAAATTGAGAGATTAAACTCCATGTACATTTGCACTTTAAAGATCTCTCTGCAGCTGACGAACTAATTCTGCAATAAAAGGTGGGTTTTGGTGCATCTCTTATGTTAATCCTGTCTAAAATTTAGTTTCTCAGTTTATGGAACCTGAAGGGAGGTGGAGGTGTGCCCTGCAGTGTGAGGGGATAGCTGGCCAGGGTGGAATTAATTCTGGGTTTATATCCTTTCTCCATCGATGTAACCCCTTTGATTGCAGCAGTCATGGCAGCCTGTGACTAGAGGAACATGTTTGTATAAATTGGATTATGTAAAGTAAGAATTCTGGGGCATGAATTTGTATGGATTATTGCCAGAGTGAGATCAAAAACTCCCACTCTTGTACCTCCCTGTGTTCTTATAGGAAGTGTAATTTTGGCAGTACTGGATATATAGGATAACAGAAAATGTATATTTGTATAAAAGCTCTGTACATTCTTCTGGGTTCAGCCTGTTGCATTGCCCTGGCAAGCAGATTTATTTCAGATTTGTTCTGGAAAGTCTGTTGCTGGAAGAGGGCTCAGCAGGGTGGTCTTGGCCCATTTGTCACAGTTCCTCGGGATAAGTGACTGTCACAGCCTCTCGTGGACACCTGCCTGCTGGCCCCTTACCAAGGCCATTCCAATGTCATTCCAAAGAAACCTTTCCTGTGACACTGTCTCAGGAGAGAGGATGGCATTTGAACAGGCCCTCACATCTGGGGTAGGACCCAAAATTTTTGTTTGTAAGTGCATTGACAGGACAGCGGATGTCTCTGAATTATGCTAAATTTTTATTGCATTTTTTTAACTATGCACAGCCTACATAAACTTATGGGAAAAAATATTTTTTATTTAACAAAATGGGAGTTTGCTTTTTTCATTCCATAGAGAAGTAGATGTGGGTGGATTTCAATATGTGGGCAGTTTTCAAGAGTAATAGAGGCACAAGAAGTGAAGCAGGGGAAGATAAGGACACCGCCAGTCCATACTCATCCAAGCAATTTTGACCATGCCATGATGGCCACAGCACCTGGATTTGAGTAGAGGGCAGTGACCTCCTTGTTTCACCACACTGCTAATTATTCCTTATATTTACCATGCCAGCTTCAGTACCTGATGGATATCAAACTTTTCACTTACAAGCTTCTTAGATCACCCTGAATTATATTTTAGCATAGCCCTGGGGAATAATAATCACTATTTTATCACATTTGTCTGAAGAAGATGGAATTCATTATTGTAGTTTTCACCTAAATATTATGGAGCAACAATGAGATTGAACTAACATATACTTACTAATTAGCACTAATGGTAATTAGGAGGAGAGAAAAAAAATTGCCAGTAATAGATTTTCCCATATGATTCTGAACAGGGTAGCATAGAGCCATCTGAACTACCTTACTTTTAATACTTTCTAAAAATCATTGCTCAGCATTTCAGAAGTGCAAGTTCTTTCCTTGTGAAATACAGGTCAGATTGTATTAGACTGGGATCTAATTTAATGTAGCTCCTACTACTCCCTTAATTTCCCAAAGCACTTTACAAAGCAATAACAGGAACTAGTAGTGTGATACAGAAGCAGGTAAATCTATAACTTATTTGCAGTTGGCCAGTTCCAGGCTTGTTTTTAGCTTGTGTAGCTCCACTACCTGTGGTGTGAGACTGATTTACACTAGTTAGGATTTGGTCCAAAGCCAAAGGTGTGTACATAAAATGGCAAAGCATATGAAGTGCTATTTTAAAGAAAAATGAATGGTGAGCCAGGAGAACCCATTTATTCCTATTACTTTTCAGAGCCTTGTGATCCAACACCCACAGAATTTAATAAGAGGTTTTGGCTCAGGTCCCATGTGAGCAATAAGATCCTAAATTTTTCTCTGAAGGACACTAGCAAAGGAGATTTCATTAAATGCCCCATCCACTACAAGCCACTTTTGTAAGTGAAGGTGTGTTTCAGGTACAGAAAAGCATGTGGAAGAACATGTGTGATTATGTGCTCAGAAGAGAAAGAGGAAAACAGAGTATTGTTTCTAAAATTATTTATTGCTTGTCATTGGCCCTCTGCACTTCAAGTGAGAGGCACATTTAAGGACAAGAAGTTGATCTACCCAGGTGCTTGCCTGAAGTACTTGCAGAGTACCTGTACTCTCACTGTCTTTGCAGACTCTTCCTTGACAGAGATCAAGGGTTGAACGAGGAGTTGTTCTTGACACCACAATTAATTTTATTTTTCTGCCTCTCACTTTTTTTTAACTCTCTTACCTTTTTCACTGAATGAAAGGCTCACAGAGCACCACTCTGCCTTCTAATCTTAAAGCAAATCCAGTGGCCACTGCAGGTAACTGGAGTTAGTGAATTACTTGTACATTCTTTTGGCCATTAGATATGTCAGGTCTGTTTGCAGCACCTTCTGAAAATCTTGTCCTTGACCCCTGGTGCTGTTGATATCTGAATCAAATGCCTTCCTTCTACTGTTTGCACATTTTATTTCTTGATGGGACAGCATGACCATAAGTGTACCACAGGAAGGAAATGTGAGCCTTGTTTGGGGATTATGCATGAAATTTGTTTTGTCATGGATTTCTTCAGTATTATGTGTACATAACAATCTCCCTTCAGCTGTACTTGAGTTTGACCTTTCTGGTTTGAAAATAAGGTTGATATTATTTTCATTGTATACTCTATGTTTTGCTTTTTCATGTTTTAAATTTCTTGGGAAGGGGAATTGCTGTTTCTGGTGTTTTTGTCCTAATAGTATTGTTCATTTTCTACACCAAAGCATTGATCAAAAACATCTATATTTTTTAGAGGAACAAATCTTTTCATTACTTTTCCCTTTCATATATGCAAAATCCGCTTAATAATACTTTGTCCAGCTTTCCAAGTGTGTTCTCTTAACACCTATCTTTAGCAAATTGGGAAAGCTGGCTGACTCTTCCCACATTTCAGCTGGAGGCTTTGAGACTTTGGAAGTACTGATTATTTCAGCCTCAGTTTTATCAAAATTCCTATACCTTCAGTCAAAAAATATGCAGCACTGGGAGCTACAACACTGTTAGGTCTCCAGAGAAATGGGAAGGGAATGAATCTCCTGTGGGAATTCTTTGTGAACAGACAACAGCAGCTTATCAGCTATTTTAGCTACTTCTTTGCAGACATTTTGACAATCTGTTGCAAGTTATACCCCAAAATGCAGCCTCCCTTCTCTGCTTTTCTTCAGGTGATGGTGTCTCCAGATATCTAGCTCTAAAACATATTCCCCTTCGATCCACTTCAAAGGACACTTTTTGTGTGATGAGCTTTCTGCAGATGCCCACTGATCAGCAGGATGGCTCCAAATCCTATTATAATCTGCCAGGTAGAAATAGATAAATCTATTAGCCCAGACTGGGCTTGTTTCATCATTGTGACAGCTTCCCATGAGCCTGCATTCATCAGATTGCCTCAAAACAGCCAGCTCCCACATCATCTGACAGTTACATTTCCATGACTGGACTCTGGGTTATGGCATCTTTCATCTGCATTTACTTACTCATTAATAATGCAGGTTCTTATCCACCCCCACCCCCTCATTTTTTTCCCCCCTTTTTTTTTTTTCATTTTCAATTGATTACTGGATACCAGACTGATGGCTAAAATTGCTGCCATTATTTTTTTTATGTGAACTTTCTGAATATTTTGACAACCAAAATAAAATGAGCAGCTGAATATCTTTTGCTGCTTACCAAAAGATGCTGGGCAAACTAGTTAAGCCTAGCACCAGGTTTCTGTCTAACAGAGGTGGCAGGAAGATTGCCATGCTGCTGTACATGCTGCCACAGCCACTCTGGAGATCACATCAAACACATGGATAAGCACTCTCTCTGCAGACTTACTGCAGTTTTGCTTCTCTTTGCCTCCTCTGTTAAAAGAAGGAAAAATAAGCAAGGCAAAAAATAATGAGGGGAAAAATACTACTTGTAACTGAACAAATGGCACGTTGTCAGAACTTTACTTGGTAAAATACATAAATTACATGTATCCCAATGTGTTGTGTATAGCACATGAAACTTTTGATTCAGTCATGTCAGGGGACAAGTGACACAAATCAGGTTTCTGCATGGCATCCATTCGAGCTTTCCTGGCACCCAGCACTTTCACTGAGATGTGTAGCAGCTTTAACCCTGGTAGGCCAATTCCTTATTAGTCCTTCATAACTTTCTGTCTCACCCAAGTCAGAGTCATGAGCCATTTTCTACCTCCTTTTCTCCTATTCCAGTTACCAGGGTTCATTTTGTACCTTCAAATCACTTTGTTGAATAATTATAAAAGCGAAAATAAAATGAGTTCCTTTAGTTCTTTGCAGATGGGAAAATGAGAGGCGCTGCTGAGCAGAGCATTGCTGTGGCTCTTCCCTAGAAATGTGTGCTTTGTAGAGTGGCTTTAATCCCACAGCCAACAACAGCCACAGTGGGTTCTGTTACAGCAAAATTTCCACAGCTGTGTGTCAGCTTTGCAGATCTGTGTGGCTGCAAATCTATTAATAATGACATGAGGTAATTGCATCAGGCCAGCTTGAAAGTATATCAAGGCAAGAAATTTTACCTCCTGCAGAAGAAAGCAGTAGATATCTAAGCCATATTTCTAAGGTATGTTCTCCAGAACTCCTCTGAGTTACAGTTTAAACCTTGAGATGTGTAGAGTGCCTGCATGGAGAAGAATCTCAGTGGGTTTTTTCCCACTATGTTACTCCCAGAACTCACATAAACTTTTAGCATCTCCAGCATCCTGTGGTAATGAGCTTCACAGTTTTAATTGCATTTTCTGTGAACTTTTTAATATGCTTTCTAAAATCTGTGATCTCTTAATTTAACTCCCCTTAATCCTTGCATTAGAAGAAAAGTGAATAATTGTCCTCTGTGCACTTTTCCATTGCTCCATTGATTTTATAGATCTGTGTCATTTCTTTCTCACTTATCTGTACTCCAAATTGAAAAGTCTTAATCTGCTTGGCCCTTCCTCATATAGGAGAGCTGTTCCTTACCCTGGTATGGCAAGATCACCATCTTAGCTAGCTATGTAAAAATAGGCATTACAATAAGTCTAAATCATTGAAATATTTTTAATTTTTTTTTCTATGTTGGCTGTAAAGTTATACAAGAGGTAACAGCTCTGTGGTAAATATTTGTCTTGAAGATTTTTTAGTAATCGATGACTCTTAAATTTTTTCCATGGTGAGGGGAAGTAGTGCTCCTGGTCTCCAGCTGTTGCATAAATATTTTTCAGCCCCAGGATCCTGAACTGATTGAAGGTATAGCTCAGTGCCTATTGCTGTCTATATTAATCCACAGATCTCATCAGCTATCACAGTCCTCAGGCAGGAGACTTCCATGGAAGGCAGAGGATGTGGAAGAAGCATTGTAGCTAATTAGCTGAATGACAAGAATATCAATTACTTCATTATTAAAACCCACTGTTTCTTCATAACAGCAGAGGGAACTGCCTCAGGAGCAGCACAATCTGATTCATGGCTTCTGGCGTTCATCCTCCCTTCCACCCTCCCAGGCCAGCAGATCCTTCAGCTGTGCTTGGTCTCCTCAGGGCAGCTTCTTGGCTGAAGTTCATCCTCTCCATAGGTCTCCAGAAATTTATCTTGTCCTTTTAAGCCACACTGTCTTTAAACGAGGTCTACACACCTTTTAAAATGCAGACTTTGCTTTTTCAGAGGTTTTCTGATCTGTTCCAAGGGAAGGTGTGATAATAACACACGACAGCATTCCTCACACTTGTAGCCCACCATAAACTTGGGACAATAATTGTGGATTTTGAACCCAAATTCACAGGTGTGTGTGGGAATCCATCTACTGGGAACAACAGGGTTGCACCAGCTTTCTAGGCAGTCACTACACAGCAAAATTTTTGTAAATCTTCATTCAGATTCCACCTCAGGAAGGCTCTGTGTAGAAGCAAAGATGACACCAAAACCATGGCTCTACAGGAAGGGGCAGAGCAATCCTCTCCAGCATGGAGCTCCTAGGCTGGAACAACATTTCTCCAATGGACAGGAGTTTTTCCCCAGCTGTCATGTATTCCCAAATGTGGGGCACACAGGCACCAAGATGCTAAAGCACTGGGTGCTCACTGATTTCTGTTTCTCGAGGAAATTTCCAGTGAATTCCCCTTCCTGTGCCTGGCATGTAAGGACATTCAGGAGCAGAGAGGGCAGGGATGAGCAGCGTGGCAGGGAAAGGGCACACACAGTAAGTCACACACACGGTGTCACACATGGCAGCTTGCATAAACAGACACTGATAAAAAAGCAAAGTTAGCTTTCTCTATTGATCTGAGTCACAGAAGGAGTCTCTCCAATATCTTCACTGGACACTTCTTTTTCTTTTAGTTTAAGGGATTGAGTTCTCATTAAAATAAAAGGTGGCTGAAGAGAAAAATAAAGCAAACCAACAAAAAAACAAACACCAATCAAACAAGACAAACATGAAACTGTTTGTTTAGACTATAAAAAAAGTTTAAAAAAAGAAAAGAGGAAGAATTTATATCAGGCTAGCAGTGGAGGCAGTACTTTGAGATATGCTGTCCATATTTGATCACCTTGCCTTGAACTTCTCCTTCGTGACTCCCCAGGTGTCCACTAGAACACTCCAGTGCTGATATGAAATGCCAGAGAAGACAGAAGTCCTGGGTCCTCCCTTCCATTGATCATACTTTTGGTGAGGAGTACATTTAGTGATTAAAGTGTCTGCACTCATTTTCACTTGTGACTCGAGTTGGAATATTCAATTTAAATCTTTAAAATCTGGCAGTTCAAAGCTGTCAGTAATTGATTCACTACTCACAATGGTTTCCCTTTAATTTCCAAGCAAGGGTTCAGATTGATTTTTATTTTTAAATCCACATCACCGTGTCTGCCTTTATGAATTACAAAGAACCTCCTTGGCTGGTTTCAATCCATTCTAATCTGTCAGTCTTTGGAAGAGACTACAACCATACATAGTTGAAATTAGGTTAATTTCTACTAAGAAGAAAAGAAATTACTTTTTAATGTTAGCATCTGTGTCAGAACTTGGCTTTCTGAGCACCACTCAGGTATGGAGTTACCACTGTCATACCTCTGGGCCAATACTGACCATCAGTGCCACAAATTTACTCCACCTCAGGTCATATCTGACTAACAGCAGGGTTGGGTCAATGAATTTTGCATTGTGGTTAATTTCTGTGTCAATATTTGACCAGTTATCATCTACTGACCACGGCACAGGCAGCAGTGCAGCTGCCTGGGGTCTCTGTGGCTCTCAGGGTGCTGCTGCTGTGGACAGGATGGACTGTGGGATTTGGTCCTGCTGTGGGCAGCCTTTGATGGTGCTCCCCAGCCCCTTCCCCTGAGAGCACCCATTGCCAGCCACCCCTGTCTCCTCGTGGGTTACCTGGGGGGTGACCCTGAAAGTCTTTGCCTTTTGTCACCCATGGTTTGTGGTGAGATGTATGGCTCTGCTCTGGATGCCTAAATCACATGGTTTGTGTTCTTCTTTTGCTGCCTGGTAAATCTCTCAGTTTTAAATCTATGACTGCTCAATCAAGGGAACAAAGGAGAAAATGCTGACTGCATTGTAAAACTCTCTGGGCTGTGAGGCTCATAGATCAGCTTTATTTGAGCAGTAACACTTTTTGGAAACGCTACTGGCAGTAAGTCCCTGGCTTAGATGCGTGTTGAATGTATAATTTCCTTTCTACCTCTTCCAAAAGGATGCAGATAGAATAGCAACCCAACACTGTTAATAAGCCCTTTCTTCTGTAAAGACAAGTTGTTCTCTTCCTCGTGCTGGAGAGTAGCTTTTTTATACTGGTGTCCCTTTCAGTTTCAAGAGGATTTCTGGGAGTGAAAGGCACAAATAGGTAGTGCAACAGAAATTAGCATAGTGCCTGGTCAGAGGCCAAATTAATTACCTTCACATTTCACTTTTCACCAGCTTTTCTGCTCACCTTCAGGTTAAGCTGGCATGGTATATATTTAAAAAAAAATATAAGAAAAATAAAAGCAGAAAATAAAACTACAGCATGAAGTTGTGTGCAAACTCATTCATTTGCCTCTGTAGGAGATTCTCACACCTGCCTGATGACAGTCAGCCATCAGAAGGAAAATCAATATATCTGAATCTATTTTTTTCCTATGACTGGACCTGTGCAATACAGGGAGGAAAGCTGAGCAAAAAGGTGGCAAGCCAAACTAAATTATTTCTGGATGAAAACTAGTTTTCTGTGAACAAATGAAAATAATCCCTTTAGCACTTTCTCACTGGAAATGATGGTCATTCAGGTTAAGGCACTGTTGTAAATTGAGGCTCCACTGAATTTTAAGGTAGTAGGAGCTAAGAGCTAACTGGACCAGTATACATAACCTAGAAATAAAGAGTTCTATCTAAAAAAGATTTTTGCTTCTATTAAACTTAATTCTCACAATATGAGGTAAATTTCACGTAGTGGGAGAAAATCTCAGGAAAATTTTAATGGGATCTGTTTATGTTTCACTCCCATTTCATAGATATTTCATATGCATAAAAATCATTATGCAGTGTTCTTTCCATTGTCTAGGATGTGGAAGAACATTTATGGCTCACAGAGAACAGAAAAAAAAATCTCTGCTATTCGTTAGGTAGCTGTTTTTCTGCATGGCACATTTGGGAAATATGTGGTAATCATTTAGGAGCAAAAAGTTTTTACAAGTATTTTATTACTTGCTGAATTTCGCTGCTGCATCCAAGTAGTCCATTTAATAAATATTTGGTGAACAGTAAAGTATATTCAGAGTTCAAAATAAGGAACTGCATTGAAATCTGAAGCAGATGAACATGCTAAGGTTGATCCACTCCTGGACCTGTATGAGCGTTCTTTGTTTAAGCACAGCAGAAGAGAATTTGCATTAGAGAAATGCAAAATAGAGAAATTAATCAGGAAACATATTTTCTGAATAATGTTCTACCAGCTCAACTCATGATGGATTTGTTGTTGACAATAATGTAAGATTAGCATAGGCAACAATTCCACCTCCCTGTAACAGATCCATGAAGGGCTGGAGCAGGAGCATCTGGCAGGGAAGAGTCTGTAGCAAATCAGAAGGGTGCAATTACTGGGAAGCTGTTTGAGTAGAGGTGGACTCTAACATGCACATCAATCAGGGAACTCTGGAGATGAAAACAGTGTCTTGGGAAAAGCCTGAGTGAATCTCAGTCAACATCTTGGATAAAGATGGATTTATAATTTCAGAGCTTTACATCTCAGTGAGTTCTATTTCTGTGATATTTATGAAGCACAATGAAAAGTTGAAATCAAAGTGGGTTTTTTTTTAATACACTCTTATCAAAAGATCCCTGCCACTCTTCTTTTCTTACCTTGACAACCCCATTTCCCTCTCCAGATATTGGGCCTTGTAACTCTTTCTTCTTTTTAGACAAAAGTGCCATGCTGAAAATAAATAAGTAAACACCTCTCATTGTTATCTGCAGGTTCAATTAACTTTCTAATTATCATTCCTTATAAGTTGGTGACATCACTCCATATTTTGCCTTCCTCCACCTGTGGATCAAATCAAGGTATTTTGGCTTACTTTGACCAGCGATGCTGCAGCTCATGTTCTGCACTCTGCTCTTGCCAACTGGAACATTGAGCAAATAAAAAAAAAAAAAAAAAAAAAAAAAAAAAAAAAAAAAAAAAAAAAAAAAAAACCAAAAAAACCCCAACCAAACAAACAAACAAACAAAAAAAACGAGGAAAAAATCCATAACAATGAATTTCCAGAGAGAGCTTGGGAAAGTGTTCTGGCTAGAGAAAGTACAACAGAAGGATCAGAGTATAATCCCAATCGTTGGTTGTATCCGCAAGGCTGAATTTTTCCAAGGACATCTTGTGCTCTATTTTCAATGCTGGTATTGTGCTTTGGCCATATTTGATTGGCCATATTGGTAAAATTTTGAATATTAGTCATTTATTTTGCAGATAAGCACCAAAAATAGCAATTCTGGGCACTATTGTCAGGTTATACATGTACCAGTGGTGGTCAGCAGTGGGGAAATGCATGTCAGCCTTTAGCTGTATGGAAGTCCAAGTCACCTCCCCCAAAACAAGTGTTACCCTTTTCCTCAGCTATTCCTGTGGTCAGTGGCAGAAGGGAGGGGCCTAGAAGGGAGTTTCATACCCCCAAGGAGTGAGTGTGACAGCAGGCACTGACTTTAGACAGATATTTGGCTTTCCAATAGGTAAGATTAGCCCTTCTTCAGGTATGCAAGGTCTGGCACACAGCCTAAGAGCACCTCTCCTGAGTATTTTCATCCAAGTGAGGGGAGACATAACATCCTCAAATCCTACAGCAGAAGGGACTCCTGTTAGAAAGCAGCGCTAACAGCTGCTGTAATCTTTTCCTAGTGAAATTAATCCCCACAAAGAGCTCCAGCAAAGCTCTATTCAGAACCTGTGCTTTCCTCACATCCTCTCAACAGGATTGAGCAGACATTGAGTGGTGCTCTCTCCAGCAGTTTGGCTGGCATCCTTGGCATGTAAATAATTCCATCAGTAAATTGAGGGATCTTGTGATTTCTTTAGAACCCATAGCACTAGGAGGTGAAGCGTGGAGAGCTGAGACTGCTAATGAGAAAGAATCTGTGATGAGGTAAGGAAGAAGCAGTTAGTGGTCTGCAGGGTGGTAAGAAGGTGCTCCTTGGCTTTTGGTCTATCTACTTGGATTAGTGTTTTATCATCTTAATGTGGATTAGGTCCATTAAAACCACAGAAACCTGAGAGGAAAACAGCAGCAGTTCCTGACCATCCACAGATTGTCATTTTAGCACTTGTAGCACAAGGGCTGCTGGTTACACATTGAAATATCCAGGGGTTTTACCTCACAGTGAAAATTCTGAGTGAAACTGCAGTGAAGGCAGAATCCTGCCTCCTTTCCTTTCCTCCTCCCTTTTTTCCCTTTCTTCCTCCCTTTCTTTCCTTTCTCTTCCTTTCTTTTTCTCTTTGCCTTCCTGCTGTATTTTTTTCAGCTGCTCTGATCTCCTAATGTCAGACCTCATACAAGAGAGGCAGTGGACATGATAGGGATGAATGAAGCCAATAATTCCAGAGACAGGAAAACAATCCCACACACATCAGTCATATGTTCCAAAGCGGCAAAGAACTGACTGCTGTAAGACAGAGAGATAATCTAAGATTAATAATCAAAAGTCATAAATAGAATGTAAACAACCAGTTGAAAAATATCTGGAGTGAAATCATGTGTATTGATTGGGATGTGAACAGTTTTAGGCATTTTCGGAAAAAAGAAGGAATATATAATTCAGAATTCTAAAAAATATAAAGTAGCCTTCCTGCTTTGTCTTACAAAACTCATTATTTTGATTCTGTGGTTCATAAATGGAGACAAAAAAATGCACTAAAGATAAAGCAAGACAAAGTGAGCCCATGATGTGCTGTTTCACCCATGACACCAAGGTGTCCAGCTAAACACATCACCTCTTCCTCTGATGCACCTGAATTTTCTTCAGCTTTCCTGGGAATGCAATGGATATTTCAGGTGATCGGGTGTTCTTCACACGATGTAAATTGGAGACTGCAATAAGATGACTTTCTAACCAAAATCATCTGACTGGAAGGTCAAAGCACAGGCTGCACAACATTGTTTGCTCAACTTGTTACCTGAAGGCCTGAAAAAAAGGTCAGAGACAGTTCAGCTACACATAGAGAAGGTGTATGCCCCAGGCAGCAGCAGAATCTTCTATTTTTCAGGCTAGAGAAAAAATAATTACATGATATATATAATTTTTACCTTGAAACAAGTTGGGGTTTTTTTTTCTGTATCTTTTTCTTTACTGTACCTTTAGAAAGTGAATTAAGTGTATTTAAAAGTAAAAGTGACCCCCTATTAGCCAGACATTTTCTAATAAAAACCAAATTATCTCCTACCGAGTATCACACGAATACACCTGCTTTGTCTGGGAAAATTTACATTAATATAGATAATTCTATCTTGACTTGAGGTAAAAAATGAAAGAATATTTTCAGCTACGGATAACTATCTTTTTCAAATTTTAATAGGTAGGAAAGAGAAAGGTGTAGTTATAAACTCTTATCCCAAATGAAAAATAGATGAAACTGCACTAAAATTTGAAACTGAAATCTTACAGGAAGAAAATTATCATAGACTATTGAAATCATAATAAAACTTGGATTTTAAGTGCAAATACCAGTAATTTTAATTCAGAAATATTAATATTTAATTCCTAACTGGTGTTAATATTGTCTAAAATGGAATATTCAGAGATTACACAAGCAGAATCTAAGGTATTTTTCCTCTCTCTGGGGACACTGAAGATTTAACTGCAACAGAGACACATTTTACTTGCAACAAAATAATGAGGGCCTTGATTTTCATTATCTAGCTCTTTCTGTAACCCAGTTATTCTTTCTGTCCTTTCTCTTATAAAGCCACCCAAAAATGTAACTCCAAATTCTTCAAATGACATTCATAAAGGTTGCCCAGAGCAGCTGTGGCTGCCCCATCCCTGGGGGTGTCCAAGGCCAGGCTGGATGGGGCTCTGAGCAACCTGGGGTAGTGGAAGGTGTCCCTGCCCATGGCAGGGCGTTGGAACTAAAGGATCTTTAATGTCCCTTCCAGCCCAAACATTTCTATAATTCTGTGATATCAGCAGTGTCACTTCCTGTTCAGATGGAGTGCAATACCTCCAGTCTTAAAAATTAAAATGAAGGGAAGGAGCACTTTTAAAAGAGTTGGTTTGTTGTTCATGAAATTCAGGGTACACACAGTGTATGTGCAGAGATTTCCAGGTGTGAGACACCTGTATCTCTCCTCTGGTGGGGTTTCTGGGCCATCACTGAAATCTTCCCTTCACTTCTACTCTATTGCAGAAGTGTGCAGTAACAGTGACACAAACATAATAAACACTTGGTATTTTACTCTGCCTTGTGTAGTGACTGTCCCACTGCAGTTCAGGGAAATCCTGGCTCTCTAATTACTGATGTTAGCCTTTTGTCAGAAAATTGTGGCTTCCCCTTTGGAAATTCATCCAGCTACAGCATTGTAAAAAACTTGAAAAAATATAGTTTTGAAAACAAGTGGCTATAAGTTATTTTAAAGACTCTTCAATAGTTTACATAGCTCTAAACCATAAAAATAGCATTATTTTGTTACTAGCAATATGGCAACAGAAGTTCTAGAAGGAACTGGGGAAGGGGGAGAGAAGAAATGTGTACTGAATGACAGGAAGCTGCACACTTATAATGCTGCCTAACAGCTACCTTCTGTGGCTGTGCAGCACTCAAGTTGGAAGTTCAAAGATTGATTAATCATCCTCTCAGATGCACCATAAAGTTTTAGAGTTTTTCCCTTGGTAGATGTCTGGAACATGTGGGGGAAAAAAAAAAAAGTAGGCAATTTACAAACAAGGACAAGGAAACCTGAATAGCTGTTATGATTTAAAACCAAGCATTTACTGATAAAAGCTTCCTACTCACTTTCAAGTACTTTGATCACAGAGAATTGAGGGAGTTGACTGTAGTATGTCCTGCCTTACTGAAGACTTCTCTAAACTGGGGCATGCCAGTCCTGTGAGCCATTAAGTGTTTCTTGGCATGATCTGTAATTTCAGGATGTGTTGGTTTAGTAAATGATGCACTTTCATATTCAAGAGTGCTAAGAAAAAAAGAAATGAAAAAAAAAAAACCACAAAAGGGAGAAATTAGACCTATGCTAATTCAAACTAAAGCAACACAGCTGAAAAGCTGCAGAAGAGTATTTTGAGGAAGTTATATCCTATTGCTGTGCTGTCAGTAAGGACAATTTTCAGGTGTTGGGGAAGAACTGCAATAGATCTGTGCTCTTGAGTCCCAGACATCACTGTCCTGAAGGACAGCATCTGGACATTGGTCAGAATCATCTCCTGCATCCTCTTGTTCACTGGGAATTTTGCATGGGAAATCTAATTTTATGTGCATCCTTGACATTTTCTCCCTCAACAATAATTTGACATTTCCCACATCTTATTACTTATGAAACCTGACATCATGTCAGTCTTTTAGCATGAACCTTCAGCCACTGCAGTTTTCCTCCTACTTAATTACAGCCATGACTGAAGGAAAATTGTTAGCTGCTCTTGTACAGCATGCACACTTATGGGCAAATGATGACATTTCCAGATCATTCTTCTAGATTTATTAGCACGTTAATACAATAATGAAAATATATGTATATTTTTTGTGTATATTCAGCTATGCATGCATACACATTTATCTGAATGTTTTGCAGCATACGCATCTTTGACAGTGAAAAACTGTTCTATTTTCTTGTTAAGGTAAACACTTCCAAAGCCATCTCCATCAGCACTTTGCAAATACCTCTGGTGTTCAGTTCCCACAGGTTACCTGTGGCTTGGTTACTCCCTTGCAGGCAAGGATTTACCCAAAAGAAAACTGCCCTAAGTAGAAGTGAAAGCAGCATGACTAATTTATAAGAGATCCTTTTATCTATTGTGCTTTGATACAGCATTATCAGAAAGACACAACAAACCCCTCTCTTGTGGTTGTGTGATATCTCAGATTTCAGTCTTTGCACCTGCAGCTTTTGGTATGGCTTGTGGCTGTTTGGAAAGCATTAAGTAGTAATGAATTTAGGACACGTTTTCTGACTTGTTTTTTACACGAAGCAGAACTTACATAAATGGTGTGATAGTAAGGCAGTGATGAGAGAAATGTATAGAGTGAAAATTCCTACTGCTTCTCAGCACGAAAAGCCAGGAAATCTTCAGGAGTTTCCCAGGGACAAATGTCTGTGGCCAGAGGCACCCTGATGGGACATTGTGACTGAGCCACACTCAGAGCAGGGATAGCAAATCCTATCCTCACCCTGCTGCTCCCCAAGTTGCTGAATCCTGGATGAGATCCCAGAGGCTTTGGGACAGCTTGGCTGAGCTTCCCAGCGTGGCTGGGAAACAGCAGTTGTGTCAACCTCACTTTGTGCCCCTTTTCCTGACTCCAAAACTCCTGCTGCTTCCTATCAACGGTGTGAACCCTCTGCCAGATCACAGGTAGCACATAACACTGCACATAGCTTATTCTCCTGTTTTGCTTTCCCAGAAAATCCAAACCCTGGTGGATTTACCTCCCAGAACAGATATTTTATTCTGCTGATGGAGGAATTTTAGAAGTTTACTCATGCTCCGTATTCAGGCAGCAACACATCCCCACTAGCCAGAGGTGAAACAACACATGCTGCTCAAGCATTTTGGGATGGGGAGCTGGCAAGGGAGTCCCAAACTTCAGGGACAGGCTGGTTGGCTGGCATGGCTGTGCTCTTACCCATCTGCTGAAGTGGCAGAGTGCCTGCTTAAAAATTACTCAGCTCTGCAAAAGTGCATTGTGCACTGTAGGTGAAAATGACAACTTAAACATTCCTATTTGTCTTGTGTTTCTTAGGAATTTTCAGCTGAATTCCTTTACATGTCTGTATGTGGGTGCAGATATATATATTTATGTTACACATATATTTGTGTGTGCACGTGTGCACACAAAGATATATGTCTCTTGTTTCTTCCAAGGAGAGAATATTTCCAACATTCATCTCCTTAGAATTTTAGATCCCTGTTTCTCTGCCCTTCACATGTACCTCAGTGTGGAGAGAGAGGAATGTTCCATTCCAGTTAGGCAGGCTCCCACCTTAACTGGGAGAGGCACCTCTTCCCCTTCCCTCTTTCTCCCAGCTGGCTACTGAAATCTGTGCTGTACTGTTACTACAGTGTGCAAAACAAATCCTTTGAAGCTGTTGAGCTCCAGGATCCAACTCTCATATGGGCACAGTAATTGAGGAGTTTGGGGTTTTCATGCTTGCTGCTCTGCTCTCCCTGCTGATTGAACAGAAGCAGCTGAGACTGATTTCTTTCCCTCACTACCATCACTCACTTTTCATCTAAAAATGTCAGCTGACTTTCAGGGTGAAGTCTGGATTCATCTGGTCAAATTAACCTTCTCAATAGTCTAAAAGGGAGAGCTGACCTTTGCTGAGGTATAACTTACGTCTAAGGCTTTAAGGAAATCTTTAGAATTTACAGATGGTTCTGTGAGTGAACTGCTGTCTTGAAATTAGGAACACTATTCGTTGTGTGCAGAACTTTTGTCAAAACAAAACACAAAAAAAACCCCTAATATTTTTCTTTGCATCCTGAAACAACCTTTAAATGGAGCCTCAGTTTTCACTGTAACAGAAAATTTCAAACGGTGAACCTGTTTTTTCATCTGATTAATATAATATGCAGTAGATTTTAATTTGAAGCATATAATTTTCACCTCTGTCTATGAAGAACTAATCCTGAGTATGATATTATTTCTTGACTTTATTTTGGGAGGAAAGGGAAAGCTGAGAGGAATCTCTGTGTGCCCCAGAACAGGCCAAGAAAAAAATCTGTAACTGACATCCATGGTTTTTGCAAGCTCATTGTTGGATTTTATATAGCAAAAGAAAATGGGAAAAAATACTGGTGGAAATGAAAGAAAAGCTAAATTTGATAACAATTGTGTCAGGGTTTTAGATTTGAGGTGTTTTTCTAGTCCTTACAATACTCAGGGCAGCAAGTGTCCCAAGTCACTGCCTGTTCAATGGCAATTTGCTGCTTTGCCCTTTTTGGTTTGGAATCTGACTCAATGTTGACTCTTGACTTACCTTGATCAGTATCTTATATTACAGGGGGGTGTAAGGAAAACGTAGCTAGGGTCAGCTGCAAGAATTCATTCAGATTAAACCTTGCACATGAGACCTTTTTTTTTACAAGCATGAATTGCAGGAGTTGCAGGTTCTCTGCTGTTCACAAACATCTGTCCCACTTTTCCTCCCAGACTACAAGGAACTGCTTAAAAAGGTCCAGGGGCACAGAAGTGCATCTCTGAGCTCAAAAGTGTTCTTGGCATTTTCCTTTTACTGCAAATCTTGAATAGATGGTTATTTCAGCAGCTCAGAGCCAGGGGGATGGTGCTGAAGTTTAACTGTCCCTGTGACAACTTCAGCTGTGAGTAAAGTCACAAAGCAGAAATAGAAAATAATCTGAGAAAACTAGAAGACTGTATTTCCATGTAGTAATCAAAGAAACTTTACTCCAAGTGCAAAACAGCCTCGGGAAGTGGATAGTGGCAAGAAGGAGTTACCAGTGGTAGGTTTGAGTATCAGCTTGAAATTTTGGTTCCACAGAGATGGACAGAGAATCACAAAGAAACGAGCATCTGTTCAGCTTCCAGTGATGCTAAGCAATCTTATTCCTCTGGCACAGATTTATTTATATGAAGTGAGGCACTGAAACAAAATGTTGGCTTAGCCTCAATCTGTTTTATATTTTTAATATTTTTTTTCCAGTCCAGTGTCATGAAAACCATTTTGTTTTGCTGCAATTGTAAGTTATGTTTCCATTTTCATTTTTGGCATTGTTGAAAATTTCTCTTGCCAGGTAAATATTGACAATTTAAAAAGGCTCACGTGAAAAGTGAATGAAATTGTGTGGAAATTTGGGGGCTGTCCTTAATTTATAAAGCTTTCCTGCCACAATCCTCTATGAAAATAATATGGAGCTACACTTGCATTTTCAAGTGATTCTATATGTGAACTCAAAAGCCCAAGGTATATTTCAAATGCATAGTTTTTGGTCAACTTAGAAATTGAAAAGCAGCTGTGTTTCAGATCAAATAAGTCCCCCAAGGTAAAATACTTGGTTTAAAAGTAGGTTGTTTTGGATCTGCCTATAGCCTAAGGATTTCAAGAGAAAGATTCAAAGGTCTTAATGAAAATTTGATCATTGTCTCCTGAGAGAGCAGGGTTTTGTGTGAGAATTCAGCATGTCTGCTTGGGTTGGAACAGCCCTTACAGCTGCGTTTCAGCACCTAGCCAGAACAAAAATGAACACATAACTTACTTTTTCTGCAGCCTCATTAAAATGGAACTAATTTTTGAGAACATTATGCCGTAGTTCCATACTTCATAATAAACTGTTTATTTTTTTCCCATATAAATGAGTGTGAACCATTAAGCTTTCAACAACAGCACCTAAATAATGAGGAGGAACACATTTTTATAATGAGGATAATTGTAATTGCAGAACTTTCCAAGTGATGCAGTAAATTTTCTCTCAGCTGTAAGATTGGCCTTTCTGTAAAATAAATGCTTTAGTTTATCTTTAAGTTATTAAGCTCATTACAGAAACG
The DNA here is from genome assembly GCF_963513975.1 of Fringilla coelebs. NCBI lineage: Eukaryota > Metazoa > Chordata > Aves > Passeriformes > Fringillidae > Fringilla > Fringilla coelebs. The sequence continues at coordinate 9,154,436 of NC_140066.1, forward strand.
ACTCTATAAAGTTTGCTGGCCTACATTTTCTAGAACAAACTGACTAAAGTTTATCCTGTGCTTAAAATCTTTGATTCTTTGGAAGTATCATTTAACCTCATCATTGAAATTTAGTAGGTTTTTGCCATTTTTGTCGCACAGATTTTTCTCTGCTGCCTGCGACATTATTGCTAATTAATTTAAATAATTAAAACTAAAATAATTTATAATGAAAAACAAGAATCAAAATATTCTGCACTTGAAAAAAGCCCCTGGTGTCCAGGAAATGCTAACCCACTCTCACTAGCTGCTCTCCTCATCAGGGATTCCCTGCTGCATTCCCTATTTCCAGCCACATCTAATATCAAAACTCAGGTTTCTCTGGGGTGTGGGATAAAAGTCACATAACTGCAATTGAGTCATTACTTGGGATAACATTTTCTTTCCTGCTTTTTTTACCTTGTAGCCACAGGGTTAGAGGCAGCCAATTAGACAGGGTCTGTTCTGCTTCTTCATGAAGAGGGGAAGACAATTAGTGAGAACACCTTCCTGCCCACTCCTGCTACACAGGCAGTCACATTCACTCCTTTCTTTAGGGTTTGGGTCATAAAGGCCTGGGAAAAGCTCCAGTTCTCCCTCAGCCTCCCATTGTTCTTTAGGTTAGTCGGCAGAGCTCCACAGACTACGTGGGTGGTTATGCTCAGAGGTGAAATGGATGTGTCTTCTTGTATTTGTTTCTAAGGATATATTTGATTTCCCTTTTGAGGTCAAGGCACATAAGTGACCATACAGCATTTGGGGCTTCCAATTAGTAGCCTTTCAGGTCCAAAATCCAATATTAGAACCTAATGAATGGCCCTTCAGGGTTTAACTGAATTGCCAGAAAAAAAGGGAACAAATCTTCTTCCTGCACTCTACAAGGAATTTATTTTCTGTCCCCTTCTTTTTTCCACAGCTTTCAGGAGCACAGATGCATAGGGCTTAGCTGCTGAAAGTAGTAGACAGATTGATTTGTTCATGTGTCACCTTAAAAAAACAAACAGAACGGACAACTAGAGAAGAAATATCAGAGAGAGCTGAAGAGATGATGAAAAACACTAAGTGATGATACACAAAATGATGTGATTATTTATCTAAGGGCTCTCACCCCCCACAGCCATCTACCCACTGCAGTTCAAACAAGTTTTTCCTTTGAATCAGTTCATCATATAAAATATGAATCAGGATCCAGTGAAACGTTTATTTAATTAACTGTCACCAGGCTGAGACAAAAAGGAAAAGTCTATCCTATCAAAATATGCTAAAAATAAGGATGGCAGCACAACAAAGTGATTGTCTCAAGGATCTGAGCTTTTGTGCAGAGCTCTCCTGAATATTGGTTTGCTTTTTCTGTTTGACTGCTTTACTGTGGTGTTGAGCAGTCAAACTGCAGCCCCAAGGCCCGAGGCAATGGATGTTCATTTTCACCAGACACCCAGCCCAGCTCTGTGATTAGCACCTCCAGACTGAGGCTTGACAATTTGGGCTGCTAACACCCTTTGGGGCTGCCAGCTCTGATAGGGGCATTAGTCTGCGCATTGTCCCCTTTAATGTCATTTTTAAATGTTTAATAATCTGATTGGGATAAATGGTCAGGATATTTATCTCCTTCCTCTCAGAGAGGGATCCCATTAGTGAATTCAATAATTTCAAGAGGGTCAGGCTGGCTTGCCAGAGGCTCAGGTTGAATTTAGCACAGGATTCATTTCTTTCCATGCACTATGCTCCTACCAGAGGTATCTTAGGGGTCCATTTTTTCGCCATAAAATGGAGTGCAAGCTGCCAAATGTCAGTGTAAAAGCCAGTTCTGCTGAAAGGATGCCCAGCAACCCTTCAGCCCTTCAGCCCAGCTAACCCTTTGTTTCCCTTGGCACTCTGGATGTTTGAGCATTGATTTACTTGTTCCTGGCTAGGAGACAAATGCATCTTTTTCTTCAGAAGGACACCTATTTCTACTTGTCTCATGGAAGAGAAATTCCATTTAAGTCAACAGAGAGATTTCAAATACAAGAGAATGCAGCTAATAGACTTTTCTTGTAAGGTACCACTGCAAAAACTAAAAAAAGCTTCATTAGTTATGTAAAGAATGCTAAATTACTGTTGTACTATGTGACTCTTTCTTCTTGCCATCCACCCATTTGTCCTAAAAATAAAATTTGGCACATGTTTAGATTACAATTAAATCACTCTCAACTATTTATTGCTCATGCCAAAGTAGTAGCTCTAGGTTTGAAAAAATTATCTGAGGTAGGCAAGTTTTGAAAGTCCCTCCTCAGACTGCCAGCACACACTTCACTGAATCCCATTGATTTAGCCAAAAGGAATTCCCATTTGCAGGTGGCTTGGGGCACACTGGCCTTCTCCAAGTGCTGTTCTAATGAGTTACTTGGATTTGATTATGGTGAGTCAGAGATCATTAAGAGGGTGAGGAACTGCCAGGCCATATCCTGGACCAAAACTAAGATATCATGAGGACTCTGTGTCCCAGGCTTGTTGTGACGTCTGTCTGCTGCTGTCAGTTTTCTTGTACTGCTAAATCAGTCTCCTAACACTGATCTGTCTTGCAGATTTTAGTCAGCTGATTTAAGTTTAATATCACTGACTTTTAACTAGGTGGTTTTTATTCTTTTGTAAATTCATACAGTGAAATCCTTCTGGAGCTCTGGCTCATGTCCTAGATTTCCCCCTCTGCTGACATTAAGAAAATAAGAATGGTCCCCATAATTTTTCTTTTTGTGGACAGGAATGGCATTAAAATGTAATGCAGGAAATGATTGACAAAGCAGGAGTAATGAATGACAGCTTTTATCTGCTCAGATTTACCCCATGGTTACAAACTCATCAATGTATCACAGACAAATATTTTGCCCCATGCGCTCACACATTTCTGCCTGGTCCCTGTCATGAGCAGGGGCTGTAAATTTCCAAGGAGAGAGAGACCCTGTGAGGAATGAAATCAGATGTTTAATGCAGTACCCTGGGCTCTCTCCTAAACAGAAAAAGCCTTGCAGAAGACACTGAACATGGTACCTAGTCAAGACAAAACTCTCTCACGGAGCCGGTGGGAGAAGATAGGTTTCTTTGTGCCAATGGTGCTTGTTTTTTCATGAGGCAGATGCCTCATTCACATAAACACAAGGAAAAGCCCAGCCTTTCTAGTTTGTAAGGGTAGAAACATGAACTAACTTGGACAAAAAGAGCAGGGCAGATCTTTCCAGCTGCATCTCCAAAGCACTTCCCTCTGGCAACCTGCTGAGTGCCTGAAAGCTGGCACTGCTGAGCCTCTCTCCAGAAAGCACGTCCCTGGTGCTCTGAGTGCCAGAGGGAGGGAACACTAAAGAAAATGGAGTTTTGCTTCCTCCTTCCCCAGGCAGAGTGGGCAGCACCCTTCCCTTCCCTCCCCTCTGCTGTGACCTCCTCCCCTGCACTGGGCACTGGGCACAATCCCTGCTGCAAACAGCAGAGCTGCTCCCTAAAACCCCAGCCAGAGCCTGCCAGTGGGACTAACATCCTGGAAATCACTCTCTGAGAGCACAGACAGCAGGCAGGGAATCAAAACAGACAACACTAGACACAACTTGATTCCCCTAGGATATTCAGGGTACAACTTGAATCCACAGAGGCTTTTTTTAGCTGTGACCATCTTTCTATGCTGAAAGTTGCCCAGTTATTTTCCTTTCTTTTTTTTTTCCTACCCTGCAGACAGACACAGGTTCAAAGACATTTACAAAATAGATCTGAACTAATGTAATGCTTATTATTATGGACAAGCACAGTCTTACATCTGGGAAGTGTTTAGCCCAAAGGACTTGCATTTTCCCTCTGCTATTCCTGAAATTGAAACACATACAGCAATGCAAGTTATCTTTCACCAGTGGGAAAATTCTGACTCCATTTCAACTGAAAGTCTGAGAGCTGCTGAAAACACTCAGTGAACCTTGTTCTTGGAATTCTTCATGCCTATCTTAAGGCATCTTGTTGAGCTGTCTCAGTACCTTGGATTCCTTCTCTCGGTGGTGGGTCTTTGCTTGGTTTCTATTTCTAGCTTTTTCCTTCACTCTTGTCACAGAACTGAATGCTGAAGTGACTCTTAGAGAAATTTAGGCCTTTTTGCATGTTTAGTTTTAAATGGTGGACAGAGATTTGTGCCATTTTGGAGTGTTTTGTTGCTTTCCTAGATTGAATGCTGCCAACATCTGTGCTTCTACCTGATCTGAGTTTTTTATGTAGCTGTGACCACCCTTATTTTCTGCTTTCCTATTAGAAAATGATGACTGAGCCTTTGAGAAGCCTGTGTTGAACAGTCACCCCAAATGCTCTCACTAGGATGAGTTTTTTCCTGTTAGAAAGTGTTAGCAACTCCTGCAACGGAGTTTCCTCTTTATTTTTTTAAAGAAACCTTTGATGTTTTACTCAGCTCCAAGTTATCATCATCTACAACACCATATGTCTCATATGTACCAAAAAAGTGATGCAGGTGTCCTATATAAAGAAAATATTTCTGAGGTGAAAGGATGATTTCTTGACATCAGGGAAGCATCCTCCAGTTAGAATTTTACTTAAAATAGAAGGAGCACCCTTTATAACTGATTAAAGCAGCTGCAGAATATCTTCATTAGTTAAACCAGCCTGTATTTTTTAATGGGAAGACAATTTGGGGTGTAGTGTGAATCCATGTGCCTTATCTCAGACATGGACCTTGGTATCCACCACACTCAAATTGTCTTGGTCTGGGGAAAAAAACATTAAATAAAAAGGAGTTAAGAGAAGACTGCCCTGGCTCTCAGTGCATCCTGTGCCCCAGAGCGCAGGCAGGCTCAGGGGTGGGCAGAGGAGGTGACAGGTCCCTCAGCAGCCCCTGAAGCCATGCTGGGGCACATCCCTGTGGAGAAGAAACAGTGGCAGGGAATGCTCATGAACATATAGGCAGTTACTGTAAACCTAGGGAAGCCATTGCCATTTCATGTCAATTTTATGTAGGTTTTATAAGTCTGTTTAACTCTCCTGTTTCCCCCAAATGATTGTTACCTTAGCAACTGCCAAGTTGCATACACAAGCTTGCTTGGAGAAGCAGAACTTAACAAAGTAAAGTATCAGTGCTGAAGGACTCATCAGGAACACAGTATTTACTGTGGGGCTTTTAGCTCTCATATACACTCACCTACATAGGTGGTGCATTTTTTCATTTTTCGATTTCCAAAACTTGAAATTAAAAAAAAATGAAAATACACCACCACAGCCCAAACCTCTTAGCAGCCAGTCAGCCATAGCATCAATTTTGTCCTTTCCTCTACTTTCAGCTCCCCAGCTCTTTTCAAAAACTAATATTTCATTCATAAGAAGGGTGATCAAGCCTGCAAGGTCAGTGATGTGTGAATTGGGTTAAACAGGACTCAAGGCTTCATGTGCCAGGTGATTCATATTCACTTCTTGTGTCCATCCCATACACATTTTGATCCACATACAGACTATGACATTCAGCATGGAAGTAATTCTTGGGATAAATTCAAATTAATTTTGAACTTTTTACCAACCACTTAAATCTAATTAATATTTTGTAGTTAGAAAATCGTCTTTTGCTGTCTTATCCTCTGTCCTGTTTAATTTAAATGTGCAGGAACAACCTTTTATGCAGTAAAGGTTACAGGTGCATTTTACATCTGTCATGTTGGGTTATTCTTCCCCTTCCCCCACAAGGTACCCATTAGGCAATCCTCCTTCTAAAGAAATACGTGTCCTGTCACAGGAGCATGTCTCAGTTTGTTCCAAGCAGCTTGTCAGAGAGGCCAGGCTTTTTTTTTTTTTCTTGTTTTCCAGCTGATTACCTGAGGTGTAATCAGACAAGTGATTTATCTAAGGTTGTACACCAAGTCATTGGCTAAGCCAAGACTGTGAGATCCTGGAATTCTTCCCTTTCACACATTCTTGTTTTCTTTACTTCTGCCACAACACTCCATTGCTGTGCTGAAGTCCCAAGACAGTGATCTTAAAATTGAATATTATTAATATCAATGATGTTTTTTTCCATCCAGAGTCATCAGGGTTGGTTTTTTGTTGGTTTATTTGGTTGGTTGTTTTACAGCAATTGTCTTCTTAGATTTGCTTTTAGCTCAACACTTGAATGGAAAAAATCAATTCCTTCAATTTGAATATCCTGCTGAACACACAATTTGGAAGATATTTCTTACTTCATTTTGTTCTGAATCCAATAGAGACCACTTCTGGGGGGCATTATACCTGTAATACAAAGCATGAGCCACTAAGACATCAGGAAATTACAGCAAGCGTAATGACTTTAATTTGAAATCTATTTCAAATTGGTTTTCCTATACAATGACTGAAGATCATCAATTCAAGTCAGTTTTCTGGAGGAGCCACATAGACACACCATTGGTACTCTCAGACAAGCTGTTCTTGGGACTAAAGAGGTTTTTATGTATAGAGTTACATGGGTAAATAAAGAAACTGGCAAGGCTAAGCCTTTTAATTCTGTACAAGCCTTTTAATTTTGTATGTGCCTGAGTCACAGTCATAAAATTCTATGTTAGCCAAGGGAGGGGAGAAAAACAGGAAGGGAAAAGAAGACAAGGAAGAGAGATTAAAATTCAAAGCTTCACTCCCTTTTTCCTTTCTCTTACAGATTGCCCCATCATAGGCAAAAAGTCAAAATCAGCACTTTAATGAAGTGCATTAGGAAGAATTTGTTTCCCTTTCCTGCAGGTGAAACAGAACTGAGTCCTCCATTTATCACAGCACCTCAGAATTCCTGCACAGTTTCAACCAGAGTTTTATTTTATTGAAACACAGTTTCAAAGTTAAGGCATTTCTTTTACATCCTGTTCTCTTTCAGTCTTCTAGCTCTGGTCTCTTGAAAATATTTATATCAAAATCTTTTGTGTGGTTGAACAGTCTAATCATGTTTTTTGGCCCTGTGTGCTTTTTTTCTGAGCAGGCTGTAAAGGAGTGTAGGGCGTCAGAGCTGAAGATTGAAATGGGCTAGGTGGGAATACAGTCCTTCTCTTGAAAAAGATTTTTAAACAAAAAAAAAAAAAAAAAAAAAAAAAAAATAGATTTAAGTCTGATACTACTGATGGTTTGCATTGCAGGGTACTGCAATTCTTTCAGCCTGTCATAAATCTGTTTGGGGCATCAAGGGTTGAAGTACCTGTGCAAAGATGGCACAGAACTAAAGCTAGAGGAGAATAAAACAGCAAAGGATTGTGTGTTTCCATTAAACGTGAGAAAAGAAGTAAAAAAGGCCTAACTTGACAGCCTGCAACCAAAACTGTTATCAGTGAGCAGAGGGCAATAACCTGCCGCTGGAGTTGGTGCAAAACAAGTTGTCCAGTCATGTTTTTTTCAAGGAAAAATTTAATTAATTGAAAAATGATGGGGTCATTCCAGTTACCAAAAACATGTCAGCATAAATCATTATTTGGAAATTTTCTTTTGTTTCTGATCTTTCCCCCCAATTCCCAAAAAGACAATTAGCCTTACTAAATACATGAATCAACACTTTATATTCTTTTTCTGTCTTCACCAATGGTCTCTAAAATGTGACTTATCAAGTATAAAGTCAAAGTTGAAAGCTGTATCCTAATATAAAAAAAAACCAAAAAAACAAAGAAAAAGAAATCCCCAGGTAACTGAGTTAGTTTTCTTGGGTGGATAACAGCAGAAGCTTGGGTACTGTACTGATGTAATGATGAATCTCACTAATGAACTAATTAGCCTGCCTGCACACACTGTGTTGTTCCTCAGTGCTGTATCTGATAAAGACATTTGAAAATAAAAGAATTGTCATGGGACAGAAGAGCACCAACCCTCTGTTGCTTGCTGGAGTCAGCTCCAGTTTAGCAGTAGTTTGCCTCACTTAGATTTTCCTTTTATTCTGCCACACATAAACAACTTTGGTTGGTAATTTCTACCTCCAGTTTTTCATCGCTTCTTGAAAGTCAAGAAAAGATAATAGTTATCAGGAAGGCAGAAAGTATCTGATATCTCAGAGGAAAACTTCTGAAGAAATGACTATATTTGTCATTCACATTCTTCACAAGTATGATAACATTTTCCAGGCTTGGAGTTGTGTAAGGGTTAATTTGTCAAACTTTTAAAAATACTTAAATACAGACTATGCTGAAGCTGAAGAATAATATTCTTTATTTTTATTAATGTAAATAATGGATGAACTAACAGCTGTGACAGTAGCTCTGTGTTAGCAAAATTTGAATATGTATGACTGGAATATATATTTACTTAAAGTACATTTAATAGTAGTTGATAGCCTATGAAATGAGAGGTGCTAGTCATAAATTAATAATCTCGGCAGTGAAAAACTTATTTTAGCATACTTTGCTTCTGGAGGGGGTACACAGAACTAAATGGTCTAATTCACAAAAAAGGACTAGCATTAGATTGAATCCAGAAAAGCTCAGTTTCCACCTCTTCATATGTGCTTCACTGCTAAATCTATTAAACCTTCTGGCACAAATGCAGCAGCTGTCATTTGGGAAATGGGCTTGAAGAAAGTCTCTGTGGATCTCAGCATCCATTTCAATGGCTCTTCCTGAAGAAAGGAATAGATCTTCTGAAGTGCCATAGGTGATCTTCCTATCTCATGTCTTTGGGGTCATTATAGTTTATGTGGAAGAAAAGAGATTAAAGTAGAGCAAGATTTTAGCCCAAGCCCACAGCAGAGCTCACTTCTAATCCAGTTGTGATAAATTAAGCCTTTTTTTGTGGTTGGGGTAAATCTCACATTCCTTTGGTTCCACTGCCAAATCATTGAGCATTTGAGGTGCAAAAGATCTATCTGAGGTGCAAAAGATCTATCTTCAACCCAGCTTCAGTCCCACTGCCATCCCAACCTTCCCTATTTTTGTGCTCTGGGCCAGCAATGCCCGAGGGTGTGGATTAACAGCTCTCTGCCATTCAACAGAGTTGGTGCTACTTTTGAACTGCAATCCTTTGTGCAGCCAAAATGCAACAAAACAATCATCCCAAATAGTGAAAAGGCAGAAGGGAAACTCGACTTTGTATTTCTGAAGTGTCAGAAGAGCTGCAGGGTAATAAAGAGGCTCTTTGGAGAGCAAAGCATCTTTAAATTCATTGGTCCCTCTTCAGTTGAAGGCACACAGGCTGAGCAGCAGCAGCTCTAGCTCAGACAGCAGAAATCTGCCAATCAATCATCCCATAATACTGAGTTCAGCACTAGCAGAACATTTTGTCAGATCAGTGCTAAGGCAAGTGGGGATTAAAAAAGTTTAAAGTAATATGGGGCTTGAGGGCTTTTTCCAGAGCCCACTGTTTCAAGAGAAAGACAGGTTTAAGCTGACTTCAGGATAGTGATGATGTCATATCTCATGTCAGATGTGACTATTGTATCTGATCCTTTTTATACTGTGCTTTTAAAAGTTGGGCTTTTTCAATTTCTCATACTATACTGAAAGAGAAAAACCCAAGCACTATATAAGTAAGGAAGGGGAAAAGTAGGGAATAGGAGTTTGATTTGAAGCAAAGAGGGCTATTGTGTCAAAATAGGATTTATTAACTGGGTCAGCTGACACAAATAACCTTTGGTGGTTTTCTCTTCCTTCCTAAAGCCTTGACTAAAAAAATTAAGTAAAGACAACTCAAATGATCTTCCCAGCCTTTTCCTGAGGAAGGTGTAAAGTTTGAGGTATAAAGTTACAGAACAGTGTGAAACCCAAGACACTGGAAGCAGTGAGACTTGCCCCCCAGAATGGCACCAAATGACCCAACAAGTTCTGCCTCTCCAGAGAGAGTTCCTGTGGTTCCCAAATCCCTCCCTCTGCTCTCCAACATCCTTCCTGGGCAGCTGAGAGATGGAATAAGTAGCTTCTGGAAGCAGAATCAGAGCAGTTCCACAGGGAAGTGGAGGTGATGCTGGCAGTGCCGAGTGTTTCCTTCATTGCCAGACGTTGGAACAACAGGTGTCGAAAGGGGGACAGGGAAAGGAACACAGTAATTATCCCCACCAATGACTACAGCAGGGATGGAAAGAAGCAGAAACTAACACCTTATTATAGTCTAAACTGCTGCTCCTGTGCCAATAGAACACAGCATGCAAGGCTAAAACAAAGCTATGTAAATTGAGGGAAATCCATATGATGAGCTCCATGGGGAGGTCAGAAAATCCAGAAGAAATTCCTACTGTGCAAATGGCTGGAAAAACTTGAGGCAGTTGGGGGGAATGAGGATTATTGCTGCTGCTTTACTTAGAAATCCCCTTGCCTGCACCACCTTTTAACAAAGAAAAGCGAACAAGATCACTTCTTAGCCAAGGGTTTCTTTCGTACATACACATCCATGTGTTGCAATCTTCTAAACATTTCAGTTTTTGCTCTTCTTTCTAAATCTTTGAGGTTACAGATATGACAGGCAGGGTATGATTATTGTATTTTTCCTCTATTGCCTTCTCTCAAAAACCCTATGAAATGAAACATTACATAGGTAAGCTATCTGCATGCTTGATAACTTCACTCTATAAATGGAAAAAGGAAAATAAAGCAGAGGAAATTGTGATTCATGGAATGTCTTTGTTCTGCTGATCATCTTATTCCTTGAGTAGTTCTTCTCTCAGTTCAGGGGAAAAATCCCTTCTCATTCTGTTTCTTCAAGTATGCAGCTATTTTACTGCAGGAATGAGACATCACTTGGAAGCTGGTGATTTTTCCAGCTCCCAGATCTAGACTTGTGTACTGCTGTTGGTGTCTGAGCAACTCTCAAGAACCACACCACCTCTTTTCACAATTATTTGAGATTTTTTTTTTCCCTTATCTGCTTCTGTTTAATCATCAGGGTTGTAGTGGAGAAGAGGAGCAGATGATGTGCTGGAGGGAGGGGGTTGGATTGGATTGCCTGAAGAAGAATCATGGAAATGGACCAAACCTCGAGTTTTTTCTCTTTCAAAATGTTTTCCATGATAAGCGTTTAGCCAGGTATATCCAAGAATTACTACTCAGCTAAGAAACACTGCAGTAAATACCTTTTTTACAAAAACTATAGTGATATTTATATTCTACCTTATAATGAAAACCTACTTCAAGATTTATATTCTTTCCCTTTAAATTTTTTTCTGGTAACTATTAATTTATGTAGCCATACTTATGTTCTCTGAACTATGCCTCATTTCTGTTCAAGTATTTTTCAATTAAGACATCTGAAGCTAGAAATCACCTACACCAGGCTTCTGTGGCAGGTGAGAGTGTGATGACAGGCCTTTGCCCACTTGCAAGTTTATATTCATGTCAAGGGCAATGTGTGATAAGCCAGCACTGAAGGGCTCCTGTGAAAAAGTTCTGCCTGTTCCCTCCTTAGGTTTGCTCAGCCTATTGTAGAGTTGAGTAAGCAGCTCATTGCTCATAAAACTGAACAAAAGTACTTTAGCATTTGCAATACAGTGAGGATTGATCAGTGGGTGATGGAAAGTCACCTCTACCTTTTCCTGCACTCTAAGATAGAACCTGCCTTAACATTTATTTTCTGCCTTTTCACCTGTTTAAATCTGCACGTCTCTAAACAGTGCTCATTCAGGTGTTTCATAAAACTGTGTTTATTAAATTTAGGGAAACAATGCCCCAAGCATTTCTATCAACAGCTAGGATGCTGATAAATATCTGTAGTACCTGACAATTTATGGATGTTTAAGGGAACTCAATTACATCATACAGGACAAAATGAACAGTACTCATGACCAAAATATTTATCATGAGAGCACTGAAATACTTTGCTGGTCTAGCAGATAATAGTGGGTGTTGTAATGACAAAGCATGACTGGTTCTGAACATTTCAAAGTGGCAGACCAAGCAGCTGCAGTATTTCTTAGTTTGGAGGATGATAAACAGAGCTCTGTTATGAACCCTTCTCCTTCTGATGGAAAAGAATTTGTTTCTACTAAAGCTGCTGCTTCCTTCACCTCAGTGGGAAAAAAAATAAAAAGAAATGTTCTCAGTTAATCCTGAAGTCTTTCAAGATGAAAGTCAGCAAGATGAATGAGCACAGAAAAACCATCTAATATGTGGGCTTACTTTTTCCATGCTGCAAAATGGAAATTAATCCCTGCCCTGAGTATTGGGAGACGACTATGTAAATGGTGAAAGGGAGGCTAGAAATGTGGGATTTCTGAAAATTTTATTTATATATGAATTATTCAGATAGCCACTTTCATAATAGGAAAGTTGTGGAAGAATAACTGCAGGTCTTTGTCCAGAACATGTTTTTTCTCAGATACATGAAGTTTCTTAAAGAACAAATTCTGAACAAATTCAGCAACAAATTCTGAAATGCACAGAATGTGCACATCGCTGTGATGCCTCATGTTTGTTTCTACTGCTAGGCCTTATAGTTCTCTTATACATATCACCTCTGGGAGTAGATCAAGTGGTTTAAAAATAAATAAAAATTACCAGGAAAAGAGGTAAAGATTACCATATAATAAGGAATAAGAGGAGCAAGGAGAGACCCAAAAGGCTGCTGTGATAAACAGCCCAGACCCCAGGGTGGAGGTCACTTTGCCATTGAACTGTGAGGACAAAAGAGGAATGGTAAAAGGGGAGAGCTAAGACCTGGAAAATACCAGAGGACATTTAGGAAATTGTACTAATATAAATCTATAAAGAAGTGTGAAGAAACAATTGTCTGTATTATTGAGGTTTAATATGGTCTTGAGCAAGGTTTCAGAGGAGGGAAGGGGATGGAAATGGGAGGTGAGAAGACATCAGTCTTGGAGTACCTGGCTGTTGCTGTGGAAGTGGAAAGCGAACAGAGGGAACATCACGAGCTGGAAGGATGGCTCTCCTCTAGCCATTTGAGATAGTCTGGGAGTATTTTAGAAGCCTAACCTTCAGAAACTTGATGTGGGTCACAAATTGGTCTCTTTAGGACAAATCACTGGTACAGACGTGCAAGGATATGTTACGTGAGTTAGGAGGAAAATGACAAGATATAAATCTCTTGGAGACAACCATTAGAGATAATTGAGAAATGGATGATACAAGGAATGATGAACTCACAAGCTGATACTGAATTCACATTCATCTGTCTCATCAAGATCTATAATTATACAAAATTACAAATTAAATGTACTTTCATTAGGCTCTCACGTAAAAGGAAATGGCTTTTCTAATGATACGAGTAAATCTGCACTGGGGGCCCCTCAGTGCCAGAGCCAAATCTTTTCTGGCAGCTTAGAAGGGCCCCATTACCTTTTTAAGGTGAACTGGAAGAGCTGAACCCCACACTAAATTTGGAAGTACATTAAGCATAACTAATTACACTGAAACCTCCCCTCAGCCAATCTCCTGTTTTGTCACTGCTGCTGGGGCTCTTGTGCCTCATTTGTGAAGTAAATTAAGGCCATTGTTCTGAGACCACTTGTTTCACCTCTTTTAACAAGAGGTGTCTCGTGTAAAAACACAGAAGACTAAAATTTAAATAAATAAATGGGATTGTTTTGTCTCTGGTTTTGCATAATAATATTGTAATTCTCTGCGAAACACTTATTCTCTCCACAGTCTCATCTTATTTAGCCAAATAGTATAAAGAGAAGAGAAAGGAGAGAAACAAAAGTACCAATCTGAGTTACCTGGATCCTTTTCTTAGTTTGAAATAGGTGCAAGACCTTTATCTGGTTGCCAAATCCATCAATTAACATTTAACACAGAGCTAATTGCAGTCAGTTTGAGTTCTTGTTTGGTGTTTGATGTTCTCACAGATATTCTTAGTGGGAAATCCTTTGGAAATCCCTTACTGGACCAGCCTGCTGTCTAAAAAGGCACCAGGGCTGTGCTCAGCTGGGTTGGCACAGATATGTTATCTTCCTGTTGGAGTTAGGTAGCCTTCCAATACTCTTAAAACAGTTTTCCTTGGATTTTAATGTAAATCAATGGCAACTCTAGGAAAACTTCCATGTTGCACAAGCAAACATCTGGGTCCAAAGAAGTGACAAAGTTAATAAAGGCAGCAAAAACTCCAGGGCCTTGCCAAGAGCCTCGTCAGAAGCTTTGCCTTGGTTGTCCCCACAAACTGCAGTCATGGGGACCTATCCAGCAGGACAAGCCCTTCATGGAGAGCTGTCCAGTGGGACACCACACATCATCTTTTAGCTGTATGCAGACCATGAGGAAAGCTGAGAAAAAGTGCCTGAGTCAGTGCTGAGACCAATAAAGTATTACTGAGAGAGATGGGAAATTAAGGGATTGTAATTTTCCCTCTGTCTTCACAAGAGTCAAGATCTCAACCAAGTAATCTAAGTCAATTTAAATATAACTAGAGTCTATAGTGAATTAAAAGAATTATATTAAAACATAAATTATGCCAATGAGATCACTGTAGATTTAAAAGAAACATAAATTCTGATAAAATATGTGAGTCTCATGTACGAGAGAAAGTTCAGCACTTCCTTAGATATTGCAACTGTAGGCTGCAATGATGAGTAAAAAGAAAAAAAAATGAAAGGGGATATTTATAAAGCCTTATGATCAGTATTTTCTGATTTCTTGACATCTTTTCACAGCTCTAAAATATCCTACTTTCCCATGGAATTTACCCTGAAATAAAACAAATGTCATAGCTGCAGCATCCTTTAGAGCACAGAGTTATCATAGGCAGGGAAGGGTCTCGAAAAGGTTGCTGAAATCAAATATGTATCAGAATCTCTCTAATCCCATTAAAATAGAGCTTTAGAAAAGATGACTTTAAATGATCCCTTTGGATCAATTTGCAGCAAGTCCCCTTTTGCCACACCCTCCACAGGTTGCATTAGGCAGCTCATTTTCTTCCTGTAATCCTGCCAGCCTCCTGTGTGCTGCAGATCAAACAAAATGGAGAATTAGGAAAGCAAGGAGATAAAACTAAATAGACAATTTGCAGGGACAGCATATTGCTCCAACTGAGGAAATATTAATTTTCCTCGCTTCTTAAATGGACAGAAGCATAGTGAAGAAAAGCAAAATTCAGGTAGAAAAGGATAAAGGGAGAATAAAGAATGTGTCCTTACTCTTCATTCAGAACATAAGAAATACTGTCAATATTTAAACCCTCTTCTTCCTATTGCTAGGAACAGAGTGCTATCAGCAGCTGATCTGGAAAGAAAGCATTTCATTCTTCAGCAGAAACCTAAATTTTCCCCTTCTAAGTGCCGGAGAAGGTCTGTGCAAATACTCTTTGCTCTCAGCAGAGCACAGATGAGCAGCAGGCAGCTCCTTGCCTCTGTGTCCCATGGCTCACAAAGTCATCATTTATTAACAGCTCTGTTGACAGAGTCACCTGGGCCCCCTTAAATCCAGATTTGTCCCATGGTGCCTACAATTAGAGAACCAAACCTGGATTCTAACCTTTTTCTAAGGATTCATGTTTAGGGCTCACATTTTTGCAGCTTCTCCACAGCAGTATTAGTTTTCTTTTTCCTCTCCAGAAAGACCTCATGTCTTTTTTCCAGCTGAGGAGAGGAAGGATCAGGCCATTTCATCAGCAGAGAGCACCTTCCACTTCCTAGGGCTGGAGCAGCAGAAGCTGGACAAGGGTGCAGTGGTCAGCTTTTTTTGTGAGGGGCTTTTTTGGTGATAGAGATCAGAGATGCTGGGTGGCAAAAAGAAGAGAGAAAACCCCACCTTACTATTTCTGTTGGAAAATAAGAAAGAGGTAAATTGTGGAAGGGCTTTAAAGAATTTAGAGGTATAAATTTCATCAGACGAAGTGCATTCAAAGCCAAAATATTCTAAAAAACCATTTTAAATTCACATCAAAGTTCATAACATAGAGGAGGCTGATGAGTAATAGCTTTTACATAGTTAGAAAACCTAACTATAGGCTTCAACAGGCACATATGTTTTAATTGCTCACACTTCTATGGGAAAGCAATGTTTAAAAACTTTTTTTCACCTGTCTGCCAGTGAGTTTGCCCTACCTGGATATCAAGGACAAATCAGTCTCAAAAGAATGTGACAACTTTTTCCTTTGCCTTTTTTTTTAATATCTGAACCATCTACATTATAGCCAGTAGTTTTAGTAATCTTTTTATCATGCAAGAAAAATTGCAGCACAGTTTTATAAGTACAGCTGTTTCTTTAAGTCCTGGCAAGCTGTCCAGGGCTCTTTTCATACCTGTATGATATTGGGATCACCATTTGCATGACTGAGCCTTCATTACCCAGTCTGCTTTTTGTTGTCTTGATATCTTCACATTTATTAACAGACATGGTATCCCAGATAGGAAAATGTTATAGAAAAAGATGTTTTAAGAAATTAATATTACCTTTCCATATTGTAATGTCTTCAGTGAGAAATATCCTTCTATGAGTACACCTGAGGGAAGTTTCAGATCAGATTTTGGGTGTTGGGTTTACACACATTTAGATGTAACTGATTCCTGTAAAGTGAATGTGAAAATGTTTGCTCTAAATGAGCATTCTTTTCCTTGAAACCAAGCTCAGGCTTCCAAAAGGATTGAATTTTACTGCCAGTTAATTTTCAAATAGTCTATATTGAAAACCACTAAAGGCAAAAAGAAGAGCTAAGTCCTGGAGAGTCAATGAGAAACTGATTTTTCAGTTCTTCTCTTCTGCTGATTCATCTAACAGCTATTGAGATTTATATGGTATTGGAGAGAGACAGGAAGGAACATTGATCCATTTGTACATGCAAAAGGCACCCCTGCCAACTGCAGTTAACTCCTTCACTCTATTTTTACAGCCTTAACCTCATTCATGGCCATTCTCACCTGGGTAAATGCACCCACCTCTATGGATTTCAGTCAAACTGAGCAGCAGGCAAAGTTCCAGTTGTATTCCTTCAGCCAACTAATACCACATTCCATTATCTCTTCTGGAACTGATGCTTCTCACTTAAGTTACTTTGCTCCCTTAGTCTATTTTTACTGCCACCAGGAAGCAGTATCTCCTCTATTATCCAAAATCTGCATTGAACTCTGGGGTTTTATAACCCAGTGTATCACCAGAACTTAACATTACACATCTGCAGAGCATGGTTGGGTTATCTCACATATTTAATTTCTTCTCTTTGTCTCCATCTCCTTCTCGTGCCTTTTTAAGTTGTGCATTAAAATAAATCAATATCCTGTTTCACAGGAATTATTGCAAAATGCAAATAAACTGCAGGGAAAGGATTCAGGAGGAGAATTAAGATGAGAGAAACCCTCAGGTTATAACAATGTCTTATTTTTATCACAGCCACTTTAAAAAAAAAAAAGAAAAAAAGGAAAAATCATTAACTTTCCTGTGGTTGTGGGGAAACTTGCACTTGACTTGTCGGTGAGAATTTCCCTGAGATTTTTCCTCTCTGGCACATAAATTTCTACTGAGAAAGTTGTGTGGTTTCTGTCCTTTGCTACCAGCTTCTCAATTTCTTCCTGATTTTCATGTGATACTTCAGTTGTTATTAAAACTATCCTTGATGCTGGCTTTTAAAACTGTCCTTTGCCCTGCCCAAAAGAGAAGGACAAGGAACAACTCACATTGTTCCTCCTTTGTCTTGACCACTGAAATGAAATGCTGGCTGGGCACAGAATTGTCTTGGGCAGAGTTTTTATTTCTGGTTTCCTCTGATATTGGACTGAGAACTCTTCTCCCCACAGAAGGCTGTATTGCAAAGGGATGCTGGTAAACTTCTCAGGGTTTTATTTTCTGAGCAGCTCAGAGGCAGTGGGCCTTGCTGAGGGGGGGTTCCTCACGTGTCCCCTGGACAGAGGGCACCCCCAGCAATGCCACCTGCTCACACCCAGGTGTTTGCACGTTCCATACATGCAGATGTTCCATACATGCACATTCCATACATGCAGATGCCTGGGTAGCTGCCTCAAATCCTCATGCTGATGATATGCTGATAAAAGAATTGTGAGCACAGGAAGGTGTCACCAGTGTGCCCTCAGTGGCACCATAAAGTTTGGTGATCAATGCCTCCTCCTTCCCTAGGCTTTCCTCAAGGAAAAGGAGCTGAATGAAGACATAAGAAACATGGCAGTACTTTTGCAGGTGAAGCCAAGCATGTGCTTTCTGTGCTTATGGCAATTGTAGCTGTCTCTGGCAATATCAAAGGCAAAAGTATTTAAATTAATATTTATGAAGAAGTCTGAATTAAGTTTTGGCTTTCTTTTTCCATGCTTTATTATTGCATACAGCTAAAGCACAATATATAAAGATACATTGAGAAGAATTATCAAACCATGGATTCTTGAGAATCATTTAAAAAATCTTGAGAGAAAACATCAAGATACAGAAGCTGAAATATGGTGGCAGTTAGAAAACTAAAGAAGTTTTAGACTGTGGTTTAAAGGAAAGCCAAGAAATCAATCACAATTGTTAAAAGTTGCTGCAAGAAAGCACTGCATATGACAAAAGAAAGGGCACACTCAGAATACATGAAAGAAAAGAAAGGCATGATCAAGACATCTTAGAGAGGATATGATGTCCTCCAATTCTTATTCTACTGCAGAGCAGAAAAAAAGAGATGACAAATGAGGAGCATTTAGCTCACCTCAAGCATGTACAAAATTTTTAAAAAGAGAAAATTAAAAAAATTAAATATGATTCCTATCACAATTAGAGCTGAACAAATGACAAAATAAAGTCACACATCATAGTAGCAAAATGCCTTTCACAATGGCATGACACTTAGGGATAAAATTGAAATGCTCTAGATATTTCACTGTTTTCTGACCAGCCAGTAATGATGAAGAAAATCGCTCCCATGAGAAAAAATAAGGAAAAAAATAAATGGGAAAGAGAAAAGAGAAAGGAGAAATTAAATTTCATCTTTCTCATGAAAGGCTTTTTTTGTTTAGATCTATGCCTCGGCCACAGTTAAAATTTCCCTCTGTAGCTCTGACTCCTTCTCTGCCAGATGGAGCACTGTACCCCCTCAGTTGGGTTTCTGCAGAGAAGAAATGACATCCAGTGACTTCCTGTGAGTTTGATCCGTGCAGGCAGCCCACCTGTTGCTGCTTTTCAGGAGCAGTCCCTTCTTTCTCAGCTGAATTTCCTCATCCCAGACAAATGCTCATAAATACATTGATGTGTCCCTTGCTTTGGTACATCTGTCTCCTCTCCTGTGGACTCCCTCCCTGCTGCAGTAGTTTTGCTCCTTTTAATTCCTTCTGTTCAAATGCAAGCCCTTGTCCACATGCCTTTGCAGGACTTTGTGCATTAAGTATTCAAGATTACACTGGCTGCTTAGAATGACATAATTGCTGCCGTGTGCTGCAGGGGTGAGGGTGGCAGAGTCATCTCCCAGTCATACATATTGATGTGCTTTATGAATGCTAAGAAGAGTTTTAAGGAATTCAAGGGGGACCTCACAGAGCTAAGGTGATTAGAGGAGGTGATGATGCAGACGTCAATTGGGAAGAATGAAAATGCAACAGAAACTGCACAGCAATGAGTCATGTGAAGGGAGCCCTGTCACAGGGAGTGACTCAGCAAAGGTGTCAGCTCTGTGCACTGAGGGGAATGGAGCAGAACCATCATGATTATTGACAATATATGCTTGTCTGTTCCAGTGAAGGATGCTCCTGTGAACTAAACAAATTCAACTCTAATGTTCTCCCCACAGAAAACCATATGGCAGCAGAGCTAGAAAGCCTTGAGGAATGATTACTGGATTAGTACAGGAACTTGTAGAGACAAATTCATTTGATGTCGTCTCTAAAGTGTCTCAGAACAAATTCTGTTTGCTTTAGTGAGAACTATGCATGTGAAGTGTTTTAGAAAACAGTTGTTTGTGTTGGTAAACATGGATTTATTACTATTGAAAATATGATGCATATTTGGACAGCTGGATGAGTGTTCTCATTTAAGTTTCTGCATTTTAATCTTACTGTCTTTATCAAGAACACTTATGGGTGAAAAACGTTAATGGAAGCTGTATCACAACCTACAAAACAGGGTTTTCAGGCGTTTGATCTTTAAATTTAGATTACATATATTTAGATCTTTAGATTACATATATTTCTTTCTATTTCAGGCAAACAATACTGAACTACGAAATTTCAGCCAGAAGTTTCTGCATGTAAGTTGACTGTGACAGTTGTAAAGATTTGAGAGGTACATTTACAAGAAGTACTGACTAATAATAAGAAACTGTGATTTAATATAGATGCTGGAGCACACAGCTGTATGTAGGGTTTGTACTTTAGTGCAGTACTGATATGGACATTCAAACAAATCAAGAAATTAAACTCAAGCCCTCTTACTGCATTATATTCCTTGCCTCAAGACATTAATAAGGCAAGCAGTGAAGTTTTTTTTATAAACACTAGATATGTATCTGAATAAGAGAAAAAGAGCAGCCTGGCTCTGTTGTGCTCAGATCATATTCTGCAAGTTTCTTAACTTTTAAGAAACTTATACAGCAATTTAATAATATCTCAAGGCAGTAATGAATGCTTTGATTCAAGTCAAGTTGAAATCAATGATAAAGTCAATGTAACTCCAGTGGATATTCAGTCAGGTTCAAAATTCTGGCAGGTAATTGCTCCCATACAAAATGCTGAATTATGTCATCCTTATTCTGATTTACTTCATGAAGTAAACACGTCCTGAAATGCACCTAGGGGGCAGTAGTTTTAATTCAATCTAAACTACTTGGACCGAAAGGGGGGAAAGACTTCCCAAACTCATGATTGCCTTGACCACACTTAGTCACCAGAATAATCATCTCTCTCACAGTCATACTGACTCACTCATTTACAAACAATCTGTCCATCTTTCAATGGGGTATGCTCATGTAAAAACTGGCTAGCATGGAACAAAAGACATTTTTCACAGGATTGGTTATACTTCATGAATTTCAACCAAAGGTTTTGAGCTTCAGCCCATGTGAAAGCTAACACCATCAGGTAAGTAAGACTTCTTTCAGGTTGAAAGTGTTGCAGATTTAATTTTGGAACCTTGTTCCATTTATTTAAGGTAGCACATGCCTAAGAAATTAAACAGCACGGTGTATAGTGCATAGTTGAGAGCACTCCTTTGTGCAGCAGTGGGATACAAGACAAGATCTGCCTGTTATAATTGAAGCTCCAGCAGTATCTCTGAAAGGAAAACAAAGAAAAAAAGAGTGAAGAAAGATTAGAATCGTAAGACTATACTTGTACAATTTCTTGTTCCTTCAAAATTAGCAGAAGCCAGAGTAAAAGATAAATGATCATGTTACAATTATATCTTCGAACTGTAACAATCCACTAAGATAATGAAAGCAAAGGCTTATTTGGGTAGATATTCCCACACTGGCTTCGTAGATTGAAAGTGATTTTTTTTTTTGCTGCTGTTTATGACATTACCAGGGACATAATGAAATAGTCAGAGTTTCAGAGGAGATTCTGGAGAAGAAACCTAGAAGATGTTGTGGTTACAACTGTGCCAGCAGGAATTCAGTTTCAGAGGAGAGGATTGGTTGACCTAAACTTATGCAGAGCTGCTCTCTACTGGTATTTTGCATTGCTTGGGGGAAATGGAGAGATGATCTGGTCCTGGAGCATAACTGCCTGTAGGGTTTGTGGTTTGAAGCTTTGTGTGAGAAAGAAGCAGTAGGGATGTACTGAGAGAGCCTTGGTGAGGCAACAGGGCCTCCTGGGCTATGTGACTTGGGGCACAGAGCCACCACGTGGGCTCCTTCCACAAGGAATCTACCCTGGGAGCATCAAGGCACTCCAAGAACTGAACCAAAGGCCTGTCAGGGGTTTCCCTTCACGGCTGCCCCACTGGTTTTCAGCAAACCACTTGTTTGAACACAGCCAGGCATCCCCCAGTCTGTCTTCGGACACTGCAGGGCTTTGTAATTTTCCATAAATAATGGCATAATAGGGCATTTTGATGCAAATTAGTTTTGAGCATCTCTGCAGAACAATGATAAAAGGAAAAGAAATAAAGCAACTGAGTGGGAAATAACTGGGAATCTGTCTAGAAATGTCACTAAGAGGTTTCACATTATTAAATAGAACTGGAGTTAGCAGTGAGATAACACAGAAAGAGCCAGCCCTAAAATTCCCTGCGTGTCACACCTCAAAGCAATGCAAACAGTAATGCTCACAGTAGCTCTGTGTTCCAGTTCTTGATTTTTATCTCATTTATCCCAATGGAGCAGCATGGGGCTGAGTTGTAGGAATCCTTATTTCCACCAGCATTAGTAAGACCCAGACCTTGTTTGCAAATGAGGAAATCTGACATTTGGAGCTCTGCAAAGAGCAGTCAGTGGGCTTGTGCTTTCTGTCAGCTTTTATATATGCACCTAATGAAGGGTGGAAAATGATTACAGTGGGGGCATGGAGTAAGCATGGGTGCTATAGCAATAAATATGAGCTGATATAAATCAGTGGCATTTTATCGACTTCAGTTCTGCTGGTCTGATTTAAATCAAAAATGAATTTGGCCCTAGGGCCTTGCAGAGAAATCTCTGGGACTGAATCCTGCTGTCTTGGCTCAGATAATCTTTCCCTAAATTTCAGTGAGAGTCATGGTTGAACAAGGATCTTGGGATTCTGCTGTCACATGACACAAAACCAGCTCTCATCAGCAGCTCATTTGAAATGTATCTAAATGTTTTATGGAAATTATAAGCTTTAAAATCATTCCCTTTGTGTTTTTAATGCTGAGGCATTTCCACTCAGAAATATAAATCACATTCTCCAGTTTAAAAAATCAGAAGCATTTATAAAAAAGAACTCCAAACAAAAGAACTCCAAACAAAATAAATTACTTTTTGGGGTTTTTTTTGGTGTTTTATCCAAAATGTAGAATTTGCATATTGAATAGAAACAAGTAAAATACCAGTAGACTCAGGCACACTGCACTGTAGGTGGGGAAGCCAAGTAATATGAGGTTTATTCATTTTCCTTTCTTGTAGCTTTTCTTTTGGTGTTTTCAATGCACACCCATCAACTTTACAGGAGTGTCAGGCTCTAAACAGAACCACATGTTACGATAATTACTAATTATGGAGAAAGGAAAAAGGCATGAAAACAACATGAATTTTTTAAGAGACCTGGTTGTCTCCAGGTTTTCTACTACCCAAGGAAAGGTAATTGCATTGCTTTTGAAATCTATGGCCCAATTATAATTCCATATTGCTGTAAATCAGATCTACATTTTTATGATCTTCTGCCTTATTTTCAGGAGGCCACACCTGTCTGTGTGTAAGAAAAGGCTCAAAACTTGCTCTGGGAGGGCAGCACCCATAACCAACATCCAGCATGGGAGCACACCTGGGCCTTGTGAGCCCTAATTAGGCTCAGCTGCAGAGCACCAATCAACCCTAACGAGGGAACAAGGTGGGAGGGCAGGAGGGACAGAATGCCTGAGCCTCCAGCTGCTCTGGTTTGCTGTGTTGGGACTCCTCTCTTTGCTGCAAGGAAGATTATTTCTCTCCAGAGCGAGCCAGAAATGGTATTGTTTCATTTGGTTTATGAAATATATGGCCATAAATAGGTATTTGAGGGTGGTGGGATTGGGTTGTTTTTGTCAGTTTGCTCAGAATGGAGATACAGTTCAGGTTAAATAAGAGTGAAATTTATCTTTGTTTTATTTTTGGGGGAGATGGAGAGATAAGAGAAAGACAACCACTGTAAAAACTAGCTAGTTTAATATAATCCCCAAATAAACCTTTTATTTTCTGTGGGGGGCAGGAGATTGTGTTAAAAAATAAGCTTGTATCAATTCTATAACAAAAATTGTTACTCCCCTAAGAGAAAAGAAGAGACTTTATTTTTAAGCAATTGCCTTGTTTCCTTGCTGTTTTGATCTGTTGAAATTTCTTGACCAGTTATTGTAGAGTCATATATTAAATCAGGCAGATGTGTGTGAGAGGTCTTTTTAATGCAAAGAAAATAGTCTCCTGTAATATTTTCCTACTTCTTCTTCAAAGCAGATATAAAAAAATTCTCAGTTTGATTTTTCACTGGATAAGGGGCTCTGAAGAGGTCTGAGTGTCCAGTTTCCATTGAAGCCATGTTCAATTTTCTGAGAGCAGGTAGCATTCCCCAGCACTTGCTGAAACCCTTGTGTGTGTTTTAGCTGCTCCCATAACTGTGCGGCTCTGCAATGTCTGTCCCACTCAAGAGTGTGCTGCTTCCATGGGTGTGAGCAAATTGTCTGGTTTTATATTGCAATGTCTGTGGGCAATGCTCTTTTTTTCTAGTAGATAGCTTTGTAGTTGGGATTAGGGGTGAGAACCTCAAGGAAAGTGGTGACAATATTTCAGCTTTATTTCTTAAAGATGCAGTGAAGGGGTCCCTCTCAGTCAGAAACCCAGCCTTTTGTGCATGGTGATGTGCTGTCCTCACCCAAGCTGTGCCTGGGAAAATGTGCCTCCCTTTTGAGATGTGGCTATTCAAACTTTGACTAGAAAGAGAAAATCCCTGTTTAATTTACTTTAAATGAAGACTATGACACAATTCCCCCTAGGGCTAAGCCCCAGCTCAGCCATGCCCTGTCCCTCAGACTGGCTGTTCTCAGAGCAGCTCCCTCCCCTCAGCACAGGTCACTCATGTCCCTCCCCTGCTGTCCTGCTCCCATTCCCTGGCCAGGCTGAGCACCAGCAGAGCCAGCTTCACTCTGCTGCTAACCCCTGCTGGGAAAGGGCAGCACTGAGCCTGAAGCAACTCCTTTAAAGCAGGGGTTTGCATTTCCTGATGGCAAATGCAGGCTGTGCTGCTGGCTGCTGTGCCTTTAGTGCACAGGCAGGGCAGGTGAGCCAGCTGCAGAGGGGTCAGTGTGCAGCTGCCTGCGAGGAAGGACAGTGATGCTGAGGATGGAGGCAGTTTTGGCCGGCAGGCCTTGCCCCCCAGCAGGTTCCAAAACCTGTGCTTGGTGTCACCTTCACTGCCTGCACCTGCCAGTTCTGGAAAGCACAAACTTCACCCAGGGAGTGTTTCAGGTGGTTTGTTGCTGTGTTCAGAAAGACAGGTTGTATTTTTTTTTTCTTTACTAGGTTGTAAAAATAAGAAATAATTAATGGAGGATGGAAAGTAACTGTTGAAGTCAGAAATAAATGTATGGTAATTGGTTTGTTTTCTTCAATTCCATTGGAACTTTTGTGTAATACCCTTGCAGAGTGCCCTTTATCTGCCAGATAAGGCTATCCTTGGCTATTACCATTTGCTTGGCCCTTGAGTAAAAATGTGCTGAAGAGATGAGCAAAAGTCAGTGACATTTATCAGAGTGGAATGATTAATCCTGAATTATATGGCTTAGGCATGGATATACATGAGTAATGTTGAAGCTGAGGGAGAGGAGAAAAGCTAAGCCAGTCTAAACTGCCCAGGAGAAGCACTAGGTTGCACAGTGAGAGGATATTTTTGCTAAGTGGGGTAAAGCAGCTTTGGGAACAAACATGAGAGCAGAAGAGGATTCTGCAAAACCAACTGGTAAAAGAAAGAGCTTACACACAGAAAGAAGTACCGTGTGATGGTGGTCTTCCCTGTTTCCTTCAGCTTTGAAACAAATATCTTTAATTCCTGCACTATCTGGGTGAAGGTGGGATGTTGTGCCTATGATCTCAGCCCAGTTGTTGCAGGTGAGGTAGGTGCACATTTCCATGTGAATGGATGATTGAGCTGTAGCAAACTTCAGACTCTGCTGAGGCTGATACATGTGCTAAGCCTGGGAGGCCCTGAGATGACAATTTCTGTGACATTTCACTTCAGTAACAGAAACCTTTGGGTTACACATTGCTCCTGATTCATAGCCACGTACCTCCATTGTGAAGATACATAATATTCATCAATAATAAAGAGTTAGAACACTTATCTAAAACCCAACTGTGAGCTGGGAAGAGGCTTCTGATGTCAGTGTGAGTAGTTAGGAAAATGCTGGGGCTTTGGGTATTTTAAGCCTTAGTACACAGCTGTACTTCAGTGTTCTTTGAACCATTCTTCTGTATTCTCCAAGGGAAAACATACAATGATTCGTGGACAAAAAAAAATCACTCTCTTGAAGAATATTTAAATGCTTTCAGTGACAGGAATAGTGAAGGGCTGTTCTTGCTGAAAAATTTGTCCATGCTTTGAGGGCAGAGCCCTCCTGACACCTTCCAGCTCCCTGAGATGGGAAGGTGGGACAGTGCCTTAGGGCACAGCAGGCTCATGAGGAATGTGTGACAGTCCCAGGTAAGGCAGAAGGATGCTCTGGATTGCGATGGGATGGGAAATACCTAGATGTAGGTGAGCACAGAGGATACTGAGAAAATGTGGAGGTCAGCATGAGACACCAGATCAACGTTCCTTAGCTGGGTGGATTAAATATCTTAAAGACAGGGTCTAACATTTAAGGGGCAGCAAGGAAGAAGACATCCTTCCCTTGGTATGCAGAATTTAGTGCAAAGCCACAGCCGTGTCCAGTGTGCTCCAAGCACAGGATCATGTCAGCTCTGGTGACAGCAGCCACCTGGCTGCTGCAAGGTGCTACAGGGACACCAGCTTGCCAGTGCTTTTGAGTTTTGTATTGTCTTGCAGCTTTGTGATAGGTCAGGTCTGTTTCTTGTAAGGGCCATAATCTGTTGGTGAAATGGAAAACTTTATTAATTTTTTGCTGCAGTGGGACTGCTGCCAGATGTGTTTGGCTCTTTACATTTAGAGGTGCAAAGTTCTAATGTCACTGCCATGGGTTTGTTAACCTGAGATAACTCCATCTGAGCTTAGGCAAATTGCATTCAGCAACTGAACAGCGTTATGTTGGCACCAGTGTTCTGATGGGTTTTGAATGATTTTGTATTTATAAATCTCAGTCATGATTTATTGTAAAAACTTTCCTGTTAATGTCTGTTTTCTGGGATGTGTGAGCTCTGAAAAATGAAGAGTTAAAAAAGCTGCATTTATCACTAAGCATTTTTGACAGTTCATAAAGCTCTGAAATATCTAAAAGTTGTCCTCAGTTTCAGTTCCAAGCAGCCCTAGAAGACCTCAGACAATAGCTTTTAATGAAACACTGACAAATTTAGTTATCCCTTTGTTTTATGCTAATACCACAAACACATATAATATTTAAAATATTCTTACTGTAGGTTTAGCTACCGAGATGGGGAAGCAGATGAAGAAATGTCCCTGAAAGAGCAGTCTGAGAATTTCTCCTTGTAGCAAGCCACAGTTTGAGTGTTTACCAGGCTGCCTCCAGCTGAAGTGTGCCACTGCTGTTGTGCACGGGCTCAAATATAGGAAAAAAACCCCAAACATCCACAACAAGAAATCCTGTGACTTAAAACATTTACATGTGCAGGATTTTCACTTTCTTTTCAGCATAGTTGGTTTGTTAGTTTGCAAATAGATGGGAGATTGCAAATTGTGCTGGTTTTGTTTTGTTGGACTAATGCTCCTTGTATTTTTCTTTAATTTCAGCTAAAGGGGAAAACTCAAAGCAAGTTATGACTTAAAGAAAATACCTCTTCAAAATTCTATTTTGTGATTAGTATTAGGAAAGATAATTGTGAAAACAGCAAGGAGATACTGACGCTAATGTTTGAGCCTTTGTTCAACATGCCTCAAGAGACTAAATTTTCTGCTTAAATTGATATCAGAAGAGATAGACTAATTAAATAATAGTATTTGGAAATTAGGCTGAAGATATTTCATGGATTTAGTTGGTTTAAAGTTAATGCTATTTGAATATGGTTATTCTTAATTAAATTTAATTTCTACTACTGAGTAAGCTAGAACCTCTGAATATATCTTTTTGCATCTCAGCTCTGTTTTTTAAACCCTCTCCCTTATCCTTCATAAGATTTGAACAGTGGGAGTTTAATCTCCTGTGTTTCTGCTTTTGCACCAGCTGAAAGGCACAGACCAGTGTCACAAAGCCTCATGGAAAATCCCATCAGTCCTCCCTACAGACCTGGCATTCCCTGCAGAGCCTCATGGTGTGAGGAGAGGCAAGGAATAATCATATCTAGCAGCTGGGGGGAGCTTCCCCCGAGCTGGGCAGGGACAGGTTCTCAAAAGGTGATTGTTTTCACAGCAGGTGCTGGGCTGCTCCCAGATTTACCAGGTTAGTGATGTCTGGGGTGGGTGTGAGCATCTGTGTTATCCAGCTGGCCCTCCAAGAGCTGGGATGGGATGTCCCTTACCTGCTCCAGTGTGCACCTGCCCAGGCCTTGCAGCTTCCTACAGCACACCCAGGGCCCTCCAGCCCATCCTTGCTCTCCCAGCAGCACATCATTTTCCCCCATCTGCCTCTGTGCAGCAGATAAATCCCCTTACTTGCTCTCCTCAGAGGTTCTCCCAGATGTGAGCAATCCCAAAGGTAAGATGGGACCCTCAATGCTACGTCTTCCCTGGTTTTACTTCTTTGGCTGCGCTGTTAAAATGTTAGCCTATTCTGGGGACTTGGAAGAAATGCCTAAAGGTAATTTTGGTAATTTAATTGATATTTTCACTGCCTTATTGGGTTGGTTATGGTGAGAATGGAGGCAGATGAGATTGCCAGCATAGAGAGTGACTTCAGCTATTCCACAGCTAAGTCAGCTCTTTCATCTAGCCAGTGGGAGGTTACATTTAAAACTCATGAAGATAACCCTGAAAAGACTAGATTAGTTCTGATGTGTTATTCCAGCCTTTACCCATTATACAAGCAGCAGATGGTTCATCATGTTATATTTTATTGACCTACAGGAAGTGAGAGAAGAGGTGTTTTTGTCACTCCTACTTGCTACAAAGCCTACAAAAGTTGCTTTTAGCTGTTAACCAGCAACTTCAAATTGGGTATCTGTCTTGTTTAATGAGGAGGGGAAAGGGTAAAAAAAAAAAATCAATGAAAGTAGGGTTTGTAAATATATTATCTGAATCCCCTGGGCTTATTAGGTAGGATAGTCTTGTAGACAGCAAGATCCATATGGAAATCCTTGAGGTAATTTCATGCAGTGTTGTTCCATACTTGTAATTCTTTGGCTGTGCAGATGATTTCCTATCTGACCAGACTAAGTAAGTCGGGTGAGTCACCCATTAAGAGGATTAAATGCTTCTGGCTAGAAGAAAGCAGAGACCAAGCTTTCATGTGTGGCGTGCAATCGAGCTGCTGTGATAAAAGGAATGCAAAAAACAATCTAATTTTCATTTCTGACATGCTTAGATAACAGAAGAATTTGTAGCTGCTCTATTTTAAATGGGAAACATAAATGGCTTACAAAGGACCATTCAGGGGTAAATCAAGTTCAGAATATAAACTAGATGCCTAAAAGCAACCTTAGTAACTTTTCTGGGAGTTATTCTCCTGAAACAAATGACAGTCTGGAGCTGTCAGTCTCTTGAATGTTTTATAGCTTTAAAAAGTTATGTCAAAATCTGTGCTTTGACAAAATTCTGACCTTAGGGCATAGGAACTCCACTTTTATAACTTGCGCAGAGAAGTGGTTCTGTCCAAGCCAAATTTGGACAAATGGAGACTGGGAAATGTGTAGGCAAAACCCATCAGATGTGCAAGTGGCATAATTCAGTAAAGTCTACAGATCAGCCATAAAGCTGGAAGGAATTTATGGATATATTCATTTCAATCAGCAGGGCACAGGTGGCATTTCCATGTCAGGGATTGAAGCCACAGGGATGAACAGACAGAAAAGGGGACTCACAACTGCAAACAATCCTGATTCATATCCGGCTTTGATCTGTTGGGATGTTTGGAACCTTCAGTGGGAAGTTGCATATATTTAATGTTAATAGTTTCTGAATGATGAAGACTCATAGGGGTGGCTCTACTCTGCAAATTGCTTGGACAGGTTATATCCCCAAGGAGAATTGTGGAAAGCAAGGAGCTCTGATTTAATTTCCTTGGGGTGGGTTTTGAGAGCCTGTCTTGCAGCCAGTGGCTCTCCAACTCTGCTGTTCCTCAGTGCGTACCTTGATGTACCTCTGTGTGCTCCCTGCTTCAAATCTCACAGCTTGCAGAAGCACAGCTGGTGATGACTTGTGATTTCTTCCTGTAGTAAACAAGCCAGGTGCTCTCATTCCACACACACAAAAAAATGAGAGCACATTTCAACAACCCAGAAAAAACAGCTCATGTGAAAATCCTCTTGAGTTATGGCTGGTACTTAGGGCAAGATGCCTTAAAAGCAGGCAAATGTGGTTGGAAGCCAAGGCAAACGTGGGCCTGTTGGAGACCTCATGGCTCAGTCTCTCATCCCCACTGTGAAGAGGCACAGCAGCTTCCTGATGAAATAAACTCACTCAGCAAGTTTCCACTGGCACTCAGGGTGTTTTTTAACTGGGAAATTTCTTGTCAGCTCTGTAACAGCTTTCATTGACTGAGCAGAGAAGTCCAACCCAGTCAAAGACAATGAAGCAAAAAATAATTGACTTAGAGTAATGCTCATGTCCTGTGAAAGCCTGCTGTAGTGGAGTAGAGCAAATCTTCTTAAATATTTTTCCTACTTAAGTACATTTTGAGTTGCTGAAGAAATGTAAACAAACAGCAATAAATCAGGGACTGAATGAAATGTGCATTTGAGCCAATTTTCCTGTGCATCCCAGCAGCTTTACTAAAACAGTTTGGCATCTATCTCTATCATCCAACAAAGCTTTGTCTTCTACATTTTTTTTTTTCAAACTGAATAAATCACTCAACTTCAAGATTTTTCTCTAGTAAGCCTGTTGGTCTATTAAAAAAGCAGCTTATTATACATCCATGAAGCTCAAAGCAGGCTTGGATAGGGAGCAGAATGAAGCCCTCCTCTGCTGTTGGGGCACCCTTTGCTCACAGAAACTGTGGATCCCCAACCCTGGAAGTGTTCAGGGCCAGGCTGGGTGGGGCTTTCAGCAACCTGATCAAGTGAGTGGCAAATGACTGAACAAAATGACAAAAATCTGGTGGTCAGAGACCAAACTGCAGTTTCTTGGAGAGGTTGTTATTCATGTTAGGAAATCCAGCCTGCTTGGGTTGTATTTCTTCTCATACTTCTCATACACTGCAGCCACATCCCTGAGTCCTTGAAGTGGATCCCCTTGCACCTAGCCCCTGTTCCATCTGCCTTGCCTGTAGGAATGGGGGTGATGCCCAGTCCATTGAGGTCTGGGCTCTGGTGTGTGCTGAGTTATTCACAGCCCCACTGAACTCAGTATAGGAATGAGAAATTCCAGCTCAGAAACTGTCCATAAATGTGTTAGCTCCGTAGCATGCTTGGACTTGAAATGTAATAGTGGGGAGAAAAATAACTCTAATTTACTCACTGAAGGTCAGAAAGGGGGAGCAAATAGTGAAAAATAGCAGTGGTGGCTACAGGAGGTACTTTATCTGATTCTCTTAGAGAAAAGCCCCGCAGAGCTGTGGGTATGCTGAGTTCAAGCCAGTCATTTTTTGGTTTTTTAACTGTGAGGATAACTGCAAGGCTGTGTGAAGTCACCCTGCACTCAAGAGCAGTGGCTTGAGGCCTGAGAGCTCAGGGCCTGGCTGGCTGGTGCCAGGCTCCCTCCAAACTGTCCTGCTTCATTTTCCCTTCTCAGCAGGCAGGTCTCAGCCACCTTATTCACTGAATGACAGCTTGGGACAAACCATGGCCATTTTCTCTATGAGCTTTGCTTTGAGCAACCTGTGCACACCACAGAAAATACCTGCATTGCCCACGTGTTTTTCCTAAGTCATAAGCACACAGCCACATTGAGAGCATATTTCCTGTTTGAGAGCTGGATGTGCACACAAGTGCTTTGGCAAATGTGTTCTGAATAATGAACAAACAGTTGAAAGACCCAGTGTACATTGGCCACACACAGCACAGGTATGGTATGAGAGCCATGGGATTTTTTACAGATTTTTCAACCAGATCTAATATACCTTCTCTCCTTTTCTTGAGGGGAGACCGCAAAATATGTTCTACTGTGTATTTCTGTTTGATTTCTTCTCTCACTGAATTGAGTTTACATTAGAAAATTATCTGCTGCAGATAAATTTTGTGAAATGGCCTATTCCATTCCATCATTTTTCTCTCTCCTTATGGTATCCCTTTTTTTTACCCAACCTTCAAAGAGTAGAATAGTATCTCTAAATTCCCAAGCTACACATTACCCTAGGAGCATCTCGCAGCCAGAGCTCTGCAAGGTGAGGCATGGAGGGGAATTCCCACTGCTGTTGGAGCACAACAGATAGAAAAGCTGCTGTGTTATTTTAAACAGCTGTGTCTTCTCTTTACTAAAGCCAATAGACCTGTGCAGGATCAACTTCAGTGAAAAGGTGGTTTCTTCACTCTATTATTGCTAGAAAAATGTTATTCTTTTCTCTTTTTGAATTAATGGCTTTAAATCCTTTCCTCCCAGAGCAGTGAGAGCTGGGGAAGGAGAGAATAGTGCACCTTGAAGGTTGTCAGAATTAGGATTTGCTCACCTCTCAGTGCTGAACACTCGGTGGCAGTGAGCTGAGCTCCAGCCAGCTGTTGGCAGAGCCCTCTGAGCCCATGCAGGGCACAGTCCAGAGCTCAGATGATTCAGTAGCATTTGCCCTTTCTGGTAGCTCTGCACTCAGCAGCAAGAGCTAAACCTCAAAATGAGCTGCTGCCATAAAGGTATGGGCAGTTTCTGCTTCTGTGCTTGTTCCCTCTGGGCACCCTTGGGGAGCCTCCTTCTCCTGTGCTGCTGTTTGAGCCAGGACTGGGGAGTATTTGCCATTGCCTGGGTGGTGGCTGCTCCCCTGTGCCGCCAGAGAGGCCAGCAGGGGCTGGCTGTGCCTGGCACCAGCTGTGGCTGCTGGCTGTGACATGGCCTGGCAGCCTGAGCCCTCCCCTGGCACCTGCTGGGGCTGCCAGGCCCCTCTGCCAGCTGTGCCTGCACAGCCCTGGGCTGCCAGCCAGGGGGCTGATACCTGCTTGGTGGGCAGGTGCACCTGGAGCAGAGGGTGGGCTTATTTCCAGGTGCACATGAGCAGAGGGTGTGGTTATTTCCAGGTGCACCTGGAGCAGAGGGTGGGCTTATTTCCAGGTGCACATGAGCAGAGGGTGTGGTTATTTCCAGGTGGACATGGAGCAGAGGGTGTGGGAGTGCTGGAATGGGTTGGGAGGCCAGCAGGGCTGTGCCCATCTCCTGCCCTGGCTTTGGAGGAGAAGGCAAACCAGCCGCCTTGGCTTGGCAGCAGGAAACAGCAGGGACCCACCCCAAGCTCCTTCCACAAGTGGTGACACTTCTGTGCCCCCCCCCCACCTTCCTCCCTGTGCTTGAGGCTGTTACCATTTTGAGGTATTTGAATTAGATGATTCTTGTGTTTATTCTTTTGGGTGCTTTCTCCTCCCCTCTTTTTTTTTTTTTTTTTTTTTTTTTCTGTGGCTTTCTCAACATGATATTTGAAATCATATCTTGAGGTGCTTCAATATTGTATGCTTTCCTTGCAGGAAACCTTGGCAAGGCATAGGCACAAATATATACATTTTCTATTTTGATGTTGTGTGCAGTAAGTGATATCTATGCTTCCTCATTGCTTATTTTTATCCGCTTACCCATTTTCATCCTCTGTTGCTACATTGCAGCTTTCCTAACCCTTCTCCCTTTCTGTAGCAAAAAAGGACATTCAGATGAAGAGATCTTTTTCAGCTTTTGGAAAGTTTACATTTTTTGGTTATCCTTTACAAAAGTGAGATTACTAAAGGTAAAAAAAAAGGCATGAATGATTCTATTACATGCAGTCGAAACTTGAAAGTGTAGGTTTTTAAGCTCTCTGCTGTGGTATTTTCTGGTGGGGGAGTGGGAGTGTATTAAAAAAAACTATTGAAGAAATGAGCTGTTAAAGAAATTTGCAGTTAAAGATATAACTGAGAATTCAGTATTCCCCAGCACCAGCATTTGGATGATCAGCAAGGAAACAGTTTGAGTATTTTTGTGAATACCATAAAGGTGATCAGGCAGAATTTGGCTTATAGCTGTTTATGGAAGTTATTAAACTCTATTCCTATTGCACAGATTGCAAACTAACTGCACTTAGTTTGAGATCAAAGGTTTCCAATAACCAGGAACAATCAGCAGACTGGGATTCTTGCTTTCCAGAGCTGGCTTTTTACCTTGGGCAGGCATTAATTTCTCATGTTGTTGGACAGGAGACATTTTATTATTTGCTGAATCATTCAGCAGCTGAAGGTCTGAGCCAAATGTGTCCACCACACCTAACCCGTGGAGGAAAAGAGATTTCAGCTCTCCCAAGAGCCCTGTGACTCCCTGTGACAAGGAAGGCTTATGCTCCTGCTGAAACTGGTGATGTTTGGCTTTGGAGGACCTGGTGAGGTTGCTAAGGAATGGTTTGCTCCTCCAGAGGCAGGGCAGTTTTGTGGGATGAAGTCAAGCTCATAACAAGGATTTTTTGGTGAGGATTTTTACATCCCAGCCCCCCAGCATACTACTTTGTACCTGTGTCTCCATCTGCTCCCCCTGCAGACTGAGCCAGCTAGGTGAAACAATGCAGCATTCTCGTTTTGTGCTGCAGGGCTTGAGAAATTCATGACCAGTTGCTGATGCTTATTTATATTTGGATGTAAACACTATATCAAATGTGCTTTTATTGCCATTTGTTCCAATAAAAAGGTAAAAATGCATAATCTAAATGTAAATTTGTCAGTGAATAAAAGCAGGCCACAAAAAATAGCAAGAAAGTTATCAGTCTTGCTGAACATGAAATAGTATGGAAAAATATCGTAAATGCATATAGACAAAGAAATGGAAGAAAATACATTTATTTGGGAAAAAAATTGCAAAGAAGGAGACAATTGTACTCCATTCTGTCAGAACATATAATAAGCTCTCTTGATTCTTCAGGGAAGACTTTCAAGGTAATTTTCTGTTGCTTTTAAAACAGTAAATAATAAAAAAATCTAAGAATGAATCTTGGATTACTCCTCTCATGAGTGCCTGCAACTTTAGGCTTTCTCAAAACCCTTGTCAGGAGAACTTCTTGGCCATTATGTTAGGAACAAAAAAATGTGTATTTTCCATTAAGATCAGAAGAGCAAAGCAAGGCACTAAGAAGATACTTGAAATGACAGCTTTTCATGAAGCATGCTGCTTCTAGAGGTCTGCATGGCTGGTGTGCAGACCAGAACTTACCTACATGTAAATTCGTTCAGAACTTTAAAAAGGAGCCCACAAAACCTGTGAGTTGAAGCTGTGTCCTTTGCTGTGCTGACACAGGCTGGATGGTGTCTGTTTTGCTGCATGTGCTGGAGACCCTGGGTAGTTCCAGAGCAATGGGTCTCCCCTGCTCCCAGAGGGAACTCCTGAGTAAGCACAACTAATGAAACTGCTTTCTTCTTGACTTGTGTCACTTGGGTCAATGCATTTCTAAACTCAGTTCTAGATGGAGTGTTTTGCTGATTCTGCACACACCAGAAGGATTTCTAAGCTTTTCCCCTTGAAGCCTTTCCCCTTTTCCCCACACTGAGTGTTTGGCAGGATTCACCTGCAGAAAACAGCTGCAGCTGTTTTCCATCCTCTGGGTTTTGTAAAGTGACAGCCTTTGTTCTTTAACTCCCTATTTCTGTAAAAAGTGAATCCTGACCTTTGAGAGTCAGGAAATATGGGCATGGTTCATGTAGCATTATTGTGTGGTTCCTGTACCAACAAAATCCTTTGCCTTTTTCCTTTTCCTGCATGGATAGCAAATGGGCTCAGCAGTAATTTGAGGATTTGCAGTTTGGGTGTATCTGAGAGTCCTATGCCAGGTGAGCTGCATCTCAGAAATAAACTCAGGGAACCTGTGCAGAGCCCCTGTACCTTGTCAGTCCCAGGCCAGCACTTTGCAAATGACCAAGCCTTTGTCCCTTATGGACCTTAAAGGGACTATTTTTCAACTTTGAAATCATTAATAACTGGGACTTATAGGGTGTTTCAAGAGCTGCTCTCTAGAAGCTTTCATGACACCTGGAAATACACCTCTGTACTTAACCCCTGTGTAAGGGGACAAACCAGGCTCAGTTCAGGGGTTTTACATGCAGTAGTACTCATTTTGGAGGGCAAAAGTTCTCACAATCTAATCTGAGGATAAAGCAGTATTTATCCTATCTGCTTGCATTTCAGAGTGGGTTTTGGTCCTTAGCACATGGTGGTAGTTGTGCTGCTCCAATGTAAGTTAGGGGGTAGTGCTCAGATTAAAAAGTTCTGAGCTGTTTGAAGATGCAGGTTATAATAAAGACCTAAATTATTTCTATTCTAGATTGGAACAGACGATTAGAACAATGTTTTAATAGTAATTTATTATAAAGTATTGGTTTTTATTGTGGTATTCATATTTTCTGAAAAATCCCTTTGCCCAGGATTTTTCTCCTGGGAAGCTAAGATGCCTCAGAGAAAAAGGAAAACAATTCTTATCTCATTTACTTCTCCTGTGTTGTGCTCACATGTGGAATGTGTTTGGAGATTGTTTACCCACAGGTGATTGTTTCATTGCTTTCATGTGAGCTGGTTTGACTTATCAGCCAATCAGGGCCAAGTTTTGCTGGGGCTCTGGAAAGAGTCAGGAGTTTTCATTATTGTCTTTTTAACCCTTTCTGTGTTCTTTAGTATAGTTTAGTACAGCATTCTTTTATATAATATACTATTATAAAATAATAAATTAGCCTTCTAAGAACATGGTGTCAGATTCATCATTCCTTCCTGCCACGGGCACCCCACAATTACAGTACTTTTATTACTTATAAAAATATTCAGAGGATGCACCAAAGACTTTAAAACAGAACAAATACCAAAGCCAAAAGGGAGTTCTAGCTGATAATGTTACATTTGAGTAAAAATCCTTTGGTTTACAGCAGTTGTTCATATTCTTGGTTTTATGTTGCAAGTCTTGTATTTGGATAAGTGACCTTTCCTTCCTCCGTCAGGGTTTTTTTAAAATTCTCCTCAGTCCAACTGCACAGCAATGTGACTTAAGGTCCTACATGTCAGAGGCAAAGGTTTTCAGGATATAGTCACTGCTGACATGGCTGCTGCACTCCCAGCCCCACAGCCTCAGCTCTGAGACCAAACACTTGGATGAATTGTGAGGGTGGCATTGCGACAATCAGGCAGGGTCAGATCGGGTTGCTGAATGTTATTGTCCCTTTTGTGCTGGCTGCTGTCCCTTCTTTTTCTGGGAAGATACTTACAGTGTCTTTCCCTCAAGGAGAGCATTTAATTTTGATTTGTGTGGAACAGCATGGAAATGGGATTGAAGGGACCAGCTACTGAATTGTGTGTCCTTTACCTTTCATTAGAGGTGTTAGTTCACATCTTGATGAAGGATGTATTATGCTATCACAGAAATAGAACAGATTTAACTCTTTTTAAATGCCTTTTATCAATTTCCTCTTGCCATAAAGTGTGAATTATTGACAAACCCCAGGCCTTCAGTCACACCTACTCCTCTGGTTTAACAGCCCTCTCCTACATGCCCTTGTTGCTGTGGTGCTCCATTTCACAGCTGCAGTGCCTTATACACTGAAATAAGTGACATATGCAGCCAAAAAAAGGCAGCACACTGGCAATGGATAACTTTGAATTCTTTACTCAAACAAAAAAAATTGAGGGTGTAAAGCAACCAAAGGGTTGACAGTAGTGACAAAAGTGTTCAGGAGATAATTATTCCTATGCTACCTTCTTCTTGAAAATGCATTATGGGATGAGGGATTTGCCTAGAAGTGAGTAGAAACACAGTTTTCTCAGATACAGACTATCATATTTTATTGACTTTTTTTAGTTGAAAGCAAATAAACAAACCTATTTCCTATGCTGGTTTCCTTCTGTCTTCTGAGTAAATATTGGCAGGAAGAGTGATGATGTCTTTAATGTGTGTGAGATCTCAGATGTTTTTGTGTAGCAATTTGAAATGAAAAAATCTGGAATTTTTCAAATAGGAAAAAACTCCAAGAAATTTTTCATTACCTCTTTCCTTACTATAACAACGTATAATTCTGCACCTTATTTTGCATAGAACACCCAGGATTATTTTAAAAAGAAGGGAGAAAAAAAAAAGGAAATCAAAACTTCTGTGTTGGGAATTGGATCTTTAGTGTTATTCTGGGTAAGTTTTTGAGATGGTGCTATCCTTGTTTCAGAAGTGTAGGCTGCTTTCCATTAGGACAGCTGTCCATCTGAAAAACATCTTCAATTGCAATTATAAGAACCTGCCCATCCAGTGTAGTGCTAATGAAAAATTTAGTATAGCCACATTTATTCAGTGAATAGAAAGGTTGTTAATAACAAAGCATGCATTATTAATGCAGAATGAAGTGAAAAAATATAAACATAAAGCAGAATTTGACAGGAACTTCTAGAAGGTGTCAAAAAGGAATGGGTCCAGGTGTAAATCAATTCTTGCTATGTTAAAACACAGTTGTGAGGGGTCTTTCTAGAAGAGTATTGATGCTGAAGCAAAATATATTGTCCAATTTTTATCTTTTTACTTTAAAATTTAGACTATAAAATCGGGAAGTAAGCGCAATCTTACATATCCACAAATTAATGGAACTGAAGCACAGCCCTGCAGTTCTCCTGGTGCTTGGCTGGGCACACTCTGACAAGCATGCCCAGCCTGAAGGGGAGCCCTGGGCCTGGAGCTGCCCTAGGCACACTTTAGAGGAAGTGTTGAGTGTCCAGTCCTGGTGGGCATGGAATTTTCTGGCAGTGGTGACTCCCCTGCAGGGCCTGACCCACTGAGGGTGTCCTTGCCAGGCAGGTGCTGCTGTGGCTGGCACCTCTGCCCCAGGCAGGTGGTGGCACCAGGGTGCCCCAGGGTGACAGTGCTGCTGCTGCTGTCCTGGCCGGGAGCTGTCCCCTGCTGCCAGCTCAGAAGGAAGCAGGCATTTGTGTCTCCCCTGCTTTTTCCCTTGTGTCAGCTCCTGATGTTTAGCTGGTGAGCAGGAGTAACCTTAAAAATAACTCTTGGGAAGAAGTCTAACTCTGGCTTTGTTCTGTCTTTAACCTCAGGCAGACTGTGTCAGCAAGAGACTTTGAAATGCTTTTTTTCCCCTCACACCAGCTTTTTTCTAACAGATAGCACTGTGCTGAGACCCAGAGACACAGAGTGTATTCCCAGCTCTGATGTTTTTGGTGCCTCTCTTGATCCCTTTCCAAACCTTCCACCGTGTATCTGGCTTGTCATACACCACCCCTCTTGGGCATCAATTCTCTGCTCTTTGCTGCACAACTTTACACCACCTGCCAAGTCTCTGCTGGGGTCTTCTGGTTGCATGCAAAAGGTAAATAACAAAACTAAAGGGAAATTGCTAATTGGACTAATCTCCTTTTTTTTTTTCCCAAAATATCCTACTGAAAAGCCTTAATAAAAGGCAAGTGGGGTAGACAGTGAAAAGCACGGGCTTTATTTTAGCAAGAGTCAAAGTGATGTGTGTGCATGCACAGGAGTTGCCAGGCAGAAGTTGCCTCCATGGAAATTTCTGATCTTTTAAAACGTGTTTTCAACCCCAAATGGACAAAGGCTGCATTTTGAGAACCTTAGAACTGAAATGTTTCTAGTTTTTCATATGTTAGATCATTTTTCAGAGTACACAAGATAATTCCTTGCAGGGAAACAAAACAGAAATCTTTTGGAATAGGGTCAAGGCTCTATGATATAAACATCAAATAACATCCATTATTAAGCAGGCTGTATAAATAACAATTGCCACTAAGTTCTTTCACTCATTGAATCATTGAATAGTTTTGGTTAGAAGGGGTCACTGGGAGGGTTGAACAGTCTGAGGGGCTCACACAGCCCTGCCCACCTTTGTGATGGAGGCTCCGCAGACGTTTTGGACAACCTCTGTAGTGCTTAACCTTTTCATGCTGTTCTCTTTGGCTTTTTTCCCCTCTCACCTTATACCCAGCTGTGATTTATGAACATATCTTCAATCTTTTGCTGACCACTGCTGAGAAAGGTCAGGCTCCATCTTCTCTGGCTGGCTCTCCCGGTGTTGAAGGCTGTGGCAGGTCCCCCTTTCCCCTCTCCTGGAGGCTGAGCAAGCCCAGCTCCCTGGTGAGCTCCATCCTCCTCCATGGGGGGATCAACACCCCTCTCCTGGAGAGGGACAGGAAATTGGGCACTGCACATGTGATTGAACCTTCCTGATGCCCAGTGGTAGGAAATAATTAATTTCCAGCCTGCTGGCTGCTCCCTTGATAAAGCTGCCCAGGATGAGGGTGCAGGGCTTGCTTTTGCCTTTGCTCAGCTCCTTGAGGCTCCCCTGGGGTTTTTTCCCAGTTGATTCCTGGTGGAGGTGCTCCCTGTATTGATTCCTTAGGATGCCACTGGTTTGGACCACTGCCCACCCAAATACTTCAGCCCCATCCAGACTTTTAATCATGCCCAGAGACAAGTAATCATTACAGTGATTGTAGGAATTATTCTTTCTAATTTAAT
The DNA here is from genome assembly GCF_963513975.1 of Fringilla coelebs. Classification (NCBI taxonomy): domain Eukaryota; kingdom Metazoa; phylum Chordata; class Aves; order Passeriformes; family Fringillidae; genus Fringilla; species Fringilla coelebs. The sequence goes on from NC_140066.1 coordinate 9,194,758, forward strand.
TAAAAGTGGAAGCAAACAGAATGGAAATGGGAACACTGGCATGTTTTCCAGAAATGAAATGGTGTTTCAGCGTGCTTTAAACCTGGTGTAACTTATTTTGATATAGTCATCTTTCCTTTCTCTGCTTTTCATTTAAAATTCAGAGATTGCTAGAATCAACTTCTGAATTATTGAATTTTTAAACAAAATTAAGCAGGCATAGTCTTGGCTGTTCTGAAAGTAAAATTATGACATAGGAATGATTATTTGAATTTTTAAAGGAGAATTTCAACATACATATATATATTTTTTTTTTATTCAAGAAAAAGACAGATATAGTTGCCAGCCTGGATCTGAAATTATGAACACCGAAGGATAATACACTGTTGCTCAGTTTCCTGCTTTTTATTGGCTTGCTTAAGTGTTATGGCTGCTGGAGAGTATCAGTTCTGCTGAGAATGTGTTTGACAGCAGCCAGACAGGTTCCCTCTGCAGAAGCGGCACGAGGCCGGCGCCGGAGCTGCCACTGCTTGGAATTGGACAAGGCACCTCCCCAAAGCTGCTCCAAAGGTGGTGATGGCCAAGATTTATCTTGGTAATTTTAGTCTCGGCCCATTGGAAGTGTTTTTTAGCCTTCAGGCATGCTGCTGGTCAAAGCTTTCCAATGGGATGTGAGCCACAGAGTTTCTCAGTCGTCATAGCTGAGTTATTTTGCTACTCAGCTATGCAGAAGCAGCAGGCCTTTAGGCTAATTAATAAATCATCAACGCATTTGTGGTGTGAAAAATGAAATATTTATGCTTGCCAGAGTAATGTTTCTGTCTTGCAGCCCCATGCTCTGTTGATGCCTGATGGAGGATGAAGTAAATACCAGCTGGTGTAGAATGAGCAGAATATAATTACTTTCTATAAAGTTAACTGAATATTAAAAATAGAATTTGGAGAAGCTGGCAAAAAGGGAAAAATATCTAGATACATTGCCTGTAAGGCAGGACACAGCCAATACATGAAGGGAACACTTTCCTGACTGGCACCGTGGGGCTGGGAAACCTGCAGGATCCATATTGTGTACAAATGTGTCACACAGAGGTCTTTTCAGAGAGCACTTAGTGGCTAGCTGGAGTAGTTAAAATGCCTGAAGGGAAGCCAAGGATGCTCTGCTTTTCTGGTTGGTCATCATTAGGGGACCAGTGAAGGACTTAAAGCACCAGCTGTTGGTGCTTTTCAAAAATGTGTCCACTAATAAAAGAAAATATTACTTCTAGGTTTTAAGGCAACCAGGAGCTAGTTTTGTTCTTTGTGTTCTCACACAATAGCAGATTTACTGGGGCTGTGCTGGGTGTCATTTTTGCAATCACTGCCCTAGTCCTTCTCCACAGATTGAACATGTGAGCACAAGGCCAATCAAACCCCTTGAAGAAAAACATTATCATGTAACAGAAAGAGGATTTAACCCCTTATTTGAAGTGGATCCTCTTTAAAATAATCAGCTAAAAGTGATTTACACAAGTGGCTGATTTTACGTGCTGGCAGTTGCAATCAGAGGGATTGAAAGGGTGAGCCATCAAAAAGGCTTTTCAGACAGGGGGAGGGGAGGCATTGTGCAGGTGAGGCATCATCCCTCCCCCATCTCCCAGTTCTAATTTAAAGGCTGTTTTTTTTCTTTTTCCTGGGCAGTTTAGTCTGACTTTTCCCCCTTTGTTTTGTGTGTACAGTCTGAGGTTAAGGTAAAATCCCAGTGTTCAAAATCCAGGAAGAACATTCCATTCCTGTGGTTGTTTTCATTTGCTTTCACAGCCTTGTCAGAGTGCTTTGCTCAGGGGTTCAAGCCCCGTTATGCAAAGGAGCTTCTGAGCCTGTCCAGGCCAAACTCAGTGCCAAACCCTGCAGACAGGTTAGATGTGTTCCAGTCTGATGATTTGTACCTGAATCAGTATGTAAGGATGGATTTCTGATGGGGATTCTTGGTCTAGGTAGTGAATAATTTCTTTTAAAATAGCAAAGAAGCATACTTTTTCCTTTTGGTTATGACATTTCTGGAAGCAGGCAATGGCCTGAGGCGGGCACATAAGACAGTGGACAGCTCATCAAGCTGTTCCTCTTAAGGGGAGTGATTGGCATCAAGGGGATGAAAAGGGGTTTGTAATTTGTGGGGTTTGGTCTGGTGCTTGCTTTTTGGGTTTTTTTCCCTATTAAAGATTTGTGGTAGAATATCCTTACAGCATCCCTGCAGCTGTTTGGCAGTGCAGGTGTCCCTGATGTCTCCTCAGGGCTGAGTTATGAACCATGCCCATGGAATAAAGCAGTCCCTCCCTGCCCTTGAGCACCTTGCTGGAGGAGGGGAGGAAGCTGGAGGTTTTGTCCCTTTTCTGCCCATCTCTGTGAGCACCAGGGCAGACATGCAGAGGGAAAGTGACACAGAGGAAGCTGGAAGTCCTATTCCCATGAGGCAGCAGCAAACGGGATGCAGCCAGGTCCCCTCCATCACCATCACACTGCCTGCTAATTAGGGTTTGAAGGAGCCAGTGGTATAGGAAGAGAGAGATGAATGTACCCTTTTGCACTTGTCTGACAGAATAAAATCAACGGCATTCAAGGAATTTGAGAAAGATATAAATATTTCAGGAAGAAGTAAATTTAAGGTCTTCAAATGCTGCTTTAAAAGGATGCTGGACCATTTGAGAATACTCATTTTATATAGAAGAATTACAGAAGCAGCAAATGATCTCTCTTCTCTATTTGCAACAGGGATTAGAACTAAATGTCATATTTTAGGTCCGTGCCTCATGTTTGCTTCTACAAGAAGAGACAATTTAAATGTCAGTTATTATAGCTTGTCAATAAATTTCAGAATCTAAGCAAATCTGGAAAACATGACTGACAGCTACAAATTAATTTATCTTTGTTAAATAACCAGCCAGCACTTCACTGCTATTGCTGACATGCATCAGAGTATAACACTACTAATTCAGAGTGTGAGCTGTTGTTTTGTCATGAAGTACAAATTATGCAGATTCTACTCATCTCCTAGGAAGAGAGAAATCTCTGAAGCTGTGATGCCCTTCAGAAGAAGTAATCAGTAATCCCAAAAGTTCAATGGTTTTATACTCACAGAGCAGTGGTATGGTTTAAAACAAAGCAGGCTCTCATCAATGCATAAAATTATAACTACTAGTGTGGATGGTAAAAATTAGTATTTGCTGCTTAGAAAGAAAAGAAATAGTGTGGAAAGAAAGGCCTTTACAAAGTTAGAAGTGAGTTAAAAGCCAGCATGAGCTACTGCTAGGTAATCAGAACTTCTGAATGTGAAGCCATTAATTTAAGCACTTAAATAAAGACACAAGCAGACTAAATACAGGGGGGTGTGTGTGAAACAACAGGCTCTATCCACACTGGGGTGTTGTACCTGAAAATAATACTAAGATTAATGCCAATTGTTGGGGTTAGAATTGCCAGATGGTTTTGTTGCAGATTATACAAGAAACAGTTTCCTTGACAGCAGTCTTATAACATAGAAGACAAACTGTGTCAAAAGGTGTTTTTGTCAGAGCCAGTGGCCAAACAGGGGTGATCTACTAATTCCCAAGTTGCTCCAGAGAGTTGGAAGGGACCTTAAAGACCATCTGGATCCAACCTCCAGCCATGGGCAGGGACACCTTTCTCTAGACTGGGATGCTCAGAGCTCTATCTGGCCTCCAGCTTCCAGGGATGGGAAGTGGAATCCATGACTTTTGTGTGGCTGGAGCATCTTCTGGTCAAGACTCAGGCAGAAAAGTCACTGAACACCTCAGCTCTCTCTATATGCCATTGTATGTGTGCTGCCCAAATTCTCTACAAATACTTGAATTTTTTGGTTTTCTTCAACTTTTTTCTGCGCTTAGTTGGGTGGGCTTTTTTCATAATTTTTCACTGTTTAGCAAAATGTTATGAAGGAGGATGAGAAATGCTGGTTGTGTTTATCATGAAGCTGCTTCTCCATCTGCAGAGGGATTCAGCCTGATGTGTCCTCCCCTATAGAAAGTCTTAAGTCATTAATCTACAGAAATTATAAAAAATGCTCAGTTATCTCAGCCAGCTGTTAACCTGAGATGATGCAAATTTCAGCACTATTAATTATTTCATAGAGATGTCTAGAAATGTTTCTGTGATTTGAAGCCTTTTAAGAGGCCAGTCAAGAAAAGTTAATTTTGGGATAAAGGATCAAATAATAATCCAGTTAAAGACTTTTGTACTTCATTAGAAAGCCTGAGAGGAAAGCAGAGAGAGGTGTGATTTGTAAAGCTCAGAGGGGAAATAAAGATATTCTAGGAGACTGGATAATTTTAATGGTTGGTTTTATTTAAAACAATTCCACCACAGTATGACTGCTGTATTCTGTAATTTATTTGGACTTTGAGGGGTGTTGTGAGACCAGGTTTGAAAGCCCTTAAGCAATATTCTGAGGGGAGAACATGGCAAAGTGGATACAGTCTTTGCTCTAGCAGCCAGAGGTAATTTGGCAGTCAGCATGTAATTTAAAGTAACCCTTTCTTGTTATTTGCCTTTTATCTGGCTCAGATTACCTTGGGACTGTGGTACCCTTTGGATCAACCTGGTGCTGAGCCTTTTGAAAGTCCAGCTGTTTCCTGAGGGTCCAAAATAAGAGGTGGCCTTTGTTTTGTGCCACCCCTAGGCTGTGACATCCTTGCAAGTCAGGAAGTGGTTTGAAGGTTTCAGTGCTTGCTTAGGCCATTTTCCCTGGCCGTAGTCTTATAAACTAAAGTTTTCTATTATGGCAGTGTTTTCAAGCTACAGACATTCTTGTGATGTTGACCACTGGAGCCTTATCTCCTCATGGATTAAATGAATGTGTTATGACAAATAAGTCAATATTTGACACTATGAACCTGTTGGGTTGGGAGGTTCAGAGCTTTGTCTCCTCTGTCCAAGGGCCCAGAGGCAGTGTTCATTTGATAATCACTGTGGAGAGCTGATCAAATTTGCATGCCATGAACACGTCAGGTTTGGGTGGCATTTTTTTTGGTGTGGGTTTTTTTTTTTCCTCTCCTGCCAGTCCAGGGGGGAAATAAAAAGGTGATATAAATAGAATGTGTAATGAAATCAGTCTGACTAGGAAACTCATCAATCTGGAACTCATAGGTGCTGCAAATCCAACAGGTAATAGATAAAAGGTCATCCTATTTCATGGACATTGCTTTAGATAAAATACCTGTTAGAGTTAATAATTCTCACAATAAATCTTGCTAACATGAAGAGCTCAGTTATACAACTGTAGTTATTTTTACATCAATGAATGTAATATGAATTAATTAATATGAACTGTTCACTGTACCAGATTTTGCTATATCAGCTGAGCATGGAGGTCCCCAAAATGACCACTAGGGAAAGGAGTCTGTATTACTGCAGTATTTAACTTCTATCTGGTACCTTATAATCTGTGTTCCTTTGATTTACTGAACCATATCAGATGGATCAGTAATTAGGTTCAGCATCAAACACAACATTGGCAAGGAGCCATCTAAAGCACAATCAGTTTGGAGTCACAGCCTGGGTTGGGCTTCAGCTGACCTCAAAAAGAAGTTTTGGACATGAAAAAGGACCTCTGTAGGTTTTTTTAATCATCTGTGCTTTCAGATGATATAAGCTGGCCTAATGAGAGGTACTGCCCCCCACGATGAACCTGGCTTCCATGTATCACACTCATTCAAGTTAAATTTATCAGTTAAGCATAAAATTAGGCTTGAGCACGTCTCTGGTCAACCCTTCATAAGGGGTCATGTTTATTCTCCTGCACTACTCAAGTTTTCATGTCAAACATGACCTTTTCTCTCTCTGAACCATAGAGCCAGATTGTGAGGAAGAGGGTAGCAAAGAGATGAGGTCAATGTTTAGGTTGAATTTAAGTGGCTCTGGTACTGTGTTGTTTGTCAGCATAATGTGCAAATACAGAATGATATTCTGATTTATGGAAAGCTTGCTTTATAACTCCACTGTCTTGGGAAAGTTTTCTGCTTTCACAGGGGGAAACTGAGAACCACGCTGGGGGATCAGGGGTTGAGTGTTGGTATTTTGTCTTAGCAGGCCTCCAAAATGAGCTTGCTGGGGAACTAACCACAAATATAAAGCATGTTTCCTGCAAAAATTATCCATATCTTTTTCTGAAAAAAAAAAAAGGGGAATTACAGGGAAGATTTCAAGTAATCTCCAGGTTATTGCCTTGCTAGCTGTGACCTCGTTCTGGTATTTTACTTGTGTTTTCTGTTCAGAGATAAACCTTCCTTCCGTCCTCGGTCCCCAGCCTCTTCCAAGGCATCAGACAGATCCTGCTCTGGGTGTCACAGCAGGTGTTTGTTCCAGGGCTGGCAAGCACTTCTGCTGCTGTGTTCGTGAGAGAGAGGCAGATTTGGAATTAGTTTTTGAGGCTCCAGGACTTAGATTAATTGGTCAAGAGGTCTGATTCAAACTGCTGTAATTGTGCAAGCCAGCAAGTGTCCGCCACATGTGTTTATTCTTTCCCACTTTCAGCCAGAGGGCTGAGATCAAGGTTCTTAATTAGTTTCTGAAAATAGGAAGAAACTGTTGTTCCATCACTTCCCGCAGAAATGAGGCACACTGCCTATGAAACAGGGCACTGGGCACAAAATCTGCTAATAGGTGAAGGACAAAGTATGTGCTCACTTAGGTATTGGCTGATAGTTGTGCTGCCAGTGATGGCTATGAGTGTGAAGATGTAAATCAAGTCCTATTTTTGGAACCCTGTAATTTCTGTGATTTTTTTTTTTTTTTTTTTTGGTTCCAAGACAATTCTTGCTTTTTGACTAAAAAATAACAAGGAGAAAGGATTACAGTACGTTACAGTAGGGTATTTATGTGCAAAGTGCCTAAGAAGACTTTGTAATGAAAATTAAAGATAACTTATAAAATGTTCTTCCCTAGCACATGAGATTTTGTGGTGCTTAGTTAAAGGCAGAACTACGTGAATGGTTATGCTTTATTAAGTGACATTAGTAGAAAAGGAACTATGGGAAGTACAAGCAAAAAAGTTGTAAGAAGCTAATAGTTACTTGAAAATTTAATATGGAACATTTCAAGTTTTCTGAAGTAGAGATAATCAGACCTTGCTAATCTGTTTTACAAATTCTCATCACGTAAGGATGATTATATTAAAATTACTTCTTGGTATAAAGCAGGATTCACCACCCATACTAATATGATAGATCTCTCAAACTGTTTGCTTCAATAAGTGTTCCTTTAGTACGGTTCAAGGCATTCCAAAAGCCTGCAGTGAACTGACAAAGGTGCCTTTGAATACTTTAATCATGCATAGCCATCTTTACCCTCTTTAGACTGAGACTTATCTAGATTACATGATTGGTTAGCCTCTCAGAATAAGCTGACCCTTAAATTAAAATGTTGCCTCTTTGAAGATTACCAATCAAATTAAAACAACCAGTCACACTTTACCCTCTAAAATAAATTGAGTTTTTTAAGTGTTCTCTTTTAATGATCAGTTGCTATAAAATAATTTATAATTGTCAGAGCTGCACACTACAGAAATTCAGGCTCATTGGAAGAGTAGGACTGCAATGGGCCCTTTATCCAAGCACTTTCTCATCTTTAGTGCTATGGTTTCGGTAAGATCAGAGCACAAATTAGAATAACGCCACTCTCTAAATTGGGTTCATGGTTGAGATGAACTAAATAGAATGCCTGGAAACCAGTTCTCTTCTGATCACCATGTGAAGAATTCTAACTGCAGAGTCAAGAGCACCTTGGAGGACTTTCCAGCATACACCTACTCCAGAGCCTTTTGAAAAGTTTCTGCTTTACCACCATGCCTCTGAATCTGGCTTTGTGATCCCAATGCTGGCAAGCTCCTCTCCTCCTTTGAAGTGGTTTTCAGGTGGTATCACCACAATGGAGGAGGCTCCCTGAGCCTTGGCATCTTCTGTGCCTCCAGAGACCAATGTTTCTTCCTCCTGCTCTTTCCAAACTTGTTCATCAAGAGACAGCAGATAAAACAAGGAGAACATTCTTTTAATTTATCTTTCTATAAAATCCCTCAAAGTATTCTGTGAAGTACTCTTACAGTACAGCTAGAGCTAGCTGGCAGCAGCTATTTGGTATTTTTTTAGTATTTCACATGCACTTCTCAAAAACACTTGACTGTAAGAGAAGTTCATGTCTATGTTGACAAAACTGGTAATTAACAGCTGATGTAAAATTCTTGCACAAAACTTCCACATCACTCCTTCAGTGTTATGATAATAATGATTATGACTCATATTGATTTAAGCCTCAACATTGACAATCTGAGTTTGCATGCAAAAAATGTGATGCCTGATTTAAAACATTGTTTTTCAAGTATGCTTGCAGAAGTTGTTAACTTGGGGGATATGCTGGGTGCTCCTACAAAACATCTAATTCAACTTTTTTTTACACAAAGTGATCAGTATCTTTAAAGTAATGCATTATTTCAAAATAGCTTAAGCTGGAAATGGTTTTTCACAATAAATATCTCTGTGTGTCATGATGCCATAGGTGAGATGGTGGAGGGGGTCTGCTGAATCTTCATTCTGGTCTCTTTTCTCTTTTTTCAGGAAGAAAACTGTCCCTTTCTGTCACTTTTCAAGATATTGGTGTCCACTCTAGTCAGTATCATCTACATTATTCCATCAATGGCTAAATAACTATGAAGTAATATTATATAATATATAAATAATTGTTTCCATCATACAAAGTCATAGATGGGATTGTGTTCCTGAGTGTAGTATTATTTTAACTCTGAGTTAAATTATGTCTTGAGCTTGAGCATAACAAGCAGAGACCTCATGAACAAGACTTTATGGAAAAGCTGAAAGCACAAGGACGTCCTGGTGGATGTGGCTCTACTTAACAACTTCAAATGAACTCAGCAGAAGCTGTTTTAGATGTTTAGCAAAACCTAATCAGGGTGTGCTCATCTGGGTGCATTTCTTCCTAGGGAAAGCAGGAGAAAACAGTACATGAGAGAACAGAGCATCAGTATATACAGAAACAAAAAAATCAATAATTATAAATAATAGAAGGTACTGCAGCAATGAAATTGCCTTTAATGCCAGCTCCCTATCCACTTCTATAAACTTCTGAGAAGGTTTTTTAACTGCAGCTTCCTTCTTTGCCACCTCCCACACCATATGTGGGGTTATACACAGTTTTTTATTAATGGATCCAAAAAGCCAGTAATACAAGAAATGTAGTCAGAAAGGCTTTTCCTTCCCACTTGACAGAGAGATTCAGAGGCTCTGCTGTCTAACCCACTGTATTGATCTCTGCTTCTTACATCTGAAGTATGAAATTCTCTCCAGAGTTTATTTGTACTGGCTCTTTGTTGCTTTGAGGTTTCAGTAAATAGCAGCATTTCACTAAGTTTCTTCTTTGTAAAAATATTCCTTTTGAAGAAACTAAACAAACAGCAAACAGGTGAAAAGGTGTCTATTGCTTTACAGTTACATGTTTTCATGGATCTTCCCCCTTTTTTTAACATTACTTTAGACTTGGAGCTCTGGAGAAAATTCAGAGTAAGACTGAGTAGGAAGTTTATGTCAATGAACATGTATTTTCATCTCTTTCCTAGTGCATCTTACCACGATATTCATCCCCTTTTTCTCTCTGGTCATCAAAAAAAGTGAGAACTGGGTCCTCTTCTAAAGGTTCCTTGTGCTCTGATTTTGTGGACTCTGCAAGTGTTATTGGTGTAAACTGAAATTGCTTTCAAAAGGTCTTAACTGGTTTGTCGTACCTTAGCATATAACCTGTACTATTTTTGCCGGTTTTGTTTGGTTGTTTGCCCAATCCTCCCATAACTGTCTGGACACTTTAGATCAAGTGTTGCAAAAATGATATTGTGACATTCTGTGCCTCTTTGTTTGAGCTAAAAACCTTCTGTCTGGAGTCTCCAAGGGATCACAACCCAGCCACTTCTAAGAGATCTTGTAGTGGTTTAATCTCTGGATTCTACTTAGAGTCTATAGGTGAATGTGTGTCTTCTCTGGCTCATGGCAAATAATTTACAGTACTTTGAGGAGAAAAATATATAAATCTGCATACACACACACAAAAAACCCCAACAATATTACAGGTGCTTTGGTTTTTCTACCGTTTTTATTTGACTGTTTGGGTATACAAGCAAGATAAAATTAAAATGCTGTTAGATGATATTAACATCGACCACAAAGCAACTGCTTTTACAACACCATTCTTCTGGGCAATATTCTCACAGAATTACTTGCAAAATTACTTGATTTTGTTATGACCTTTTCTCTTTTATTGTTTGAAGCCTACCCAAATATATATAATTTTTTCCTTTGTGCCGTAATGTGTTGGGGGAACTTCTCCAGAGACCTATAAGCCTTGCCTGTATTATACATTTCTTGGTAACCTATGGCCACTACAGTTTGGAGCCTCTGGACAGGGGGTTTCAAATGTGAATTGAAAGTATTTGACCTGGTCAGAAGAAAGTTTTGACTGACTGTACAGCAAATTCCTCATCCAGTTTCCTGTGCACAAGGATGATTGTTGCTCTTGGTGCCAACGCACATGGAAGCCTCACCTTCAAAAACAGCAATTTTAGGGACACACCTGAAGTGTTCTTTCCTGCTGGTATGCAGTCCAGCCATATGTTTGGGGAAAATGGGAATGCTACCTGGGAAGATTAATCCTTGGCACACAGCCCTGAAAGCAGCCAAATCTGGGAGAGATTATGACTGAAATTTGTCTTGATTCAAGTTTCTCTGAAGAGCAGAACTAACCTCAGTAATGCATGGAGAACACAGGGGAGCTCCACAACTCAGTGGGTAATGCCCCTAGCAGGAACAGTTTATCAGTTCCTGTGTTTGTTCAGTTTTAAGTCAATGGCCTTTAAAAAGAAATAAAAAGAAATTTTAAAACACCCCTTCCCAAGCCATGTCAGAGCACAGTAAATGAGAAAATAGATTTCAAGTGTGCTTCTTACATGATAAAAAAAAGAGGTCTTTTAGAAAAGCAGTTTCAGAAATATGTTTCAAGGATTGTACATCTTTTCCCATTCTTCAGTAAAGTCACAGGCACTGCAGGGAATCTCAGAAATTATGTTTGGGGTTTTTTTTTCACTTCATGCTAGAGAAGCCAACATTAGGATGTGGTTAATTTTGTAGGTGCTTTGGAAAAAATCATCTAATTGTGTGTAAAGACCTTGTGGAGTGTAAGGTTAAGAACATTATCCTTTAGGGAGAAGTTGTTAGAGCTAAGGTTCCAATCTCTTACCTACTTTGTCTCTATATCAGGCTGAACTTTATTCACAACAGAAGCTGAAAAGTGACAAAATAGATTTTCTCCATCTACTGCAGAAAATTGTTCATAATTTTTTGATAGCCATTTAGTCTTGATAAGTTCACATCTTCCAGGTAAACTAAGCTTAGACATATTTATTTGTATTTAAAGGTGATAGAAAACAATATTTTAATTTTAACAAGTATTTCTAGTCTAGGGTCTGCACTGCAGTTGCCACCAGGGCTGTGGCTGATTCCTGGAAGGTGTGAGCTCACCTGCATTAAAGAAAGGACTGCAGGATGAGGGCCCTTTGTAGAGGGATCCCAGGAAAATGGGTCCATGTACTCAGCTCAGAGAGAAAACAGTTTATTACCAGTTACTTGGTTGTGCACTGAAGAGTTTGATGGACTGTGTCTAATTGGTGGCTTGAGATCCTATATAAAATATAATTTTAAACACAAACACCCACTGAGAAACTCAAGCTCCAGTCAGTAACAGGTGATCTTTTATATTTGCTGTCTTTAGAGGGGGAAAAAATTACAGCATGTTACAGAATTGTTTTATTGAAAGGCATAATAGATTTCACATTTCAAAAGCTTCCAAGTAGTTTACCAGTTTGCAATTCATCAAGAAATGCGTTTGATGTTCCTCCAAAAGGCACTTTCATCACTCGTTCTTTCTCTGAGAACTTCACTGAATGTAAAGTCAAATATCCAATTGCTAATAAGTTGATAGGACAAAGGGTTATTTCCTAGGGGGAAGAGCACAGAAATAATTCCTGAGGCAGCTTTGCCAAGTGCCTGGGGATAGAATTGCTGCTTGGGGTGCAGTGTTCATGAGCTGTCCATAGCAGCAGGGAAAGAAGCAGCCTCCTCCCTCTTTGCACTGATTGCAGTCTGCACTTTCCCAGGGCAGGACATGGGATTGCCCTGCTGCAGCAGAGAGCCCCAGGCTGGCAGAGGAGGTGCCCCAGGCTGGCAGCCCCCAGCAGGCAGGGAAACTGCCAGGCTTGCTGCACTCTGAGCAAGGTGGAGTCCCAGAGAGGCCCCCTGGGAATCCTGACAGCTTCACAGCAAGGTGAGGAATACAAGGAACAGCATAGGTGCTAGAGGTCTATTTCCCTAAACAAACAGATGTAAATGAAGTAAATGAGATTGAGACTGCCAACAACAGTTTTGACTATTGAAAGTTAAAATGTTTAACATATAAAATCAAATTTATGCAAGAATGTTAGATTAACGTAGGATTTTTATCAAAAGTGCAGTATCTCTTAATGCATTAGATAACTTAGCTATGGAGGTCAGGGCTTTTGCCTCACTGTTGTGCTTTTGTTGTGACATTTGATCCAAAAGCCAATATTTCAAATGGGGGCACAAAAACTCTCCTTCAGGCCTGCAGGTAGCTAAAGTGACAGCTCTGTGCCCGGGTCACAGCCGAGGTTCAAAATTCTGTGCAGCCAATGTAACCTGGGGCCCTTTGCTTCACAAAAGCTAAGGGATCATGATCCTAAATATTATTTACCTACTTGGTAGTAGTTATCTAAGAAATAATAATTAGGCACATTGAAATTGTTATGATATATAAGTAGTTTCTGTTAATTTCATACTTTTAAACTGACATCAACAATGTTCATATCAAACCCATTTGTTGACTGCAAATTATTTGAGTCTCAGTGTATTTTTCTGTGTGTAGGTGTGGGAAGAGCTGACTTGAGCTAACAACTGCAGGTGTTCCTGTAAGTGAAGGTGCACAGTGATGTCAGACAGAATGAAACCCTTATGGTATTGTGGGCTTGTCTCAGTGTTCCTTTGAATTTAATTATTTAAATGACCTACTATTGTCCCTAAATTAAATATTTAAGCTTTCTAAATGGCTGCCATCCTGGTTTAGTTGTTGGGGTAAAGGTGATTGGTTCTGACAGAAGAGCTGAGTTGGATGCTGGTGTTGGGGGGCTCTCAAGTCCTCGCTGCTTCCTTAGTGCTGCCACCACTGTGAGAGCCAGTCCAGCACCCCAGTCCTGCACAGGCAAAGCATTTCCATGGACACTGCTGTGCAGCATCCTGGCTGGGCAGAGGAATTTCTGGGGCCAGCTACCACCTCTGGAAGTACCACAAAAATGAATATGCTTTCTACATTACCTGAGATTTCTCAGTGTCTTTTGCTTCTCTAATGTTTAATGAGATAATGGAGGAAACTCACTAGGGGGAGAGAGGCAACCAAAGTAATGCATCCTTTCTTTGATTTACATGGAGCTAGGTGTGAATTTTATGCATCTGTTTTTCTAATTATAGGGGGGGTTGTGTAGGTAATTTCAGAGTCCTAAGGCTGTAAGGATAACCTGCATGCAAGAATTAAATTTTAAATGAGGAATTACTAAAATTGAGTACCAGTTTATTGCCACCATACTACTGAACAGAAAGGGCTGGGAATGTCAGATTCATCTTTGTTGCAAGCCTTTGGCTTTTTAAAAGACAGATGCTTATGTTCTAGATACAGGTTTTCTGATTTGGGGCTTTTGGGGTGTCTCCTGCATGCACCTTAAAACTTTTGAGAGCATGTAGGAAAAATGCAGTTATTCTAAAAATAATTTCTTAAAAATGAAGACTGGGGGACAGCCACATTTTCTTGAATATAACATGAGAGATTCTAATAATTCTAGTTATTCATAAAGCCTAAATAATTAGTCACTCTTGTTTGCAAGCAGAGAGGCAATACATACTGCATAACTAAGCTAGAATTCTGTTTTACTTATTAAGTAGCATTTGAACACATTTATAAAATTTTTTTTGAGAAGTCCACCTTGTGCTTTTAATAGCACAGACATCACATATTTCTTCTCAAATCTTGTATCATCAAGCACAGATTCCATGCTAGCAGACTTTAGTAGTAAGAGCAAACTGAATATTTTTAAGCCCTTTCATTTGCTGGCCAGGCTGCATTAGCCCATGTCCCTCATCAGATCTCCAGCAGACACCAGAGTGTGAGCTTAGGAACAAGGCAAGGACAGACTGATGTCCCCAGAGTACCCTACCATCCATAAAGGATTTATGCAGCTAATTTCTGAGCCACACCTGCCATCTTTTGGCTTCTCCATGGTTTTTGTTTTTCTCCATGGCTGTGTCTTGTTTGCTTTTGACTCTCTGTAGCCTTTGAAAAGCAGAGCTGATTCTCAGTGCAAATTCACCACACCAGGAGAAGAAATACTTACTTCTGTTTGTTTTGAAGCTAGCAACCATTTGCTTATATTCTTCTATTGTTCTTAACCACTGCTTTAGAGATAGGGATGACTGATCCTGACACACCTTGCCCAAGGCCCAGATTTTATCATCCTCTTCCAAGTCCTGTTCAGCCACACGAGTGGTCTTGTCTATTTAGTCCATCAAGGAGAAGCTGGTTGATAGCTGATCATTCTTTGAACCACCTTTTGTTTCCCTACATCCTTTAATGAGATGGCAAAGAGGGAGGAAAGCAGTACAGCAAGCAGCAGTCTTGATCTAAGTGAAGCAGAGATTTATGTATTGCCTAATGATGGCTTGTCTCTGTGCTCTGTGCCCAGCACAGGATTGCTCATGTCAGTTTTCCTTTATTCTGTTGTTGTTTGACTGTTAGCACTGTGCTGAAGCTGCCCTAAACCTGGCTTTTCCTGGTCATTACAGAGGTCACAGAGGCAGCCTTTTCATATGAAAAGCTGTCTGGGGGCTGAGGGTAAAGGTTTCCCATGTTCTTTTCTGTCACTGAATTTCCTCAGCCATTCTTTTTTATATCTGAAAAATAATTGTATTTTAATCATTTAGGAGTCACCAAGTCTGTGTGGTCCTGAAATGTGTTCCTCTCCTTTGAGAACAGCATTTACTGGCATGAGCAGTTAAGCCCCTCCCTGTTAAGCCCCTTGAGCCTGTTCTTCAAGATCTGGCCTGGAACTGGTAAAAATTCAGCCTGGCATTTTCCAGTTTGGGATTTTCCAGTTTCTGTTCCCTGGGCAGTGTTAGAACTGTGCACGTGGCAGGTGTGCAGACACCCCACTGCAGTGGTGGGTGACAACCACTGAGCCTCCTGCTCTGTCCCACTGCTGCCTGGCACAGGGCAGGGCTGGCTGCTGAGGCCCTTTCCCTTTTCCTCTGGGTCTGAGCAATTGGTGTCCAGCTCTTGGTCCCACCATGGCTTGCACCACTAACAGCTGTGACAGCGTCTTTGTTATTTCCCCAATCCCCACCCCAGGGAAGTGCTTCCAGCACAGGACCTCATTAACATTCTCCCACATCATCAGAGATATCAGGTAAGAATTTATTTTTCTGGTGGGAAGTCAAATATGCACTAAAAAGATTTATGAGAACCAATTGTGGGTATTTTATGTCAAAAACCTGCTAGAAATGGCACAGCAGTATCCTGTTGCCCACTTTTACAGGAATTAAATATGACTCCTGACTTGTAGATACTCTGAGTATTTCCCTGTGCAATATGCTTGGTAATGCAATAAGGACTGGAGCTCAAATACTTTTTCACAGGTAAAGATTGTAAGGGAATTTTCTCTGGGAACTAAAAAATATGAGGTGCTGAAGAGTAGAGCAGCCCATAAACCATGCAGAGACACAGCTCAAAAGTGACCAGTTTTGAAATAAAGGACTTGCTTATTTTCATGAAATGGAATTGTATTTATTTCAAATCTGAGGAATATGGACACACATGTGACAAAAGAATGCCTTAGTAGTTTTGGACAGCGAAACTGACAAGGTCTTATCTTTTTTACATCAAATTCCTAAAATCTGGAGAATTTAATCAAACCAGAAATACTCACCAAACTTTATAATAATGGCAGAATAATACCTTCTTTTGTCCTTAAACCTGGCATCCATCAGCATTGTTAACACTAGGCCTTTGATTTATTGAAAATTATTTTAAATGTCACATACTCTGAATACAGAAGGAATGATTTCTAGTAAGACACCAGAATTGAATCACTCTGTAATTATAATAATTGTATTTACAGAGGAACAAGCTTCTCTCATAGGGAGAATATTTTAATTTGTTCTGCTGTTTGTGATGTCTCCTTTTTTAAAATTTTTCTTCTTGTTTTTTTTTTAATTATTCTTTGAGAGTAGGTTAAAAAGTAAAAAGACAGAATTTTCCCCAGGAGACTGATTCTCCTCAGGCAGAATCTATATTTTAAAATTACTACCATAAATGTGATGTAGTAATAGACCTTCATCCCTAATGCAAGCACTGGCAACAACTGAGGCATCTGAGGCATCATTTACTAGAATATATCTGTGCATGACTTTTTGTGGCTTTTTGTAGCAATCTGACTTCAATTCAAACCATAGTCAGCTAATCACTGGCAATTTTCAGATATGACTCAAGCTAATTTCAAGACAATCTGCCTTAGTTTCGTTGAACAGCCCTGGAGATGATGTTTATGTTGATGTCCATTAGTACTCCAGCTGACAGTAATGTAAGCTCAACAAAAAGAAAAACTCAAAAAAACAAACCAATAAAAAAAAAACCAAACAAACCCACACCCACAATAAAAAGAGACCTCTCTAAAATGAACAATAACAAAAAGTCTGCCAGCAGAAAATGGAAGTTTGTTTTTTGCCACCTGTGTCCCCCCAGCAGGTGACCAGCAGGATGGAGTTGTGTAAAGAAGCAATGGGTCATTTAGAATACTTAGCCTGACTGGAAGGGCTACCTTAGCTTCTCTTCAGTACTGAATTTCAAAACACTTGCTGTGCCTAAAATAATGGAAACTAAGAATGGGTTGGGATCCAAGGCCTTACAATGTGCCTCTGACTTTGAAAGCTCTTTTAGCTTCAAACCACAGACAACTTCCTTGCTATGCATCACTGAGGAATGCAAATGAGTATAGAACTTGATTGATTGGGGGTCTTCTTCCTTGTTTTTTGCCTTTTAATGATTACTTGCTTTTTTCCTCTCTTTGCATCATGTAGATTTAGGTATACACAACACTCCATTTGCAGAGAAATAACCCCCACAACAGAGAGGGATAGGTCCTTGAGTCATGCAGCCAAAGTGAGGTGCTGTGAGACTGAAGTGGGCAACTAAACCAAATGAGCAGATTTCTTTCATGAAAACACTCTGTAAGTCCATTAGGATGGGTAAAGCCTGTTTCTGGCACTCCTAAAGATATAGAGGGTTTTTGGCATCAGTTGCAGGACAGGTAAACACTGAAATCCACTTGACTATTGTAACTGCAGCACTAACCTCACTAAGAAGCAGTGGTTTGATTTTGCCACTGTGGTCAGCAAAGGCAGCTTTGGAGCTGTTGCCATTGGTTCTTTGCCCTCAGTGTGCCAGTAACAGGAAATTCAAATGCTGTCAGGTGCCTTGGCCTCTGATTGAGTGCTGGGGACAGAAACCTCTCAGTGCCAGAGACGTGCAGGGTCTGTCCCTCCCCCCTCAGAGACCTTGGTGGTCTTGGCACCTCGGGGAGGGACAAGATGGAATTTTCACCTAAACCTTGGTGGAATCCACAGAGAGAGGGGCAGGAGTATTTTGTTGAGGCTACTGGTATTTGATCAAGTTTGAGAACTGCATATCACAAAAAAGCCTATGAAATATGCAGCACAAAAAAAAAAATCTTTATTTCAAATCAATCTCCACTTAAGCAGACTGAAATGAACAATAAAAAATATGACCCCAATGTGCTGGGTGATCAGATATTCTTTCAGTGCTTCATCCTGAGCAGCACCAGCCAGGAAGCACTTCTGTGGCCATCTCCTGTTAGTATCTCAATTAACTGTGAACACTGAGGAAGCGGACCTGGAGTCATAAACAATTTTACTCAGTGCACAAGGGTGCTGGGATGGCAACCAGAGCAATAATGCAGCTAAAAAAGGGAATTCAGATTAACAGAAAAAGTTCAGAGTGTCATTTCAGCAATCTGTGGTCCTTCACCCTCAATGGTGTGTTCTGCTGGCTGCATCTCAAAAATATGTAGAGCAGAAACAGGTCCACAGAGATAAAATGATTGGGTCTGTAGGAAACTTACATAAGGAGAGAATGTGAAATGATCCTACCTGTTTATCATGGATGAGATAAATCAGACAGAACAAGCTCCTGCTAGACAAAGTAATTAACAGCATACTTGTTCTCAGAAAGGTCTTCTTTAACAAGATTTAAAAAAAAATAAAGCGTGATTTAATTATGGTAGGTAACAGCAGTTGTGAAGCTTGCAGTGATCATACATGATAAACACCATATTACATGATGTGTGTTGCAGGTCACGTGTTACATGCTATAACATAACAATTTACAGAATGCTACCTATAACATATGTTTGTGGCATATGGCATAGAATATTCTGATATATGATATTGGACCACATTAACTTATTGCTGTGTTACGTTGTGATACATTATATATGTATATATGTGCACATTACAGTACATTATGTATAATATCTACAATGAATGCATATATAATGCTATAGGTACATGTATATATAAAACAAAATTTTAAATGTAATCAAGTGCAGACAATAAATTAACACTGAATTTCTTTCTGGTCACAGGTAACAAAGATATAGGAGAGAAATAAAAGCAAGGAATTTATAGTGAATGAGAAGAAACTCCATATTAGATAAAATTATGTAACTTCAATATGATTTTAGATTCTGTATGTATATTTTTATAAAATGCAGATGTTGAACTATATGTCTAAAATTAATATTTCAAAAATATAAGCACAAATAAAGCATGTTATTTTGTATTTATAAAATATACAAATCCCCCACACACAGATATTTTACATATATAGCATAAGAGATGCCATCATGCTCTACAGATATTTGGCTTGATATAAAAAGCAATTTTTCCCACACAGGTCATTCCATAACTGCCCATTAGGAAGGGGGTTTCCTGAATAACAAGGACACAGTAGCAGCAAGAAAATAACTACTGGGTTGAACACAATTTTCTCTGTGTGTGAATCTGAGACCCCCTTGAGATAGTTTTAATTGCCACTGTCTTAAAGCAGTTTCAGAAGAAAGCTTCCAAGGCTCTTTTTGGGGCAGCTCCCAACTCATGTCTGAGTGCAGTGGCTCTGAATGCCATTCCTTTGTCACTGCATGCTGATGCTGCAGCCAGAAGGGCAGACTTGGCGCTGTCTGCCGGGGCGTGTGGACTTGTTAAGAACATTTATGTGCATTTAACAAGAAACTTCTGCTGCCCAAGGAGGCTCCCAGCTCCCCCACAAGCTGTGGTGCTCCCACATGCCCTGGCCTGATGGGCAGTGAGGGACACTGTAGTGCCAGTGTGACTGGCCCAGGGAGTAATTTAAAATACCTTCCATGCAGATTTTGCACAGCAGCACTGCCACCTCCATAAATATTCATGGGAAGCAAATACAAGAGGAATTTGTGCAAAATGAATACATTTTAAAAGGGCTGTATAAAATATTCAGAGGAAATATGTCCAGCATGAACTAGAGGCCCAAATCTGGGAGTTACTGACACATTCCCTCAGCACCAAGCACCTGAGACAGGCCTTGGTCTTCAGCAGAATGAGCGCCCATAGTTCAGTACCTTGTGCTTTACAGCCCTACCAGACTGCTTGGAGCAGAGATACCCTGCTGGAAGCTCTTAAAGCACTCTCTGACTTCTGGTACTGCCACAGGTCAAAGTCAGGTCCTCAATGACACTAAGGTGGAACTCCCCAGGTGTTAAAGAGAACAAATGGCAGAATATGAACACAGTTTTGCTATTAAAATGAGAATTTTGGTCCACATTTAAGTAAATTTTCATTAAAAGCACCGCCCAAGTACTAGATCCAATGGTAAAAGAGAAAGATAATGTCATGTTTGGCTGCAGGAATGTTAAGCCGTATTTTTCTGGTCTCAGAACTATCTTTTAGCAGAATTAAGATTTATTGAGCCTTGTTTGTTTCAGATGAACAATGGCTTCCCTTTCATAGCTTTTTGCTGGGGGGGAGGTATTAATTCCAAAGGTTAGGAAATGAATCAATATCCCTTCCATTGGATGTTGATTTATCTCCATTTTGAACTCTTCCTTCCTTGAAAAATGGTGAAATATTTTCATCATTTGTGTGTGTGTGGAAGACACCCAGTCAGCCTCCAGCAGCATTAACATTATTAACAGATGGTTTCAAGCCACGGCAAACCCGGAGGTGGCAGAGCTCACCTGGGGTATCTCAGGTACACACCCACATCTGCAATACCTGGCAGGCTCTGAGGAGCAGAAAGCCAAGCATGGGCACAGCCACTCAGCTGATTGAAATGGGAAATCCAACAGCAAAGGCCAGTGCAGGCAGTGTCAGCCCCGCTGCTCTGTGCTGCAGGAGGAACAGGACAGTGTCCCAGCCTTTCCCACGCTCAGCTGCCTTGGTGGGATGCAGCTCCAGCAGCCCAGGCTCGTGGCTGTGTCACCTAAACAGGGCTGGGGAGCTGGGTGCAGGCTGGCCTCCTCACCTGCAGGGACAAGCCCAGATCCAAAGCCTCCAGGTGCTCTGCAGGGATCAGCAGTACCACACAGCATCCCGGTGATGCATCTTCCTGAGAAACACAGGCTGGGAGTAATCTTAAAGCTCATTCATTTATTAATGTGTCAGATGGCCACACAAACACCTGAGTGGAAACCAGGCAAAGTCTTGAGCAAACTTTGGTTGCCTCCGGGCTAAAGTCTCAACTCAGAGTGCTCCTGGGATGGCTGGGAAGGGGGTACACAGAGACACAGTTGTCTCACATGTGCTCTTATTAGCACCCACTCCTCTACTGCCATATGGCACCTTATGCTGAGATATGCTGTAAACAAAACTGCAGAAGTCTAAATAATATTTAAGTAAAAGCAGCTCAGGCCCAAGTGTTTCTTGGTACAGCTGAGAGTTGTAATCGTTCCTTTTCATCATTACAACTAAGTCTGCTCAGCTGCCCTTACAGTGAGTTTCATCTCTGTCTAATTCTTTTCTGAAGTTAGAAGTGAAAGTTCATTTGATAATAATCAATGAATCACACACTATTGGCACTGGGTTAGTTGAGTGCTGCTGTGGATGGCAGCTCAGCTGGCCTTCTATTGTAGTAAAGAGATTGAATTTTCAGTAAAACTGGCATCCTTGGAGGGCCTGTGGTGAATTACGGTGCCTGAGGGAAGTCAGCCTTTCCTGGCAAGGAAAAATGAAGTGAAAAGCAATTTTCAGTTAAGAATTTCCTTTCTTCAATACCTGATGAATTCTGGAGCAAGTTTCTTTGTGCCAGACACCCACAAACACAGGGCTGCACAGCTGCAAACCGTCCTGGAGTGATAGGTCAGTGCAGCAGTACATCCAGGGAGAGATAAGATGATGAAAGTAGCAGTGGTTATAAACGTTATTCACAGAATCACAGAATATTCTGAGTTGCCAGGGACCCATAAGGACCTTCAAGTCCAGCTCTAAGGTGAGTGGCTCACAGAAGGATTGAATCCACAACCTTGGCATTATTAGCACCAGGCTCAAACCAACTGAGCTTATCTCAGCATCAACTCAAACCACATTTCAAGGAGTTTTTTTTTTGTTATTTGAGACTTATCTTGTGAAGCAGGACATATAGGTAGCACTTCTAGACAAAATCTAGCCAGCTTCAGCATTTGTTTAACCCTGGCAAATCACCAGCTCCTGAGGATTCCATCAGACACTTGTATTGATTCCTGTCATGCCCACACTAAACCCACCATTTTCCTGCCTCCTTTCAGGAACTCTTTCCACTCGTAGCATAAACCACAGTGAAGGACTATACTGTAATCACTACAGCTATGTATTACACCTGCATTTCACCTGCCAGAAGAGACAATCCAGAAGAAAATAAAAGAAATTCCAGCTCTATGTTGGGACATTCCTTTTTCTAAAAAACGGGTCTTAAATTCTGTGTGAAGTTAATTGCCAATAATATAAGGTTTTTTTCATCCTGCTCCATCCCTGTAAGGAAGCTTTTTTTACTGTTTCCTGCAATTGACCTAAGCCTTGTCGTCTGCATGCCATGGTTATAAAGTGTATGTGTCAATCAGCTGCACTGACACACATTTAGTTGTAAGTAATTATGTTTGGCCAGATAAAATTGTACAGTTAAACCTAATTATCACCAGATGTGTTCCAATATAGCCTTTCACCCTCTGAATTACCCAATATGCTCTCACTCACACTTTTACTTGAGCTCATTAATTGACTCAGTAAGTAATCCCAGACCACTACCTGTAACCATAATGAGGGAGGTACTAAGATGTAGGACTGCAGGCTGGGCTGTGGCTTTGCCTGGCAGCTTCAGGAGCCTGAAAGCCTGGCTTTTGAAAGGGCAGGCTTGTGGTCCCCTGTTGCTGCAGTGCCTTAGGTATTACCTGTTCCCTCCAGGCACAGCTCCCCTGGAATGTGGAGGTGGTTTTGTTTGCATCCCCATTGATGAGTCAGAGGAAGCTGGGGACAAGAAACAAGAGCTGAATACATCAGTGTTCCCATTTGTGGGTGAGGAGAAGGCAGAGGAAAGGCTTTGCCTCCCAGCTTGACTTTTGGTTCCCAGGACAGTCCTCAGGACAGGTGTCTGTGTGGAGTCCATGGATCATTGCTGCTTTTGGGGGTTCTATCATCAAGAGTGAGCTCTCTCTTCATTTTGTGTGCCAAAGAAATTATTGCTAGGTAGCATTACTACCGTAAATTCAAATTGGACATTTCTTGCATCTCCATACCAAGAACAATGTAAAAATGAAGTCATGAAATTTCCCTGCCTTAGATAAAACTTAAAATGATGAAGGTAACACATTTTTGAAGAGTGTTGGCCCAAAAGGCCTGGGAGAACAAGGTTTAAACTGAAGAGGTGGAAGAAGGGTGGGAGGAGGGGTGTGGAATGATATTGTCAATTAAACCCTGGGTGAGGGTATGAAAAATGACATCACCTGCATATTTCTGACACCCACGCCAACACACAGGGCTGATAAACACTGCAAATTCCAGCTTGGTGAAGTGGGACACTCAAGAGTAGATTTAAAGGGACAGTTTCTCAAACATGCTATTTTAGAGGGGGGGGGAAAGAGAACAATAGAACATCTTGGCCATGTTGTATGTTTGATGCTCATCCAAAATGATTTTGCCTGGCCCCTGAAATATTAAGCTGCTTGCTTTGGAGGTGATCATTCTCCCCATCCTCTGCTTATTGCTTTCTTTCCCTCCCACAATATGAAGCTCCTTGAAGAAAAAAACAAACAACAAAACTTACCACTTTGAATGAGTTACCTCATCCTCAAGAGACTTTTATAAATGGAAGCATTAGAGGTACACAGAGAAATTAGGGACAGGAGGGAAGACAGGCATTTATTTTACTCTATGTGTGCCATGTCACATAAACTCTCAGGTGACCTCAAACTTGTGTTGTGCTCGTGTTTCTCACTACAGACCAATGGTCTTCCTTGAGAAGGTGAGGAAGAATCTCCCTTGGAAGTCCACAGGATTTCCGAAAGCGATTACTGAGCCAAGCAGCCAGGAGTCCAGGCTTGCCTTTGGGTCCGAACCAGCAGAGGCATTTAGGAACCTTAGACAATCTAATCTGGGGGCTATCCCCATCTGGCTTTTACTGGGTGGGCACAGACAGACCTCCAGGGACAGGAGAAGGGCACGGGGCAGCAGCTCCTGCTGAAACCTCGTGGCTGAGGTAACCGCGACCTTGCACAGCCATGAGCTGTGCTGGCAGCGCTGAGCAGCAAGCACCTGGGTGGGTGCCTGGAGGATCAGATCTCTTCCAGCCCTGTGGTCACTGCAGTGAGGAGCAGCAGGGAGGGCCCAGTGCAACACACAGGTTCTTGGATGTCTCAGTCCTTAGTTTTAGAGAGGAGGAAAAAAACCTAATAATAATTACAGATAAAATGAAGTTTGTTCAGGAAGGGCTGGTTTCCAAAATTAGATTAGGCTCCTTCTACTCCAGCAAAAGCCCACTGCAATAATAGAAATTTGTCAATTCCCTGCCTGCTGCTCAGAGCAGTCCTGAGTCAAGCAAGGTGTGATCTTCTGCCCTGCAAACCCCTCCAAGCCCATGCTCAGGAATCTCTCATGCAGCCTGGCTGGCTGGCAGCCCCAGGGCAGCCCCTCAGCCCCTGTGCCTCCCACAGCCCTGCCCACAGCCCACAGGTGCCCACCACACCTGGCTGCCTTTCCCCAGGCTGGGCAGGGCTCACTGCTGCCCACAGGCCCCAGCCCCCTGTGATAAGATCTAGCACAAAATGCATTTTCAGCACCATGCCCATGTTATAGCAAAGAAAAGCAATTTTCCCCTCAGGAGGTGAGTCCTCTGAGCTCCTTTGCACAGTAACCTCATTGAGCAGCTCCAGAAGCACAAGGTTACTGCACCTACTTAATATGCAACCCAGCACTGTGTATTTTCATACTTAATATGCAGATCTAATTGCTTGCCTGCATTTTGATTACCTTCTCTTCCTGGAATTTGCTCTTGTGTGGCTAATCCTGGTGAACTTCAAAGCATGAACTCGGTGGCTTTTATTTTTTTATTTCTGCAGTTTGTGTCTGAGGCCAATGTCAAAACTCTTTGTAAGGACCATGACTTAATTTTTTTTAGTTTAGGAAAAAAAATAAATTCTCTTAGAAGTCAGTTGTCTTCTTTTTTTAACATCAGGACCTTTACTATTACTGACCTGGAAGGTTACCCATTTGGTCTGGCCTTAATTAGCACTTGCACATTAAGTCTCCTGCCAGCAGCATCCTCAGTCCTGCCTACCTAATACCAGCTTCAAGAATGGTTCATATGTAATTCCTTTTAAGAGAAAGGCTATTCTTCATTTCTGAGTGTAAATGCAAAGCAATTTGTCTAAGTACTTCTCTGTCTCAAACTGCTAAACCCAACCCACACAAATGCATTTCCCTGTAAGTGCCCCCACTTCCCACACTCTCCTTCACTTTTCACATCTTTTCCCATTATCCACCTCACCAGCAATAAAATGCAATCAATTTGTTTGCCTCTTTTGATGTGGTGAGTGTCTACTTTAAATGCCACCTTGTTTAAAGATTAAAAAAAAAAAAAAAGAAAGAAAAATAGCCACAGAACAAACTAATCTCCCTTTCCAAATATAAAATAAAAGCTGTCTTATTTTTAGGCTTTGCAGCAGCTCATGTGTCATTTTCATCATTTCTTTCTCTCTCGATGACTGAGAAGCAGTGAGAGGAGGCGAGAAAAACTTTTTTATTTTGTTCCCTCTGGAAAATACATATTCAGAGCTTTCCCTAACCTGATTTCCTTCGTATTAAATCATCCATAGCCAAAGCTAAAATGAACCTCAATACCCTGACATATTTGTCAACTTTTTGTAAAATGTGTATCGGTGATTAGACTAATATAAGAGCACCAGCAACATGAATCATGGAGGCTGTAATTTTTAGTGCTGCAAATCATTGGATGTGCAGCTCATGGCAGCACACTGAGGGAAGCAGGGCTTCCAGGGATGGCTGGGAGCAGGCTGTGAAGTAGGGCAATTTCAACAGAAATGAACCATCCCTTTACCCCAGCAGCAAAGGGAAGAAGTAGTGCAAGAATCAATTTTAGGCAATACTGGGCCCACTCATTATCTTGCATGAGTCACACAGGACCTGACTCCTGCTCAGTGGGACCAACAATGAGATGTTCCAGCAATTTCAAGAACAGCAGATCCAGCCATTAACTCTTTCAATTTCTTGGATCCCTCCTGAATAAGAGGAGATTTTTTTTCCTATTTTAGTTTTTTTTCAATGCCCTTCAAAAGGGAGATACTAACACCACAGAAGCTTTGAGCTCCTGCTCTTGAGACTTAATTTCCCCAAAATGACAAGGAATACCTTTACAGACAGCAGCATTTCTGGCAGGTATCAGCTCAGTGAACATGGGTGGTAATTCATTCTGATGTCTGGATGTCTCTTCACATGAGGTTTTGGTAGCCAGTGTACTATGCTGGTAGAAACATCCAGCTGGGCTGCACAATTACAAACACAACATTCTGTGCCTTAAATATTTGATTTTTTAGCTTAAACTGCCAGGGAAACAAAGGTGAATGCTTAGTTCATACTTCCACAGCTGCTTTGCATCAAAAAGCCTTTCTGGTGTGTAAGTACTGATTTTTTCTAAATGTACTGACTGCCCTAGGAGAAAAAGGCATGGATATGCCCAATAAACACCCTTGAAACCCATTCTTCTGTCCTCTCAGCTGTGGTGAAGGAGGTTACTGGGGAATCTGCCAGCTGATGAACATTACAGTGATGTTATTTGTCTTTTGGGACCTTTGGCTGTTGATTAGAAGTTGCAAGCAGAACGAGGGAGGGCAGCTGCAGGAGGGCTGGCTGTGCTGTGCCCTGGGTTTGTCACTGTGCTCCTGAGCAGCAGCTCAGATCTGCCACCACACACTGCTGGGAAGGCTGCTGCTGCTGTGCCCTGAGCTCTGTGAGCATCTCCCCCCTTTCAGTCCTAGCACCAAGCCTGTTTACTTGCCCTGGTAGCTAACCTGGCTATTTGCTGCCTAATCCACAACACCAGCTCCTGCTTCTGCCTTTGTCTTAATCCCCAAAGTGCAGCCTGAGCTGTCCCTGGGATTCTTGCTTGAACCTTTGTCCCAGAGTGCCATCACCCTGGTCCCTCTGTGTTGGCATGCACCACCTTCCATCACAATCCTATCCTTAAAAACAGAGCTTTTCCTTTTTCTCTCAAAGGCTGACAATGTCTCTAGTGGAGGAGCTGGAATAAATACTTGCTCTTTCAGCGCATAGCTATCAATTAGAGCTGGTGCTTCATCTGAATGTTTCAAAGTCTGATAGATCTATTCATAGTAAAGAGTCAAGGCACCCAATTTCTGTACTCTCAAATTCAATTTCAAGTCTGTTTGACTGTCCTGGATTTCTATGGAAAATTATCATGCATAGTTCCTGCTAAACTGTGTTTTTTTATCCTGCTATCAAGTTTGGTGCTTATTTGTTCAATGGATAATCTGGATTCTGCAGCAGACTCATAACTGATGCAAGATCCAAAAGGATTGAGGAAAATGTCACTCCACCAAACCCCACAACAATCTCCTGAGATAAAGAAAAGCAGAAGAGAGAGTTTAAAGTGAGAAGTCTTGGAGGATCTTTTACAGAACTCCAGTACTGGACACTTAGGAATTACGATTTTCCTTTAAGGACAGCAATTAACCTCCAGCCTTGTCAGCTGCTGTAGGGGTTTTACTCTACCCTGGTCATCAGCCACAGCTGGCTGAGGCCCTGAAGCACAGGAGCTACTGTGGTAGCTGGTTTTAGCTGACAACAAGAGCATTAGGAGAGGAGCAGGTGCCCTACAGCTCTTTTCTTCATATTTTGAAGGAAGTAGTTTACTTTCATTTGAGAAAAAGAGAATATGTGGCTAGATGAATGATGATGTCTAATAACATGCCCAATTATAACAGTAACCAGTCCCTTTAGGAGACTTCAGGTGCAACACAACATTGCCTCTCAGTTGTGTTTCCCTTTAATATTCCCTATTTACTTATCCTCTTACAGAAAGTCTCATCACAATTAGAAATTTCAGTTCTCGTTCATTAGCACTTAAAACAGCATAATGTTAATTGTGATTGGACAGAGCAAACAAAAAAATCCTGCTTTTAGATTGATTGTGTGCATTACCATTCTTCTCCTAAGTACAGTATGGATCTTGTACATTGCATGTTGTATAAAAAAACAAGAGAAAAAATAGAGAAAACAAGAAATATATATTATATATAATATATATATGTATAAGAAAACAAGAGTAAAAAATAGAGAAAACACTATTTCTGAAAGCTAGAATAAAGGTTTAACACAATATCTTTAAAAAATAAAGTATTAAAGGTGAGAAATGCTGAGAGTGGACCAATGATTTTGTAAATTTTTGCATCCATGTGTGGTGGAATTCACTCTCTCATCATAGACTGTTCCTCTGTTGCACTCTGTTCTGGCCATAATGCTACAGAAACTGATAAAGATAAATGGTGGTAAAGAAGCAGGAGCAAAGATAGAAAAACTATGAAAGATGAGGTTTTTATATCCAAAATAGGGACCTGACTTTCAAAGGTAACGACACCAAATACAGATCAATAAAGGAGAAAATTAGACTTGAATTAGGTCCTGCAATGAATCTGTGGGACTTTGGTCTTATTTAGCTAATTCCAGCCAGCCTGAGAAGGGGTTTGTGTGAACAGGGATCTCCAAGTCAAACCAAGGACACCAGCTGCATGTCCTGCCCTGTTCCTTAGCCACAAAACCAGTACACAGGAAAAACTCTGCACTGGATCCTCTGGAAAAGCAGAAATCCAGATGAACCACAGGGGCTGTGGGACCAGAACCAGCTGGAAGAGATGCTGAAGTGTGGAATGATCTCCCCAAGGACGAGATCTTTGCAAGCCTACAACCAGGGCTAAACCCCACTTCTCGTTCAAAGACTGTGGAAGAGTCCTTTGCTATAACTGCGAAAATCCAAATTGCTCTGCTTTATTGTAGAAACTCTTTCTTTTTTCTTTCAGATATTACTCAGGAACTATACACCCCTGAAATGGATGAATATGTTTCATTCATCCTGAAACTTCTCTACACTCAGCTCCCTTTATAAATAATAGCTTGTTCCTCTGATCAAACAGTACCATTTGGAGCACATCCAGAACTGTGGGTCAAAATCCACACCTCCTGAGCAGTAATTCATGCCTTGGGAAGTCTCCTACCCATGCTAAGAAGCCACCCAGAAGCATAGCTGTCCAAACAAATAGGCTAAATGGAATGTATTATTTTTTAGTATAGTTTAATGCTCTTGTATTTAGCCATTTTTCAAGTAAAATATCTCTCTCTACAATAATTAAATAACAGTAATTTCAGGTGTATATGAGGAACAGTGCAAAGTTCTGTGTCCAGAATGGTTTTGATTTATGATTAATGTAAAAAATATCATATATTTACTGTAGAGAGTTTCAAAGAATAGCATATACATAGGTGTCACATATATTAATAAGAAAAGTAAAAGAGGGAAGATTAGGGTACAATTCTAATCTTGTTCAAAGATAGAATTTTGAAATTGGATAATTTTAAAGCTTTTCTATTTTTAAAGACAAAACTCCATTATATTAATACTCTTCAGCTGAGGTTCTTGTTTAAATACTTTGTCTGTATCACAATTTTCACAAACAAAAAAAAAAGAGTAACACGAAAGGCACGATTCTCCTGAAAAGACACTTCGATAAATTTTATATATTTTCCACCCTGGGCTTCCATTTCTGTCATGCAGTCCACATTCTCTTGATATGGAAAAACAGAAGGAAAACCAACATTTCTTAAAAATGCTTTCTTTTTTACAGTTTCAAAACAAATTTAGTTTGAGGTCAGACAAGATTTTCAACAAGAAAGTTCAAAAGCAGATATTAACCACAAAATACCCCAGAGGACTGCTATATTTTTAATATCTACAGAGGTATCCCCAGGGCAGGAGCTCTTCATCCTGTCTCTCTGTTTCCTGACCTCTTGATTGGGAGAGTAATTTCTACCCATCAGGATGTTTTTAATAAGAAACATTAAAAACATCATTACTGTGAGAACAATTGGGGTTTTTGGAACAACACATAGTGATATTGTATTTAAAACTTTTTTTTAATTAAGTCTTTAAAAGGCTCTGTTCTTCTAATTCATTAGACATTTCTATTCACAAGACCTAAAAAAAATTATAATTACCCCAGCATACAATTTGAGTTAAAAATCGAAAATAAAAGCTTTTAATTAAGACTACAGTACAAGAAGGGTTCAGTAAGAAACAGAGAGTTTATGCAAAAAGTCTTTACAAGAAAAGTTAAAGAAGGAATAAAACATTTCAGCAGAATTTTCAATAGTATTTTTTCTCAAAGTTTTCTGTAGAGAACCTGCACCAAATTTTATCTCCAAAGACCAGTAGTGTTAACCACTGATTAAGTCTTTATATGAATTATATCCAAATTTCCCAGATTGCCTAAAAATATCAGTCATTAAACTTGATGTCAGCTAATCTGATTACATCCACAGAAACAGTGTTTTCTATTTATTTCTTCTGCCTTTTCCACCTGCATTTTTATCCCTCTTAACCAGGAGTTTGGGTCCAGAAAGGGTGAGGACTCCCTAAAAACTCTACATGCAATTTCTGAGCCGTAAATAGGAAAATATACTCCCAGTACCCATAACTGCATTTTTTTCTGCCCTGTATGGGGAGTTTGGACCCCATTTGCAACACTTTGACTCCAAAACCTTTTCCTCCTGGTAGGCATTAACAAATAGACTTTGATGCATTTGTTCCACAGCAACTGAAATGGGCAGTTCATTCTCCTAAGTTAGTTAATTGTTAATTTTTGAGAGCAAATTGCACACTGAGGCTCCTGGCTTTCCATGAGGGTGAGACTGCTTTTATATTTTTTTTTTAAACGAGCCAAAATATTATTTCTATTTTTAATGACCTTATAATGGGTTCAGCATACTCTGTTTCACATGTTGAAGAGTAATGGCAAAATGACTCCACTGCTGCCCAGCATGTCCGATGCCAGAGCAGTTAAATTAACATTTTTTGGAAATATTAAATACACCCATGGGTACACTTGTATACATTCATACAAGTTATTAACATAAATAAGAAAGAAATTATTGTCACTGTTGAGCTGACCTATGATTGAATTATCTGCTGGCAAGTCCCACCATATATCAAAAAACTTGTTTTTATTCCTTAGCAAAAGTGATGCTTGACAGAGGAGCAGTGGATAAAATATTAGAAGAGAAGTAACCAAAAATTCTCTCACTTTACAAGAAGTAAAAAGGATGCTATTTTACAAAAAATAGATTAAAAAATATATAGTCTGGGAGAAAAAAAAACCCAAACCACTATGATCTTGATATATGCCAGTTAAAATTAATCTGATTCCCCCCACTTTCCCTCATAAATCAAAGCTGAATACACAGATCCCAGCGATGAGGAGCAGGTGGTAAAACAGCATAAAAATCTCTTTTCTATACTTCCAGAGAGAAGTAATTTCATGTTGAAAAGAATGGGTCATTTTTACTGCTAGTTTAGCCACATGGCTCCCAGTTACCAATTTTGTGAAGTATAATCCATTTTTACTGTGGGTCATTTGTTCCCTCTGCAGAGCTCCTTGAGCCTGACGGAACCGATACACACGGATTTTTCCAGTTATGCTTTTGAGCATATAATGATGATTGGGCAGGTTATCTTCCCTTTAGCCTGCACAAGGCATGGCACAGAATGCAGGAATTGTATCCTCTGGAACATAAAATGCTCCCCCAACCCCAGCCCCCAAAAGAGGCACTGATGCCCTGTAAATTGCCCATGTCCCACATTCCCCTAGGCCAGCTGTAGCTGCTAAAGCCAAAGCTACCAGGCACAGGTAGCTCAGAAATAGATGTACATAGCTGCAGATTTGCTATAGAAAAGCTGATAGCTTGGGTTCACTTGAGAATAAGAGCCTTGTACTTGAACAGCAAACCTCTTTCCCTTATTAACCTCCATACTTCTCCAGCTTCTGCCCCAATTACATAAAATCATCTGATTTTCTCATTTTTTTACTATCTGCTCTAAATCTTGAAGCACATGTCCCAGGTCAAAACTTAATGATATCAAGACCAGCAAGTCAAATACCCCTGAGAGCCATGGGATGGAGCTTGGGTGTCACTGAGACCCTGGACTAAGCAGTGACACGAGAGCCCTCATGCCACTGCCACAGAAGGCCCCTGGAGACAGCCCAAAACAGAGATCTCAGCTGCATTTAGACTTCCAGCTTTTCTACATTTCTATTTATGAGAGCATGGGACGGCTGCTGAGACCTTTGCTGAGCTACTGCCAAGGCAGGGCTGTGCAATTCTGGGACCAAGGGTAGGTCTGAGAAATAAATCCTTCTTGCTCATGGAAGGTAAGGTTTAACCCCCAGACACAGGAAGGGACAAACATCACAACAAAACACCCCAAGAGAGAGCAAAGCAGTGCAGTGCAAGGCTGAGCAAGCATTCTGATTCCATGATCAGTGTGTTCAATCACACAGCACTGGAGAGTTAAATAGTATTCAGGAGGCTGAGTGCACTGAATAGAAATTCATATCAAGTTCATTCTTCGGTATCAGACATGGTTTGTCACCACGCAAGGAAATGTATTTCAGCTACATGAAGGCTGATGCCTTATGTTTTTTAATAAAGTTGAGGACAGATTACAAACCTTTGCCTTCAGCCCCAGCAGTGGATGGATGCTATTTCCTTTGACATACTGAATAACTTGCCTTTTTTGAAGTTACAATAAGATAATGTAAAAAGCTTTGAATACCATAAAATGTGAAGTGGTAAGGTGTTAAACTGCAGCATCTGAAAGAAAATACTGTTGGGTGTAAATGAGATAGGACACTAGAGAATAATAGACCAGCAGAATTAAATCCAAAATGACCATGTGGTACCAGTCTAAAGGGAGGAGTAGAATGATGCTTTCTCCTTTAATTATGGTTTCTTGGAAAGTTCTAACATTTTAATACACTGCTCCTGGTTCCTTCTATGTGCTAGGGGAAAAAAAACTCACAAAAACAAAGCAAACCCTTCCAGAGCTGCTAATCCAAGACCTGCTTTATCCTGGCCATGCTCCTGAGCCACCAGGTCTCTTCCCCTCCCTGCTGGCCCCAGGCACAGGACAGTGACACATCTCCCTCCTTCCTCAAGTGCAGCCAGCAAGGATGCTGCAGGGCACGGGCAGCATCCTTCAGGGAACCCCCTCTGGAGCACCCTCCCTCTAGACATGGAAGACAAGTGAGGATAGGCATCAGGAACCAGCTACTGACCCAGTGAAGGGAGTGAAAGATTTTTGTCTCCAGAAGTTCAGAAGTTCACATTGGTTTTGGGATAAAGGCAGGAAGGTTGTAGGTGTCACAGGAATGATATGACATAGTTACTGACAAAGTTTACTAATCCCTTAAAACAGCAAGTATTTTGAGAGCTTTGGTGTGAGTTATATCCAGTCTGTCTAAAACTCACACTGCTTAGAGGCACAGCTCCCTTATGGGGCATCTGTTTTGTTTTGGGGTTTTCCTTTTTACTATTGCACGCACTTTAATTTAATTTCTTAATTTCAACCAGTGTTGATGCTCTCTTTGAATACTGCAAAGAAAGACTTTGCAGAAGCAGCTTTCAAAAGCTGTTTAAAGGTCTTTATCTATCTCAGTAGAGCTGGCATCCTCCCACCACAAAGCTTTCCAAACACAAACGTGTGCATTTTTATGGTGTCTCAGAAGAGGCATGTCAGCCTTCAGGGCTGGTTCCTCACAGCACTGAGGAGGCTGTACAGCAGATGTAGGGAACTAAATCAAGCCAGTTGATTCCTGTGCAGTGTCATGGCTGTAAAAGCCTCCACGAGGAACAATGTGGAAAGCAGTTGTGTTTGTGCATTCATCATGCATGCCATGACAAATGACACTTTTATGGTTAAATGCACTTGAATGGAAGGTTAAGGTTCATCTCTCTCCTCTGCCCTAGACTTCATATATCACCTCAGGTAAAACTAGGAGTCAAATAATACCTTAAACAGCAGATTTACTTTCCCCTGCCTTGTATTTTCAAGTGTGCAGTAGCAATTCTTCCCAAGCTTGTCTCTTCAGATTAGGCACGTACGCCTGGAGCTTTGCTTGGGGCTTGGAGCACGGGGAAGCCTCAGGTCAGGCAGGGACCCTGGCAGCTGTACTGAAAGCAAAACCAAGAGCACAAAAAGCAGGCAGTACCTGAGCTGAGGCCAGCTCCAGTGAACACTGTGTTGAGCTGCCCCTTTCTGGTGCTGAGCACTTCCCTGGCTCAGATCTCAGCTGCAGAGAGCTCCTACAAGAAACCAGCACCTTACATTATTTCAGAGTTGTATCAGAACTAAGATTTTATCAAGGCACTGACAGTTCCTAGGGCATTAGATAGATAGCAGACAGATTATATTTTCTTGTTTAAATATGTGAGTTTCAAAATACTCATAAATCTGTGAGAAGTAAGCACACATATTCTGCACATGCAATGAGGAATGCAATGGCCAGTGTGTTTGTTAAGGCCGAATAACCTGAAACAGAAAAATCATTAAACCAAATTGCTTCTGTCATTCTTGTAAACCCAAAGGTAAGATTCTTTTATGAAACCTGTGAACCTTTATGAAACTTAATATGAACTTTTATGAAAACCAGGAGGCAGTGAAAAGATGGGGATTTTTGCCAGCTGACCATTTAGCACTTTGTGTCTCCTCTCCATTATATTTGCATGTTATGAATAAATTTATTTCTTAGGTGCAGAGGTTCATCAGTTCCTTATTCAGTCATGTTTATACAGCCCTCAAAAAACTGAAGAGCTGTGCATGTTAGGTATGTGAAGTTTTCTAGGAAGGGTGACATTTCATGGAGCTGCTCATTCCTCTGTGGATAAAATAAATTCTGGATTAATTTTTTTCCAGCGTGGTGAAGATAGGGTGGATGCTGCGTAATGATTACACAGAGGCTGTGTGTGTATTGTGGGAATGATGGAAGCTGCAGAATGCAGAGCTACTGCACATGATTTGTAGGTTGTGAAAAGAGAGTTTTGTGGAGTTTTGTACATTTTGCCCTGTGTACTAAAAGAAAGGATTTATTTAATAGGTGGTTATTCTTTAAATGGATAGCATTGTGCCTTGAAAGTTCTATCTACTTAAATAGATTGAAACTATGCTCTCTTCTTTGTAGCTGCCATCCAGAGAGATGTTTTAGAGGCCTTGTGTGTCCTGCACACACAACTGTTGGGCAGATTTTGCTGCTTTACTTCCAACAGTTAACCAAAAGCCACATTTCTCCACCAGTAATAGCAGCTACGGTTTGGAATATTGAATAGGGATCAGAGACAAAAGCCACACTCCAGGAAAGCACAGCACTGTCTTCAACTAACAGTACTTACCACGAGAATAATAATAGAAGGTATGTTAAATGGAGGTATAATTCGGAAAAATAAAAGTGTATTGGCTAGAAAGATTGTAAGAAACAATCTGGGCATTGATTATCTGAGCTTAGAGGAGGAGACAGTCCTGAGTCAGGATTTCCCATGTTTATCTCTCTGCTGAATTCCCTTAGCAGAGTAACAGAAAATTCCTGGGTGGCTAATACCTCTCCTCAGCATGTATTTCCATTTCTCCTTTTTTTTTTGGTTTGTCTTCACTTGTGGGTTTTTGACCCCTCTAATTTTTTTCTTTATTCTTTATATCTGTTTTTATCTTCTCTCATGCTTTCATTCCTCTTTATTCATCTCCTCTCTTGTACATTCATTTTCTTCTTGGCAGTTCTCTTACTCCCATTCCCAAAGTATTTATTTTTCCAGATATTTTCCTCTCTCCTGTTTATTTTTCAGAGGTGTTGAAGATGCAGACAGTCCTGCAAAACTCTGGGCTGAGCTGCTCCTTGCTAGGAAGAGGGTGAAAAAAAGAGAGCAGGAGGAGCTGCCTGGATTGTGAGCCTCTCACCTGCTCCTGATCAGCTGTTCCTGCAGCAGAGTGCCCTGGGCTGAGGAGTGGAGAATTCACTGGGCAAGGGGGAAGGATGTGAGAAGCTCAGACCAGGTCCCAGAGCTTTTCACAGACATAAACTGTGAACTATCCAGGAGTGGTCTCCTGGGAAAAGCAGGCAGTTGTTGCCAGGTTTGAGAATTTGGAGCATTTGGAACATTTTTTCAGACATGCTGCTCTTCAGGCTAATTATTTCACATTTTTCATCCAGAGATGAAGGTCATTTGATGCATTGAGCTATCACCAGGGGCCTGGGGGCTTTGGAGTGACAATTGCCCATTATGAACATCAGCTGTGGTTCTTCCCTATTATTCTAAGAGATGTTAAGCCCTAAGAGAGACTTGAAGAACAAAACTGGCCAGATTGTAGGGGATTGTATCATTCAGAGGCTCTGGCAGGCATCTGTTGGATCAGCCATCAGGCAGGATTGATCAGCCAGAGCTCAGCCCCTAGAAAACCCCCTCAAAGCAGAAATTGCCAACCAACTTCTCCTTCAGCCCATCAATATCTCTGAGGCTTTAAGAGTTATCCTGCTTTAATAAAAATGCAAAGCTATTAATAGAAATCTCCACATGGAAATAATTTGTGCTGATTCCATTTCCTAATCCAATAGCTTTACAGAGTCTTGAGAAAAGCAGGTGTATCTTGATCAAAATCTTGCGTATTTCAGAACAGAAAAGTTGCAAAATGTAGGAAGACATTTGTCCATTGATGCTAATAAAAGAGATTTTTAAAAAAATTGTATTTCATTGGCCTTCAAGACTTCTGGAAAAGCCATTTATGTGGCCAGAGACAAGCAGTGAGACTGTGGCTGTATATGTACACAGGTTCTGGTGTTAAAAAAGCCCAGTGTGTTCAAGGGGGCCCTCAGACCAGGAAATCCCTGAATTAATATCCACTGGCTGCTGACAACTCTGGTGACAGACTGTTACAGCAATGGGTGAAGAAAAATATTCAGTACCTGCTTTACTGATCTGCAGTGAAATGGTTAATTTTTGTGAGTTTCTCTGCACATTCATTACGAGGCAATTTGACTGGAAATTTAATAGGATTATTTTTGACTGTTGAGGTTAATGGCATTGCCTGTTTGGCTTTTATAAAATCTCCATAATTTAGCAATATTTATCTAAGTCACCATAAAAGTATAGAAATTGATAGTAAAATTACAGACAGCTGGGTACAGGAGGAAATGAAACAAATTAAACCAAACTCATGCTCTTAGGAAAACACAAATGCCAAATTAAGTATGTTAGGCTAACAGTTTAAATAATCCAATTTAACACTAATAAAGGTACTTTAGACCCAAGTTCTGCTTGATTTTCTATGTGAGTGCAGAGAAAAATATCAGTGGAGAGGCAGAAAGCCTGGGCCCAACAGGGATACCAAGGGAATGGGCAGCTTGGACACCTGTAACTTTCCATATTCATTGCACATATTCCTAATAGTTTTTCACTAAGTTATAGAGGCACAGGTTTTGTCCTGGAGAATTGCTAAGGGACAGCATTTATAATGAAGGAGTATATAGAGCAACAACTGGTATTGGTGCTTTTTAAGGCTTTGTTTGATTAGTGTAATATTTCTAATTGGTTTCTGGTTTACACAGAGAGTTAGAGGCTATTTAACTCAGAGGTTTGCACCCCTGTCTCATGGCTGCATCTCTGTTGGAAAGTGATGATTCAGAAAATTCTTTTTCATGACAAAGTCATTATTTAGATAAGAGAGCTCAAGTTTTTGCCTCTTATTTGTACTTTCATTTTCTTTGGATATGGGCAAGCCAGTTGAATAGAATACTTGCAGGTTTTACATAGTGGTGCCACTTGGTGAATTTTATTCAATGGCTGTTCAGACAATGTGCAATGCATACAAATCTTCCATTCACACAATTGAAAGAAAGAATTGAAAGAAAAGGACATTTCTTTTCAAGGTTTGAGAGCTTTGTTTCACAGTACAGTACACATGTACAGTATGTGGCCAGGATAAAAAAAGGCAAAATATGAGACTAGAAAAAGAATTTAAAAGAGAATTGCTGAATGGCATACATCAAAAGATGTCAACAGCTGTTCCAAAAAGAAAAATAACTGAATATGACTATCACCCACAAAGGATGATGATGCTGTAACTTCCACATGAGATGCAATTCCTGAAGATCCTTAACTCTTTTTGTCCCATGTAAATGTTTTATGCCTATTTCTGTATTTTCATGTAGCTATGACACCCTTCATCTCTTGCTGTTTACATCTCAGATGGGTACCTGAGATTTTATAAATGTAAAAGATCTATTTGGATTGCTGCTAGAAGAATGCTCTCACAGGAAGGCCTGCAAGAAAAGGAAGCTCATAGAAAAGGTGCTTCATACAGAGGCCCACAATGATTGTCAATGTGTGAAACCATTCCAATATTCCCCTTTGTACATGAAATTTCACAGACATCAGTAGAGCAGGTCACTCAAGCTGTGTTCATGAAGAAGCTTTTACTGTAAGCACCTTAGATTCAGAGCCTCCTGAGTCCAGGCCTCCTGAGCACTTCTGGTAGATTTACAACTGAGAAAATTTGTATGTGTTGACTTGGTAGGGGAAAAAAAACCCCAAAACCCCAAGTATTTATATTGCTGCATAATGTTAATAAAAATATGTTCAACTCTAAAGATATTGACTCTTGGAGAATTCCTAGGCTGCAATAGCACAAGGAAAAGAGTAGTGATACTTAATTGTGGGGACATTTGTTATTTCCTATCACAAGATTGTACATCCAGGGCTCATTCTACAGCTGAACAAAGATGGACTTTCCCTTATTTAGACCAAATGGCAAAAGTATTTTAAAATCAGGCTAAATTTAAGATAGAAGAAATAAATTTATTCCTTAGAACTGTTTTTTTCTAAGAACTGCTTTATCAAGAGATTTGATACACTTCATGATTTTGAAGAAGGAATAGCAATACAGTCATTGCCTAGACCTGTGCCTAGGAAAATATTACCTGTCACTGTCATATTTTCTGAAAGATCCCCTTGCCCAGGATTTCTTCTCCTGGGAAGCTGAGAAGCCTCAGAAAAAAATGAAAATAATAATTATCTGATTGCTTCTCCTGTGTTTTGCTGCTTTGGAATGTGGTTGGAGATTGTTTATCCAACAGGTGGTTGTTTGATTGGTTTCATGTGAATTGATTTTGTCTTAATGACCGATCCCAGCCCAGTCCCTGTGTCAGGACTCTGGAAGCAGTCACGAGTTTTCATTATCATTCTTTGTAATCTTCTGCCTGTATCCTTTCTTTATTCTTTAGTATAGTTTTAGTACAGCATTCTTTAATATAACAGAAGTACATAAAATAATAAATTAGCCTTCTAAGAACATGGAGTCAGATTCATCATTCCTCCTTCATCCTGGGGACCCCAAAAATACCACAATTACCTATATGCTGGCAAGAGCTCCAGAGCTGGGTCTGTGGGGCTTCCCTGGCTAGTGCCAGGCTGGGAGAGAATCTTCTCCTCTTCCTGCTGGAATTTGAGCAGTGAGAAGAAGGAAGGGTAAGAGAGGAAAGTTCATGTCTGGAAGGGAGACACTCATTAAGGTCAAATGGGTCATGGGAGATATAGAAAGTGCTCCTTGACCAGACCAAGGAATGATGGAAAGTACAGAGAGTGAAATGCAAAGCCAGGAAAGAGGAAACCTGTGTTGACATTCCAGCTCATACTGCCCTTGTAGCACTGCAAATCTGTGTGTATTGTTTTCCAGCAGAGAGCAGGACGCACAAACTGGGCCCCTTTCAGATAAAGTTAAACTGAAAGGTGTGCTCTGCTTGCTCCCCACAGGATCAGCCCAAAGATGATGCTGCCCAAAGCTAAATCTCCTAAAATGTGGACAGGGTGGATTCCAACCACCAGCTGCATTCCAGCTCCTATCATCTTCAGAGCTGCCCCTTTGGGCTGCACTCCTTTGCTAACATCAGCACAGTCCCAGAGACTTCTTGGGATACAGGAATGGGAGGGTGCTCAAGGTTGACAGTCTGGGACTTTGCTGACTAAGAAACCTGGAAGGGTAATGTCTGGTGAAGCATCAAAATAACAACACAAAGGCTTGATGCCTCTTCAGCCAGTGGAAAAGAATAAAATGTGGTAGAGGAACTGGAGTGAAAGAAAAGTACTGGTGACCTGGCACAATGGTGAAAAGGGAGAGGGAGGGGAAGGCTGAAACCAAAAAGAACTCAGACATTGTAGCTTGAAACTGTGCTTATGTTTTACACCACAGTGTTTTATTAAACATTTCCTTTTATGCCAAAGCAAAATATCATCTCTCTCCAAGAGCTCTTGCCCTGCAATGGGTCTGTTTACAGTATTTTTGAAATAATGCTGAAAATCCTTGAGATTTCCCTGTGGCCAAATTAAAGGGTAGGGAGTTAGACTCATGGTCTATTAGAATGCTGGCTAGCATGGACTTTTTATCACAGATGTTTTAATACAATGGGTTTCTGTGTCATTATCTAATGACTTGCTTTTTCAATTATGATAGGTCCCAGGTTTATAATGTGCTCCTAAGGGTTAAACAGAAAATAAATATTCCAGTTCTTCCCTGCTGCCCTTCCAGTTTTGGTTGGAAGAAGTAAATAGTCTCTTGGATGTATCTGATTTGATTTGCACTGCTGAGAAGGTAAATCCTATGAGAGAGAAAGCTAAGCAAAAAAGATGTGCTACTTTCTTTTCGTTCAGTCAATGTTATTCCATTTTGCATGAGAATATTTTCATCCAAGGTCCTAAAAGTGGTTACAAGTCTGCAATGTCATGCCTGAATATTACTTGACTGAGCAACAGGATAATGGGATACTTCCCCCATGTCTTGGAGTGAACAAGGAAGCCAATTAGCTTACAAGCATCAGCTGAGAAAAAATAGAGCAAGCTGGACAGCACCCAAGCAGGGATGCACAGGAGCAAGAAGTGCAGCACCAAGCACATCAGGAGGACAGCTGTGTTTGAGAGCTTTAGCTCAAGCAGCTGTCAAGTTAAAGGTTTCAGGACGCTGGATGGAGATAAACTGAGACTGAAGAGTAGATTCTTCTGTGTTCAGCCTCCAGTAAGGTGTGCCAGGTGCTGGGGAGCTGCTTTGGTCACTGGTGGTTCCAGGAGAGCCCTAGCTCTGCCGTGGCCTCCTGACAAGGCAGAGCTCAGCCTGCCTGCCCCCTGTAGACTGTGGCTGATCCCAGGCTGCAGAGCTACCCTGCTGCTGGGCACCTGAGGGAGGAGCAGGGGGATTTGGGACACAGCAGGACTCCAAGGAGTGACCCCCCATGGTTTACTGTCTGATGACAGCTCCATCCATCACATCCCATCAGCCTGTTATTGCCTAGAGGTCTGGATTCAATAAAGGCAGTAAAGAAAGCCATGATTCCTTAGTCTTTGCATTGCTGCTGGGAGGAAAGGATTTCTTTACATTATTAGGGTATTTTCTGAAAAGTTCCAAACAAATCAAGAGTGCTGCATACAAGATCAACTGAAATCACATATCGCTTCCATGGCCAATCTTTACAGCCTCCCATTTCTAGCAAGGACTGGATAAGAATTTGCATAGCCAGATTTCAAAACATTTTTAAAGTACTTTGATCTCAGCCATTAGGGACTGGTTCCACTGCCTCCCCTTTTCCCACAGAAGTATGGCTTTGCACCTCACAGTCCCAGCTGCTGTGCTTGAGACCTTGCACTGTGCTCAGCTGCCTGCCTGGTGCAGTTTGGGAATAGAGGCACTGCTTTGCTGAACAGCAGCGAGGAAAGCTCCCCTCCCAGGAGGCTTCACAATGGGAAACCCTCGCTGCAGGACATCTGAATATATCTGTACCCCAGTCAAAACACAGGCTTAGTTACTGCTATGTTGCAATACATATGAAAGGAAATAACACAGAAAATATTATACAAGCAAAATAAAGAAAAAGAGAAACTTACCAA
This sequence comes from Fringilla coelebs, assembly GCF_963513975.1. Classification (NCBI taxonomy): domain Eukaryota; kingdom Metazoa; phylum Chordata; class Aves; order Passeriformes; family Fringillidae; genus Fringilla; species Fringilla coelebs. Next base: position 9,236,466 of record NC_140066.1, read on the forward strand.
AACTATGGAGGCAATATTTATGTGATTCGTCATCCCAAAACTGAATGAATGCTGTGTCCACCAGAACCCTGGAAAAATCAAGAAAAATAATATCATTAGTGTTTGTTTACCAAACAGTTTAGATTTATCCAGTTAGAGGGAATTTTTTTCCTTTTTCATAAAGAGCACATTAAGGGAGGAGCACATTCACAGTGTGCTGTTGCAACATTCACACTAATAGGGCAAAGGAAGCTGCAGTAAATTGATTAGGGAATTCACCATTCAGTGCTTCCCTCAAGTGTTGCATCCATCTTTCACTGATTAATAATGAAGCATTAATGAAAATGTTTCTGTGTCTCCATGCTCCCACCAATTAAATGTGGTGCAGAAAAAAACCCCAAAACATACAGCCTTTGGAAATTTTTATTTGTCTCACTTGCCAGACAAGCAGTCGAATAATTCTTTACTGGGAATATTGGTAAAACAAGATCTGCATTTAGGGGTTTCAAACTGGTAAAGATGGATTCTTAAGCTGACATTTAAGAATCACTGACTCTCAAATACCACATTAGCAATCAAGAAATCAACAATGTTTAGAAGAAATATAATTAGCTCAGCATGCTCTGCTTGAAACCAACACTGTAGCTATCAGCTGCGCCTAGTGCCAGGAGAAAAGAAATAGGGAATTTGTTTTCCATTGAAATACATTATATTTTACTTTATTAAGGTCATGAGAGCTTGGGACATTAATATTTCTGAGAAACTGCTGGAGCCAGCTTAGATCAGGGTGGATTTTTCTCCATTAACTGAGCGAATTCTGGGAAAGCAATCTGTCTTTCTCTTGCTTGGTCTGTACTAAATGCATTGCCATGACACTGGGTGAGACAGGCAAGCAGGATGTATGTGAGGTTATTAATGTGTTTTCATTTCATTTATGTACAGAAGTTACTGAGATTGTGTTTGAGGTGTAATTGCATTAGGCTTTATCTAAATTGACCTTATTCTAGACTTAAGTGGGGAGGATGTCAAGCAGACAGGCCACCAAAGCCAGTACTTCTGGCTACAGATGGCAAAGCTCACAGGTAGGGAGAGAGGAGTATCTGGAATCAAAGCAGCAATTATTTACTCAAGCCAGTCAACGCTGGCAGGGCTTTAATGTGTCCACTGCTTTGAAACTTTGAGTGTATGGTGGTCTCAGATCACTGCAGGATTGGGAGCTGACACCCTTCCTGGATTTCTTAGCAAAGAAAGTGTGGGTTAAATCCTAAATGTGTTTGGGAATTGAACTGGAGACACAAAGCTGATTGCTCCAGGAGATAATGTAGGATGACCATTAGCTCCTACTGTACCTCTTCTCCAAGCACAGAGGGGCTTGAAGTTCCCCACTGTCTGTCACTTTAGCACTTCTCACAAGTATCTTCAGTGCATTTGGAATTGGAGAAAGAGCTGAAGCATGAAATCACACTTCCTTAACTTACTCAGCGCCAACACCACACTTTTCTCAGTTGGGAATAAGAAGGAAGTAACACCCTTCCTGCCCTTGGACCTCCCCAGCACTAAAGGCCCTGTCCCTGCAAAATCCACGGGGTGCAGTTCCCCAGGGCAGGCAGGTCACCCATCACTTGCTGACAAAGCCCCACTTCAGCCAACAGGTACTGAGAGAGTGAGAAGCCTGCTGACAAAAATTTCATGAGACCAGAGACTGACAAAGAGGTTTCTAAAAGAGGCAAGAAATATGAAAAGCACTGGGTTGGAGAAGAGTGACAGATACAGGAGATGTGCATTTTTAGGAGGAGGGCAGGGACAGAAGTTGCAGTGGGTGCTGTGGTGCTCTTAGACTGAGAGCCAGCATTCCTGGGGCCCTGGTCAGATAAATAGCAATGCATTAGTTTTAAAACTCTGCTCAGAAATGTCACCTTCATCTCCATTGATCTCTATTACCAAACAGGTCCTTCACTGTCACTTGTGACAAAAGGCATTAGTCAATGAAAAGCTCTAAATAACTTGAGGAAGACAAGAAAGCTCTTGTCTCTTAGCCACACAAAATAACATTAGAAAAAAAGGCTAAGAAAGTAGGGCACTGAAAAAAAGCATCTTGTACTGAAACTAAAAATTGAAATATTCTATTCTAATCCTGTCACATTTATCAAAAATATTTGGTGGTAGGGTTACTTTTCTCTCCTCTAGAAAGGATGTTTCTGTCAATGAGGAAATAGCCTAGTGAAATGCTCTTAATATTTAATCCCCACACTACACCAACTGCTACACCAACCAGGACAGCTGGTACCACAAATCTACTACAAGACTGAAAGTTATCCAAGATGTTCCAAGGCTGAAGCTGCATTTGAACCACTGAGAAAGAGCTGGTGGCTGGCAGATGCTGACCATCCAGGCTACTTCAGCATCTCTTCACACTGTGTGTCCTCTGTCCCCTCTCACTGAAACACAAGTCCCACTCTCCCTGGCATCTCTGCTGCTGCAGGACAAGCAGGATGTGCTGTTCCTCTGTGTGCCTATGAGCATACCCTTGATTTTAGGAAAAGCAGCTCTCTGGCTTGTGCCTCAAGCTGCATGTGCTTCCCCACTCCAAAGCCAAGCAGGCATCCACCATTTATGGAACAGACAAAAATGTATTTTGGGTGAGACCAGGTCAAAGGCTTGCTCACAAAATACATCCTGGACCTCTGAGCTTGGGAAATGCATCAGTGGTGTTTAAGCACAGCTGCTCACAGTGGGGCAGAGGGCACTGTTTAAATTTATCCAAATTGCAAAGTTAGTGCTCTGTTTTCCTGCCCTAATAGCTGCCATATTAGTTCTCTGAGGAACACATTTGTTGCTCAAGGTAGGCAATTTTGTGCTTGGTGTTCAGTCCAACAAACAGTGAGCAGAACCAGGGTGAGTCAGTTGTGATATCCAAGAACTTCTGTCCCTCTGCCTGCAGTCAGCCTCCCCCAGGCTGAGATCCCTCAGCCACAGTAGCTGTGGGCTACCTGCCTGCCCTTGTGCAGAGCATGCCACCATTTGGGGGGGCATGTAAAACTTGGCTGGGAGCAGTTGTCCATGAGGACAGGACATGAGGTGGGTTTAGGCAATGGTTTGGAAAGCTGGTTGCAGCAATTCCTGTGATCATTTTGGACAGGCACAGCTATATTGGGAAAAAACCAACCAACCAAAAAAACAACCAACCAACCAAAAAAAAAACCCCAAACCTCAATCAGTTTTGAAGACATTTTTGTCATTGCTTTAGGTGTGTGTGATGAGCTGAGAGCAGTGGCCCTGCTGTAACACTAAGATATCCATGAACTGCCATCACATCCATCTGTCAGAGCTCGGTGCTTCAGAAGCTGTCACCAGAGAGGAGTTCCCAGGGAAATGATGTTTCTCTGCTCTTCCCTTAAATCTTAAGCTGAAGGCAGACAGAGGTGGCTGTAAATCCCCCTGGAGCTGTCCCATCAGTGGGACATCTCCACAGAGCTGCAGGCTGAGGCACAGTTCAGAGCAATCCTTCCTGTGCCCCAGACTGGTTTGCTCTGCTGACACATCTTTCACGGCAGAGAGGAATGCAAGAAGGAGATGTTTTGAGGGAGGGTGTGTCTGTGCTGGCTCCATGTCACCCACTGGGACACAAAGGGAAGGTCTGAGCTCCCTGAGGTCTCCCCAGAGTCACCACTCTGCCCTACAGCTTTTCTTAGATCACTCCTGTGCCCCACTACTCTGCAGCGTAAGTGTTGAACTACAGCTTTTGTTCCTTGTTTTCCATAAATATTGCAGTAATTAGCTGAATTTAATTACAGTTATCATGAAATAACAAGCATTAATCAGATTCTAGTAGCAGCTGTATTTTGCTCTTTTGAAAGCAAGAAACTATTTTAAAACTATTTCATTAAAAGCATAAAATTATTTTTAAATCAAAGCAGAAAGCATTCTATATATAGAGTGGCATTATTCCAGTGCACACAAACACCTCAAAATAAAAATAAAAAAGCTATCTTGCTGGGATGAAGAACCTCTTACAGGGACAAAATCTAAAGAAACATTTAGCTGGACAGTGCAGTGGACCTAAAAGGGACACAGAGAGAACAATATAAAATCCAACAGTTTTCTCATCTCTTCTATTTAGGCTGCTGACATGTGCTTTCTGTAGAGATGCCCATCTAATTACAGCATCATAAAGTTCTTTAAATGTGCATAAATTGCTCTAATTCACACATCAGCTCCTCCTTTGCATAGCAAGAAACATGTCAGTGCAATGTGGATCAAGCCCTTTAGAGATAAAAAGCAGTTTGCTTTTGAGATCCTCTACTCATCAGCTTTCCATTTTCCCTCCTCCTCGTGTAATGTGGGATCCATCTGGGATCAGACATAAAAGCTCAGAAGTGCTGGGGGAGGTTCCCACCTGCAGACCCCTGGGGATGGTGGGCAGGACAAGGTGTCCCCAGGGAAGTGCCTGCACATGATCACACTCAGCATGGTTTGCTGCCTGTCTCCTGCACAGCTCGCACCTGTGGCTTCTCCTGGGAGGTTTTTCTAGACATTAAATTACAGATGTGTGAATGAGTCCTGGTTTAGGCTCAAAATTAAGATACTGAAAACTGCACAGCACGTGGAGCATCAGCTATTCATTGTTATTCACAAGAGTTAGGATTTAGATCCCATTTTTGCCTTCTAAAACTGATGATCTCCTGTTAAACAAGCCCCCCTTTCAAGCTGAAGGTACCATTGTTATGATACAACTATTGCTGTTTGTGATTAGAACATGTGCCAGGCAGTGCAGCAGTTGCAGAAGGATGTGGAATGTCATGCAATGACCTGAGCAGGCTCCATCACACACAGACAGAACAGTGACACACGGCCACTGTACCCTACACATCACCACAGCTGAATTCACTGAATTCACAGAAGCACCAGGTTGGAAGAGACCTTCAAGATCATCAAGTCCAACCCAGCCCCAACACCTCAACTAAACCCTGGCTCCCAGTACCACTTCCAGGCTTTTTTAAACACATCCAGGGATGGTGACTCCACCACCTCCCTGCGAAGACCATTCCAGAATTTTATCACTCTTTACACAAAAAAACCTTTTCCTACTATCCAACCTAATGCTGGGTGCCCCTCACCCATGGAACAGCCCCCCTGAGCACAGCAGCCCACAGAACCTCTCACTGTGCACTCCCAGGACAGCCCACCCTCTGCCTGTCCACAGGCACACCCCACAGGATTGCAGGAGCTTTTTAACAGCTCATTGATTCCCCTGCATGCTGAAGGGTCCCATAAAATGTGTCAAGGCATGGCTGCAGTGCTTTATGGACAGGCATTCTGGGGCAGGAGGCCAGGGAAAGTTACAGCTTTGCATAACTCTGAAGTTGTAAAGCAGCTTACACAGATTGCTGTTTTAACACTGGTACTTTTGACTCTCATCCTGCCTTTGAAACCAATCCTGCCGCTTTCTAGAGCTTCTCAGGAGAAGCATCCCAAATTGTAACATATTTCATAAGTGCAGGGATATTAAAATGTGAAGTATCAAGTCCCTTCTTATCCCAGGTGAAGAAACTTTCTGTGATTCTTCACTACATTGACACAGAAAGAGAAATACTTATCATTATCAGACAAATACCTTGAAGCAACATAAGCAATATAAACTCCCTTCTTCCCCTTCCAAGTTAGAAGTTAAAGTTTAAATCATACTTTAGGAGCTCATATAATATATTTATTCCTCCAGGCCACACAGTTGTGTTAATAGTTTTCCATTTCTAACTCCTGACATACTGCGGAGAGCACTTTGCACTGGTTATTTCCTCCCTTTTTTGACAAATGAGCCCACCCTTCAAAGATGAGTTTGAGACCCAGTCCTGTCTTCCCAAAATCCAATTAGCTTCTATACATACTTCTCAGAGACTACTGAACATCACAAATACTTATTGGGGACACAGGTGGCTTGGGCAAGAAAGCAATAAAACCTACACAGATCTGGGGGGTGGGACTTGGTGATCTTTGATGTCCCTTCCAGCCCAGGATATTCTATGATTTCAGGATTCCATTCTCTGATTCCACCAGGATGCCAGGGAACCTGCCTGCATTGAATCATGTTTACACAGGGAAAGGACAGGAAAGGGAACATTAAATATCTCTGACTTCAGAGGCAAGAAGGGAAGGGTGTATACACACACACACATATGTGTATATATATATCCATCCTATATGCACACACCAACAGCCTCCTCCACACTGTGCTCCCCTCTCTCCTTGCCACAAGCAGACCCTGCCTTCCCTCCCCTCCATCACAGAAGGCTCGATCCAGGGCCCAGTCCAAAGCCTTCAGAGCCTGAGGAGTTCAGACAAGTGTAATGGTGAGGGCGAGATGCTAAAGGAGAGCTACCCAAAAATACACCTGCCTTCTGATGCAAGTCCCACTGCCTCCTGTTCTTCTTGGATGGCTCCCCATGCAAATTCGCACGAGCAAAGCCTTATTTAGCAATTAGATAAATCCCAATTGTCACTGCAGGAGAACAAAATGGTTGATTGAAGTAACTCCTCTGAATTCTAAAAACAGTGCCTGGGACTTTGATTTTAAAATGTCCTGTGGTGGGTAAACAGAGAGATGGAATAGGTCCTTGGATGAATGAGTGCTGACAGCCTTCAAAAAAAAAAAAAGTCAAAATCAAGCTTTGGTTTTTGAGCCTGCTGTGCATCAGAACATTAACCTACTTTGGGCAAAGTTTGCTAAGCAAGCAGCAGAGGTAGCAAGCAGGGCAAGCTAAGGGGAGCTGCATGTAACTCCTTTCTCGTGCCTTCAGAGCTGCAAGGCCTGAACACAAGGAGAAAAACCCAACTGAAAATCTGGCTGCCATCCAAAAGTCAATGCCTTTGAAAGAATCCTGTGGTGAAGATGAAAGCACTAAATATTTTGGTATTTTCCCATCTGTTTGGAAAAAAGGAAAAGGCTGACTTCAATTATATATAGTGGTCAAAAATGGAGACATTTTATTTGTGTGTGAATTTTGGTATTGGTGACTGTAAAAATCTCCCCCACGTTATTTGCAGGGGCTTACATAGCAGCTTGTCCATATGATGAGGTATCAAAAATTATTATTTACTCAAATGTGTAATCACTGCTGAGAATGGCACTGCTGACATTTCCAAACTATTGGAAGGGAGTAGTAAGTATGGACCCCAAAAGATGCTGAGCGTTTTTATCATGACAAAAGAAAACATTGGACCATGAAGTGGTCCAAAGTTTTTTAAGACATAATTTTCCTGGAAAAAATTGCTTTCTTTTATGGATAATTTTTTACAACTCTGTAATAAACACTTCAAAAAAGGACTTTCCAACTGCATCTGAAAATACCTTATATGCCCCTCTAACACAACTCCATTGACTTTTCATTTGTAGTTTGCCTCTTCATGCTAATTACCATGTGCCCTTTAATTATGGGAACAAATTCTTGCAGGGGATGCAATTAAAGATGTAAAAAATACTTCCACCTAGATTTCATTTTTCCCTCATGGAGTTTCTAAGTTTCTGGTATTTGATTTTTAAGACAGCTTTTAAGTCTGACTGTGTGGCACCATAATTTACAGAGCAGGAGTCTCTCTCATATCCCAAATAGCAGCTGATAAATTTCAAAGGCTTCTTTCTGAATAAACATCTAAAACTCTGGATAGTTATTGAGCTCACACAGGCTCCTTGTCTCTGGAAAGCAGAGAGCTGTGTGTGCAGACAAATTGTGTCACAGCCTGTCCAGCAGCTGAACCTCAGGCTGCTGATTTTACACAGGTGAGAATTCATGGAAGGAATTTTGATATTTCTATTTCAGAAAACTTAGATGTGTGCAGAACCAGAGAACACAGAACACCTCTTGACTTTTACCTAACAACTCTGAAGCCCCTGAAAGGTTTGCCTTTCGTTAGGAGCAGTAGTCAGATATAGATGCTGATTGCTTTTCATTTAGCCCACTCAACTGAAAGCAAGCCCAAATATTCTGCACTAAGCTTTGTCTCTGCTTGAAGCCTAGAAGATGACATTTCTATTTAGTGCATACACAATTTAAAAAAGTGCAGTGATGAAAAGGAACAAAACAAAACTCAGAACTGCAGTGTTCTTTGTAAAAACTGTGTCCTTATAATTTTAGACGAAGCTTTAAGAAGGAATACATTAAGGGTTGAAGAGGAATGATGGACCATAAATTATTCTGAAGTTTAGGGGGAAGAAATCAGTGTCATTGCCTGGACAGAGGCTGAAATAAATGAAAAAGGAGCTGCTGGATCCATGTGCAAAGCACTGTGCAGATGCTGAGTTCTGCATCCTGTCCCCAGCAGCCCCTGCTTGGCTGTGGGAATACACACCCTGAGTTAGTGCTGCCACAAAGTCCTTGGCAGGATCTCACCATCTGCGGGAGAGGGATTTTCTTTTCCTTTTTTTGTTTCCCTCTGACATCTGTGGACATTGAATCTCAAACACCTTGGGCTTTTTTGGGAGCTAAACAAATAAGTGCACATTGGGTGCGCAGAATCCCTCTGCCCTGCAGTGTGCAGTGCCCAGCACCTGATGACACTTTTGGTGAGAGAAAAGGCTACTTGGTACATGGTTGCTGCCCAAAATAATAGTGGGCCCTTCTTTTTCTGTTTATAAAGTGACTGAGACATCAGAAGTGTTTTCAGATCATCTGCTGGAAAGCCGCTTTTTGGAGATGGGTTTCCATCCTGCTTTGCACAGCACTCAGGAAAATGCTCTCCAACCCTTCACTGCAATGACTGGATGTTTGACAGAGAGAGGGGATTCTTAGAGAGAAAAGAAACCCCATCCTAATGAATGTTAAATGAGCAACACTGTGGTGACTTCAGCAAAAAGCCACACAATCACTGTGAAAAACAATCCAGAATAATGGTGTTTGTGAAATCGCTTGTCCCATAGTATGGGGAATTGTGGGGAGATGGAATGTAAGAAAATAGTGCAGCAGGTAATCTCACACCTGAGGAGTTGCTGCAGAGCCAATTGCTAAAGATTAGAAACAGGCCCAGCTCTTAACAAGCCATACCTGTATCCAATAAGGGCAAGTGCTACAAAAGAGCAGGTTGGCTAGATGTGAGGAGAGATGGCATTTGTTGGCTGTGAGGAAGAGGAGTCAGATGACTGCTGCAAGGACCAGGGACAGGTAGCACATAGAGGAGCTGTGTTGTGAAAGAACTTCAAGGAGGTATGAGGCCCTGGAGATATAAAACCCCTTGTGCTATAATGACCCTAGAAGTCGTGATAAGACGACAGGGAATTACTCAAAGAGAGTCAGACTTCCCCTGGGAACTAAGTTTAGTTCCACTCAGGGTCTCCATCTTTAATTGCTGCCTCAGGGTTAAATGTTGTCCTGACTTGGGAGTCAACTGCAGGCACTGAAAGCAGATCTGAACAGGAATTTCAAACACTAGAGGATTTCTTTTTTCCCTTTTTCCAAAATGGACCTCTCTTTTTGAATCTGAATATCTTTCTGGGGGTAAAAAAAAATAAAACATTAATCTGTGGTGATTCTCATAAAATAATGTTTAACAAAAAGAAAAAGAGATTAAAAATGAGGGCAGAAGATGGGGAGGCTTTTGAAATGCTTAAAGGAAGACCCTTTTTCAAACACTACTGAATAGGAAGAAAAACAACAGGGAGGCAGGAAGAGATAAGGACAAAAGCTCTGGTCTGTTCAGTCTTTGTGGGAGGTTGTAATTATTCTGTTGTACGTGGGAAGAACAATGGGACACAGAGAAACCACACAGATAGATCCTGCAACTCTCCTCTGTGTAGGGAGAAGCTGCTGCAGCCAGGCTGGGCTGCTGGGGAGAACATTCGCAGAGTGCACAAGTTTGTCACCCCAGTTGCCCTAGAAGCCTATCACCAAGGGACAAAGCAGAAGCTGTTCCCTGCTGGAATTTCTCTGAGGAAGGGTATTCAGGGTTTACAGTTCAGGTCAGGAGCTGGAGGTCAGGGGGAGCTGTGCTGCACCACAGGTGCGCTCCTCAGAGCTCAGGGGCCAAGGAGGGAGGTGGGCTCTAACCCATCATTCCCATTTTCACGTAGTACTCTAAAAGAAAATGACTTCTGGCCTCACCAAGAGAGCTCAAATTCAAACCACACAGAGCTGAGTTCACCCATCAAGGGCATACAGATCCAAAATTTTTCCCTCCTTGGCCTTGAAAATTAATCTGACTCTGCTCAGCCTCCTGAAAATGCCTTGCTCACACGGTGCTACACACCGAGGCTTCATTCAAGGTCAGGATTGAAGCCAGCAGTTCCTCTCTAAGTAGCCCCTCACCAGGCTTTGCACATCTCTTCCAGAGAATGTTTTCCTGTTGAATTCCAGGGCCCACAGCAGCAGGAAGAATGAGGTTGCTGCTGTACTCACCATGCAGGGGACAGTGATCATCACCTGTGGCATGCACATTCTCTGAAAAAATTCTTTTGCCCAGGATTTTTCTCCTGGGAAGCTGAGAGGCCTCAGAGAAAAGGAAAACAATTCTTATCTCATTTGCTCCTCCTGTGTTGTGCTCACATGGGGAATGTGTTTGGAGATTGTTTACCCAGAGGTGATTGGTTTCTGGTGTGAGTTGTTTTGACTCTTTGGCCAATTAGGGCCAAGCTGTGTTGGGACTCTGGAAAGAGTCATGAGTTTTCATTATTAGCTTTTTAGTATTTAGTAAGTATTCTTTCTGTATTCTTTAGGATAGTATAGTATTCTTTAATAGAATATAGTATAATAAAGTAATAAATGAGCCTTCTGAGAACATGGAGTCAGATGCATCATTCCTGCCTTCGTCAGGGGTGCCCAAGCATTTACAATAATCACCCTTGGGCTGCTGCTGAGCACATTTTGGATTTTTTACATGTGTGTCCATGCTTTCTGCTGAGCTAAGAGGTGAAGGTTCAAATCACTGCTTGTATGGAATAGGATTCCATACAGGAAGGGGATTCCTCCCCCATGCACTTCCCCGGGGTTTGGGGAAAGGCTGAGCTCTGAGCTCCAGTGCTGGCTCACTCCTGCCTCACCCAGTTATTTGGGGAAGACAGAGGACACACTTAATGAGGGAATCAGGGGAGTTACTTTTATTCTTTATGATCTTTATTTAATGATTTAACTTCAGAATAATGGAAGATGGGTGGCTTGGGAAGGTAAACTGTGGCTCAGAAAGACACAGGAAAGGAAGCAAACATGTGAATTAATTAGATCAATAAATGCATGGTACCAGTTTAGACTTAATGAAATGGGAAATCACAAAGAAAAAAAACAAACAAACAAAAAAATCAAAGTTGATTGAGTTTATTGCACTCCCCTCATTGAACTTTTTGGAAAAAAAAATAATAATTGACAGAAAACAATTAAAAGAAGATAGAAAAATACCATGTTGAGCAGTTATGAAAAGGTTTGCAAGCTATGCAAATTATGGTTAATTCATTGCTTTAAAATACCTTTCTAAACTGCAAAAAGTGATTTGGATTCCTTCCAGTGTAAACTTTATTGCTTGACTTCATCTAGATATACATACTTCAGAATTTCTGGTTAAATGAAAACCTGTATGAGAGAAATCTGGGAGGTGAAGGAGAGGTTATTGCAAATAATCCTGGGGTAAAAACTGGCAGGTGTTAAAGCTCTCCCATGTGTTTTATATGCTGTTTTCTGGATCAGAAGCAGCAGTCAAAAAAAACCCATCAGCACAGTAGCTTTTAATTATAACAGAAAAAATATAATTCTTCTCCCTTTGTAAACAGCATATTGGGTTCCTTTGCACTATTTAGTTTTATCTAAGAAGACAGCAGAAAAGAGAAGCACTGTATTTTCAGATGTCTACATGCACATGTCAACATTTCAGAAGTTCTTTTGATTTCTGATTAAGTGGATAGATTTTATTTTCAAGTATTACTGTTCCAATAACAATTTTTTTTTTAAATAAGTGTTTCTAAAAGGTTCAGTTGTGCTTTCACAGCAAGAATGAACAGAAATGACCTTTAGATATTGAAGGGAATGTGTCAAGTTTCAGTCTGAAGATATAACCATTCTCATTTCTCCTCTCTCCCCCCTGAGAGGAAGTCCCACCCTACAAAGGATGGTGAAGTGTGTTTAACCTTGGTAAACAGAGGATGCAAGAGAGTAAAACACAAATGGGGGTTGTTTTGTGGCTTTTGGAGCTCATGTCAGGCTAATGACAGCTGGTGACTGATTTCTGGGGACAGCAATTGTAACTCGCATCATACCTGTGCTCGTGACAACAGCTGGCAATAAATGGTATTTATTTTACATACCCCAGCACCACTGGATAGTGGTTGGCTGTTCAATTGCACAGCCACCTTAACCAAATGCTTTAGCATGAAGTACACAACAAAACCACCCATAGGTGATTTTGTAATGCAATGCAATGAACCTGGTAAATTCATAACCTGAAGCTGTTTGAAAGCTGACATGGTTGAAATGGCACATTTTTTTTACTAGAAGGTTGAATCTACTTTCAGTTTGGGAAAGGAAGTATTTGTGGTTTTTTTCTCAAAAAAAAATCTCAAAAGTAGGAAGCCAGAAAATGACCAGCAAAGCTGTCGAGCCCTGTTGCAGCACATTTATTGATCACCCTGCTGCACACACATTTTGTTTTGATTCTGCCCATGCTGGGTTTACAGTGCTACTCACTCCTGTACAAGTTTCTGAAATAGCTGTATGTTTTATGGCCAAATTGACATTTCCTGCTGATTTCAGTGGCACTGGCCCAGCCCCTCCAGGGTCTCCACAACCAGTGGAGTTCGCAGCTTACCTTGAACTCCACTGGCAAAGCTCCCAGTGCACTTCCCATCCCCATCCACCCCATCTCCACAGCACCAGCATCACAGCAGGAGTTGTCTCTGTTGCACAGCTTTTGGAGTTTTAGCAACAAATCATAAATAGGTATGACTATTAGTGCATGAACAGAATGGAAACATTTGATTTTGTCATTAATCACCCTGTTTATATGTTGATGTGGGGGAACAAAACAACGTACTTATTGCTCAGTAATAAGCATCACTGAATCACAATGTTACTGATACCTAATGTTTAATTCGCTCCTTTCAAAGGCTGTTTGTTTAAGTCTTTGTGCATCAATGACTGTTTATGCTTAAGGATATGAAAGTGACAAATTATGGCAGAATGAGTGCTAGAAATCCACTGGGATAATAATGAATGATCTATTACTTTGTGGTTGTGAGGAATTTGTTGAACTCTTCAACTACTCCGAGGCATGCACTGTGTTGTAGACTTCAATTTACATTCACCTAAGTACAATGACTATTAAATTTTCCTGTACAGAATCTCCCTCTCCTTCCTTTTCCGGATGTAAATGAATGCACTCCTCTCTGAATAGAAGTTCTTACCTAGAATAGTTTCTATAGTAGTGACCAAGTTGAGCTACAAGTTAATGTACAACCTACTATTCTTGAACAATCCAGATTTTTCTCTCAATTTAAAACCAATTTTGCTTCATAAACTACATGAAAGATAACATTTCTATGGCATAACATATCATGAAAGTAGGTTTAATGTACTGTTCAACAAAGTTACAGCAGTGGCTGCACTGGAGCACAGGAGTTTCATGAGGCAGAGAATGCTCAGCTCAACAAGATCTGCCTGGCTGCATTTTTTGCAGCTGGGAAGCTGAAAAAGTCACAAAACATCATAGAATAAGTTACATTGGAAGGGGCCTTTAAAGCTCATCAGCTACAGTCAGGATCTGCTGCATCAGGATGTCAGAGGGTGCTGTGTCCTAACAGCAGGGAAATCCTTAAGACGATCAAGCACACATAACCAGGATACATGAAATACCCATATTGTGATAAATAAATTAATTATGATGGGATTTATTGCAGCAAATATTAAATTAGTTAATAATAGAGATGCCTGAAATGCAGCAAAGTGTTACTGAGATGGAGAGCCTTTCACTGGAGGGAGCAGCTAATGGAAAAGCCATGTAATGGTAGAAAGAACTCAGTTACAGACTACGGTCATGGCCGGTCTCTGATGATAATAATAAGATTAAGTGTCAGAATCCTACAACTAAGATGGATTTTTTTCTTTCCCCCCAACAGAAAGAAGGTGGAGAAATGCAATTTCTCATCACTTTTCCCGGCTGGTCCATTACACCAAGAGGAAACCAAGCTTGCATGTCAAGGGGAAGGGTCAGCTCTTTTCTCTGCTTGAGCCAGCAAGCAGGAGCAGCAGTGGCAGTGCTCTCACCAAGCCTGGCTCATGCAGTAATGAATGTGGTGTGTCACTTTTGGGGACTGCACAGTTGACAACCCTGCCTGCAGCTCTGGCTGCTCCTCAAAGCACAGCGAAGGTCACAGTCAGCGACTTCCCATTTCCAGGTCACTGTTGCACAGAAAGCTCCCCTCCAGCAGTATATGCATTTCACACCTAGCTGCTCCTTTTGTCAAGCTGTCATATTTAATTAAAATGCTGACAGCCTTTAAGGATCTCTACAATGTGTAAAAAATACATAAGATCAACACTTTCACACTTCTACCAGCAACTATTCTTTTCCAAAAGTAATTCAATTTGCTACCTCAAGAACTAAAGGTTTTAATTTTTTTTTTTTTTCTTTTTGCTGTTCTTCATAAAAGGCAGAGGAAGAGCCTTCTAATCAGTGCCTTGAACTCCTTTGTGCTGGTCAGCTCTCAGCCAGGACGTTCTCCACCCAGAGAAACTCTCCTGTTGTGCAGAGCTTGGGGTGCTGAGAATTCTCACTGTGCACTCTCTCTCCAGTTCCCCAGTCAGAGAAGGATTCTTTTTCAAACCCACAAGTTCTTCATTTGGCATTAAATCCATAGGTGGTTGAGGCATCTGACTCTCTTTGAGATCTCCAAAAGCCTTAATCCACTTCTGTGGTATTAACTCAAGTGCTTGGTTCCCTGACATTGTTCTTTGGGTGAACCACGAGGTGATGACTTCACCACTGTGTGTAATCACAAACTCTTTCACATCTCTTTCCTCCAGGCACCATAAAACCTCAAAATTATCATCCATTATATATGACATTATATAGCAACCAATTATCATCTCTCTTTATTCCTTTTTTTTTCTTTAAATACAGCACTAAGATGTTATTGTAATCACAAATAATTTATGAGAGCTAAAATTTGTCTCTGCTTTCAAGGAGGTCTGTGAGATGCTAACCTCTACCAGCGCAGGGCTATCAGCACTACAATTCTGTGAGTGTCCCTGCATCAACTCATGCTTTGTTTTGGACATTCATGCACAGCTGTGGGGACTAATAACACCTTGTGATATCGAGTCCCAATGCTCTACCTCAGTAATGCCTGTTAGAATGCACCTCTGACCGTGTAGATGGACAGACAGACATACAAGGCAGGCTGAGAGGAGGAAAGCTCTAATCTCCAGTGTGCCTGGTGGAACACAAGAAGCCAGAGATGGCATCTGAAACAGGCCTGATCCTTGTGAGCCCCAGCAACCACAAGTCCATCTATCCCTGACTCCTGCATCTCCTCATCCATGTGCAAAGTTGTTCAGGTTTAGCTTGCTCAGGCCATCAGCTCGTCTGCTCAGGGGAAACTTATCACCAAAATTATGACAGAAAGCCTCTAAACTCTAATTCAGGCAGAAAGCACTGATGAAATAGGAATATTCATTCCCAGCATGCCCCTCCATGGGGGAGTCAGTAGGAAATCGCTGCCTATGCTGTGTTTCCACTTAGAGAAGAACAAGCATTGTTACAAAAACAGCCTTCCCCACACAATTTGGGAGCCCTCTGGAGGGGTCAGTGCCCAGGCTGTAGGAGGGGATGGGATGGGGCAGGTGGGCCCTCTCCTCCCACCTTCCATTCCTTCAACTCAGACAAGCAACTCCTATTCCCAGCCCCAGCTCCTTTGCTCCACTGGAAACCAAGTGCAAGTAATTTCTGAAGCTGTTCAAGGGAGACACCTAAAAATGGCCAACATGCTCAAAAATAGTATCTTTCAGCAATTCATCTCTATAAAATATGCTCAAGGGAGCATTCTGGGAGAAAATGGATTTTGCTTTGCAAATGTAATGATTCATATCATGATTATCTGTGCATTCATCCAATCACAGCAGAAGAACAATGTCATATTATACATCTGACCAAACACAACTAATCAGTATAGATTGAATAAAATGTGAGATACCCACAGAAGAGTTTTGTTTTCTTTTCTCTTTTTCTTCCAATTCAATCTGTAGATTTACATCAAAGGAGTATAAGACTGGTAAAGAAAATTATGATTTTCTAATGAGGTCTAAAGTAGAAAATCTATAAATTACTCAGGTGTAAGACCTACTTATTCTATAAATACATCTAATATCTATATGCATTTCTATAGACTAAGATAGTAAAATAAAACTAGCTAAAAGGTCTAAAACTCAGGAGGATATACTTAAAAAGTTATTTATATCTGTTAATTTAGAATATAAAATATTATTCAAAATCATATATTGAAATTCTTTAGCATAAATGATGATTGTTTAAAGCTCCAATTGCTGATTTTAACAGCCATGATTTTCTGAAGGTGCATGTGGAAAACTGGGTGCAAATACATTCACATTCATGAAGGAGAAGTTAACAGGAGGTCATTTAAAAGGTCTTTGTGTGGGACCTGAATGAACATGCTTAGAGGGGAAAAAAGATGAAGGAGACCAAGGAATGCTTGGAAATTCCTCCCTATGTGAAATGTTTCAGGGGGCATGTGCCTGCACAGTCTCCTGAGTGCTCCCACACACACGTAGAGTCACGAGAGTTTGGGGTGCTGCACCCAGCAACAGGTCTGCTCAGAGCTGGCTGGGGAGCTGCACCGAGGGCACCCTTGCAGCAGGACACTGCATTCCTAAAAACACAAAATATATTCCTCTGTTCAACCTGCAGGGGCCCAGATCCAGCTCTCACTGATGGCCTAAACTGGATGTGTCACAGCTGAAGTTCTACATGTGTTAGGAATTAGGAAAGCCGAGGCTGCCAGGCGCTTTGGTGGCTTGTCCAGCTGCAGGAGGCTTGGTGCAGGGGCACAGGCAGGTGTGCCAGACGGCATCTGGGCACCTCCCCGGGGCTGCTCCTGCAGGGACTGCATCCACAAAGGCTGCTCCCCCTGGGACTGCAGACTCAGCTCCTACACTTACACAGGGGCTCAGGGAAGGGCTTCACCTTTCCTGGGAAGGATATCTTTTCCCAGACCTGTTTTAGACAGCTTCAGAGCTGCTGCCTGCTCTCTGCTGGTTGGAGCTGGGATGTTTGGCTGCCCCCCTGGCCAGCCCAGTGTCCCGTGCTGTGCTTGTCACATCTGCTTCCTCATTTGCCCAGGAGCAGGCAGGTAATGAAGAGCAGGTTGTTCTCACCCCTCACAGATTTCTGGCTGACATCACAGGAGTTTGCTGCCTGGCAGAGGTCCTGGCATTGCTGTGACAGCCAGCTGGCAAGTGGCACTGACCCACAATGTCCCTGCTCCCAGGGGCTGCACGTCACCCTCCCCACACCTGCCAGCTGGGCTGCAGTGCCCCCAGGCAGAGATGTCCAACCCTGCCCGTTCCAAGCACAATCCTTGGGCAGTGACAGCTCTGCTTGCAGCACCATTTCCTCAGCCTGGACTGTGCAGAGGGATGCTGTTCCAGGAAATGCCCAAAGAGCCTCATGGGAGTCTCTTTGGCCTGTACCCTTGGATGGGGGCTGCTGGCCAAGAAATAATTAAAACACAGGATGTTCAAGATCCTGGAAAGGGAAGGAAAGGAGACCTCTAAGTCATTTTATACACTGTCAGAAATTGGATTTCTGGATGACACCATTGTTTCATCAGGTGATTTTTTTTTTTTCATTTGTTTTGGGTCTTTTAATCATTAATGAGTCTCATAACATGGTCAAGGACCTCATACCATACAGAACCATACTTTGGCATGATTCAAGCATGTGCTCTCAACTATGATTACATAAAAATACACATCAAAAACAACTTTTATTAATCTGCTTTTCTTTTTTTCCTTTTTTGTCTTCCTCTTTTCTCTTGAATATTCTGATGTCTATTCTCAGAATTATTCAGTCATTGAGAATCCCAGAGACGTGACAGAAAGAATTGAAAGTGATTCCTACCTAGCACGTGTCAGGTCATTGTCTGCTACCTGATTTTCAGCTGAGCACGTGTTACTCCCATTTCTCTGTCAAGCTCTGCTTTTTTATCCTCACATCTCAGCAAAAGCCTCTCTTTCCCCTTCTCTCCCACACTGTAGTTCCATCATAAATCTCATCATACACTGAAGTGTCACTGTGTTTATCCAGAACAAGTAAAGCAGGAATATATCACAGCATGCAGAACAGGCTCTGAACTCCTCACTTGTTTATCAAACTGCCTGAAATGCACGGGGAGAGCACGTCGATAGTGCTAAGGTTAATGACATTGATTCATAGCAAGGGGGAACCAGCGCCTACAGTCAAACGATCCTTGGTAATTGTTGTGATAAAGGCGGCAGATGAGCTCTCAAGGTACACGGTGCAGCGCCTCTGTTCAGCTCAGCTCAGAGGAGGGACATCCCTCGGGGTCCTTCTAGAGGAGGGGCAGGTCCTGGAGGGATTGGAGATGTCCAGCGTTGTCACCAGCCTGAGCCATCCTCCCTCCTGTGACACCCGGCAGGGGAAAGCCCACTACTCTCCCCAACAACCCTCTGATGAAGAGATTTGCTCTTGTACCTCCCACCCTGCAAGAGATGAAGCTGAGGACCAGAGTGCAAGCTCCATTTTCTGTGTGGTTTATAACAGAGATCTATGGTGAGGCAAAGAAAAGTTGGCTCCTCAGAAAGAACCATTCTTTAGAACAGATTTGTGTCATCAAGCAGCATGTGGGAATTAACAGCACTCACTGTCACTGTTCAGATAATAATGCTGTCCCTTTCTCTAAATGAATATTCTAGCTATGTGGTTTGTGTCAAAAGGATGAGACTTATTGGAGAAATGATTTTTAACCTGCAGCTTCAAATGCAATGCAGACAAAATTATCACAATTCCCACCAGTGAATGAATGACATCACAGGAGTTGTGTGAGGACAGGTCAGGTACAGGTGAAAGAAGCAGAAGCAGCTTCTGATCTAATGGTTTAAAGTCAACAGGAGGCTACATTCAACAGGGGGAGACTGTTTTAAAATAATAGCACCTAAAAATTGGTGTTCCTAGCTTTCCTCTGCAGAAATACTCACTGAATCACAGGCTGCTTCTACCACAAACTAAGCAAACCACCTGAACTCTTCCTGCCTCAAAGATCATTGCCTTATTTTAGCTGAAATAACAGCTCTGAGTCAGAGATGAGATGAGATTCAAATCTCCTTTGCAGATCCCTTTAAGCTCTGGACTATTAAGTGAAAGGAGAGCAGCTCAGGGCTGCTCTGTGTGACAGAGCACGCTGTGCTGGCCTGCCCCAGAAAATGCCACGCTCACTGAGACAGCCCTGCCACAGTGAAGCTCAGTACTCAGGCAATTGTGTGTGTGATCAAACAGAGATTGAGGCACTTGCTTTTCTGCCAGCAAACTTGCCAAGTGCCTTCAGAGCAGATCTGCTTCCAGCGTGAGGCACGGGAGAGCAGAGCGTGTGCCAGGGAAGGGGACACTGCAACACCCAGTGGCAGCAGCTTTGGGACAGGGTGCAGAAAAATCTCTCATATTCTGACTGTTCTTTGTCTCCTGAAAGTTCTGGGGTTTTCTGGGGTTTTCTGGGGTTTTCTTGGGAACCATTTCTGTGGTTCCCAATCCATCTCCAGATGAGAGAGGCAGTGGCAGTGCAGGGCTGCAGTGCACCCCCTGCGTTGGTTGCAGCCACACTTTCAGGCAAGGTAACCACGGACTGGCTGGCATTTCATTTAGCCAGCCTTACTACTTCAACACCAGCAATCCTGGAGACCCTTCACATAAATAATTTCCATCTTTTAAATTTTGAAAGTTGTATTTTTCAACTGTTTCCACACAGACTGCATAGGAAATATCATTCTGCACAGGACACATGGAGCATCATTGTGACCTTCACTGACATCAATTCAGATGAACTGTTCTCAGAAATAGAATCTCCCTCAGAATATGTATTTGGAGGAGATATCAGTGTCACCCTGATCTGCTCAAAGCCCTAGAAGAAACAGTGAACCTGTGATAAAAGAAAGGCCTTAGTCACACTTTAGGCTTTAAAATGGGATTATTTTTACAGGCATGCTCTCTGCCTCTGAAAACATGAGGAACATCCTTCCTGTGCAGTCCTGCATGAGCCAGTCTGGTTGTGAAGAACAGGCAGGAATTGCTGCTTAATTTCAAGGACAGAAAAGGGAATGGGATTTGGACTTCATTTAACCTGCATCCACACACTGTGCTAAAAGAAGATTTGAGCTCTGGCTGAAAGGGAATAATTAGAAATAATTAATTTCTGCTGCAGATCATTAGCAATTTACAACTCCTACGAGCAAATGAAAGGAAAACCATGGTTCATCAAACTCCTAAAATTAGCCCTAACCAAGTCTCTAACACCAAGGATGGCAGCTCTTCCTGAAAGCTGGAAGGAACAAGAGCCCTCCTGTCCAGCAGCTGCTGGCTGGCTGCAGTCCAGCACAGGGAGAGGGCAGAGCCTGAGTTCCAGCACATCCATGCACTGACTCCCTGGCGCTGGCAGCTGGGAGTCAGAGAGGCTCTGAGGCCTTCAGGTACTCAGCTTTCAATACCTGTGACTTTAAACACCCTCAGTTGCATTCCTGGTGGTTCCCCTTTTTCTCATTAACAATTTTTCAAAGTTAGAAACCAACTCACTACTCCAATGGATTATGTTAAAGCCCTCCAGATTTAGAGCTTTATTTGAGAAAATTAGCTGAAACAAGAGTTTCTGTTCAGCAGGTCTGTAGGAGATATGACCTCAGCTATTTTCTACCTGGTTTAAGGGACTTGAGAGTTTTCTTTCAGACTGTAGAAATGTGATAATTGATACAACTTATTTCCCTGCATAGTCTAACTTCCCTTGGCAGATAGCTCAATTATAATAATAATTTCCTTCATCTGTTACTTAGGGAAAATCCCAAGTAAAAGATAACTACTGTATAAGCACAAAATAGGTTGTATTACTTGAAATTAGGGACTGCCAGGATGCTAGAAACTTCAGCAGAGGGCTTTACTGCAACACTCATTTTGCATCTTGCCAAGATTCTCTTCAATTAAGAATTCATTAACTGAAACCTGGAGCAGGTCTTTAACAGCCTTGCCCTGCCAACAAAATAAACAGTCCACATTTGAAATCCCTTGAAGAAAATTTTCAAGCCAGAAGTTGGCTTGCCTCTTCCCACAGAAACAAGCACATCTCCACCTGAGTCATACCTGGAATTTATTACTCATACTGATTGCACTGAAACTCTTACTGAGGATCTGTTCAAATGGATGGGTATTGTTTAATCAGCTCAGCTACAAGCAAGACACTGAGCTGTGGTGTACAAAACAGACTGAGAGCCAAGTTTGCTACAGCACAGGCTGTCCCCATTCTTCATTGCAGATGTTGCTCTGATTAGGCTGAAACCCAGGACTTTAGACTTTCCTGGGGCTTCTGGAAGTAGGTAGGAAAAGAATTATTTGTCCTTAGCTGAAACCCTCAGGTAAGCAGAGCCTCCCATCCCCTTCCTGTGCAGCTTTGTGGACCAGCCATGACCCAGGTGGTGCAGGGATGCCAGAGCCCAAAGCCTGTGGGAGCAGAGAACAACCCCCTGGGACCCCTCTCACTGCTGAATGGGGTGAAATGCTCAGGACAGGGACGCCCCTGCAGCCCCTCACCAAAGCAGGATCCCATCCTGAAGCCAGGATCTCCAATGCATTTAATGGCAATTAGTACAAACAACAGCAGCATTTCAAAACAGAATCTTCCATATCACCAGTGTTACCTTTTCAAGTGCATTCAGGATAGTCTATGTACTGTGCATATAGCTGAAGAGTTTGAAAGACTACTAAATTAAGAAATGTAATCTATTTCTGCAGGGCTCAGGTTTTAGCTTCAGGTAGGACATATTCATGAGTATAGATCTCCACCCAGGAAAGATAACTTCAACTTTCTGCTTGAACTTTAATGATTGTGAAATGCCAGAAAGCACATTTTGGATTCTAGACTTGCAGATTAAAACACTGTAATCTCTTTACTCCAGCTACTGCACTGTTTTATTGCTATTTATGTATATATTTACAGATACTCAGTATCAATACTTGTGTGGACTGTTAAAATAACTGATTGTTTATGGATATGGTCTGCAATCTGAGGTATTTTTGGCTGAATTCCCAGTCTCCTATATAAAATTCTTCGAGACCCGTGGAAAAAAAATAATTATTCTATTTCAGGTTTCCCATCTGAAACAAGAGTGAGAAAATAATGGAGATAATGCCTCTTTAGACATTCTTTGTCTCACAGAATTACATATAATAACAGAATTACATATAATAAGAGTAACCTCTTTGAGAATGAAGCACTTTTTACAGTCTAAGTTTGTGCAGAGCTAGCAGCCTTGGGGGATCAAGGATAATACTGCAATATAAATGATAATTAATTTATATTTTACTGGGAATTTTTTACGATAAATATATCCAGGACAGCAGTCAATGGGAGATCATGCTATGAATCCCCAAACCAGGTGGAGATCAGCTAATGTAAGCACAAGTATGAGCATTTCTAATTGCAACAAAGCAGCAAACCTGCCTTGCCTATAGTTTTGCTTAGCCAATACAGACCTGCATCTCCAGGACATGGAGCTCTGTGTGCAGGGCTCCCTGCCGAGGCACTGGGAATGGGGCTTGTGCAGGACAGAGCTCCCCAGCTCTCAGGGATCCACACCCAGTGCCAGCAGCCCTGCTCCCAGCTCTGCTGAGCGTGGCTGAAATCACATCTTCCACCTGCATCTGCACAGGGCACAGCCTCCCAAAATCTGCTGGAGAATCACAGAATCAGCTGAATTGGAAGGAACCCACAAGGATCATCAAGTCCAGCTCCTGGCCCTGCACAGGACCACCCCAAGAGTCACCCCATGTGCCCAAGGGCATTGTCCAAATGCTTCTTGAGCTCAGCCAGCCTTGGAGCTGTGACCACTGCCCTGGGAAGCCTGTTCTACTGCCCAACCACCCTCTCTGGATGAAGAACTTTTTTCCAATATGCAACCTCAACCTTCCCTGACACAACTCCAGACCACTCCCTTGGCTCCTGTCACTGTCACCACAGAGCAGAGATCAGTGCCTGCCCCTCCTCTGACCCTCATTAGGAAGTTGTGACTGCAGTGAGGTCTCCCCTCAGCCTCCTCCTCTCCAGGATGAGCTGGCCAAGGCACCTCAGCTGCTGCTCCCACAGCTTCCTCTCCATGTTCATTGCCTTCCTTTGGACACTGTCTGACAGCTTTATCTCCTTCTCAAACTGTGGCACCCAAAACTGCCCCCAGCTCTGGAGGAGAGGCTGTCCCAGTTCAGAGCAGAGCAGGACAATGCCTCCCTTGCCCTGCTGGAGATGCTGTGCCTGATGACCTCAGGACAGGTTGCACCAAAATTCTGCTTTAAAGTCCACTCCTTTGGCAAGAGCAGTTCTGACCTGCCCATTGTGTCAGCTCCACCTGGCACAGCATTCTCTCAGTTGGGGAGCTTTTTGCCCTTTCTCATTATTCCCAGCTTTCCAGCTGCTCTCCTCCCCATACCCTCCCTGAGAGCTATGAAAGGAGCCTCAGCCCACAGCAGCATCCCAGGATTTTCCACAGGCTGTGAGAACACATTGCCCCACCTGTCATCCCTAAAAAGCCTTGGGAGTGTGCTCCGTGCTCTCTGTGGCAGATCTGCTTTATCATTTTTCCTTTCTCTCTAGGGGAAATAAAGGAATGAGGAATCTTTAGAAGGACAGCAGCTCCTGGGTACCCCCAGCTAGCTGTAAGGCAGGGAGCACAGACCGACTGACACCAGGCGAAATGCTTAGAAAACCAACATTAATGGGATTGCTGTGAGCAAAGTCAGCAGCACAAACAGCTCTAGTTGCTCCTGCCACCCTGTGCCACCCCCAGTGCTCTGCTGCACTCACAACCAGCTGTGGCACCTGCAGCACTCCAGGACACAATCAGGACACACACCTGCCTACCAACAGCGTTTACATCTGCTGAGCATTTTGTGATGTGTTATCCGCATGCATTACACAGCCTTAGGCATGGCTGTGCTCTCCTTTCAGCATTTTCCATGGAGATTTTATTTTTCCATTTTCATTTTACTTATTACTATTATATTGGTTCCTAGAGCAACAAAAATAATTTGGCAGAGTCTGTGAGTCTGTAAGCTCCTACAAAACCTGAAGCCAACTCTACCACAGTGAAAGAAAATGGTCTTTGTATCCACACCAATTTTATCATCAAAAAAACCCCCACATTGTATCATATTAAGTCTTTTCTATTGTATTAATCTTTTGCTTCACATATTTTAAAATATTCCTAAAAACATTTTAATTTAAAGTTATATAAACCCTGTAAGTCAATACATTATTTTAAATGCTGAGACTAGAGTTTTGAATCTTTCAAAAATAGAAAAACAAAATTACTGATGTCAGAAAGTACTAGCAAAACATTATATTGTTGTCAAGGTTGCATATTTCGTGGAAAAGTTTCATGTAAAAAGCTTTACTCAGCCCTCTGCCTTCATGAATTTTCCCTTTACAGTCTTATAGATGTATATCCTTCATGTTACCCTCCCACAGAAAGTGTCTGTTAATGGGGTCACTGCTACAGATGAGGAAGACAAAATTAGATCTGTCTCAAAATTAAATATTTCATTCTTTTTGTTTACCTCCATCAGCCTTATG
This sequence comes from Fringilla coelebs, assembly GCF_963513975.1. Classification (NCBI taxonomy): domain Eukaryota; kingdom Metazoa; phylum Chordata; class Aves; order Passeriformes; family Fringillidae; genus Fringilla; species Fringilla coelebs. Next base: position 9,261,262 of record NC_140066.1, read on the forward strand.
TAAGCATTTCTATTCTGCATCCACAAACTCTTCTGAATTCCTTTTCCTGATTTGTATCCATTTCACTCTCCTACAGCAAGGATACTGTCTTTCCTCAAATATTACCTCTGCTAACACATACTAAAGAAACTATTTGAACAGTGTCTAGGTTGTGCAGAATAAAGGAATTATGAGCTAAGTCTCCAAGGAGGGCCTGGAGCTACAGAGCCCATGGCAGAGTCTGTTGGGCAAAACTTCCTCTCAGAGGGAACAGAAGCAATGAAGCTCACTTGGATCACCACCTTCATTTTGCTACATCCTTCCTTCAGCCTCACCAATAGCTAAAACACCCCCTCTTGTGCCACCTCACCTGGCAGCTGAGCTCAGGCCACCAGAGGCTCGTTGGTGTTTTTAAGGCTGAGGATGCAGTGGCTCATGTGACATTTGAAGTCACATCATTTTTCTCAATCGCCTTACGAAGCGACATGATCCAAAACTGATTTTAGAGTTTTGAAATCAGATTCTTTATAATAATTGTTTGATGAACAACATGAAGCAAAATTGATTTTACAGTGTCAGAGACTGATTTATTCAGCAGTGCATAAGCCATCACCCAGTGCCTGCAGCCTGCAGTTAGCTGGCACTTTTGAATGTCCTTTCCAAGCCCTTCTTGCATCCACTTGAATATGATTACAAGTGCTACGTACAAATCAATTCGCCTAATTATGATTAAAGGTTTTGAAAGAAACCCTTCTGAAGTGACTCAATCCCTCCATAAGTGAGAGGAGAAAGGGCAGCAGAAGAAAGAGTTAAAGTGGCAGCAAAAAGTTCACATCAGCACAGCTACTGCTCTGCAATAAACAGGGACACTCGAGGATTTCCTGCCGGAGTGTGACAGAGCAGATGTTTTCTCATCCGTACCCACGGTTGCACAACTTGCTTTTCAGAGCAGGACACTTGGCCTGGAGACTCAGGGCACGTTTTGGATCCCCACCTAAACCCCACGGCCCTCAGAGGTTTTCTGGCCATTAATTACAGAGGCTGTGAGCATGGAACAGCTTCTCCTGTGCAACACGTCGGAATACAGACTGACGCTGGATCAAACCCCTTTTGCTCAGCACTGTAAGAGCATTTCTGTCCAAGCCAATGTAACTCATGAGACAATCCCTTCATTATACCAAAAGTGCTAAAAAATTCATTTAAGTATCTGTTACTCTGCTTTTTTCATACTGGTTTAAATTAAGTGACTTTTATCAAGTTGTATCAGATTTGCAGCACACTAATTATTAGTAATAACCATATTACCATAACGTTTTGGTAAGTCCTAAGTAACCCCTTTGTTTTCTGCATATACTAATTTTAAAATTCTGATTTAAATATATAAATAACGCCAGAAAGCAATCAAGATTTCTTCACTGCATGCTTCTCACAGGATAATTTTCTCATGCATATGCATTAAGACCAAAAGATGTGTTCTGCATACTGACAGCAGCTACACAGCTCGGTGTTCTTGGGTGCTGTGATAGGTCAATATGATTTCATCTTGAGAAACTGAGCACTGTTATTTTTTTAACCAAAAAAAAAAAAATCATTTGCTTTGGTAAGTCCACTTTCTTATCAAAATTACAAACAGCAAAGTATCTCCATGTTAAAAAAATCACCAATACCTCACAGAAGATGAATGTGTCTTTCCCTCCTTTCTCTTCTTTATCTGCCATTAAATTATATTCACACTTCTGGCACTACACTCCACTAAGTCCCATCACAAGAGAAAAATCATGGTGCGTTACTGAATATAGAATCTGAGGATGGCACAGACAAATGCAAGGTACTTAAATCATCTCCCCAGAGGAAACACAGTGGTAATTCAGAATTAAAATATTTTTTTCATTTGCTACTGGAATTTATCAGGTTTTGATTTGCAGCTGAAAACAAAAAATATTTTCGACTGAAGGTTTTACAGAAAGCTCCTCATGTTCCAGTAGTCACTTCTATTGATGATACAAACACCAGCTGAGAAGTATTTGTAACAGCTGAAGGATATGCACAAGCTTGCAGTATTTCTGGAAGAGAAACTTTAATTTCAGAAGAAGTCATTAATAAAAAACTTTATTATATCCCATCTGTGATTCATGGTATGCAGGCTACAGCCAAACAGAGATATACAGGTAAGGGGAGAGTTCAGTTTCTATCACAGAGGTGATTGCTAATAAATAAACATGGTTTCTATCAAACACTGAAAGAACTAGTCTCCTTGCACCACTATCCTTAATAACTTACTGAGAGTGACAATAAAGATGATCTTGTTATTTTTTCCAGTATCTTGATGTTCACCTCAGGGCACTTCTTTCATGAGGTTGTGTTTTAAAAGCAAGTACTCCTTGTCAGCAACGACTTAGTGAGCTAGGCCTGATTTTAGGAAAGGACCAGGCATTCTTTAGTGGACTGGGAGGTTTTGGTTTTTTCTGAAAAATAATTTAATAATACCAAATTTCACTAAACATTATTGTTTGTGGTTGTGGAAATGTCTTAGCCTGTATATCCTGCCAGCAGGATATACAGTGAATGCACTCACCCACCCACATGATGCACACTACCATCACACAGAATAGAACAGCTTCAGCAGACAAATTTGGTTCCAGCACAGGTTTTTACAGAGCTGGCCAGCAGGAGAGTTCACACAGGGGCAGCTGCCCAGATTGCCCTGACAGAGGAGGGAGGGCTCTCACTGCACAAGGTCCCTCATTTCATACAGGACCTGGCCCTGTGAACACAGCTTGGCATTTCTCAGAGCAGGAACTGAAGGAGAAGTAAGGACTTTTGTGGGGTTTGCAGGTCCTGATAGTCCTTGGGCTCCAGCTGCCTGGCCTGTAGGGTTTTTCTAGGTGTACTTTGAAGAAAAACTGTGTAATAAGGGAATTTTGCCAAGAGAACCACAATCAGTAACACAACTAAAAGTAGTCCGTGGTTCCTTTATGTTTTGGGCTCTGTCACATAGAATGCCATTAGAGACAAGATATTTCCCCCCTGTGGATCCAATCTTTGCATTATTTAGAGGAGTGTTTTGTTGCAAATAAGGAGGCAAAAGCAGTGCAAGATAAAGGATGAGGTTTGCTTGGAGGTGAACCTGTGCATGATCTCTGCCCAGGACACCAGCAGAAAGTTCCAGGAAAACTCACCTCCCCCATCCTTCATTCCCAGAGAGCCACAAATTACAAAGTTATGATTCAAATGATATTTCCCACAGCCATTTATAAAAAAATTAAATATGCAAAGGACCAAATTTAAAAAAAAACCCACAAAATTAACAGGATGGCCACTTGGCTGCTGCAAGTGGTACCCTTATTACTGACCTTCAGAGGAGGTGGGGAGGAAAGGCAAGGAGGTAAAAATTAATAACCCTCCTTGCAGACAGCAGAGAGCCGTCACAAGTTATGCAACCTAGGAATTTTTATCCACTCCCCCCGTTCCAGAAAGACATAATTAATTTACAGTCTTTTTAACCTGCAAATGACACTTGTGCATTTGGAGGACTGACAATCAACTTCCCAGGCTGGCAGCAGGGTGCAGAAGTCTGAGTGTTGCAGCATTCATGTGGATGCATTGAAAAATATAATTGATGGGACCTCCTACCTTGTTAAGTGCGGTAGCTATAACTCCACACAAGGTATGAGGGATACACACATTTCCTTGGCAGAGAGTATCAAAAAAAAATAAATTAAACAGTCCTTTAAAATACTGCCTTCAGGAAGATTTAACATAATGCTTGCATCTCTCTGTTTTTACTCACAGGATGTGGTGGTGTGGACATATACAAACTGTCTGGGGCACAATTTTATCTGCTTCAGATTGCAGTAAAATTGGGACATGATGTACACAGTTTCTGCTAGAAACACTGTAAATTACAAAGGTTAATGATAGTTCTGTGAGGGAAAGAAAAGACTAGAAACAGTAGATGCGTGTGTATATTTGTATAATAATTCAAGGAACCACAGGGGACAAGGTCTCCTTTGCTGAAAAATTGTTTGAATAAAATGAGCCCACTTTAACAAGATTGTAAATACCAGGCACCATTTTCAACACCTAGAATACCCAGAAAACAGCCTTAAACTTAGAAACCTCTTCAACTCTCATGACAAGTGCACTCAGGGCTCTATGGACAACCCTTAGGAGTTAGAACTGCCAGTCTGAAGAGGGGGAGAGCCTTACAAAGGCTTAGGCTTCTGTTTTATTGAGCCAGGCATTTTTGGTGACCCTCCTGGGTTACTGAAGTAGCATTACAGCATTCTAGTTAGCAAATATCCCCAGGGCTTTTGTTAATGGAGGGCATGTTCACCAGGAGGTTTGTCTTCAGTCAGAATCTGCAGTCTTGTCAGGAGGCCCCACACAACTACCAGGAATTCTACAAACAGCAAATTCCTTACAGCTGCACATTTCCATCCCCATATCCCACTCCTTTTGATCTCCTCTAGAGCCTGGCCTTGCACCCAGCATCCCAGGGTGGTGAATACCAGGCACTCCAAGAGAACAGCCTCAAGGTCAGGTTTTGCTCAATAGCAAATAAAAAGAGGCGGTGCCATTCAGCTCCTTTAACAAAAACCTTCTTCCCCTTACCCAGGCTGAAAAGCTTCCTTTGTTTACTGGGCAAGGAAGACCTTTTGTACATGTGCAAGAGTACATGTGCAGCCAGCCCTCCTTCTACCAGTTCTGCCAAAGGGTCCCTTCCCCTTCACACCCTTTTGCAGTTTCATGTAAGGAGTCGGCAGTACCACGGGGCTAAAGGAACAATATTCTAAAGGAACACTATTCTCTTCTGCTTTGTGATTTTCCTCACCATGTCAGAGGAAGAGCCTCTGCCTAAGAAATGTCCAGGAGAGGCAGGCAGGAGAGACACCCACCCTGCTCTAGCTGGGAGAATATGCACAGTAGATGCTTTTCAAAAAAAAAGTTAGAGAAGCAACTTAAGCCTGATAAATATCTGCTTTAAAGTGGTAGAGAAATGATATAAGTGGTAATCAATTTATTACTTCCCAGCTCTAGTACTTTAAAAGCTTTTTTGGTTGTGAAATGTGAGGTTAGTCAGGAGTTAATTTTATTTCTTGAGCAGCACAGCAAATATGAGCCTGCCTTCTGGGGGTGGCAGCCCTCCTCTTTTGAGGGAGCAGCAGATGCCCTCGGGGCACTTTGTCATGTGATATGTTCCACAGAGCTAAAAATAGGGAATTGTGTCACACTGGATTTATGAGAGATCACTTTCTCTGAGTGCAGACAGCCAGATTTTGGATCTATTTAGTTGCTCCAACTGCACAGAAGTGTTCCCTCCTGAGCACCTTCAGAGGCCATAAACAAGTCCAGTGTAATACAACTGTAGTGATGGAACTGTCCCACTGCCACCCACTGGGACTAAGAAAACCCAAAAGAAACCACCTGACAAACAAAAAAGCAAAACAACATCCTAAATACAAAACTAAAGGGAGAATGAGGGTCAATCTGCAAGAATATGCAGCAAATGTCACAAGCACCACTTTCAGATCCAAAACGACACATGACCCCAGACATTTCAAAAAGTGATATCGGTCCTATCAGTTCAAAACCAGAACACACTTGCTTTGGTCTTGGTGTTTTTTATCAGCCCCCCTTCAGCTAATCACTTTTCTTTCGATCACAGCTGAATTTGGTCTCTATTTTAATCCTTTCCTAAGAGGATCTACAAAGATCTGCCATGCCCTGTTTATCTCTCCACTCCAAGAGCAGCAGACATGACAGTGGGGTATAAAAGTTTTATTGGCCTGTATTTTGGCTGACCAAATTACTCATGAGCAGTGAACTCATGAATAAGTTATGAAAGTCATTACTACAAGTGCCAATAAAACCTTTTTTATATGGGATTGCCGTATATTCTACATATGCAACTTATTTTACAGGACAGGCAAAACTCTGTATAAGACACTTTTTAGAGAGTCTTAAAAAATTTTATGGGGACCATTTCTTCTATCCTTGCAACTGCAAACCAGGATTTAATTAAAAAAAGCCATGCTGTACTGTGCTCAGAGGTACAGAAAATTTAAAACATCTCTAAAACTTATTGCTGTCAGCTTTTACTTTCTCAGAACTCACAACCCACTGGAATCTGAAGGAAGTCTGTCACCCTGGAAAATCATAATTTTCATTTTTCTATAGGTGAAAAATTTCTGGAAACAATTCTGGATGGTCATGTAGTTAGAAACCTTATGTTTATCAAAAATCCAGGATCAAATATGGTATATTCTGAACATTAATCATTCCAGTTTTCTAATGGAGGACAAATTCCAAAAGGAAGAGAGGGACATGTTAGGTTAAACTAGTTTTATCAGAAAAATACCAACTATCTGATGGCACTTAAAAAGAAAATAACCAAATCCTGAGAGGATGAGTCAGGAGAGTGTTAATGAGAATATCTGTGTTGCTCCATTTTCATTTACCCTACAGCTACAGGACAACAAGAGGGGAAGAAGGGCAAGAAGGATGAGTGTGTACAGGTACTTGTTTTTTCCCCCAAGATTTACAAACCAGTCTACTTTTAGTCAACAAAGTTGTGATAAAAAGATGCTTCTTGATACATGAACCTGTTCAGAATTCTTCTCAGAATTAAATGCTTGCAGGTATTTTTTTCCTTGCTGAAATGTCACACAAAGGCTCAAATCCCCAGGAGTTGGTAATTGGCATTGTTCTCAGGGAAGCTGTGGGCACAAAGGGTGCAATTAAATATAAATATAGACAAATAGAGGTTTTTCCATCTGAATGGGTTGTCTGCATTTTTTTTTTCTTCAGTAAGAAATAAAACTAAGAATTTATCAGCACCCAAGATAGACTAGTCTGAAGTAAACAATGTGAGCTCTGAAAGTGTTTTCTTTCCCTCAGCAGCAGAGGCTCTCTCCACAGTGCTCCACCACCTTTTTGGCATTTGCAGGCACAGAGGTGAATCCAGCCCCCAGACTCCAATCCTGGCTGCCAGCTTCTCCACCAGTTTGCTCCACACACCACCATTTACACACATGTAAAATTAGCATCAAAGACTCTTAAACTTGGTAGCATCATTAACTCAGATCCTGCCAGGTCTGCGCCTGCAGAGCTCACATCAGCAGTTAATTTGTCTGGGATTTTCTTTCCAGCACTCAGTCAATGACAGGGTTTCTGCTGCTGCTGGATCTGCAGCGTGGAGCACATTTTGATGTGTTTGCTAGTTATGTAAAGATATTTCCTGGTGACTTTTTTCAGTTATCAGCTGCAGTACTGTAATACCCTTTGCTCGCCTATGTTGATTTCTGAAGTGATTTGCCACTGCTGTCAAAATACCAACATATCAAAGAGCAAGAGTGTAGGCATCAGCAGTCCTTGTTGATTGCTGGTTCTGTGTCCCCAGTGTAATTCCTTCCCAAGAAGTTTACAGGCACAATTTACTTAAGCTATCAGTACTCATCTTTTGTCTTGCTACCTTTCAAACTCTGAGATGTCAGCTGGACTCTTGTGCCCTTGGCCAGGAGACTTTAAAAATGCATCACACACAGCCAGTGGGGGAAAGCAAAGAAGTGCCAGCCATGTGCCATGCTCCTGCTGTTCTCCTGACTGCTGCATGGGGCAAAACCTCCATCCTCCCGCCAGAGATCCCAGGGTCCTGCTGCAGGAGGGGCTCCTCATGAAGCGAGGCAGGGAAGACACAACAGGAAATAAAGGAATGGCACAATGTATTCAACAGCTGAAGGAATAAAAGCCCTGGTAAAGCACTCCCTATGCCCAGGCAATTCAACCCTAGGAAAACTGGGCTGCTGCCTAAAGAGTCAGCAGTGACATCCTCCCTCAAAGTGGTGGGAAATGCTCAGTTCACAGCAGGGACATGTGGGGAGGGGACATTTTACACTAGGATTTAGTCTGCACTAATGGGGCTGTACTCTCTGTCTTACTGGCGCAGACTGAAAGCTGCTGGACAGTCATGAGTACGCTCGGATGGATCTTGAGTCACCCTCATGTAAATTCAGTGTTATGTCCTTTATGTTTGCAATAGGGGGCAGTTTGGGATTCACAGGCCAGCGAAACACAACATCCAAGCTGTGGACACATGGAGCAATTAAATATTATTTTCATAATGGCTGGTCCCACCAGACTCTACTGAAAATGTGATCTCTAATCCTGACTTCTTTTCCCAACCTGCCACCTTGTAGCCTGTGCTTTGCCTCTTGATCTCCATCATGTGTCAGAGGAGATGGCCTCACTTCACCCCACAAGCAAGCGGGTTGACTGCTTTAGGAATTTCCTTTTATGTCCAGTTAAAGTGAAATGACAGGGAACTGCACATCAAGGGAACAGAGCGGAGCACTGATGGTGCTGAACTGCAAAAGCTGGAAGCACTTGGGAAGAGGGCTCCTTCAAGCATCTGTCACAGCAAGCTCTTATCTACAACTCAGGTACTTACATCTAAACTTGGCAAAGGAGGGGAAGGAAAGCAACATGAAACATCTGAGTTAGAGAGCTTTAGCAGAAGTTAAAGGAGGAGGTACAAAAATTGTTGGTGGGAAAGAAAGAACAGTAGGCAATTGGAGAACTGTGGAAAAGAACATTTACACTAGCTGAGAAACAAATCAAAAAAGCTTGTTTCTAAAATGCACCAAAATAAAAAAAAAAAAAAACACACAAACTAAAAACAACAGCAATAAAACCTCTCAAAAAACCCACAAAACAAAGCACTCCCCAAAAAGCAACAAAACAACAAGCTATGCTTGAGAAAATAATGTTTAGAACTATATGATGGGACTTAAAAATATCTGGACATCCTAAATATTAGGCATTTTCTCCAAAATCTGACTGATATTTGGGATGATGTCTTGCTCTCTAAGTCCTGAACCCACTCACTTCAATAACCCAATAAAAAAGACGTGCAAGACAGACAACTTTCTTCTTTTATGTGCATTGTTCTGCAGCCTCATCCATACCTGCTGTTTGTTTTGTTCTGTTTAGGTGTGGTTGTACCTGGTTTAGCAAAGCCCAGCCTGGCCCAGCAGATCCAGTGCAAAGCTGAGCAGACACCAAAGCAGAAGCTCAGCACCAATTGACTCTCCCTGGACTCAAAGTTCAAAGCCAAGCTACACATAACCTGTGCCCCACACATTGCCATTGTGTTTTGCAGTCCTAAAATGCTGTTTTGTTTCTCCCTCCCAGTTTTACTTGCACTGATCTGACATGCAGCCATAAAAATGGAAAGTTAATTGGAGGATGCAGAAAGAATGTTAACATTTTACTTATGCCATATTTTATTTATATACCCAAAATAACTTCCACATATAGGTGTTGCTGTAAACACTAGCTATATTTATGCCAATTATTCTGACTGACTCACTGATTTTTTTTAAGGTAATTATTCACACGTTTAACATTTCCCTGAACTTTTCTAAAATCCAAGGAAGTCCTGCCAGTCACAGCAGGGGTAGCCACTACTTTGCTTGAAAGGAAAAGATACTGAGGAACCAGGACTTCAGTAACAAAAAGGAAAAGTTGTAACAATAAAGAAGAATCAATATCAGACAGATGAACCTGATCCAGCTTTTGATCATAATCTGTGGTCAGTCTTAAGCGATGTGTTTTGGGAACAGTACTTCAGCGATCTCTGCATTCCTTCTCAAAACATAAAAAACTCAGAAAAACACAAATATTCTCCCAGGAGGCAGTACTGAAAATACCCGTGATACACTCCCTATGCAGGGCAGCAGTTTCAGACTCCACAAAGGTTCTTCCAGCCCCTGGGGCTGAGGCAGGCATGGTGGGCAGCAGCTCTGCCTGATGTTTCTTCAGCAACCAGCCTGTGCTTGCTTCTGCCCTAAATCTGGAGCACTTTGCTCATCCCTCCCAAGGGACTGCAGCTCTCTCCCCAGAAAACCAGACTGAGCCACACTCGGGCACAGCCCCCCAAGGCACTTCATTTGTGAGAGGGCACATGCAGGCACACGCAGCAGAATCTAATCTCAGTTCAGTCCAGGGTTTCCTCAAGTCTGGAAAGGCCAAGGAGTTATTGCAGATAAGGCACGTTATCTGTGAGAGCTCATGGAGAGCGGACACGGACCTGCTGCATCCCAGCTGCTGCTCTGATCCCCCAGCCCAGCTCTGCCCTGACCCTGCTGAAGGCAGCGCTGCCCAGCTCAGCCCCAGGCTGGCACTCGGAGCCCTGAATCCCAGCCACCACATCCTGATGCATATGTGCAGCATCCCAGCCTGTGCAACAGATGGCTGGGAACAGCTGGCCCTGAAACACTCTGAGAAACATGAACGAGCACCAGAAGGGAAACAGAGATTCCCAGGGACTTCCTCCTCAGCCAAGGGCTGAGTTACTGCCTGATCTTCCAAGAGCCAGATAGCAGGCAAGCTCCTCTGCTCTCCCACAGAAACTCCTTGAAGAGTGGTCAGTGCTACAAAGCTGTATAAATGGTGAACAGACTTTGCAAAGTGTGTTCAAGGGAAAATGCAAACCACAAAACAAGGGAATTTAAAACCACCACTTTTTTCCACTCAAAATATGATTGCAATTCAAAACTGGCTTACAGTCCAGTACAAAGTGACATAAACCTTGAAAGATGTGCCTGAAACATCACCCTGAAGAATATATTCACTGACTTCCTTAGCAGAAATATCTTTTATCAAACATTGTATCAACAAAACTAGACACATTTACAAGATTAAACTCAAAGTGATTTTGAATCATCTTCTCAAAAGACAAAAAGATGAAAGGAGAAGAGAAAAAGCTAAAATACACCTGTGATAGAAGTACTGTACTTATTTTTTACAGGGTTATGTTTCTGTATGCCTGAGAAAAATATGAAGTTAAACCAATGTTTAAGAGAGGCAGACGTTTGCCAGGCCAGCCTGGCTGGGTCACTTCATGCCTCTGGTGACACGCAGGGAATGGCACCTCTGAAACCCCCGAGGATGGAGTCCCTGCAGAAGGGGCTCTGCAGCAGCAGCTTGGGACAGCAGAGCAGAGCAAGGCTCCACATGCAGGAGCACCTTCTGTTCCGTGTGCACTGGGGCTTCAGGGGGTTCCTAGCCCCACTGAAGCACAGCAGCAGGCTGGGCTGGGGGCAGGGGCTGGCAGCAATGCTCTGCCAGAGGTGCTGGCTCCTGGCGCTGACACAAGCAGGGTGGGTGGTTGGGCAGATGGGCAAGTGCACCAGGCTGCCAGAGGGGAGAGCTGAGGCAGGAACTCTCTCACAGACCTTCCTGCAGCTCTCTGGATTTCAGCAGGGGTCAATTCAGCTCGGGTAGGGTGGCAGGAGTGCTAGAAATAGTGACCTGCTTAGAGCAGGAGAGGAGTCTGCCCGGCAGTGGGGCTCTCCCAGCCTCGGGAGTTCAGCACAGTTAGTGAGGTCCTTAGGCAGGCAGAGCTGTGGGAAGAACCCCAGGCCAAAGTCTCATGCTGGTGTGGCTTGGGTGGATGAAATCTGCTCACCTAATATAGAATCATAAAGGCTGGAAAAGAATTCTCAGGTCTCCAAGTCCAGCTGTTAAACCTGCACAGACACGTTGGCCATTAAACCGTGACCCAGGTGCCACGTCCACCTGCCTTATGAACAGGGGAAGTGATGCCACCACTTCCCTGAGCATCCTGTTCCTTTTCAGAGAAGAAATTTCCCCTAATTTCCAATCTAAACATCCCTTGGCACAACTTGAGTCCATTTCCTCTCCTCTACTACTGACAGTGACCTCGACCTGTGGTAGTCCTAGAGAGCAATAGGGTCCCACTAAAGGTCCCCTGCAGGCAGGAGAAAAGGAGGCACAAAAGGAACAAATGGAGGCAGATTTCCTGCATTTTAGTGCATTTCTTTCTTTGACACTCTGCTTTTCTTCCTCTAACCCTTCAATTAACAAATGTGGAGTAGAGAAGTCCTTTATGCTGCTACCTCACTTGTATTTATGGCTAATACCAATTTGGGGTTGGTTGACTGTTTTCAACAGAAATCCCTAGAAATGGAATCTTACTCATGTTACAGAAAGTTGACAGACAATGAATGCTTCCTCATCTATTAAAAAATACACATTTAGCAGCTAACATAGGTGATTTCCTAAACACAACAGCCAGTACATTGAGTGAGGTGAGCACGCCTCACACCTGTGAAGAGATTTGCTGATAAACAGTGATGCACTAAGAGTTTCTGTTATATGCTTTTTGATAAAATTTTAAGCAACAGACTGGGATGTTTTTCTCCTAAACAAGGCTTGGACACCTCTCCAACAGCTGAGAGGCCACAGAGAGCTGAGAAAGCAAAGGGTCAGGCTGTTTAGCTTCCAACAAGCTCCTTGAAAGCTCTTGAAATTTCATTTCCTTTCAAGGAGAACATTCAGTGGGAAAGAGATTGACTTTTCTGCCCGGCTCGTACTGCCAGCTCTGCCACCAACCCTGCTGAGAGACCTTTTGCAAGGCTTTGTTTCCCTAGGTCCTCTCTGACTCTTCACAAGTTTTTCTTATTTAGGAACAAGTTCTTCAGGAGGCTCCTTCTCACCACATATTTTTGCAAGTCTTGGAACAACTCATCTTGAATCTCTAGATGATGTCAAATAACACAACTGTGACACTGCAGTGTTGAGAGCAAGACCCAGGCAAGGCTGTATCTGCCAGGAACTCTGCCCAGCAGCAGCTGCACTGCCCTGGCTGGGGCCAGGTCTCAGCACAAGCCCTTCCCCATGCCTGAGGAGCTCTTGCTTTGCAGACACAGAGCAAACACGCTCTGGGGTGGTGTCAGCACTTAACCAAGCAGCAGAAGAGAGGAAATGGCTGCCAGCCAAAGTCTTCCAAGCTTGCAAGGCACCTCAGAGGCACATTTCCAGAGACAAGTCCTTCCCTTCAGCTTCCCATGGTTGCACTTGTTAATTATGCCATTTATTTCTGTGGAGGGTACACCAGTAACCTGTGCATCTTCTGCAATTACATGAACGTGCTTGGTTGTATACTAATAGCTCTTCTTCAGAAATTTGTGCAAGGGTGACAACCCCCTTCCCCCCAAGAAAACAAAACACCTATGACAAAGTCAAAACTATTGCTCTGAGTTGCATCTAACACTGGATGCAGAAAAGCACAGTGGACCTAATTTGGCTTCATCTTGTGCATGATCAAGCTGCCTTAATTTTGGCAGAAATTAGCCCAATGCTGGGAATGCTGGAGCCTGCCACTGGGCATGAACAGCCCTGGGCAAGAACCTGAGACCCACGTCGCACTTCTGCACCTGACAAAGGCAGGAGGAGCACATCCTTCACTTCCTTGCAGAAGGCACACACAGAAAGACACAGCCCTGTTTAAAGGAAAATTAATGGTGCCTTTTATCCCCACCACCAGTTCTGTGGTTGTTTGAAGAGCAGATGGCAGTGCTGTGTGCAGCAGCAGCCCTGCTCCCAGCCAGGGCCTTTGGAAGCACGTGGCAAGGGATGCCTGCAAGGATAAGGCAGACAGCTGTCCCTTAGTGCAATAGGATTGCTGCTCTCCCTTGTCCTGTCCTGACCAGCCCTCTCCCCACCCTCCTATTAGACATAAAAGCAATGAGGTCTTATGTAACAAAGCTAAGTAATTTTTTACTCTTTTTTGTTAATAGGACTTCTAGAAGAACCATTCACTTAGACAAAGTTCTGCTTCAGTAATGGGGACATGTGAACAATATTCCTTTAAGCACTCTTGTCTCTGCTAAGAGCACTGGTGTGCGATTTCTGTACCTTCAAATAGCCTTTCCTGAACCAGAGGGAAAGAAAATAATCTCATTTCCATTACAACTGCTTTTTTTTTTTTTAACTTAAAATGCAGCCTATATTGTTCATGCAGTGCTTCTGAGAAAGTAAACATGTTAGCAATGCCTTTCGTGCTGCAAAGGCAACTAAGGGAGGATGGATAGCTTATAAACAATCCAACAATAAACATCTTCTACTGCAAAAATGTCTAATTGCAGTCTTTGTAGATAGTCCCTGTATTCACTGAAATCTGAAAAAGCCAGAAGCAGCAAATGCCTTCTGCAACTCATGTTCCCCTTTTCTTCATTCTCTGAGCAAACTTTAGGAAATCTTCACCTGGGCATCTTTTTCCCCTCATAATTTGTGTGACCCAGTGTGTATCTTCCAGAACTCATGAAATTCAACAAAGTCTGACTGGACAAGTTTCAAACTATTTGAACATGAGTCTCAGACAGAAATGCAAAAGAGAAAAAGCTATGGAAGTTTAATACTTGCTCTTGCAGCATTTCCCTAGGCAATTCTTCATTTGCCCACTGTTGCACTCACACATCTATCATCAAATATTTTCACTGTGTGATCAACAATCTATGAATGAGGTGACTTGTTCTGCCTGCTTGCCCCCCTGCTGTATTTTAACAAAAGCAGAGATTTGCAGAGGCAACCCACAGTGCTAAATGCCTTCACTTCTTTCAGCTTTCCACCGTGGAAAGGATCTAAGCCAGACATCATGGAAATGCATGTTACCATTTGTCCTTTGTGCATGTTCTGAAATGTCCTTGCTTGCCAAGATCCCTGGATTATTTGCCATCTTCTGGCTGCTGCTCATCTGCTGTTTTTGACCACTCATTGTACTGAAGCCCTTGCAGTGATTCCTGCAAGGCTGCTTTATCAGTCCTTTTACAGGACTACTTTGTGTGCTGGACGCTTTCTTATAAGTTCTTAACTGTACAGATTCCACATTTCACTAATTTATGACTGAAATCCAGGAGGAAACATATAATTTCACAAAGCCCCAAATTCCCTTGATTTTTAACTTTTGGGTGGTCCTTGACACCAACACCAACCAATACCTCTGACATTGGCTGGGAATGCAGCATAGCTACTCTGTGTGGTGGTAAATGTTCTCTTATCACTACATTAAACTTTCTGAAGGGGTTTGTGCTCTAATCATAAGAAAGAAATGAGCTTGGACTCAGTTGGGGACCAAGCTGGGGACCTGCAAGACAAACAAGTAGCATGGCAACCTCTTTTCCAATGCATTCCAACTACAGAACACCTACAGGGCTGAAATGGCAATCTGAAGCCTGTTTTGTTTTTTTTTTTTCCCATCACTGCAAATTTCCCCATGACTTCTTTTAAATACATTCCTTACTATAGCAACAATTATTTTTTATGCTTTTCACAATAACTGAGAAAATCACTGCCATTCATTCCCTTTGTGGGAGCTGCACAAGTGGGAAATATTGATTTCTCTGCATATTGTTCTGCTTGGCATTACTGCTTGGCATGCTTCTGCTTTCATCTCTCATCCCCACTGTACTCTGCATTTCTAGTAGTCGAGCACTACTGAGCATTGTCATAGCTACATAATCACATTTAGCTCCAAATAAACTTTTTGTACATCTGGAAAGAGTGACTGCTTTTAGTAATGCATGTTATTTACCACAAGCCTGAGTTGGCTGAAAATATCAAATGTATAGGATTATAAACATCTTTTGTTGAGCTTTGCAAAAAAAAATGAAGCTGAAATTATTAACTTCTGACACACATACCACTCAGAGTAAGGTAGATCATAGAAGAGAGGAAAAAAAGCTACTAAAACCTTGACCAGCTGTCCTCCCACCTGCTTTGTCTTCCCAGGCAGATTCATTACATGGTTTTATTTGCTCAATAACATTCTGAGTCACTGGGCACAGGGCAGTGCACTTTGGACCCTACAAAAGCTCTGCTGTCACCTCTGAAGCCAACATCCTGGCTGCCCTCTCTTCCCCACTGAAAAGATCTCCAGTAAAAGTGAAGCCATCCAGCTCTGCACCGTGATCCTCACATCCCCGTGGACTTTTCTCCCTCCATGCAGGTGTAGAAGATCCCTGGATGCCTGTGGTGAGCAGGAGTCCCCCGTGCCACGGCTCACCCTGATGCTTGTGCAGGGCAGAACAGTGAACAAAACCATTCCAGCCCTGGTGAGAATGTGCTTATCAAAAGGAACAACACAGCCTCAGGCTCCTTGTCAAAGAAAAGGAAATACAGCCTGCAATGAGACTGAACACCTTATAAAAATTAAATGCAACCAGGAAATATCAGCCTGTTCAAACAAGAAAGAGAAATCTCCCTTTACATCTCTGCACAGGCCACCCTGCCTGTGCCTTGCCATCTGCACAATAAAGAGGAGAAGTTTTGCTCCTCTGCTGCAGGTGCCCCCCAGCACTATGCTGTCTGAGAAGCACTCATCTATTAGCCAAGACATGAGTAACATCCACAAGACGTAGCCTAAGAGGCTGAAAACTTTATTGTTGATATTACTGTGCCAGTATGAGGCCTTGCTTCCCAAAATAGATGGAGGAACATCAAAGCTCCTTCCAGTGCAGACAACATCTGGAGCCATTTGCACCTATTAATTTTGGAGCAGAGTCAGGAAGAAAGAGCAGATTTTTCAACTCTCAAGGCAAATATTTATTTATTTGCCTAGATCATGAGTGATTGGTAACTTAAACCAATCCCACCTCAGTCACAGTGGAAGAATTGGGTCACACCCAATGAATGCAAGCAGCTTCCTGGGTCAATTGATGGATTTTCCACACATCTCACAGTCACAAAATTCTATCTACCCTGGGATGAAACTTGCCAGCTGCCATTCTCACGGATATATTCCTGTTAATATTACCTGTTTATGTAATTTTTAAGCTATTGAGCCATGTCTGTGCTGGATGCAGCCCATGCAGAGGGACTCTGCTTTGCCCTGGCACCACTGCCCAGCCCTGAGCTATCATCCCTGCACTGCTCAGTGCCAGGGTGCAGGTTCTTCAGGAGCTCTGCCATGGCATCACATGGCACCAGGATCTTTAGGTACTTGGACAAGTTCAGCAAATGCAATTGTCCTTGTTTTGCCTTGTACTTTACTGTACATTGATTTCCCTAATTTATTTCAGCAGTTCCAGCTAAGCTTTGACTTCCCCAGATTTTTGCTTCCTTTGAACCACACTGTTCCAATTATTGCTACAGTCAGTGATGGTTTAGTGTTTATTTTACATCCTTTTATGAGGATGTCTTGAGTATACAGTGTTCTTCTTTACTATAAAAGACTCAGCCTTTAATTTGAGAAATCTTTGTGGTTTAGCTGTTATCTTTGAATTTTACTGGTTTCTCTACATCTGTTAAAATAGCTGAAGAAATGTATTTTCGTTTCTGTACTTTTATTTAGATTTGGGATATTTCTATACAGACTGTATAACTGCTGTTGGGTTTTTTCCTCCATTTTTCCTTAACCCACCCCCGCTAAAGCTTCCACTTGCAGTTCAAAGCACTGTTTGAACATTTTCCTTATCTTCTCAGCCTTCTCCATAATTTTTAAGATCAGTGAAGGACTTATAACTCAAAACTCAAACAGACTTCATAACAGTACCATGAAACAAGCAAACAAACAAAAAAAAGGAAGTAACAGAGAGAGGAAAAAGTATGTAATCTGTGTAATCTGTGCTCTCTCCCCAGGCACTGCAATTCCTTGCTTCTCCCATTAACAACAGCTCAGATACAAATAAAGTGACTCATGATCCATCATTAATAACAGGAAATAACCACAACCCCACTCCACCTGACTTTGAAAGCAGGACCTGAATAGAAAAGAGAGTGACCAAAATCAGCCCATTGTGTATCACACCAATGGTGCTAAAGTGTAGCTCAGGGTTTCTTCACTGTCAGAGCCAACATCCATTGCACAGTTTCAAAAGGAGGTACCTAAATTTCCTGTGTAGCCAGGGGAGGTATGTAGGAAACACAGAGACTATTCAGGGCACCACAGTTCAATGCCAACAAAATAAACCCACCCTTTTTTTTAAAATGCTATGTAAAGCTGTCATGTCAGTGTCTGCCCTCTAAAAAGCCCTCAAGAGAATGCTCTTCCCTTGCACGGGAGATGTAATGGAATACACCTCCTGCTTCTAAAGCAGCTGGCCCTGCCAGAACACCATGGAAGTAAGAGACTGTTCTTTATTAAAACAAAGGAGTTCCCAGATGTCACACCTGGTGTAAAAATTTCTTATGTATGGAATTCTCCCCTGTAATTCCATGACTGAGCAAATCCCTCTGTGTAAGATACAGCACTGTGGGCCCTGGGTCAGGGATGGTTGGAAGAGGAGGCTGTGCCCTGCCCAGCACAGACCATGGCATGAGGACTTGGCAACTTCTGCGTGCCTTCTGCAGGGCACCAGTCCCCCTCAGTTTATTTTGCACCTGTGCCAAGGAGCTTTTTCAATTCTGCACTGGTCCTAAGTTCTGGTTTGACAACTCTCCAAACTGAAATAATTTATTTATCTAGAGAGCAGCTCTTTCTGCCCTGTTGAAAACATTCAGTTCCTACCTGGCCTTATCCCGTAACAGAGAGGAAAGGACAATTCATCTCCCGGGCTCATTCATTATTCATAGATCTCCAATGAGACTCCAGCCGAAACAGCCAACCTACATCAGCTGAGACAATGACTGCTGCCAGGAGAGGACCCTTGTGAGACCAGGGGCTCATTTCACACAGTGCTCAGCTCCTGGCTACAGCAGCACCAGAAGCTGAATCCACACTGAAGATGCTGGAAGTTAATTCAGCTCTGGGGACTTCTAAAGAAGAAAGATGAAAAAAACTGAAACCAAAAGAAACCAAATTTTCTAAATATATCTGGGAACTGTGCAGAGAATGACAACTCCCAGAGAGCTGGGGAGTTTAGTATTTTGCTTTATTGCAGTTTGGAAATATTGGGAACTTTCAATGCTTCAGGACCCCAGAGCACCAGACACACTTAAGAGTTTCTGGATTTGTCTCCCCCTCAACACACTGATGGAGTGAGAGGACCTAGACAAGCAGCTGACCTGGGGGTCTCCTTGTCTTCAAGGAGATAATAATCTTGGGGTCATACAGAGCAAAGTAAACTGGTAAGGGGCCAGAGAGGACTTGGACAGTCTCCCAACAATGCAGTCAGTGCCCACTTCCATTTAATTCACCATCCTCTGCTGTGCCCAGGAATGGGTTTGAGAAGGGCCAGGTCAAGGGAGGTCAAACAGGGCCCAGAGCCCTTCTCTGGATTTACAGTAGAATCTTTCACACTCATGAAAACCACTACAACATGGTTTTTCCTTCAGAAATTTCCTTTGTTCTTTTTCCCTCAGAAATTAGCATGCACCAAGTGACTAAGTCTATTAGAGAAAATTAACCTTGGAGTCATTTAGCTAAGGATTTGCCAAAGCCCAAAGGTATTTATTATTCTTATAAGCAATGAGGCATATGGTTGACTTTTCCAAAGGCCATTTCAGAAAGAAAAGTAAATGACCATTCCTTGAAATGGAAACAAGAGATATTTAAGAACCTTTAGTCCAGATTTGGGCAGGAAGATTTCATCATGAGGCCATGCAAAAATGCACAAAATGTGGAAAATTAACACTTGAGAGACCCCGTGCTGTGTTTCTCAGAGGATGCTACCACTCCACACATACTGCTAAAGTACTGAAAGGTCAGTGTCAACAGATGGGCAAGTGTTTGTCAAGTGGCTTTCATACCTCTGCTCCAAAAATTAAATGTAGAGGGTCTAGCAGAAATAGAGAAGGTTCTTTATTTAAGAGGGACCCAAGGTCTAACACAAAAGCTGGGAGAAATTTCAGTTTGAATTGAGTCAAGTCTGTAACTCAGATTTGAATCTGTAGGAGGTTGGATTAGACAGTGGGTTCTGAATTTTCACTTTTTATTTTTCTTTACCAGAGATCAAATGTTGTCTATAAAATGCTAAGACAGTGCTTTGGCAAAAGCACAAACCAAAAAAATATCATTGACAGAAATTTAACTGAAGCCAAATATAATTTTTTACCAAACAGCAAAAGAGTTAGCAAAGGAGGATAAAAGATTCCTTAGCCTCAAACATGAGCAATACCTCAATATTTGACCATCTTCTAGCCTTAGTCAAGACTGTCAGAGCTTCTGTGCACAAGAAAAAGGCAACTAAGCCGAGTTTAAGGAAAAAAAAACAACATAAAGGGAAACCCTTTTATTTTTTCAGCCCTATTTTGATTACTTATCTCTGCTTTTGAAGTCAAGGAAGGCCAAATTTGCCTTATAAAGTTAAAAGCAACATCTGTGTTTGAAAATAAAACTCAGTATATTGAATGGACAAACTCATTTAACAATTTCATGAGCATGGGCATCAGTGATTTGTTTTTTTATTAGTAGAATAAGTCATTGGTCTCAAAAAAGATCCAGTGCTAGATTTCTACACAGATAGATGTTCTTCAGCTATGCTACGCTCAGCTGCCTGCCTGAGGCAGGAGCTGGTACTGCCAAATATAAAGGTAACTATCCCAGAATTTAAAGAGCCCTAGTTAAATAAAGAGGGGTAATAACATCCAGACCAGAGAAGTGCACAGAAGAACAAAGCACAAAACAATGCAAAGAATCCCTCTGTTTAGGGAAGATCAGAGCCCCACTTCTCCACATAAAGGTGTTCCATGTGCTTACATCACACATTTCATAGGGACATAAAAGCATATTTGTCTTCTTTTTTTTGCCACACACAAATCAGCAGTCCTTAAGTTCAGAGCCCAGCTACTGATGTCTTTTCTAACAAATAAACCGTGCTGCTCTTGTGTTTCCAGCGCCACACCCAGTCACCATCAGCCACCAGATAATCCTCTCAGCTGTAGACAGCGACATTGACCCGCCTTGGAAGGCAGAAAAACCTCCACTTCTGAGTTTCAAGCTACAAAGAATCATGTTTTGTCATGCACTCAACAAGAAAGAAAGAGTGCCAAAGCATGTTAAAATACTACAAGGAGAAAAACACAAGCATTATGAATCTACACAGGAGAAACATTCACATGACATGGAATATTCTAGGCATGACCAGTTCAAGAAACATTTTGCTTCACTGGGAGTAATAAAAATGCACCAGTTCCTATGGAGCATCATTTGCTGCTTTTATAGAGACATTTCTTTACCAGCAAATAACACTTTGTTAAAGCTCAGCTACTTGTGGAAAGAGAGCAAGTTACACTTACAGCAAGTTTTGTTTGTGAGGGATTTTAAAATATTTAAGGTGAAAGAGTGGAATATGATGACCCTGCTAAACCCAGCTCCTTTTGATGAAGGAGAGCATCTTGTTTTTCTTTCCTCAGAAGATAGTTTCTAGTTTCTTTAACCCTAATTTAACCTAAGTGCTGTAAATGAATTTGATTTATGTATCTGTTGGGCATATTGAACTCCTGAAAGTTTCCAAGACAGGCTCTAGATGGTAATCTGAGATTCAGAACTAAAACCTTCTGATTTAAAACATTATTTTGCATTATAGATTCATTTCAGTAACCAGTTCTATTGAAAACAGAACCAGGCCAGTTTGTTGACCTGAGGAGCAATTCTCATGCACAAGATTCTGCATGGCAAACTAAACTCATTTCATCTCATTTCCACTGGAACAATCACTTGGGTTTTTTAGGAGTCACTTCCCCTGCTCTGTGTTCATGATGCAGCCACTTGTGAGTAACTCGGGATTAACTTCCTTTGACTCAAGAAGCTTTTTAGGTGCTAGCATTACAGTTTTCTTTGAGTTGCTAATCTGGTGATGCTAATTAAGGCTTCCAAAGACTGTTGCAATATTCTAATTACAGCAGCTACACGTCCTTTAAATCCATTTACTGTAGAACAAAGTGGGGCTTGCGATCTGTCTTTCTTGGCACTACACTCACAGCAGTATGCTACTGCTTCCCCATGTCAGGATTATTTTAAAATTCCAACCATTAGACAGACAAAAGAGAATTAATTGAAGAGGGCAACAGATTTTGAATATCAGGGTTATTTTAACTAACCCAGCTCCTGGAAAAACATTCTTACAACTACACATCAGGCTACTGTACTCGTTTACACCCTTGAACCTCAGATGCTCCTGGGATGACAAAATATTTTTCTCCCACCAACATCCTCCTGCTCTAGACCCAGCCACAGAACTCCTCCTGGTCCTTGGGTCATTACTCATGGCAAGAATAAATTGGTCTTTCCTGGACCTCTCCAGCAATTCAAAGTCACACATCTCCATCACAAAAAATTTGCAATACAGAGTCAGTGCTCTGCCCAGACAGCTGGGTGCATGTACAGCTTTGAGGAACAAAGCACTCTTTCTTTTCTGAGACTTTATTAAAGCATTTCATTTTGCAATTTCTAGCTAAACTTAATGCTCCTGATCTAATATATTCCAAAGCCTCTGGTTTTCTTGCCCACAGTGCTGAAAAGTGGCAGGTTCTTAGTTAATAGTATGTGATTTGGTTTCAGCTCATGGTCTTTCAACCAAGTCCTTCATAACTTTTTGCAATCATTTCTACTCTGGCAGAATTTAGATGGCTTCCTGTTCACTTTAACCCTTTTTGCCAAATATGCCTGGTTCTCAGCACAGCGAGCAATGAGAGAGCAGCAGAATGCAGACAGGACAGGGAACTTCATTCCCTTATTCCCATCACCGTGAACCTGCATGACCCACTTCAGCTCACAGACCTACAGAACAATTCTGCAGTTCTTGCCACTACAAACTGGGTTAAAAAAAGAAAACTCTCAGAGGAGCCAACTGAAAATCTGAAGAAAAAAACCCCACACATTCTGTGTGTTCAAAACAATTTGTTTTTATTTCAGCTTCCCTATCACAAATTCACTTATATTTCAAATGGGAAAGCTCTCTTGAGGTCCAAAAGCTTCCTTTCCATATGTGTTAGAACTAAAATAAAATCCACTACAGTGTGAAAAGGAAAATGAAATGCAGTGCAAAGTGTATGGCTGGTGACACACCAAAGGGCTGGAAACCAGCATTTGAAGAGTTTTTTAGCAGTGCTGAAAAGGGGAGGCATCAAAACTTTTCATTTACTACTAAATAAAAGGATGACCTGGCACACAGCTGTGAGTAAAGGATCAGGTGAAGTTGTAGGAAGGTATTCCTTTAATCACCTCATTAACCAATGGCAGGATAAAAGGTGAATTGTTTCCAAACCTCTGATGTAGAGCTGTCAGAAGGGGAAAAAGGTGTAAAACTCAATGTTGGTAATGTGGCACCCCACACTACTCAGCACAGAACAAGGGACTCACAGAGAGCACACTGAATGTCAAAGCTATTAAAATCCTACATAAAGTATAAGGAAAGCCAGGTTAGTCAGGTGGCCACTCCATGAATCTAATGACACTTGTCTTCTGATATTTTCTTGCTTCTCTCATTTGCAGTGTTTTCAACCATGCTAGTTGAAGAAAGATGAAAAAAGAATAAAGAAAGGGGGAAGCCATGCAAAACAAGAAAGTCCTCAGCACTGTTTCTATCCCACAATTAATATTGATTGCTTTCTGATTTTCATAGGAATTTGTCAGAATCCTGGCAGTGTAAGATTGATTTCTGTACTTCTGAGAATCATAGGTTATCAATATAATTGCTTCCATCAGTGTTTTTTCACAATCCTTCCTGACATTTCTACTCTGGGGCAAATTAGTGCCATGTTGACTATTTCCTCACATGCAACAGCTACCAATGCATGGGGATTTTATTTTTATTCCTCCCCCCCAGTAGACACCTACTCCAGCCCCAAAG
Source organism: Fringilla coelebs (assembly GCF_963513975.1). Lineage (NCBI taxonomy): Eukaryota > Metazoa > Chordata > Aves > Passeriformes > Fringillidae > Fringilla > Fringilla coelebs. Next base: position 9,284,775 of record NC_140066.1, read on the forward strand.
TACAATTTTTCTTTCATTACTGAACACTAAAGAAGCATTAGTCAAAAGCCTAAAAACCCAAATATCTTTGTGGCACTTATTTCTGCAGGTGGGTTTTTTTCCAGCTAGCAATTCCATATGCAGAAAAATTGCAACTTTACAATTGTTGTACCTCGATTGAGAGCACAGGGAATTTAGGGAACCTTAAAGTTTATGCTGCATTACTGCACTTCACAGATAAATGACAAAGCAGCAGTCAGACTGGCACTGATGATGCAGATAAACCAAGCATGTATTGCAATCAAACCCTGGAGGTGCTGAGCAGCTCCAGGCCAAGAGCAGATTTCAGATGCTCATCACCTTTCTGCCTTGACCTACCAAAATGCGCTCGTTCCCCTGTCAGATCAAGAGATCTTCATCACCACCCTCTCACACAGGTGGCACCCAGATTTTCATCATCCTTGGTGCATTGTGAGAGGAGAAAGCATTCTACAGCAGCAAGAGCACTCATCCACACATGAGCCAAACCCAAAGCAGCTTCCTAAGGCCAAGACAAATTATTTATGACCTTCTCTCCAACTCCCCACCAAGAGAAAAGCATGCATGAGAAAAGGGATAATCAGGGACCTATTGAAGTCACTGGGCTTTGGAGAAGGCCTTTAGCTCCAAGTATTTCTGTAACAAGTGGCTGTGGTCAATCACAGCTTACATGTGGCTTCCCTACATCCAGAGAGGTTCTTTGGAAACATCACACTCCACTGCAGTGAGAGCCTCAGACTCTCATTTCAATTGAGCTTGGATTCGCCTCTCAAGTGTTAAAGGATTTAGGATCTCCACTGAGAAGTAATAGCAGGAGCTTTACTTCTGTGGCATCCAAGCCTTGGTAGTAGTACATCCTCTGAAATATAACAGGTCAAAAACCTTCCACAAAAAAAACCAAAAAGGAGTTGCTGTTCTTTCCCTTTTCAATCTGAGGATTTATTAAAGTAGAAGCTTTCTTTGAGAAATATCAGCTGGAGAACAAAGTATTTCTCAGGCCAATTCTAAATGGAAATCAGTGCTTAGTCCCCCAAATAAAAAGTCAACATGACTTAAACTCCAGTATGTTTGCCAAAAAGGTACCTGCCAGTAATGCAGCATCTCTATGCCTGGGATGCTCTAAACTCCAGCACAATTTCTGGAGACCACCCTCAGAATGTTCTTGTGCTTAATCTCAATTCCAGAGAATTCAAACAAACAGGAGGCAAAAAGTCCATATGTTTCTTTTGGTTCAGTGGCAGTTTGTTTTCAAGCCAAGCCCAGCTCTATAATTCTGACATTTCTTTGCTTTCCTCAGAGGCTTTCAGGCTCCTCCAGCAGCCCAGGAAAGGACAGTTTAGGAATCCATCAGGTGATAACAGGACAGGCAGCAACAGCTCCCTTACTGTGGGGAGCAGGAGCTCACAAAGTCCCTGATAAAATCCTGCTTCATTCTGTGAGGCACAGGTTTGCTGTAAATCTCTGCAACAGCTATAAAGGTGGCCTGAGCCAACTCAGATAATAGAGTTTGCTGGCAGCCTGGAGACAGGCTGAGCTGAGGCTGGACATAACACCGAGCCACCGTCCCCAGGTGCACACCGTCCCCTAACCTGTATTGTCAGCATCTAGCCACAAATAATTCCCCCTGAGTTGAGCACTGAGATGCTGTTTGCAAGGAGGAGGCTCATTTGGATGTTAGCAGGGCTGGGCAGCAGCGTTTCAGCCTGCAGAGACCTCTGCACCCAAGAACTGATTTGGCAGCAGCTGTTGTATTAAAGGTCAGACAAATTCTCTTTTACTGAACCCCTGGCCCATCAAACATACATTTACAATGGATAAATATGTGCAGCACAAACAAGTCAGAGGGATTACCAGGATTAGCCAGAGTCTCCTCTGCTGCTGCCAATGTTTCAGGCAGCACATCACAAATGCACAGTACCTATAAACCACATCCACTTGATGGACCAATGCACTCACTGTGAAATGTCAAAGATATATGTAAAAAAGGTTTTGATATCTGTTCCTTGCCAAAAGGAAAATATTGGAAACAGTGCACACCTATGAACAGCATCACCAGGTCAGCCACTGCTGGATCCAGCTCTGTGCTGGAGCTGACAAACCAATTCCAGCATGTGAATCTCTGTCAAGGGAAGCCTTGAACATGTTAAGTTATTCCTGTTGGCTCTCCAGAACACCAGAAGCATCTAGTTATTACATCTAGTTTCTGCTGTCTGGAGGACACTGAGGGCTGGAGAGCCCTGTGGCACCAGTTGGCAGTGATGTTTCACACCCCAAACCACAGGAGCATCCCTCTCTAGGATGGAGAGGAAACACCAGAGGCTGCCACCAGCCCTGGAGGCTAGCTTCAAACCAAACAGATTTTGAGGGTTTTTTTGGGATTTTTTTGCCTTGATTTTTGGTGGGAGGTGTGTGTGCGCGTTTTTTTGTTTGGGGTTTTTTGACTTGGAGAACTTCCCAAGTTTTGCTCCAATCCATTACAATGTGAACACATAACTCAGATAAGCATCTCATAGTATTTGGGGTGACTTTGAGTATTTCTGTAACAAGTGGCTGTGGTCAATTAGAAAGAGGCCCCTGTTCTTTAAAACTAGAGGGGTTTATCTTCCATAAAATAAAAGCTCTTCTATAATATATAGGCATGAACACACACATCCATACCCACCCACCATGTATTTAACAAATAATACCTCATTTATTAATACTCTACAGTAGTTAGGCTTGTCTAGTGAAGCATTAATTTAACATTTCTCAAACAAAGTTCTTGTTCTGCTTGATCTATTTGGTAAATGTTTGGTAATCTATCTTGATACACTCCTGTCTGTCAGGGAGTGTATCCTGCTGCCTCATTCATGCTTCTGCTTGACAAGGCAGGCACTGGGAGGTACCTTCCTAGGACACTGTAGCCCTTCTTCCTTAATTATATACAAGAATAGTTTCACTGATTTGGAACTGATGTGAAATATGAGTAAATTAGAACTAAAATGAAGTATTTGTGGTCAGCATTTAACACTACATAAAGAAATAGCAATGCTTAACATGAACTAGAAACATTGCCAGTCTGTTTCCTACAATAAGGATGAATACAAGGTTTTCACCAAGGATTTAGTACTGTAAAATCACAGGATAACTTGCATGGAAACACATGGCTTAATTTTTGAAATTTATTTCTGCTGTAGGTACCTCTTGGGGTCAAATCTTTGAGTGGTTTATTTTTCCTCCTAATAATTTTGGATTTTACAATCTAGGTTAGCTTTATGTCTTCATCCATCTTACTATAAATGAATAACAACTAATTTTATAGACATGTAACATGATTCACCAAGGATATTTTCAAAGAAAAGACTTCATTAGATTCCCTCAGTGGGGTTTGCTATGCATTTTCCAAGGTGTTGGCTGCCCATGTAGGTTTTGTTTTCTCAAGGAAATATAAAAAACACTTTTTTCTATGAAAACCACAAAAAGACTCTACATTCCTCTAAAGCAACAAACCTCTACCACACTTCACAGTTGCCAGACTATAGCCAAAAATAATCCCCAAGGACCACCTGTCCAGTGACATACACAGAGGTCCTGATACAGCACACCATTCAAAACCAGCAGGTGACACGGTTTTGGGAAGCTTCTGGAGTAGATATTCTTTCTAATAGGTGATTTCTTGTAGCATTCACATTCTCTGAAAAAAATCCCTTCGCCCAGGGTTTTTCTCCTGGGAAGCTGAAAGACAGCGAGAGAAACCTCAGAAAAAAAGAAAACAGTTCTTATCTCATTTGCTTCTCCTGTGCTGTGCCCATCTGGAATGTGTTTAAAAATTTTTTAGCCAAAGGTGATTGCCTGATTGGACTCCAGTGTGAGTTGTTTTGACTCATTAACCAATTAGAACCAAGCTGTGTCAGGTCTCTGGAGAGTCACAAGTTTTCATTATCATCTTTTTAGCATTCAATAAGTATCTTTTCTGTATTCTTTAGTACAGTATTCGTTAATATAATATAAAGAGTTCTTGGTCAGTGAAATAAGGTCAGGGTTTGGAAGGGACATGTACAGGTCTCAGGCCTGGGCACCATGAAACAAGAGCAGCTCTTCTCCTTTTCCATTTAACCTTGAGATCATAATTGCTAAAGCAGCATCACCGTGTTTCTGTTGGTAATTGGCAGTCACTGAGCTGAAGATTAAGCTAGCATGAAGACTGAATTACTGCTCAAGTCTTATAATAAATTGGAAAAAATAACTAACTAGCCTATATTACTGCATAAGCACTAAAGGTTAAAAATGGCAGATTCTGCTCTTTGGATTCAAAAGTTACCTGATGCACTGAAAATGGGATCAGTGTTGACTTTAACATGATACAGCCTACAGCAAAGACACAGAAGACCTTTCCCAACTACACTAATACAGAAGCTCTGACTTTTTTTTTTTTCCTGTATTTTAAGTGTTGCATAAAATATGCAGTGCATAATGAAAGGGTGCTAGGAGATTTTGCATGGAGTTCCTTGCTAATTCTGCAGTTTTCTAAGGAGTGTTTCACAGTAGTGGAAACTGAAGTTGTTGTTATATAACTCCAGGAGTAGAAGGACCAGGCCAAGACAATGGGGTATATTTTGTGGAATTGAAGAGCCCCTCGGACACTGTTTTCCTCTCTCATGGAGTTAAGCCAGCAGGCACCACACTAAAACCAAGAAAGCTGCTTGAGTAAGGCTAAAAGGAGAACCAATGGACTTCATCAGCTCCCTACTCAAATGTGCTTGTAGTTGCAAGCTGTAATCTCCCACAAATAGCCACATTTAGAGAATGCAATTACATGGAACAAAGCTGATGACTCTTTCAGTGCACAGAGATCATTAGGAAATGGTAACCAGTTGCAGCCTATTATTTCTTTGCACCAGAGAAATAAATTGATTACGCATCAGCTGATTTTCCGTCACACCCAAGTGGAGGTGTGCTTAAAAACCTACTCCAGCCTGCCAGCTCGAGCCCTGATGTTCAGAGCAGGCATTCAGAGGGAAGATAAGTCGGTTTGAGGATGCCAAGGAGGCCTCAAGAACTCCATTTGCTACTGCAGATGCTAATACCCAGCACAGGTGAATACAAATTACAGCATCATTGGAGCTGCACCACTCACTCCAGAAAGCAGATCACTGTCCAGAGCTAGGGCTGACAAATGTTTTAACGTGCTATTTTTGCATTAAGGCCTAATAATACAGTTTCTGAATGAGGCTAAGCTTGGTACAACCTCATATTTTGGCATCCATTTCCAGCAAAAATAACATGGTTAACACTGAAGGACCCCCTGACCATTTTTGGGGCAGTCAGTCTCTCACTGCAAAGTGAAGCAGTCAGAGTTTACAACAAATGCTGTCCATCAGGTAACTCTCTAGTTCTTTTCCTTTTTAATAATTAACCTGAGATGTTCATTATTATGCATTCATCTCACCCAACAGAGAACCTAAAGCAGCTTAGACTCACTTCAGAAGCTTTTCTGTGCAAAGGTTGGAGACATCACTGTGGGTTTCCAGGGTAACCAGGAAAAAGTTTGGGCTCCAAGTTTTACAGCATCCCAAATGCTTAGGTGTTTCCCAAACCATAAGCTGTAGTCACTAAATTCTGAGGTATTTGCTATCATTATTCAAGCATCTGTTCCATTTCCTAGGAAGTAGCTATTGACTCTCTTGCAGCCAAAAATGCAAAAATGGCACTGTCTTTTGCCATGTAGTTCAGCTGCCCTGTGATGAAGTGATGAAAAGCTTTTGTCATTCGCAAGGAAGATTCATTGAAAGCAAAGACTCTGCAGAAAATATTCCAGCAAAGTTTCTTTTATTTCAGTCCTATTGTTAACTCTCAGCACAGGAATAAACTAATATCCTTTATAAAATTTTCCCAATAATTTTCATTCTAAGAAAATTGAACTTGCTCCCCATTTTAACTGCAGGTAACAGGGGGAAGTAATCAGTAGTGATAAAACTCACTCAGCTTATCCCCAGACACACTCCACAGAGGCACCATTTATTTTAAAAATTCGCCACTGAACTGTAAAACTTTAAATAAAGAATTTTTTTGATCATGAATAGAAATATCAAGGTCTTCATGTAGAGCAGAAACAACCAACCCAGCACAAGGAAACCAAAACACCCCCAGAATCTCACTTCAAAAATAAAACCCAAAGCCCCCCCAAACTTGCAACAAATAAAGAAGTCATAATTTTGCCTTTTAATTAAGATAAGCCTTGTGTTACCCCACGCAGCTCAAATTAACAAAGCCACAGGGCTGAAGTGCTCCCAGTCAGCATTTGAGTGACCCAATCCCCCTTGGCAGCCTCCAGCCCTGCCTGCAGGTCCCAGCCTGTGGCTGCTCAAGGTGTCCTCTCCGTGCCAGGATATCCTGGGTATTGCTCTCCCTGCCAGGCTGGTGCTGCTTACCTCTGGTGCAAGGCTGGACCTGGAAAAGCAGTTTTGCTGATTGCTGTCTCTCAGGGCTTGGATTAAAGGACAGCATGTGCTGGTGGGGAGGCTACAGAGATCATGATGGGCATCTCAGATACTACTCTTTGCATCACCCACTCACAGGCTGTATCTTAGCAATCTGCAGCTGATGCATCTCAAAGATCAGTTCTCTTTCCTTTAACCTGCCTTCTTCCTCTCAATAAAGGGTTAAACACAATCTGCTTTAGAGCAAACACTAAATTCCCCTTTGGATTCACAGAAAGACTTATTTCATCTAAGCAATTTGAAGCTTTTCAGACAAAGGAGTTATAACCAGAGGAAATTCTGCAGCAAGTAAAACCTTGGGAAAAATAAAAAAAGCATTGCTTTCTAAAAATATTTAAATAAATACTTTATATAAAAAGCTTTCTAAGAACAAAACCAAATAACACTAGAGAAATTTATTTCCCGGGGATCATGGTGGCATGGTCACAGCTTCATTACTGTCAAAAAAAGCTTAATTGCTATAGACTTTTCCCAACTCCATCTACCTCTCACTTCCCATACAGACAGCAGCATTAAACATAAAATAGAATGGCTTCTCTTCAGGAAGTGTAATTAAATAAAATTGGGAATATAACTAAGGAAATGAGCCCTTTAAGATTCATTTAAGGAACAGCACACTGGTGCTGGGAACCTAGCAAAGATTGTAAATCCTGGCTGAAGAACAGGCACAGGGACTTCCAGAGAGATCCTTGGGAGCCTTCCAGAGGCAATAAGTGACTGATAAATGCAGACAGAAAACATTACACCACTGGAGAGTCCAATACAGAATTTGCTCAGGGAATTTTAACCCAAAGATGCCAGGTGAGCTCACACAGTGCCAGCAGTTGGTTATTCAGAGAAGGGAGGCCCCAAAGGTGGTGGCCTAGTGTCCCACCTGGCCACCAAAATCTTAAGGAACTTCCCAGTGCGACCATTCCCAGGACTCCTGACAGTCCCACTCCCAACTCCAAGATTTTCACTGCTGGGACTGAAGCCCCTTCACATCAGGCAGCTCCAGTGACCTGATGGGTCCTGCTTGACTCCTGCACATCCCACACTCACAACCAGACCAGCTTTCCTCACCAGCTCAACCCCAGGTTTCTTAATCCCAAACTGCTCAGGCAATATTGTAATAACAACAATAGCATCTGGGATTATAGGCAGAGTATTGGGCATTAATTGCTCCTTTCTCCAGGAAAAAAGTTTCTTGCAAAGAGATTGTGCCTTCCAGAAATTCCAGGCAGAATTAGAGATGGTGGTGCAAAAATTTTCCCTACTCTTAAAAGACCTTGGATTCAAGTGACCATTGGCCTTACTGCAGACAGAAGAATAAGTGAATCCATGTGAACAGAACAGAAGGTGCCTCTGATATATTTTCACTCTTTCACCTTCTGAGGCAAGAGCTGAAACCTCTATTTGTGTAATCCTCCAGGGCATCTTTCCTTATTCTACACAGAGATTGTTGGGGTTTTTCCATATTTAAGAACCATGATAACACCCAATACACTGGTTCTCCGTAAGTTAGGAATGGCTGCACTTTCTTACTATTCCTAGCCTGCAGAAATACCCTGACTGGGGCTCTGAATCCTAGAAAAACTCAGATTTCATAGGCAGCACGGAAATCCTTTCAGCAAAAATCACCCTGAAAATCTATTTATATTAACATACATCTCTGTCCATTGGCAATCAGCTCCCAAAGTGACTTAGCAGTGACCAGGAGGGTCACCTCTGCCATACTCCCATTGTGACACCCATAATGATTATTGGGATTGCAAAAACCGCAGTGACAGTAGCTGACCTCTCAAAAAGGGAAAGGATTTCCTGCTTTGAGATGCATCCAAGTGGTTTGTACCCATGAGTGCTCAGCATACACACACACAGCCTCAGCTGCCCTGGGACAGAGAAGGCAAGAGCAATAAACTGTTTCTAGCTGAAGGAAACCTGAGCCAAACCAAGTGACAGATGAGGCAATGATTCTTTATCCTGGCCAGAACAGGCAGATTACAGCAGTTAACAAGCTACAGAAATGGCATTTTGGTTTTTTATCCTGAGCAGTAGGTGGTCCCCAGGCCCAGCTCCTCCATAATTAACCTTTACAGCAGGGTAGGCCTATAAGACATGCCTAAAACTAAAACAATCTGGTGAATTTGGTAGGCAAGAAAGGCAATGCTGCAGAGGATAAACTGATATTCTAGAATGGATTAGTTGTTACATTGGACTATAAATATTTCATCTTCCATCCATCAGAATCACTGTTTCTCAGACAGGGGCAGTGAGTCCTCAGCAATACATGTCATTAAAGAGACTTCATTCCCCCTAATTAGCTACTGGTACAAATAAAGATATATTGCCTAGGAACTGGAAACAGAGTTTACTCTAAACCCACAAACCATAAGATTTCAGTTCACCAAAGAAAGCATTGAAAGGATGTAGACATAGAGTTGGTGACAATAGCTAAAAAGATAGCAAGGCATGCAAGGTGGGAAGGGAAGGAAGCTTCAAATCCAAGCAGAATAAAAGGACAACAAAACCACTTTGTAGCTTGCTCAGATTTTAAGCAGCATCTGACACAGAAGTTTCCCACAAGATGGCCAGCGAGGGACAGATGAGCTTCTCACCATTTTCTGTGCCTCAGTGCCCTGGGCCACTCCTGACTCGGGAGCACAAAGTGAGCTGTGGGTCAGCTTCCAGCTGGAAACATGAGATCATTACCCCTGCACACTCCTAGGGGAACCTCCACGCAGCAGTAAGACAGCCAGTTCCTCACCACTGCACCCCTCTTTCTTTTTGAAAGCACACAGATAACCATCAGCATAACAGGCACTGAAGTCAGGTGAAACAAATCCAATTTCTCCCCAGCTGTATAGGCTGGCCATAGCTGAAAATTGTGCAGCCCAGGCTTTGGGCTTTAAATAGGGCACTAGGGAGAGCACACAGCTCTGGTGATCCCTTGGGCTCAATCCTGAGCACACATTATTCCCCTGGGAAGAGCTTCCAAAGCCTGCCTGTAGGGGTTTTGCTGGCACTATTCTATGGGTGTTTGAAATAAAAACACTGACACCACCACAAACCCATCTGATTCTGGCTGGACAAAGAACAGTTACTGGAAGTCAACCTCTGCTTAAAAGAATTTTAGCTTCATCACAAACTTTACTTAAAAAAATAACATTCTGTGCATCACTCAAGAAATGTGGTGAAATATCATTACTCTGTCCAAAATACAGAGCAGCTCTGAGTGACAGGGAATTATTACATCCTTCCAGACAAGAACACAAAGGCAGTTTCTTTATGAAATCTCTTCTCACAGAGGCACTGGCTCAACTCCAAGCCAAGAAGTATTTTGGATGAGAAATCTCCAAAGGAAACATAAAATAGGTTCAGAGGATGGGAACTCACTGTGGGCAGAAGCTGTATGGGGTGGGAGATGTCTACAGCCAGGAAAAGCAGAAGTCACCTACAGCAGGACCAAGTAACGAGGATCCCGTCCAGTACTGCTTGCTACACATTTACCCCTCACCAGAAAATTTCTGCATCAACTTCAGGCTCACCAGTTGTGTTTTACTGACCCAGAGAGAGAGTCAGCCCAGGGGAGCAGAGCACCATGGCAGAGGGGAACAGGAGCATCTGCACAGCTCAGCCCCACAGATCTTTGGGCTCCTGGGGGCAGCCCCACTGCAGGCTGGCAGGGAAACCATCCCCAGGCAGGCAACACTCAGGGCTGGCTCTTGTTCTAGTCCCATCCTCTGGAATTAGCAGCCCAGCCCATGCAGCAGGGGCTGTGCAGAACAAGTGCTTGAGGCAGGACAAAAACCCCCCACACACCAAGCCAGCTTTTCTTAAACTTCTTAAAGCTCCTGTCCTTTTGGAAGGCTCACCCAGGATGAGCCAGTTGACATAACAAAGGTGCATTTTCAAAAAAGCTTTGGAAGATGTTTCTTGAAAGTGCTTCTTAGTGTAAAATGCAGTTGTTAAGAGATAGCAAAAGATCTTTTCCTGGATTAAGACTGGATTAATCTTTTAGCAATTTATCTCTTTACACGACTAAAAAATAAATAAGGTGGTCAGTTTTCAAAAGAAGCACATTCCGAGAAAAGATATTTCCTAGGTTTTTGGCCAAAAATAGTCCTCATCCCAGCTTCGTATTTCAAAAACATGGATATCAATTCTGAAGGTCTAGAGGGAAACAATAGCTTTCTTTATACATAAATAAAGCTCAAAGATGCATCTCAAATAGCAGTAAAAGATTAATCAATTTCTGGCAAAGGGAGGTATTTTTTTTAATATATCACAAAATCTTTTTTTTCTTGCTTATTTAACATGGAAAGAAGAAAGGCCTATACTGCTGTATAAGAGGAAATATTTCAATTAAATTCCATTGGGATGTGTCAGAACAATTCCAAACACATCCATATTTTAATAATGTATCAGTGAGATATCAATTATTACGTACCAATAATCCAATTAAAAATGCACTCTGAATAAACAGTCTGGCCCAAATCCAAACCTCCAGACTATTTAAACAAGCTAATGGAAACATTAGGTGTCAGGCAGCACATTTTGTTTTCTAATTAAGGTAGTATTTGGCTGACATAGAACCAATTTACATGTAAAAACCAAACAATTAAAAAGGTCACACAACTAAAACTTCGGCATTTCACACATGCCAATCGAACCACCCAGCAGAAAACAAATCCTCACAGGCAAACACGAATGAGTTACCCTGCACGTCTAAGTTCAGAAAAGAGCCACAGAGACATACAGCCAGCCTGTGATTTCATCAGTGTCTGATAACTGGTGCAGCAAAATCTAAAAAGAACAAAATTCTACGCTAAGATTAGCGTTATGAACGGTAGATGAAGACTCCAGCCCCTTCTCTCCCTGTGCTCTGGATCACCCTGACCACTGCAGCATTCCCTGTGGCTGCGGCCAGTCCTGGCGCCCCAGCTCAGCTGAGAGCCCTTTGGATCTGCAGGGACACGGCTCCACAGTGCCCAGAGATGCTCCAAGGAACACGAGGCACGAAGGCTGGGTAGAAATCAGCCCCCAGATGCTTCTGCCCCAGGGTGGGGAGCGGAGTTCTGGTCTGGAGCGGGGGGAGCAGCACCCAGGTCCCTGCCAGCCCTGCAGAGCCCCAGCGAGGGCCAAGCCCTGCCCAGGCACCCCAACTTCCCAGCCAGTGGTGAGAGGGGGCAAAAAGAAAAACAAAACAAAAGAAAGCAGCAATTGCCATGTGGCAGAGAGTGACAACTTTCTTAGTTTGCCACTTCACCCACCCCATGGGTGAGGCCATGCTCTGGCACAACTGCTTTGTACAAAACCAACCTCAAGGAGAAGCACAAGCCAGGCTGAGAAATCCTCTTGCTTACAATGACAATTATTTTAATGCTGATATACCATACACAAGGCACAAAGTTGCAAATCTTTACTGGCTAAACAGAATTCTCCCCAGACACTGAAATTTATATTTTGAAATTATTTTGCTATTCATTTTCTGCTGAATTGCCCCACACACATCCCTCAATTTTCCACTCCATCAGCTGCACAAGTATATCAGGCAACAAGAACATAGATATTCCTAAATCCCCAAATTACTCTGTGAAAAAACTAAGTCTCTCCAGTGGAAGAAATGTTGTTCATGGAAGCCATGTCAAACATACAGCAGAAGGAAAAGGATTTTCGTGCAGGCAAATCCCAAAAAGAGAAGCAAGGAGCAGCTGGAAAGCAGGGATATGCTCTGCTGGATAACCACAGCTGGGGTTGATGAAGTACAAGAGGGAAGGACAACAGAAAAAGCCCAGTTAGAAATCTCATCTTCCTGGGGTAACAAGGCAGACCCCCAGCAAATCTTGCTGGCAAATCAGCCATGGTCCAACAGCAGCCCCAGCGAGGTGCTGGCACACAGCAGCAGCAGCAATGGGAGGAGTGGAATGCTTCTCTTTCCCACTGCTTTGCTTTTCCTTCCATTATAACCAGATGGGCTTTCTCCTGCTTGGAACATCTGAGAAAATTGCCAACTGTGCTGTGACAGTGCAGAGGGGTCAAGCCTGAAGGTGACATAATTAGGTACTGTGTGATAGATCACAGTCCACAGAAAATGATCCTCATTTGCATCAGCCACAGCAATACATCAAAGCTTTTAGTTCTCTGGGAAGTTGAGTAAGAACTGATTATGACTGAGTCACAGAGAGGACAGATCCTGCTAGACAGAAAATAACTCCTTGCTCTTAAGGCTGAGACCTGGTGGCCATTTCCCTCACTACAACAGGAACACTGACACAACCCACAAACAAACAACAAAATTTCCAACCTTATAATCCCCCAAAATCTTCATATGCCAAATGCATTGCAGCAACTTTAAAAACAAACATACAAAGGAAAGCCAGAGAAACACTGAATATTTTCTTTCTTCCCATCCAAGATTAAAACAAAATAACAAAAACCAAAAAACCCTTGACAGGAAAACTAAAAATCTACCTGAATAAAAACATTTTAATTTAAGGTTTTCTGAAAGGCAGAAAGACCCTATTATGTGCCCCATTAATCAAAAGTGCTTTTGCTTTTTTCAGCCAGATTGATTCACTTACCCAAGACAATTCTTTGTGCTCTCAAAATTAGTGCACTTGAAACAATAGCCACAACAGAGCACAGATAAAAATAAATACTCCTTCCTTATCCCATTAAAAGAGGTAACATCACCTTTGTGATATACACTAATGTAATATTTTAAAAATCTATCCCATCAGAAGCTGCAGAAATTATTGAATTAATTTACTAAAGAGGACTGAAATGTATAAACAACATTAGTATTAATAGAATATAAGCAATATTTACTGCAGTTTATTTAATGGCTTCTGCATTAATAGTCCTTTTTCTCTATATAGACAGAACTAGGAGTGAAGTAATAGCTGTTTACAGTGCTGAAAGGCATCTCTATTGTTTTTTTTGAACAGCTGGGTTTTTCCACAGGATTTAAGGTCTCTATGGCTCACAAAGGATATCTAATAGAAGACATAAGCAAACATTCAGCATTTGAAGATTCAATCTGAAATATTGTACATTATCAGAATTCACAAATGCACATCTGTTATGTGTTGTACCACAGCAGCGACCAAAGGCCCCATAGTATGAGCCTCTGCCCAGAGAGAGAACAAGGCTGAAAGTACTTAGATTGTTTTGGGTTATAATTGTGATTTAAAGCCCTCTTTTCAATATTCTCTCCTTGTAGGTGGATGCAAAACTTGTCCAAAATTTTCCAATTATCAGGATGAGAACGTATTCAAAATAATGAAACTCAAAGTGAGAAAAAAAAACCAAAAACAACAAACCAACCAAAAAACAAACAAAGCAGCACAAAAACCCAAAACAAAATAAAAAACCCCACCTTCCACAAATATTAGGGTGGGGGTTTTGAATTATTCATCCAAAAGAGTGAAACAGCTTGGAAATCTCAATCCATGCATCTGATGTGACAAGCACAAGATAATGTTGAACTGACTTCTGCTTTGATCAGGGACTATCAAAGGGGCTCTGTAGATTTTAGCTTATAAGTCCCGTCAAAGTTTAATAGTTGGGAGATTTTAAATGTCTTTGACTCCATCATAGCACTAACTTTTACCTTTTTTTCTTAGCTGTCAAAAGACTTGAGCTATTTCTTTCTATTGCTTGAAAAAAACAAAGGCAAGTGACATCTAAATATAATCAACATGTGCCAGCATTCAATCTCTCAATAATGACTTAATAAACCCATCATAACTAAAGCCAGGTGAGTAATTTAATGCTAATTATTTCCAATTAACTGCTTCTTTTAAAAACAAAAGCAAAGTGAAATTTTAATGTTTCTTTATCAACTATGAACATTTTTAATTTGCAACTCAGAGAGTAATCATTTTGACTTTCAACTCCAGCTAATTTAAAAGCAAAATCCTATACAATTCCCAACTAGATTAATTCCAGACCCTCAGTTCCATTGTCAGCTTTGATCAAATCTAAAATTTAGAAAATTTCAAATAATATACTCCAGTGCAAAAAAAAAAAAATAAAAATCCAGAAGCACAGGAGCTGCAGAGGAAGAAATTTTTTTCTTTTTAATACATTGTTATCTCATCATCAAATCCCACCTATACAGAGGCTTTTGCTTTGAAAAAATAAGCACTTCATTGGCAACGAAAATAATTCTCCCTTAAACTTTTTTTATTAACTAAGTCTTAAAGCTTGTTTTTGTAACAGTTTGAGGTCAAGGCAAAAAAGCCTAAAGTGCCAGCCACTGAAGTGAGCCCACTGCCAGTCCCCAGTGCCTGGGGTTGAGCCTGTTCCTGCCCAAGGCACTGCTGACTCAGAGGACCAGAGTTGAACAATTCCTATTCCCCACCCTCAGCCAAACCAAATCCCCAAGATCCCAGTCCACGAGAGGTGTAATTCCCAGCTGCTGGCACTGTGCCTCACACCTTTCTCCCCAAAATGGGAAGGGGAAGCCAAGCTCACTGCTGGCCAGGCTTGTCTGCCCCACCACAGCCACATCTCTCAGCCCCTGCTCAGATCTGCCTCCAGGCCTGTGTGACAGCATTCCCCAGTTCCCCTCCTTCCCTCTCCCCCACAGGACCTCTGCAATTCTTCCCTGAAAGGCAGAGAAGGGTTTGCCTTTGACAATCCACCCAGGTAAAGGGATTAGGTGATAAAGAGTAATTAAATTGACAGTCTAATTTAACACTTTGCATTTTGCATGCTTTTACTGTGTGCTGTTTGAGTTCTTAATAAAAGGTTTAATACACTTTTCATGGCACTTAATACTGTGGAACTAAGCAGCTTTACAACTAAAGGTCTGGGACTTGCCCAACTGCTTAATATCCAGGCTGGCACTTCAGGATCCTTCTTTTGCAGCCTCGTGGCTTTTCATGGCAAAGCACCTTGCCCTGGAGGAAGTTTTGCTCTGGGGCCAAGCAAGCCCTTTACCTGTCCCACACTCTGGTACCAGCTCTCCCTAGTTGTGAGAGCTTTCTCCTGTCCTGCCTTCCACCACTATTTTCTGGATGTGATATTCCAGCCCTTAGAGGCGTACCTCAGCATCCAAATCTCACCAGGCAGGACACAGGGGAGCCTTTGCCTTCTGTGCTCCTACAGGCTGTGGCCAGACACTCCCTCCAATCCAAGCCCCTCTTTGTGGCCTCCAGCAGGTGGTTTCTCTCTGAAACCCTGGAAGTTGCTCAGGTATTGTCTCACAATAACTGAAGTTACTGACTGCACCAGCCATCAGAGCTGCCCAGGGACGATCAGCAGCTGCATTGAGCTGTCAGGAGCCAAAAATGACATGTCTGTGGATTAACAGCCCAGCCTGTCAGGATGGCATGCATTTGCTGTGTGCAGAAGATGAAACTTCTACTTTCCAAAGAGCAGGATTTCCTTTACAACAGACCTCTGCATTGCCCAGAGCAGCGATTTTTTTCTGTCACTGAACATCAACAAGCTACAGTCTGGAGTAAAATATGGTTTACTAAACCACTGAATTCATAGAGCTTCACATTCCTCCGTGGCAGATGCTACAAATATGCAGACAGACAGTTCTTATTGATCCAAATGGTTTGCAGAAACTCCATTTGAAAGCATACGTTTCTCTGCTCGACATTTTGACATGGATGACAAGACAAAGCTAGGAATGTTAATGCACAAGAAGAAACTGTTCTCGTGTTGTAAAAGCTCATTTGCCCTGCCAAAGAGTTGGTAAATGTTGCACAACTAATCAAAGCCCAGAAAGATGTGCGAGCTGACCTACAGACACAGAACAGGAGGGGAAATCCAACAGCACGGACTTAAAACAGCCTGACAGGATCTGCACAGCCCAACACAACCACTGCTTGTTCTCTCCCTGTGCCAGGACCAGTCTAAGAACAAGTTCCACCATGCAGAATCACATGAATTTCGAGACCTTTATGTAAAGAATGACAGCAGCATCCAGCAACTCAAGTGCTCCCCAGTCCATGGCCAGGGCACTTTCATACTCCAAATACAACATCTTTGCCATTTAATTTCCAGGCCTGACCAACCCTTGTTGATGGGCCGGCACCCTCAGCACTCCTCTCTGGAGACCTGCAGCCCGCCAGCTCCTCCCCAGGCTGCATCCAGTTCCCTTTCCCCAGCAGCTCCCCATCCCAGTGCTCCTCTGGGGCACCCTGCTCCCACAGCAGGAGCTCTCTGGGAGGCTTGCAGCAAACCCTGCCTTGAAATGCCTCCTCACTCCATTGGGAGTAGAGCTGGGGGCTCCACTGCTGAACTGGAAGCTGAGTGCTTTCATGACAAAAGCACCCTCCCAAAAAATTCTCACCATCATCCAAGCTGGCTTTAGGGTCAAGCAAAACATCTCAATATATTTTCCTGGCCAGCTCTTAAATGGCAGCTGAAATGCTGAACTACTAAACATCAACAGCCTGTAAATGCTTCATCTGCCCACACCCAGCACTCCTCAGGAGTTTCTCCTGCCCCATTCTCTGCCCAGCAGCAGCAAACAGAGCCAACACGGCAAAGCAGCATCCTCATGCATAGGCAAACCCCACACAGGACACATCCCACATCCCTAGCAGGACACCCTGGCCCTTCCTCTGGGGGCAGCAACCAGGACCAAGCCCGCTGGAATCCCTCTGAGTGCCCCAAGAGGAAAAAGGGTCTGCAACCTGTAACTATAGCCACTCCAGCAGACTGAACACAGAAACATCTCAGTATCTGCTTAGATTTACTTGCAATTATACATTTCAGCACTTTGCAGGCTGGCATTTTTGCTTCTGGTAAGTATTTAATTTGACAGAATTGCTTCAATATAAATCATATAAAAACACATTAAACAAAAGCCAATTTCTTTTCTGCTGATATATAAAAAGGGCTATATAAATCTGGGATCTGTCTTCACAGTTGTCATGGTGTGTAGACTTGTAGTTCAATGAAGACCCTGGTGCAGCAGAGCATTCAAGGTTAACTTAAGGCAGCTGAGTAGTCCCAGGGAGTTTAAGGAGGTCACTCACCTGCTTAAAATTAGGCACATATTTAATTTGAACCGTGCATTTTAACTCCCCCATCAATCCCTTTTGTTCTTTTAGCTGCAATTCTCACCTGAAGTGTTCTCTGCTGTGTTCTGCTTAACCGTTTTGGAAATAATTCTATCAGAAAACAGATACACACATTCCACATTATGAATTTTAGAAAAATATTGAAACATAGAAAAACTTCCAAGATGCTTCCTTTCATGACTGAGTGACTTAGAACCAGAGTCTAAAAGCAGACTGATAATTACCTACAGCTGTAGGTAATTAACCCTCAGGTTCCATCTCCCCACCCATATGGTTTCCATTATAGCACTGTAACAAAAGAGTTAAAAATTGAAACAAAATTCTTTATCTTAAAAACAACTTGGGGGCATAATAAGCTGCGTTGTGGGGTTTTCATCTAGAAACCTTTCAGAGGATAGCTATGTTACAGTCACATGTAGCACATTATTCAGAAATCAGATTCTGTCCCAGCAACCCATCCAAGCATTTGAAACTTCAGCAAAACAGGCAGAGAGTTCTTTTTTTAGTTCTCTGTTCAAGCTTTTTGCTTACCTTGCTGTGTGTATTTAGGATTCTGAGGACTTCTCCTCCTCCTTACGTGATATAGGGAACAAACAGACCTCAAAACTACAGAGCTTTATAAGTGCCACAACAGAACTAGTAACTGAAAGATAACACATCTTTCAAAGAACCCTATAAAAAACAAATTCAAAAAAGACAAAGAAACTCTCTCATAGTTGTGCTCTACTACAACACCATGTGAAGTTTCTACCAGCATTAATTGGATCAAAGAAAGCCATCAATTTCAGCAGGGACAAAAGAAAATAATTTAGGTAGTACACCAGAAAGTGTACAGTAAAAAAATAGACAAAAAAATCTCTATTAAGGCTGACAGTACATTCAGGAAAAAACAAAACTCAATAAAAAGCTAAAGCTTTATGTGCTACTTGCTTCTCTTATTGGTTACCTTGCAAGCCTGGAGAACCCACATTTTGCTCTGCTTCCCTCCAACACCAGAAGAAAGCGCTATCCAGCTCCAGGAATCCAGAGACTTGTGCAGCCCAGAGCAAAAAGCCCAAACTCTTCCCCACAGCCCGAGAAGTGAGAGCTTTCTGGGCAGCTGATTGGAGCTGATTGAGGTGATTTGTCCCAGCTGCAGCCCTAAACAGCCCCTGGGAGTGTCTCCCAGCAAACAGCCCACAGCTGCTTTGGGTGAAATCACTGATTAAAGCTGATTCTCCCCAGCTGAGCAACAATCAAGCCAAAAAACAGGCACCGCCAAACAAATCATTTCAACCCTTAAATAATATAACAACTGTTTCTGGTAGAACAAATGCTGTTTTTATTTGTTTCCTAAAAATTAAGAAAAATAATAATTAGCTGAGGCAACTGCTTGTATGATGGATTTGAGGCTTCTCATACAAATAATACAGCTTTACTAAACATGAGTTGTAACCATCCTTTTCTCCCTCCCCCTTAAACACATGTCAGTTTTTACCTTTAATTTTGCCTTTCTTCAGAGTTTTCTTCTGACTTTCTCCTTGCTTTTCCCAGGATGATGCCAAAGGATGTGGTTTCTCTGAGAAATTTCCAGCAGGGTCCCCCAAATGTGTTGTGTTTAGAATTATGCCACTCTTAAGCTGCTCACAATGTAAGTTCAAGTCAGTAAAGCAAAATAAAATAAAATAACAAGGTCTGAACACTGTGGTTTCTGTACCACCCCACTAACATGATTTCCTCTAAATGTTCCACTTGTCACCAACCCAACAGCTTTAAGCTCAGAAGAGAGCTATTCTGAAATTTAAACAGATTTTAGGAAGAATTTTCTTTCTTTAAGCAATCCCAGCATAAAGGTTAAACCGTAATCCATGTTACATGCTCAATATTGTAATAAAGTTCCTCTTTCAGGTTAATTTTTGAGACATTTTCCTTTTCAGGGCTACCCCAGTTTATAGAAAGGAGTGCTCTTGAGCCCAATAATAAGAGCTAAACCTTCACCTGCTGAAACTCAGTATGCTTGACCCATTCCCTGGAGGGACGCTGATTTACACAGGTGAGAACCCAGGTTTAAGTGGTTTATTCTATCAGCAGACTAAGGAAAAGTGAGTTATTTTGCTGAGACTTCACCTACAATGCAGCAATGGTTATCAAAGCAAGGCAGATATTGGGAACTTCACTTTGCAAGACAAGTATTGCACACATGTAGTTGTAACTCAGCATAAAAACATTCTATTAAGTTTCAACTCTGAAATTAAAAAGCACAATTACTCTTTTTTTTTTTCCATTGCAATAGGAAAACATGACATATTAAGAAATAAGAGCAATGCATTCTTCAGATTGAAAGCAGATTGCCCATGGATTGCAAGCAAATAGAAGAAACTGAGTCACATTTTTGTAAGAAAGTAATTTCTAAACTAATGGGTTGGTAGAACAAGACACGCTAGAAGTGCTGTGCCACAGATGTCACTTTTGTGAAAGCTCATCATCAAAAGAGCACAATAAAAAGAAGGTATATTTCATGTTCAACCACCTTTGCAATGTAAACTTTCCAGGGGAGTTGGAATATTTGGGGTCACACATTATACCCTATTTTAAGTACACTCAGGGAAGCTCCAGCTGAAAACCAGAGCACAGTTTGGTCTTCAAAGTTTTCAGAAACTTCTGCTGTTTTTTGGCTTCAACTTGCCAGATATTAAAGGTGAAGGGTCAAACCTGCAGGTGGTGTAAATAAGCACAGCTCAAGCATAAGCTTTCACCTTATGCTCATTTACATCACATGGAAATTATATTTCTCACTTCTTCTGTGAGTAATTGCACATGTATATATATATATATATATATGCATGTGTGTGGTGAATACATATTATATAGAAAGTGAATGCTTTGATCTGTCAAAAGGAAGATACAAATATAAAACAGGAGACAGGATATGAAAATCATACATTCTGCATTTACTTTGAAAACGGAAAGTCATGGGGAAAGAAACATTGTTTATGTTCAAGGAGAACCTGGTGATTTGCTTAAATAATCTAAACCAAACCACTAGCACATGAAGGATTTAACAGCTTCCTGTCAGCACTCACAGGCTCAAGCTATGACTTGCTAAATTTTATATAATCAAAAAAATTACTAGACACTGAGACATCCATTGCAGATTTCTAGTTTTGCAGTGTAGACCCTGGTGCAGAAAAGCACTCAAAACTTAAGGTTAACTTAAAGCAGCTGAGTAGTCCCAGGGAGTTTGGCCAGCTCACTCACCTGCTTAAAATTAGGCACATATTTAATTTGAGACCTGTGTTTTAACTCCACCATCAATCAGCAATGCACTTCACCTGTGCATAAAGCAGGTGCTCCCTACAGGGCTCACACATGCTTAAATACGTTTCTGAAAGAGGGCTGCGTGGTTTGATTCTTCAAGAGCCTGCTCATCATAAATGTAATCCTGCAAAGCATTCAAACAGGTGAGTCGTATCCTGTGCATGAGGATAAAGGAGCTCTAACATCACTTATAAGTTAGACCACACTTCCAACCTTTACAGCACACAGCAAGAGTAAGCCAGGAGGAGAACACTGAATATGAAGAATGCTAAAGTTTATCCCCAAAATATATTGTACTCACAATTTTTTCCAGAAATTCAGGTCAGTTAAAATTACAGTGTTTTAGTCTATAATATGAAAAAGATCTAATGTGAAAGCAAAGATACCTCAGTAAAAGAGGGTTTTAAGCCCCTGCTCTGGGATTTGCTGCAGCAAGTCAGCAGCATGTTTTGTGAGTAGCAGCGCAGCAGCAGCAGCTCAGGAAACCTCCAGCAGGTTTGTCTGCCACACCAGATCACACCCTTGTGGCCACTCAAGCGCCTCCTTGCACCTTTTCTGCAGCACGTTCCTCTGCTGCTGCTAAAATCTTTAATTGGTCATGAAATGAGAGATTTTTCCAATGGAAATCCTTGCACTCTTTCTCCAAAGCATCTTTACAGATTTCTGTGTGTACACAGTCTTTTAGTGCAGCTATGTCTGCCATAACTAATTAGTGTATTTATGGATTTTTTTTTCCTGTTGCCATAGGTTTGTTAAGACGACAAAAAGAAAAGAAATGACAAAAGAAGAAAAAAAAATCCAAAGTTTTTGTGGGCCAAGCCTACAAATAGCATAAATCCAGTCAGCAAATAGCGCAATTTGTGCCAAGCTACAAAATTGCACCATCTTCATGAGAAACCAGCTTGACAATAGACAAATGAA
Source organism: Fringilla coelebs (assembly GCF_963513975.1). Lineage (NCBI taxonomy): Eukaryota > Metazoa > Chordata > Aves > Passeriformes > Fringillidae > Fringilla > Fringilla coelebs. Next base: position 9,306,520 of record NC_140066.1, read on the forward strand.
TCCCTCTAAGAGTACTCCTCCTGTAAGCCCATCATCAATATTCCTCATTTAAAAATTGTTAGGCTGAGTATACTCTTCCATAAGGCTGGTTTTATGTCACAGTTTGACTTTTCCTTCCTACTGCTTAAAGTAGAAATGTAAAAATGTGGGGACTTTAATCACCCCATAAATATATGTGTTGTGTAATTATGCAAATCAAATTAGGAGCAGTGAATAGAATGTTTATTTACCCAAAAACCTGACCCAGATTGCCTGCTGACTTTCCTGGGATGGAATGCATTTTTACCTCTGTTCAAACAGAATTTTTCACCCTAATGTAGACAGTGATTTTGCCGCACCAGGATCTACAGCCTTTTCCAAATAGCAGTGCTCTAATAAAGTGAAGAAATCCAGCTACAAAGGGAAATTACAACCTAGAATTAGGAATAAATTTGAGAAGACATGAAATTATCCCACGGAATTATCCCAATTTTAAAAGAGAGTGATGGTCCATGAAGAGTAGGAGGGGGAACAGGGATCCATTATGTTTGGCATTTAAACTTCAGTTTGGGAAGGAAACAATGTATTAGATTTTTGGTTTGGTTTTTTCTTGTCATACGACATTGCACTGGTAATATTAGCATGACAAGACATTAAATAAGCTATATGTGTTGCTCTATCTTTGTCCTCTGTGTTTCACAGACCAAAAAAAAAGGCTTTGTACAGCCATTTCTATCACGATTATAGACACGGCCATTAAAATGTTTCTCTTTACAAAAACAATGGGAAAAAAGCCGTGCTGTGCTTATAGTCTTGTCATTCAGGGATATGATTTCAACAGGGAGCATTACATCCATTATACAACAAATTCAGTGAAATCTTAAAGAAAGAGATGGCACCAGAGGGCACAGTCACTGCAGTGCCATTATCTCCTGCCTTTACAGTTCTTCCTTGCCTCGCTCCATTGGTTCCTCCCCATTTTCAATCATGTACACAAGAAACAAAAGAGCTGAGCAGTTTTTCTTAAAAGCTTTCCTCTTTATCTCAAACCTGTTGTTCATCAAAGCATTTATATATATAATATATACGTCATAATATATATAATATATATTATATATATATGTATAACAAAACACAGAAACTTAAATAAAAAGAGCCACACAGCACAGAAGACAGTAAAAACACAATCCAATAATCCTGTGCTTAAATTTAGAAACTGTGTGGAAGTTTAAATCCTTGTTAGAAGGAAAATGTTCTCTGTTTATTGTTTGTTGGATTTGAGTTATAATTCACCTTTAAAGCATTTTTTACTGCTATGCTAATACCAGCTGCTAAGTTCTCTGAGTGAATTGTCATCTCGGCTATAAAACAGGGTTCTGGGGAAAGGAGAAATCTGATCATGGTGAATTTTTCTAGCAAGAAAGGGATAAATTTTTTGCTCTTTAAAAAACCATACCTGTAATGGAATAAGTGTTGAAATCCATGGGAAAAAAAGAAAAGTATGGCCCTCAGTCCCAGTAACAGGTCTTCTTTGGCACTTGAGAACGACCACAAGTAGTTTGCCTTTTTATTCATATAGAACAAAATTTACAAAGTCATTCATACATTTTTGTTTGTTTTTTTGTTTTGTTTTTTACTTACTTCGAAAATTGGGAATATTCAAAATACACTTTTACCCCACTTCATTCTTTCATTATTTACAAGTATATACAAGAAAAATGTAAGAGTTCTTTTTCTTTTTCTTTTTTTTTTTTTTGTTTCTTTTAAATTTTGTATTAAAAATCTCTGCTGGTTGTTTGTACTGTTTGTTTTCGTCATATGGATGTTCCGTGCGAGGGCTCCATTGCTTCTGGAATGACTCCCCCCGGCACAGACTGGAATGACATTGGGATCGGGGTTTTCACGGGGCTCTGCCGGAATAGTCCTCCGTTGGGTGACCTGTGTTTGCACTGTATGGAGGGCATGGTGGCTGAGCTGCTCAGGGGCAGCGGCAGGTTGCTGCCTGAGGCAGCTGTCAGTGTCCTGCTGGCACCATGAGTTGTCTGTTCTGGTAAAAAGGTGGTGACAGAAAGTTGTGTGTTCTGGTACTCGCGCACCGGCTCCAGGGTCTGAGCTGGCTGCATGCCACCGATCTCCAGCGCTGAGATCTCGATGGACGCTGGAGAGATCTGCTTGTGGGCTATGTCTTCATCAATTAAACTGTTCATGCGTCTGTGCACCTGCTCCAGATTCACTTCTTTGTCCTAGTGAGGAAGAAACCAGAACAATCAGTCCAAACACAATGCCCAACCCCATCCGGCCCCCTTCCTTTCCTCTGTGTGACCAGAGCTGCTGATCACTCATCACATCACTCGGGTTTCAACTGTGCCTGTGCAAAACCTCAAGGTCTGGCGACTTCTCCAGATGAAAAACCTGCTGAAGAAAACACTCATTCTCAGCCTGCTGGAGCTCCTGATGGTGTCAATCCCATCCTCCTGGGAGGTAAACGGATGGCTGGCATCAGGGATCAACACATCCCTCACGCCCTTGGCTCACCTTGGCACAAGCTCAGAAAAAAGCCTATAGCAGGCAAACAAATGACCTGGGACTCCACATTCCACTGGGCAGCTCAGCCCTTTGTCACCGCATGACAGCTCGCCACTATGTCATATATCTGTAGAGCATTTTCTAAAGAACACATCAGTAAAAAATCCCTGACTTCAGGGTAGTTGCTTCATTGAAATCTACTGGCCAGGGATTGTGGTGATGATGAATTCCTGCCCATCAGGAGGCTCTGGGTCACCTGTGTGGCACAGAACAGAAACCCATTGGAGCAGCACTGAGAGAGGCCTACTCTGGGAGCCCTGGGGAGGGAACCATGCATTTATGGAACAGTTGCATGACAGACCATAAGCTCTCTGTCACCTTCACATGCCATCTGGAAAAGTCTATCTGTGGTCAGAGCTCAGGAAAACAGCGTCTTTAGAAAATGCATTCCCATCTTCTGAGAATGCATTTCCTAAGGTTCACAGAGTGGTCTCTTCATCTGTCAGAACCACTCACTCAACACACTTTAGCTTCCATGAGGAAATACAGCAAAAGGAGTTGTCTTTAAATCCTGAATTAGCAAAGACCTACAGTGGGCTGTTTATCACCTCAGTATGGCATTCAAGATGCTCAAACTGGGAAGCAACAAAATTGGCAGGGTGAAGTCAACCACCTGGGATGCTGTCTGACTGAATTTTAACAGCTAGCATTGTACTGCCAATAAAAAGGTATTACATTATATAATTTCTCTACATTTCATAAAGCACAGCTATGATCGCAGTTGTAGTTATTTGATGCAAGTGTAACACACAGCAGAATAGCAGCAAAGCATAACAGCCCAACAACCCTGGAACTGGAGAAATTCCCTGGTCCAACACAAACCTGTAATTACATTACTCAGACAGCAAGACTCCAACCTAGGGAGCAGGACTACCCAAAACTTTTGTGTTCCAGTAATCCCTGACTGCCCAAGGTCAACCTGGGCTTAAATGTTGGTTTAACACAACACCACCAGCCTTATTGATTCATACCAAGGTCCAGGCTCAGGGAATGAAGTACAAAGTGTCACTGCCACTCACTCCTTTTAATATTTCATCACTGGTGTTCAGGTGGAGCACAGAGAATTACAATTTTATTCCAGTGGTATCCTCTGCTATGCAACTTTGCTTTTCCCTGTAAATTGACAAGCCAACTCCAAAGTCCTTGATTCCACTCAATGTCAACTACAGATCCAATTGTAACCTTGTGATTTAGCACCCCTTCTACATTACTCAAGAACCGTTGAATTTGCTGATCCCTGCATGGGTTTGGAAATGAATTAGTGTTACATGATGTACAGTTCAAACCTGTGTCCTTAGCTTAGGCTAAATCCATATTGATTTCAACTCGAATACAATTGCTCTACAATCACAGGGCTGAGCTGCATGTTGCAAATTCTTTGCTAATCAGTGGAAAATGAATTCCTATTTAATTTATGTCATAAATTCACCAAAATCCCAAAGAAGCTCCCCGAAACCTAGGGATATAATCTTCCTCACCAAAGAAACAAATAACTTTTTAAAAATCCTGCTTTTTCAGCCAAATCCTCTAATCAGATAATTTTGAGTTAGAGAAAAATCAATGGATAATAAAATAAAAAATAAACTTTTTTGACATGAAGGGATCACACAACACTTGATCAGATAACCCCTGCAGCTGTATTAAGTCCTTCCTGACAACAAACACACCTGACCTGTCAGGCCCTTCATTCAATGCATTAGACAATGCACTAAGCTGATGATAACTCAGACACGCTTCCCTAAATTCTGTAGCTAGGAAACTTAAAGATTTATGGTACAGTGGCCAGAGGATTACATGGATTTAATTCATCATTTCCTCAGTTCCTTTTTCTTGGAGTAAAACTGTAGACCTGGGGCAAACGTGAGAAAAGTTTTTCCATTATTCCCAATGGGAGTAAGCTCAACCTCTCTGGGTGGGTTCTTTTGGAACAGATGTCCAACCACTCACTGCTGCATCTTCCTCACCCGTTTGCCAATAAAGGCTTGCTGCAAAGTTCTGCTTGTGCACAAACTGCAGCTAGCACCACATATGATGATGCTGTGTCTAAGGAGCTAACTCCCAGAATCCCATTATGCAATGCCTCCTGAGGTACCCTGTACTATTTCTTTTCCAAACGATGCTGCTAGCTGGGATGTAGACTCCTAGCTGGCATTCTGGGTATCTGGGACTCATAATCTTGTCAAGCCTCCACTACAAAATAAGAAAACAGAAGAACTCGAGTTAGAACTGAGCAAATATTAGAGCAAATATTCCTAAATTAGGCTTTGGCGAAATGCTTATGACTCATTTACATTTTTCTGAGCTTTTGACAAATACTAATGCCTTCTTCAGATCATTTCAAGTGAAAATATACACCCATTTTTTACTTATATTTTATGGGGTTTTTTGATTGCAAGTACATCCTAAGTGTATTCATCCTGCTTTGCTAGTGGAACAAGTAAAATATGACTTGGATAAAGCCAACCCAGAAGGAAAGGTAAGGTTTCAATAACTGCAACAAGCAGTCATTAATTGTTTGCAGAGAGAAAATAAATTTGTGAATGAAGCACGATCTTCACTGGGAGCATCTGGGCACAGAAGGTCATAAAAGTCAAAGCATCAATTAGTCCTACATATTTGGCTGAGCCCTTTTAAGATGTAAACATGAAGAGCCACAGCTGGGATGCTCTTAATACACATCTCTGGGTCAGACCATAGGGATTGTTAAGGACCACATCCTTTGGGATGTTCCCCTCTCCTGGCCTGACTGGCCTTTTCTTCTGCTATGCACAGTCCACCCTGGGACAGCATCCTCAGGAAATGGTAGATTTGCAGTTGCTTATGTCTCACAATACAAACTCCTGTTTCACTGTGCTAAAATTTTCGTTCTCAATAAAGATTAAAACCAATTCCTGCACACAGACATTCCAATATAACTACAGCAGAACACTTAATGAAGTACATGGAGAAGTAAACACTTGGGATCTCTTTAAGAGGTAGGGGTGATGATTTCACTTGCCTACTTCTCTTTCTTCAGCATTAAGGAACAACTTGCTGGCCTTATTAAGATCAGAGAAAAGTTTTTAAAGGCTTTCAACAGAACAGGAATTCACATTATTCCCCCTTTCCATTGTCAAAATAAAATGTTTGCAAAGGTTAGGGAAAACAACTTGTCTCTGAGGAATTATAAAATCACATTTTTAAAGGTTCTTTCCTTTTTCTTTGTCTTATTAGAAAAGAGCAGCTAAATAACTAAATGTCAAGGTTTGTATGAGACTATCTTAATGGTGAATGAATGATTCTCAAATCCTTTTAAAAAAACCCAAGATTAAATTCAGAAACCCTTGAAAAGATTAGTTTGTCATTGCACACCATAAAACTGGTTTGAATCCCAAGATTTCCAGAAGCAGAGGTTTTGGGATAGCATTATGTGACAAGTCAACCTTTCAGACTCTGTAAATTCCATAAACCTAGTATTTTTTTTTCATTTATTTTTCTTAGAGGAAATTCAGTAACATAGCATATGTTACTGAAAACTAATAAGCTAAATGGAGAAAGATTTAAATGGCAATAAAGCCAGAAAAAGAAATCTTCTTATGTTTTATCCATTGTCAGCTCCATGTTATCTTTTATTTGTAGTTCCGTGCTTCTTATTAAATATCAGTAATTTGTAAAAATTTTTTTTGCACTTAATATATAAAATTTAGTTCATATTATAAATATGTCACATCTCAGACGTTTCATGCCAATTCACTTCTCATCTATGGCTGTGCTGGACACAAGTATATGCTTGTGTTGCCAGGAGAAGATAAAATATTTTTCCTTTGCTGGCTTCATAATTCTATTTTCAATATTAATGTTGTACTCCAAATAGATCAGTTGAAGAAATTAATCAGTGAGGGAAAGAAACGTGTAAGGAGAATTAATTCTACACCCAGGCTTATTCTCTGCAGCTTAAGGAAAACAGCTAACCAAACCTTGCCCCTGGTCAGGAAATTCTCTTATGCATAAATACCAAGTGAAATGTCAATGTCCCCCAGTGAGTTTGAGTTCTGGAAGGGCCTTTGAAGGGCAGGTTTCTGATATGTCCCAAGCACTTGATCATGAGCAACAGGCTCAGTGGCCTGTGACTGACAGCAGGAGCACATCCTGGCTGGGAGTGGATCTGGAGGATGCTCACCAGAATTACCTGAGAATAACTAAACCTGCATGGTCACACCTGCAAGAAACTATGACTCCCTTACAGGACTAACCAAGTCTGCCCTTTTCACACAGAGTGAAATTATGACAAGGTAATGCAGACACCATGATTTACAGAGTAATCTTTTCTTTTTTCCCTAGCTTATTTTCTGTGACTCTTGACAGTTGGTTCCAATAAAGCCTGTGGGCAGTCATATTGAAAGAATATGGTACTAATTGGGAGGTCTGGAGTCAGTTAATGTGATCAAATTCAAGGGTGTTGGAAAGGAGCTACTGGCTGATGTTTTTTAAGAATTTGCCTGCATCCCTCTAAATACAATTAATTAAATGGTAATACTACTTAGCTTACTGGCTTGCAACACTTGGGATCTTCCAAGGGAAAATTTTTTTGAGAAAAATATTTTAATTAAAGACACCATTGTGTTGTCTGGTTTTTTACTTGTGATTTCTGTGAGCTTATCACAGAGTTCTAGAAAAGCCACTTCAAGACATAAAAATGCTACAAGATGATGAAGCAGTTCCATCAAGGCAAAAAAAGGAAGACAAATGCCCAAACAGGAAAGTCTAATATCTGCAGAAATGTGATGCTAAACCTATGCCAAAACTGTGATAAGTTGCATCAACATCCAACACATGCAAATAAAAGCACACTAGACTGGAGAAGAAAAAGATTGATGGCCCTGACCCCAGAAGGACTGAAATTTCAGAAACATAGCCAATATAGGCAGACAGGCTCATACAGGGAGGGAATAACTTGCATATGTCAATACCTCCCAGTCAGGTGCTGGTAACTGTGCCAAGAATTAAAAGCCTGTTAAAGCAGGTAATAAGACTCAGGAGATATGCAGAAACAAAGCTTTTAAGGTAATATAGCCTTAATCATCAATCAGGGCACATTTCTGGTTTGTTTTTTGTTCTCTGTCCTGGGTGACAACATGAAGGATTACCTTTTGATGAGAGAAAGAAACCAAGACACAAATGTTAATATTAGGTTTTCATTCTGTGCAAGAACTATTTTTAAAAAATTAGGTAATTTTATGATTAGGGCTAGGTTTCAAAATTTGAGACAAACTCCAGTGTCAGACAGACACTTCCTCTTCTGCCCTTGACCAGGAAACATGCTGGCCTCCCACCCACATAAGTCCTCCTGACTCATACATGTGTGTTCATAATGATAGCTATCTGTCAGAGGTCATGAGACACAGGTGCTGGAAGGCACACCTGTACACAGTTAGAAAGGAATACTCTGAGGCACTTCCCGGCACAGCCAGCCATACTGCAGAACTGAAAAAGGAGGCAGAGGAAAAAAAACTGAAACAGCAAAGTTTTCATGCTCAGGTACCCACAAACTCAGCATCAAATCCCACAGCTCCACCCAGCAACCAAATTCAGTCTGTGGGGTTTCAGGCATCATGGACTCAAATATTTACCTTGTTAAAGGGAAATAAAGCAGCAGCAGCTCTGCATGTGTACAATTGGTTAGGATTATTTTGAAATCCTGTATTCACTCAGAGTCATTATCATTACTTTCAGTTACAGCTCCTGCATATGCAAAGCTGTAATTTTAATTTATTCCAGGAGGCTCTGACAGATTGGCAAAACCAGGCATAATTGGCTTGCTCAAGAAGAAAAAGCAGTGATGATATATGTAATAGATGTGCTGCAAAACAATGACAATACAGTGTGGTGTTACATTATTACCAACAACCCCTTTTTAATAAGACTCACTGTGTGACACTCATTGTTCCGGAGATTCGGCAGCTGACCATGCAGTGAAATGCAGGGAGATTTGTACACAGATGCAGTGGTGATGGGTGTCTGCTGTCATTAATTTAACACAGGCACCTGACCCAGTCAAATGGCACTTAATGCTACATAAAATTTGCTGAGTGGTTTCTGAGCGTGCTCTGCTCAAAGCTGGTTTGACCATAACAGAATCTTATTGGAAATATTCAGGGATGCACCTCAAGAGTCTACTTGAAAACCTGCTTTGAGAAATAGGTCCAATCCTGCAATCAAGCTTCTGCTCTTACAAGTGGAAGCTCTACCATGTATTCTAAATTAGCAATTAGCTAAATTATCATCCATGAACCAGCTGTTAGAAGAAGGCACTGAGACTGACATCAGGTGAGGTCCAGTTGGCTGTTACCTAATTGAAAGAATAAAAGAAATGAAAGTTTTGCAGTATGTTAATTTCATTTAATATGGAATCATCTGCAAAGAAACAAAATTTCATAAAAATTATGTACAAGAGGCCAGCTTATTCACTGGTGATGCTCTCCTTCAGCAGAGAGCACAAATTCCTTTATGAAGAGACATTAACACTTCCAAGTAAACCTGAAAAAAAAAGTGAGATATTACAGAATCCTGCAAAGTTGATGTTAATGTGACAGAAAATTGTTTCAAATACATTGCCAAAGTTTATTTCCAGCTACCCTCAGCCAGAAAATAGGTATAAATAAATTAGTAGCAAAAGCTTAGACACCAAACAAGTAACAGTGACTTGCTACAGGACTGGTGCAAGTAGTAAGAACCTTCATGAAGCAGTTCACGTCTTCCCACAGTCCTGTTGCACACCTTACCCAGGCTGGATTTATCTAAGCTGAAATCATGTCTAAGCAGGGGTCTAATTCTGACATGTCTCACAGGTCCTGCCTGCGAGCCTTGCCAGGAACACCCTAGACAGCGATCTCCCCAGCAGGCCAGTGGAGCTGACAATGCACACCACTTTGAACCAGCCAAACGTCTCTCTTTGTCTTATTTATCCTCCTGAAGTGCATCCCTGCCTCTGTGAATAAATAGCCAGGACACAGTCCCGATGGGGGAACAGCAGGTTGCCCCACAGTGTCTTGCAATGATCTGCTTCCATGTTCACCACCACCCATTATCTAAGAGCAGTCACAGAGAGAACAGTCTGGAGCTCACAGCAGACCCAACCTGCCAGGGAAGAGCCTGTGACAGCACTTTCATTTGTTACTCAATATGAAAGGGGACATCCAACCTCCTGCTGAGATATTCAAGCTTTAAAATCCTTACCAACCTTGGTTCACCAGCTGGTAACCCAACGACAATGAGAATGAGTGAGTGGTTCACATGGTACAGATGTTTCCACAGTTTTCATGATGTTAAAAATTAACAGGACAATAAGAGAATACAAGGAAACATTTCTCAATGCAAGCAGTAAAATGCAGTACAGAATGAGTGCTGGTTGATGAGCATGCCAATGTCTCTGTAAAGGAACTTGGGAGAAAGGAGAACTTGCAACCAGAGAAACCTCTACTGTGTACACACTACAGACTGCAGTTACAGGCATTTCCAACAACACAGAGGTTAGGATCAAGGAGAGTTCCAGGGGAAGGTAAAGATGAGGAAGAAACTAACAGGGACTCATCTGTGCAGGCATTTTCAACAAGAAACCAATCATCTGTATGTTTATTAGAAATTCTCACCATGCTTCTGAGGCCCAGCCTCACATCATTGGCCATCTCCAGATGGAAAGGGAAAGGAAGATGTGGGGAGAAAAAAAGAAGGATCAAGATAGTGAGGCTAATAATGTAATTAATATTTCACTCTTTTCAGCAAACATGTACTCATCATTTCTTATACTTCTGGTCTGAAACAGCATTTGTTCATCCATAAAAGAGGATGGCCCTCAAGCAGGTGGTGTTTTCAGAATTTGACATCATCTAAAATTACACTGTGAGGTGACAGATTACTCTTTTATGAAGGAAAAATTTAATTAATGAAAGTTCTAGTCCAAAAATTCACTAAAACTTAATGGTTTCTTTACACTGCTTTACACATTTTTTAAATCCTAAAATATAATCTAGTCCATAAGGGATGCAATTTCTCACTCTAGTGAGCCCAAATCAAAGCAATGCCATCCTTTAACAGTCTGAATTACTCTACTGGAGCATCAGGCATAACAGATTGCTCCACACCCTCCTTCTTCACCATTCCTGTCTAGTCATATGCAAATTTCATAAGTTCCCATTTTTTTCCTATTATGCCAGGAGGAGAAGAGAGAGTTGGCTCAGGAGACAAAGAATTGCTTCTACAACCTGTTTGATGCCCAGTGTTAGCTGATTTACAAAGCCTCTCATCTCCACTTCAGCTACATGAAAGCCTTACAAAATTCTTACTCCTATTAGCAACAATTTTTGCAATTAAAACCCAAATTTTGAAAAGGTTTCTGTGCCCCCATTCAGGGCTGTATTTTGGAAACTGCCCAAGCTCTTATTTTGACATAAGACAAGACATGACTAGCAAAATTATTAAAATAGCTCAACATAACAAAAATCTGGCCACCAGTTTCCCAAAAGGTAACTCTTACATACTTAATAATTCTGAAGAAATAGTACTTGATGAGTGAGTTTTTGTAGCTCTTTTTTATACATGTGCTATCAATATGGGTCTGGACTTCTGGAAAATCATAATCAAGCCATTGATTAATTAAAAAAAAATCCACAGTACACTACTGATATCTGTGATACCTTAATATTTGGTAATATTGACCATAGATTATTTCAGTACTATAAAATTATTTAAATTCAATTGATAATTCAGTTTATAAATTGCATGTTAATATCATTGCATGGTGAGGTCAATCTTCACCTAATAACCTCAATGCACATGTTACTTCCAGTCTCTGGTCCATCCATGGTGCTTCAAAGCAACTGAAGTTTGATCTTATGCCACTAAAAGAAATGGAAATGTTTTGGTGCTCTGGGTGAGATTAGAATTCGCCTCTTAATTTTACGTACATGCTTAAATGCTTAGTCAGATCAACACCTAAGGCATTTTACAAACCACAAAAATGCAAAAGAAATTTGAGAAAAAGTCACATTTATGCTTTTTATTATTTTAAACTTTTACTGATTTTGTTATTTTACACCCCCTTCAAAAAGTCAACTTTAAAATACCGCCATAGGCTGAGATAAGACATACAAAAATTAGCTGTGTAAACATTGTGTGAAGAATCTAAAAGAATCTGACACATTAAGGCTCCAATTCAGTAAAATAGGTAAGCTCATGCCAAGCTCATGAGTAGCCACAGAAGTTCTCTGGGATAGGCAATGTAATGCAAATTAAGCAAGTACTTACACTCATCACCAAACTGAAACTTTAAACAGGTTGTTTCTTTTTGACTCCCCTGCATGGCAACACTAATTTTTTAAGCTTATTTCTGTTGAATAATTTTCTTCCCCCCTAAGGTTCATGCCAGGTAAATCCAGATTATATCCCTAAGGATCCCATTAGCAGGGTTTTCTCACACAACAGAGAAAAATTAAACCAAATACAAAAATCCCTTCCTTGCAGTTAGGGAAATATGCCAGTACAAAACTCAATTGCTTCACCACTGCCTTGGGTAGCAGAAGCCTGGGCCCAGTGCCATAAATCACAGGGATGATATGTCACTGTTAAACCCATTACAGCCTTGACCAAAATCTATGGTGATCAATAGCGGGAGTTGGGTGATTTCATTGGATTCTGGATGTGCACCCGGCCTGGGACCAGGAATTACAGAATATCTGCTTCACTACAGGCAACTCCAAAGAGAAAATCTTGTTTCTTCACTCACATAAAAAGCCAGCATGGAGTTAGTTAAGATGCCCTTCCAGGTATTACCGGCTTCTGTACAAGGTAATTTATATATTATATAGGCCTCTTTTTTTTTTTCTTTTCCTTTTTTTTTTTTTCCTGACTGGTTTTTCCAGCTTATACTTTATCATCAAGCAACAGTAAACTTTGCATTCTGGGATGACTGGTTCCTAACACCGCTTTGCTGATTTAAAAATGCTAGTTAAATGAAGTTCCTCAGCTTATTACATTCAAAGCTGGTTTGAAACTGAATTTCTTAGATGGCATTAAAATGCATTATTTTGCCAATGTTTGCATGATTTATTTTCCCCAAACAAACCTTTATTTATTCTTAGAAAAGTAGAATACAATACAGTAGTACAAACAAATGATAATTTATATGCAACTGAGCAAAAAATGTACAAAGATTTCAGACATGTCATTAAAATACAGAAAAAATAATTTAAAATAAAAACAAGATAAAATATAGAGAGCATGCAATGAAGGGAAAATAAAACATTGGGTTGATGATCTTGTGTTTCCTTTCACTCTCAAAAGGAACCATCCTGGCACAAATCAAATTATCACATAAAAAGATAACACCACAAAGGAGACAAGGTAAATGAAGCGACAAGGAAAAAGACAAGGAAAGTGAAAATAATGGTGAAAGCAAGAGACTCTTTAATAATCAAAACCAACACTGCTGACACCGTGCTGAAGATACAGAAGCCTCAATTGCCATGAAATAGTATCTGGCTGGAGAACTAAAGTGAGATGAACACAGTACAAATCACAATTCTTAGCAGTGACAAATTTGGATCCATTGGACTCGTGGCTGCCAGCTCCTATTTCCATTTGTAAGGTACACTGGGATTCCTGCTCTTCTAATACCAGAAAAGAGCCTTAGTGGGTAACTTTCATGACTGCTAAAGCTGGAATAATGGATTTCTGAGGTAGGCTGGGATTTGCACATCAGTGGACATGGAAAAAAGGGAGTTTACGGCAGGTCACATGAGGCTGCCCTGGCCAGAGATACAGGGTTTTTTTCTTTCACCCTGTGTACCACCAAAATACTCATGAAAATTTTTAGAATAATTTTGCTACCTCACACTATCTCATAGAGCTCGCAGAGTCTAGACTTTTTGAGATTCAAGACATGATTAAGCTTGGAGTAACAGGAAATAGGATTTATAAGGTGCTGTTACTAATACACAAGACTGTTTTCACTCTGAATGGTACCTGAGATGCTGCTCCCTTTTAATAATTTAAAAATAAAAAGGACAGAAAAGTGAAAAGTCTATTGAATAAAATTAATTTGCAGAAGCATGAGAAAGGAAAGAAATCACAAACTATGCTCTGATTGTTAATGAATTATAAATTTGACACAAGTTATGAGACAATGACTAAAAGCAACTCAGGAGATGGAAAAGTATGTAGGCCTTAACCAATAAAACCCCCAAATCTTCTTGCACTAGAGATCCCCAAACACACTGGGTCCACTTTCTGAAACACTCACATTGCTAGGAATAGCCCAGCTGGTTTGGAAAAATAGATTTTTGATTAAACATATCTATTATCTGTGAAAACAAAGAATCAAACTAAGAATATATTTGGGTTATTCCAACATTGTCTTTCAAGAGCTATATCAAATAGAAGCGAATCAATATGAGAGATGCAACAAGTATCATATCCCAGAAAACAAAAAATCGTTCTGCACAAGTGGCTAATTTTGTTTAATATGGGGTTGCCTGTTAATCTTTTAGTGAACAATGTCATGGACAGTGAAAAATATGGGAATTTAACTGTCTTTCTATGAATAGTAGGATATTTTATCTTTGCATATAATTTCCCATTGTTTTGTAGTATATGGATGAACAAGGAATGCTTTCTTCAGAGCTCTGATGAGATCTCAGAAGTAATAATCTTCAGAGAATAGCACATCACACAAAGACACAGCTGATAAAGCACAGAGGATGCTGGGGAGCCCATTGCAGGAAGCATCCACGTTGGATTATAATGACAACAAAGATGTGAAAACTGCCTTTTATTCCTTCAAAGGGGATAAAAGATGCCAACAATCTGATGATGTGGCAAAGCCCTTGGGTGTTAAATGATCCACATTACATTATGGCTTACTGATATTGTGAAATAAATGCATAGGACTCACAAAAAAGTTAAAGAAATCCAGAGGCAATTGTCAAAAGTTCAACATTTATATGGTACCAGTTTTAATAACTTTATCTGATTGCCCAGTCATTTAAAAGGGACATAAAGTGACTGAACAAAGACTCCAGAATAAATATTAATTTTTCACAACTCCCTAATTTTCTGAAGCTAATCAAAGTCAAAAGATTAGGTATCAGTATTTCAGGCTGAGTAGCAGCTGTGTAAATTCAAGATTTTTACATACAGAGATAGATGTATGAGCTGGCTAAATTTCACTGTGGGTATTGGATGGCTGGGTACCAACAATGAGTAGAGGGTGATCATAAATTCCAGAATATATTTTTTGAAAAAGATGATCTAGTGCAAGTTTTTCTGAGTTAGAAAGTAATAAGGCAATTTTAACATTACCAGATATTTTCTAGCTTGAAGAGATTGCAAACTTGAGCCCTAATAAAAGAGTGTGGCATGGTGTTGCAGCAGTGCATTTTTTCCTGATGCTGGAGCTAATCTTTCTTTTGTTAATCTGATCTGATAAGGATTAAATAGGGATAACATTAAGATTTGTACAGCAGAACTCATTAGAAACATTTTTACAAATCTCCTACACATAGAATAAAAATATCTTGTAGCAACATCCTGAAAAAGACCAACCCAGCCTTTGCTCTTCTAGCAAGAAATTTCACTATTCCTTGAAAGATACAATTGTGAACCAATGGCACCATGGAAAAATAAAGGTAATTCATCTTTCCTGCAGGTTTGTCTTAATGAATTGATACAGTGCAGAGGGACAATTTTTTTTTTTTTTTTACATTTTTGTGGGGTTGAGTTTCTTCATATGTGAAAAATGTAAAAAATATTCTAATTGGAAGCAATGACCCCTTGACACAATTCTTCCTGTTAAGTCTACAAATGTAGATCAGGTTAATATCAATATCTAAGTTATGTTGTCAGGTTTCAAAAGACAGGCTTCTGTTTGTTTCATAGTTAATACTACATTCTGCACACTCAGTGTAATTAAGAGCTGTGATTTATACCATGCAGACATCTGAGTCCTTGGACATCAATGTATTGGCTCAGCCTAACCTCCACAAAAGCCTAAAGAATACGAAGTGGAAAAAGAAAAGTCAACAAACTGGCATAAAACACCACCTCAATGGTTTTTCCCCAATGCCAAGAAAGGCAATGCACATTTTTTTAGCCACAGACTTCACAGACCCTCAACATAAAAAACAAGTCTCTAAAAAATGCTTTTTCCCTCTCTCCAGCAAGCTGCACACACCCAACTCTGCCATAGATCGGCCATAGTAGTTGTATATTCATCGTCCCAACATTTCTTTTTTCTGGAGTTGGCAATTGACATGATATAACCAACCAGGTGGGTCATACCAAAGTGAGAATGCTGCACAAGGGCTTCACAAGCCAGAACAACTCCTCATTCAATCCTGGTTCCACTGTAATTTTTCCAAGGGATTTATAAAGCTCCTATCAGGGCAAGGGTCACAGAAGCCAAATGTTGCCACCTTCTCTTTGGCCCACAGGCAACATCAAAGTCTAATTTCAGTCTGCAGTAAAATCAGCCTTCTCTGTGACCCTCCACAAGCTCTGCTTCACAGAAGAAAGTGACTGGGAGACATCCCAGTTCCCACAATTTTTATGTGATATCACAACACTTGTGTTTTGCCAAAGCCTTCCCAAAAGCAGAAGAAAATCAGCAGCATGATTTGAGTTTGTAGCTCTTACTGAACTGATGACTTGGCTGGAGTACCAGATGCAGCTAAGAGGCAGATTTTAATGTTCTGTGTGTGCTACTCGTGCTGTAGCTCTGTCATTATAGCTCTTGCTATAGAAATGCTGGTCAACACACAGTGCTAGAAATGAACTATTGTGAACACACTCCTCCTGGAGATCAAATTCTCCTTGTGCTTTTGGTCCCTTATGCCAGGCTCAGCCACTGCTCCTGCCTCAAGCAAAGGAGTGCCCAGGACTCCACACCCCCCTCAGCCCTGGATCCTGTCCTTACTATAGTTTTGAAACTTGGTTCTTTTAAACACATCAGAAACCTTCATCCTATATTCACCACCTCTTTCTAAACTTGGTTTCCTACCTTAATTGCAGTAGCCATCAGATGTCCCACTTCAATCCCTCCTCACTGGTAGTACATAGACAAAATAAGTCAGGCCACTGATCTGACAGGAAATACGGCTACATTTGTTTGCTAGTTTAGCTGAGTGGATGTTGTGGTCTCTGTGACAAGAGCCCCAGCTCCTGGTGTGCAGCAGGGCTGGAGCAATGTGGCCATGTGGCACATGTGGCCATCAGCCTAGGAAGAGGGTTCCTGAGGATCCTGCCTGTCCTCAGCTCTGGGTAGCTGTCACCTTTCCTTATGGCTGCTCTGATCGACCCAAAGGTGCCTCTAGCTGCCTGCCTGTCCTTGCACCCAGCTGTCCCTTTCATGGGACCCCTCATTCCAGCCCACCCTGCCTGGCATACCCTCTGTACGCCTTCCTCCAGCCAGCCCTGTGCCCTCTCACCTCCTCGTTCACTTCACACCTGCTGTGCCAGGGCTCCTGCTGACTCTGCTCCCCCTCTCCCGGCAGCCTCTCCATCACTGATCTTTCTGGAACCTGTCCATGCTCTGTTTAATTTGCCTCTAACCCAGACTAGTTGTGCTCCAAGGGCAGGCCCAGCCCCACAGACAGCGGTCTGCCCAAGCACAGCTCTACCATGGGAGTAACTTCAGTCTACTTTAAAACACAGAAGGTTAAAAGTATTCTATGTTTGACAAAGAAACTGCCAAAGAGCACTACAGGCGTACAAGAGCAACCTTCATCAAGAACACACTGGAGGGAAAGGGAAGGAGAAGGATGGGAAAGGGAGAAAAGTGGGATGGGGTAGGCATAGATATGCAACAATCCTTCTTAGAGGTATTAAAAAAGAAAGGAAGGGGATGAGTGAAAAAAGGAAAATATTAAACTTGGGAAGACAGATCCTTTTCCAGCAATGGAAACTGAGTATTCAAAACTCCTTGCAATAAAAAAGCGAATTTTTTTCACCTTAGCTATATGAAACTGCCTTTAAATCATATTCTCATCTCATTCTACAAAGATACACAAAGGCAATTCCCTGAGTGTAGAGAGGGGAACACACCACACAGGATGGCCAGATAAGTGCTTGTGCACACAGCAGGAGGACACTTTGGGAACATCCCTGCCTGTGCCCTGCAGGATTTCACAGTGTGCAGTGAAACACTGCTGGGCTTTAGGCCGTCACAATGCCAGCATGGGGGCACCTTTGGAGTTACAGCAGGAGCAACTTCTACAAGGCAGCAGGGCCAAATCATAGCATACGGAGCTGTTTGGGTTGGAAGGGACCCAACCCCAACCCCTCTGCCAAAGGCAGGGACGCCATCCACTAGACCAGGTTGCCAATTTGCCAAAATTGCCTACAGGTGACAGGTATGTCAGTCTATTGCTCCTGCAACTTGAAAAAGAGAGATAAGAATTGGTGGACTATGTACTATTTTCCAGCTGCAGTGTAGCTCACTGCTATTATTAGCTTGTGAAAAACATCTGTTCCAAGATGAAAGCACCTACAAATGCCTCAGTGTCTCCAAAACTACAGGAGGTTAGTTTGTTAAACATTTAAACTAGGTAAACAAATACAGGCTTCATGCAAGACAGATCTGAGAATAGACTCATTATTTTATCTTAGCACTGCTAACTTCTTCTGGCTGCTGTGCATGGAAACTTCAAACCCAAGAACTTCTCAGGTATAATTTCCTAGATAAAACATGTTATATGAAGGTCAACTTCCTCAGAGGCTCCTACTTTTAGAAATAAAATTGACTTCAAAAGAAAGGAAGCATTTAAACAGTGTCATGGCAATATGGCTTATTCAATTATTAACTAGCTGATTTATTTTTAATTGCTTGTGTACCTCTTCAAACTCAGCCTAGGTCAGCCATGAAGGAGAGCATCTACCAGACGTCTGGCAGCTGCAGAGCCTGCACAGGATGGACTCGGATCTCCCAGCCAATGGATGGGGGCTCAGATCAGAGAAAACATCACCACAGATGGCACAGCTGGGTGCCTGTGACTGGCCTCCCCGTCACTCACAGCAGAGTGGCCGAGGGCGTGTTTCTGAACCACTCTCTTACCCCTAAAGGTGGTCTCTCCAGGTCAGGGCTGAGGCACATTGGTGGGGCAATGAGGGGAAGTTTGCACTGCTGCTGCCCATGCTGTATCTGCTCTACAAATAAATAGAGGACTTTAGTCTCCAGGACTGTCAGTTTGGCACCTTCCATGTGCACAAAAGACACTTTTGTTCGTTTGCTTTTATTTTCTTAGAAACAACCACCCAAAAAGTTATATGCAAAGCTTAGTATGGCAAATCAAAATAAATCAAATTTATTGTGTGAGAGCACCTAAAATCCCATAACTTCCATTTGCTCTCTCTTTCTTTTGTGTTTTCTACTTTTAATTGTGATAAGAATAAAAGTTATGGACCTCTTTCGGTGTTTCTTGATGACAACGGTTGCTGTTCCACCACAACTCCAATGCTGCCACCAAGCAAGCAAGCAGAAGGCCTATTGCTAAAATGCAGAAAACTCCTGCAAAACTGTGCAGCTTGAGTGCCTTCCCATCTGTCTGTGCATTGGTATGGCTATTCAGGTCACAACGTCCCATCCGTGGCCACCACTTCTGTTTAAGAACATCCAAATCTCCGCTTTCTTGCAACTCTAGGATCCTGCAGAAATTTCAAAAGACAAGAATTATTTGCAATGGTACTGTTTTACAGGTTTTTCTTGTCTTTTCCTTATGCTTCACAGTTCTTAAATCTACCGTCCCATAACTCAAAACTCCACCCCCCTCCACCACCGGAGTGTTGTAGTCTTCATCTGAAACTCCCTTATACCAAGATTTCTTTCTACTCACAGCAGCAGGTAAACTCCACTGGGTAACTTAAGGAAAAAAAGAGACCGTCAAAAATTCCACTGCAATGCAAACAGCATTTCCAGGGGAAATCACCACATTCCAGTTAGTTATGCCTGGTCTGGCTACATTCAGCTGCAGCAGCTGGTCCCACTAGTGAAATGCTCAATCCACTCCACTGCTGCTCTCCTACAATAATTCCAAAAATATGTGAGGCTAAGCAGGCTACTGTTTGTGCACCACTTAGTACAAATCTGTTTAAGCAGCGACCAACTCATTTATTTTAGTAAATGTAGTTTATTCAAAAGGATTTTACTTCAACACTGTTACTTAATGCCTGAATTACTGTGTTAACAGTTGCTAATTAATCATTGTTTTGTCTCTTTTGAAGTGTCCCGTCTCTGCATGAATGATTCATTTTGGATTTGGTTTGATAACTGTTTTAGCTGTTTACTAACAATCTTTTCTCTTGAGGCAGCTTTGTCTCCAGTAATGCAGCTGGAGTTTTGCTCCTTTTTATGAAGGAGAAGCAAGATGAGGCAATCTCACTTCAAATCCCTGCCTGAAGCAGCGCATGCGCTCACCTTCTGCTAAGGACACACATGCCTGCACAGCTGTGTGTCTTCAGTTCAGGGTACACATTCACATGGACAAGAGATACCAGCTGGTAGCTCAGAGATCACTAAATAGCACAGTTTTATAGTCTTCTGGTCTTGTCAGTCCCATGCAATTCTTGTTACCCTGCACCATCCTGACTCTTTGATCAGTCCATCCACCCTGAAGGATGGCAAGCAGGCCATTGCTGCTTGCTTCCTGCAGGGAGCAACACACTGCTTCAGAGCCTGCAGAACGTGGTGTGAGCTCAAGATGTCCCCTCAATCTCTCCACTACCTCTGACCCAGCTCAGAGGACATCAGTCCTCTGCCAGAGGCAGTGCTATCTGAAGGTGCGAGGCCACATGTCACCTCCAGTCTCCTCCTCCCAAACCAGATGCACATGGAGCAGAAGGAGCAGCAGCTGTGTTGGGGCCTGAACTCATAACCTCTCTGCTGTCATGTATTCATTGTTCTTTATTAATTAAATGCCAACGTTAATGTGAACCATTGCTGGCTATAGACAGAAATCCTATAAAAGGAGCTTTGTTTCAGTTTACCTCTGGGAGAAAAGATCTCTGTAAGGACTTCCATGCTGGAGTGCTATCCCATATCCTTTGCTGCTGATGCTGTTTCCAATGACTGTCACAGAGCATTCATCATCTGTCAGTGCAGCATATTCCACCACTGTCACATCCCACAGGAAAGCATAATTTCCCTTCTTTGCCTGTAAATACAGCATGAACACAACACAGTATAAACTAAACTGCATTTCTAGGTAGGACAAAACCTTAGGCAGCAAACAAATCCAAATCTTGTCACTGTTCCTTGGTGTTATTTCATTAGGTCAGTTTATATGTAGACCTTCAACATAACACCTTTCTAACAGTCTTTTCTCCCAGTAGGACCTCACCTACTTCAAACCTTGCTAAAATATCTTCCATTTTTTAGTATGCACATAGGATAGCACAGCCATCTAGAAGTGTAGGTGAGGCCTATGTAACAGGTTATTAATTATAAATGAAAGCTATTGCTACTAGATGATGAAATTGGATGCATGTTTTGTAGGAGACATGGAATGTGACTGGTTCCATACATTTAAGTGACAATACTGGCATAGTATGAGCATTAAGTGATGAGTGTCACAGGCACCAAAATTGTAATTTTCAGCTTTGCTCATATAAACATGTAAATAAACAAATTTGCCTTGCAAGTAAACACAGCTCTTCTGAGAGCCATGTTAGTCCTGTAACAAAAGGCACTGAGCTGAAAGAGTTCCTTCTTTTCTTCACAGGTAAGAAGATTCACAAGCATGTACAATTATTTCAGTTTTGGGATAAATATTGTTTTAACACACATCCATGTAGATATCCTTAAATATCAGCTTTAATTGGAACTGAAACCAAGGCCTGCACACTGTGTATATAATGAATGTAATTAACACAAGATGTAAGAAACATATCTGAATAGGGGTTCAGTAGAGTAAAATAAAATATCATCTTGCTGGTTTAAGTAACCATTGGTTGCCTAATACATTGAAGTAGCTGAAGTCCTGTATATATTTCTTTCTGGGAACTGATTCACAAAGCTCCCCTAGCAAATGGCTGCAGCTCTGCCACAGAATTAGTTCATCCTTCCAATTCTTTCTAAGCTCAGTTCTGAATTCACCTGTAAGTTTGTAAGACTCCATCAGTTATTTCATTACACTGGATTCCTCAGTTGAGCAAATAAGATAATTTACTTCATCATAGTTTGACATAAACCACACTTTACTGAAGTCCCTACAGTTGCTTACACATGACAATAAATCAAATGGGTGAGGTTTCTTCTAGGAGGCAGAATTTAAGGAAATAAAGATTAAAATTATGTTGCCTAGACTTTCTGTAAGGTACTTGCTGCAATCCACCTATTTTCCCTCATTCCCTTTTATCTGCATTGAGGGAATCAAAGATCCACAAATTCATTTGCTTCTGGGTTAAAACAGAGTAGAAATGTTATATCCTTTCTCATTTGTAAGATGTGAAAGAGTCCTTACACTGAACCCTTGGAAAATATTATTTTATTACTCAGCCACATTGTGTTCCATGGTAAAAAATAATACATAGGATTTTGCTACCTATTATTGGAAAGTGTCAGCATTAAAAATATGTCCTCAGGGGATCAAAAGCAGCAGCATTTGTTACTGTACACAGAATTTATTCAAAATCCATGATATTAGAGAACAAAAGTCCTGCCTGATGGATACACAGAAATCGGACACCCCATAAAGATCTGGCCTAATTCACTATGTGAATTAGGTAAAATGTGTTTTACATTTCTCTGGGTATTTTTAAGTTGGTTGGTTGAATTTTTGTCTTCTTTTTTGTTGTTGTTTGGTTTGGTTTTTTGTTGGGGTTTTTTGTTTGTTTGTTTGTTTTGTTTTAAAATTTTGGGGTTGGGGTTTTTTGTTTGTTTCTTTGTTTTGGTTTGGTTTTTTTGTTGTTGTTTTTGGGGTTCTTTTGGTGGTTTGTTCAGTTTAAAGAGGTGTATTTATTTTCTGTTCTTTCAGAACTGGTCAGCAAATCATCTTTTCACATTTACAGTTTAGAAAAGAACACTGACAACACAATACATTCCTTATCTATCTCTTAGTAATACTTGAAGAATGCAATATTCCTCAAATATTCGACTTGCATTACAATGCACTGGCTAAAGAAAAAATACACATTATTGAGTCTACTTTTCAATCCTCAGCTTTCTGTATGTTATCTTATATACAAGGGCTTTGTACACAGACGTTCAATGCTGTACAGCAGATCTTTTTGTAAAGGTCTACTTCCCTTGTGTTTGTAGTGCTGCTATCCTAAATCACATCCTGCAACTGCAAATGGTCAATAAACCAAGCCTGCCAGAACTCATCACATCTATTTTACATATTTTTAATGGCATAAATCAGCCTATCCAATGTCATCCCATTTGTAGAGCATTATTTCTCTGACAGCCTGATCATTTTTGCATAATCAGGAATCTGACTTTTGAACTCTTGGTTGTGTATATGTCTCAACTCCCAGAAATCCTGGGTGCAAGGCTGTGTCCCTTCCCTCTCTGACTGCCAAAACCAGAATCTCCAAAGACCCCTTTTTCCTAAGGGAAGACTTAGTTTTTTCCAAACTTCTTTCACTTGTGAAATTTTCTTCCCTGAAGAGTGAAGACCTCATACTATTAGTGTGTTCATTGTGTGGAAAGTTTTCTTACAACAAATGTTTAGTTGCTGCCTAAATTCGGCATCCTTCACTTCACTGTTAATATCTGTTGTGACAGCTAAGCAGTATCATTTGTTCAATTTGAGGAAAAGCTGTCAAACTTTGAAAAACATATGTACAAGACACATAAGTGCACACATACATGTGTGTTTGAAGTAGGCTGACTTTTTATATACCTTTACTAGGCAAGCAGTAAAAGCCAAATAAAATCAAATTGACATTTTCAATGAAAAATCAACCTCAAATTTTAAATGTAGTTTAAACTTTTTTTTTTTTTTAATGAAAGACTCCATGTCTTCATGGAGTCTTTAAGGGGCATGCCTGCCCTTCAACTTCCAGGCCATGAATGTAGGAAGAGTGCAAAAGGGGCTGTGCAAATGCCTGCTGAGAACAGGTGAGACAGCTTGAATAAAAATGACTGAAATAAACACAGAATAATGAGCTCAAATTTATACTTCAGTCTTCTCGTTGTACTTCATATTTTGCTCCTTTCCCATGGCCTTACTGTGACTCTCAGCATACAGGCATGCTGCACAACAAACTAAAAATCACTTGGTTAAACTTTCAGAAAGCTCTTTATCAGAAAGTCAGACAAAGGAGCACTCATTTATTCCACCCAGGT
The DNA here is from genome assembly GCF_963513975.1 of Fringilla coelebs. NCBI lineage: Eukaryota > Metazoa > Chordata > Aves > Passeriformes > Fringillidae > Fringilla > Fringilla coelebs. The sequence continues at coordinate 9,330,398 of NC_140066.1, forward strand.
AGAACAACTACTTTGGCTTACACCAAAGACACCAGATTTATCCTTGGTTTAATAGATTTAAGAAAAAAAAAAAACCCTGGGCAAAATTTATATTAAAAAAAAATATATTTATTCTTCACAATCCTAAAAAAAATTAAAAGGCCAAAGAAGATGGCTTCCTAGATAAGACAAGGGCCACAAAGAAAATAATACTCCAGGAAAGCAGTAAACAACTCCATGATGTCACTCTTAAAGGTGGATGGAGATAGAGGAATATTGTTCAAATGGTCCTGCCTTACTGATGGTTAAACAATGTTGTTTCAAAGAAAGCATACATAACAACAAAGCATAATAACAACATGATAAAAGATTGATTCCAGATTAATCACTGATATATCTGTGATTTATCATAAACTTATAAGGAAGCTATCATACTTAAGAAAGAAGTGCCAGAATAATGCAAAATTCATCATTAATTTACTGCCAGAACAGAGTGTCAGTGTAGCTGATCCCATTACATGGCTGAAACCACAGAAATATCAAAAAGTGACCTTTACATTGGCATTAGTGGAGTAGTTCAAAAAGATGGTTGGGTAACATTTATTATCTATAAAAAAGTGCTTTAGGAGAAGCAACATACAACATAGTTCTAATAAAAAGAAAAAAAAATGCCATTTCATCATATTGAAATGTTTCAAACATTAAAATAATTAAGGAACTACTACAGAATGCAATAGATTCAGATTTAAGGAAGCAGTTGCATTTGCTTCAAATGCTGATGGGTCAAGAAATGGAGAAATTTATGAAGCTCTTTGACAGCAATCACAATTCACAATATAAAATTCATTGTGGACAATAGTTTTTTAAAAATCATGCTAAATGAACTTTTAAGCTACTTCTACTCTCAAAATTAGAATGAAGAAAGAAGATGATCACTCTGATTTAATGCTCAGTGATCATTAAGGAAGCAAAAAAGAGAAGGAAAAAATTCTTACTGTGCTATTGGCTAAATCAATGATGCATTCTCATTTTGTGCTCTACTTGGTTTTGATCGCTTTTCATCAAAAGTCATACACGGGAAGAAAAGAAACAATTCAGAGAAATTTTGGCACTAAATTAATTGGACAGGGGAACAAACAATCTCAACCAAAGCAGGGCACTATAAAATGCAATAATGAATTCAATTCTCCTATCTGTACATATAGCAGATGCAGGATCCCATGGGGATGATATTACTTCATTCTTTCAAAGCAAAAATGGGTGCTCCCAAAGGAAATAAAATCCACAGTATGTTGGTGTAATCAATAATTACCCTGATTGCCAGTGGATGTAAAGCAAACAGTTCACTGAGATCCTGGCTGTAGAAACTTTCCTGTGACAGCATTCGTCAATCCTCATCTGTGATGGTCCCAGACAGTTAAAAACAGCTTTTTGTATGGACTGGTGGTTTGTGTGGTTTCTGCTCCTGTGCTGTGCAGAAGTACCGCTAAATAGGAGGAGGCTTTCCATCTTCAATAATCGCTTTCAACTACCTTGGGAACACAGCAAAAGCAACCTCATCCCCACCACCCTCGGCTCTCAGGAGTCCCCCTGTTACTTATGTGACACTGAAGCGCATTCCTGCCTTTTCTTGGCTCTCCCAGTACTGCAAAAGCTGTGCCTTGCCCATGGGAGATGGTCACTGTGGCTGCAGGGACTCTGCTGTGTCTGAAGAGATGTCTCTGCCATGGCAACCAAACACCATGAAAGCTCACATGACTTTCCCCCACTGCCATCCCTTTGTTTTCAGACAGTCAAAGGGAGTAGGAAAATCTCTGTGAAATGGAGAAAGATAAATGGGATAGGGACAAACACCTGAAATACCTGTCTGTGGCACGAATAATCAGCACTCCCTGTTTTGCACTGGAGTGGCATGGCTTTGTTTGTAACTGCAGCTGAACTGTGACACTGTCTGAAGAAAATGGAAAGGAGAAAGAGGGAAGAATAGTAGTGACTTTTTTCTTTTTTTTTGCATTGTGTCAGGCAAGTCCTCATTCAGAAAAATGTTTTATGAATCTCTTTATGCTAGAGAGATTTAGAGTTCCCATTTCCTACGAAATACATTTGTAAGGCACATTTACATCTCTTTCATGCAGCAGTATGTGTTTATGGATGGAAACTCTCATTTCCTTGGCTGACATCAATTCTCCTTTAAAAAAAACCCCAGAATTTCTAGCCATAACACTTGACATAGAAAACTTGTCTGTTTATTCCGAGAGTTCAATGAGCTAGGAAGAGTGACACTTAAACTACAAACACAATAGTTTAGTTGACAATGTTATTAAATATTAAAGCCAATTTATGTAGGTGTCTAATCGAATAGCACCTCGGTCATCTTTGGGGACTGAAGTAAAATTTAGTTGTTGTTGACATTAATTGAATGAGCTGATCTAGTTATATAAAAATCACCCTACAACACTGAAATCAAACTTAGTATGAAAAGTTATTATCACATAGATAGGATGGAGCTGCCAGCTCCATACAGACAATATAATTGGTATTCTCAACTGCCTGCCAATCTACAGTTACATTTCTGGCTTAGCAAATGTAGCTATCATAAATGGCAGCATGCACTAGGTTTACAGAATAAGAGTATTTACAATTTCATGGATAAAGAGCATCCACTGCCATAAGACTATTCGAAAAAAGAAAAGTAAAATACTGAATATTTTTCTAAGTTAAACTGTTTCATTATTGGCTTAAATGCTAGGATAGATAGCAAAGTATTTAATGTCTCTATTTCTCCTCTAAATGCTACCAAAAAATATCAAAAGAGGGCTCATTTTCAGAAAATGCTGAGAAGATTAAGAAAAAAAAAGCCAACAACCACTGCAGACTTTAGTATTGCCAGAGGTCTACCTCATCCCCAAGGAACAGAGGATTTTGGAGCCGACGGCAGAGGGCTTTGGGGAAGCTCATCTGAGGGATGGGCAGGGTGTACCTGAATTTTGACTGAATACTTGTATGCTAAGACAAGAAGTGTCTGCATAAAGATTTTGTCCAAAAGTCAAGAAAAGAACCTTTTGCTAGAGGAGTTTGAATTGGGAAATGGGATGGCTTGCACTACTTGCGTTCACCCTCTTCATGGCACTGTAAAAACATTAGAATTTGAATACTGTCCCTCTGACTGTTCAGAAAAGGTTTAAAAACATTCAAAAACTAAAAAGGAAATGCAAGCCAAAACCATTTTATCATGTCCCATGTACAAAAGCATAAAGAACTAGTAAATTGGTGTTTCACTGACAAGAGTGTCTCTGATCAAACATTCACTATGGTAATAAAAACTGTTAACTTGTTTTAGGGAAAAAATCAATAGACAGATGAAGAGGACACTTTTCATTAAAGGAACAGCACATCAAGGCTTTCAGCATGTCTGCATCCCTTCTATGTAATGTACTGGACATGTGTTTGATGTAAGTTCTGTTGAGATTCAAGATGGGGAGCAGAGGGGGGAGGCAGGCTATGAGAGAGAGAGAGAGTGGGCATTTGTAATGGCCAATACTTATTGTCACAGGACTTAGAACAAAGATGCAGCATCTTAAGCTGTTATACATCAGTCCTTGAATCCCACATTAATTCTCTGTTCCATAAAAAAATGTGTAGCTTTATCTGAGAGAAAGAACATTTTGGTAAAACACAGTGTCATGTGAATGCATTTCTCAAAGTCTGGAATAAACAAAGAAAAATCTTGCATTAAATTTCTGTTTCAAGAGAAATGAGTATGTGTTGTGTGGATCCCTTAATTCTTACTCATGTTTCCAATCATGAACTCAGAAAAAAGAAAACAAACTCAAATGAGCAAAGGACAGGAGTCAGTACTGCATAATGTAAAGAATTACATCCAAAAGGGCATTACCAAAGCTCCCACAAAATAGATAAACCTTATGACCAGATGCAATGGACTTGCATACTAAAAACTTAGGCAGAGATAAAGTACTTAAATTCAGAACAATGACACCAAAATATGATTCTTATCTGCCATCAAGGTATTAAAAGGAAGTTTATATAGGAATTTAGGGGGTTTTAAATGACAGTAATTTCTTTCCTGTGACTTAACATTAACTGCATAGAAACAACATTGATACAGAAATTAAATGAAAACCCCTGTGATCCAGTCTTACCTTCCTGATGCCTTCAGAAGGGTTTGATACGCAATTATCTGCCCCATTATTCTTACTGATAGTCCTCCACAGCTCAGCAAATGTGTTATCCTGCTCCAAAGGGTTGGTCCCTTTTGCTTTAAAGTATTCATACACTGCTGAGTCCCTGACTGTACCATAAGATATATCCATTTGTTTGGACAGATCCTGAAATGTTCTGAAATTCAAGTGATATTGAGAAATTAGTATTATGTAGTACATTAGCAAGATTTCATTAATTAAATGGTTTCTTTCAATGTCTGTCACCCATCAGAAAGCACCCTCACCAAATACCATTTCCATATTTCATTCCTCATCATAAAGAAAAGCCAAGTAATTATTTAATTGTACTGAGCTCATATGATTTTAACTATACCCAAGCTCTTTTTCACCCCAGTGAAGATTTTTTTTTTTTCAGAGATAACATTCATGTTAAATATGCCACCAAGATTTCACAAGAATATAATGTGATAAAGACTTACCTGAACACAGGAAAAACTCAGATTATAAATATAAACTTCCAGCCCCATGAACTTCACAGAAATACCTTGCAGAATTCAGTGGAATTAGTTTGCAGTTATACCAATGCTCTATCTCACTTCAAATCAATACGAGTGTTTTAAACAAACAAATAAAATCTTGCTTCCAATTTCCACTAAGTCTCTCTCACTCTCTCTTTTCACAGCCTCTGGTAAAACAGGCATTTTTCATTCACACAGAGGCCTAACTTTCATTTACTCATCATATACAACTCTGGAAGTGTAAATGGGCCTCACTCCGAGTGGCTGTGAAGGCACAATTTATTTTCAAATTGTAGAGAATGTAATTCACTCCTGTTTTACAGCCTTTTCTGCACTGAAAGGTGTAAATCACTGCCTGTGCCAATGAAAACCAGACCAAGCTTCAAAACATTTAAGGTGGCATCACTGCCATCAGAAGCAGGATCCTGGCTGGTTTTTTTCCCCTCTCTCAGAGGTTCATTCCCATTCCTGTGCCTTCTTCCTTTGCCCTCAAGTATCACCTCTGTGCTGTGCCACTATCTGAGCATACAAACACACATTTGACCACTGATGACCAGAGACACCAGCAGGGACCAAACTGAATCTCATAAATAATGGTTTATTTTCTTTAAAATGCTTTATAAATGTGTGCCTTCACATTTTAACATATTAACACATGCTTCACATATTAACAACATGCTTCTGATATAACCAACTAGCACTGCTTGAAATCAATCAAACTAAAGCAACCCTCCCTGCCTCACCCCATTTTTTTTCCCCAAAAACAATCTTCCAGAAACAAAAACTTCCTGATCAATAGATCTGAAAGGCCACCTCCCCTGGCACCACAATAGATCTGAAAGGCCACCTCCAGCTCCTGGAGCCACAAAAGCAGAACATTTTGGCTTGCAGCTTGTGTAGATTTCTTCACAGTGCTCCTGAGAAGCCTTCCCTTGGCCCATGAGCCAAAGCTGTTTTCCACAGCTGAAGACTTGTCATAGACAATATTTTTCTGCCACCTCTTCCCTGTTTCACAGGGGGGATGCCACTGCTGACACCTCACATGCGTGTAAGATTCCCTGCTACACTATTTAAAGCAAAGCAATCTGGGCATATCCACAATGCCCCATAAAAATACATCGAGAGCTCTTCCCTCTTCCTCCCCACAGCACCCCCAGGCCTCTCAGATTTAGGTGCAGAAGGTGCCCTTCTCTGGGACTCCTGCTGTCAGGACTCTCTGACTCCTGTCCCCAGGCTGCAGCTCCAAGGGCTGCCTCTCAGCACAGCCCCTGCCCCAAAGTCTTCGAACTCACAAGCTGCTTCAAACAGTTTAAGTGGTTTAAGTTCTTAAATTGTGTTAAGGACTTTTTATCATTTTAAGCTGTTAAGCAGCTTTAAGACTGTGTGAACAGTTTCTCTCTATATACATTGCACACTTGTGGATTTGGGCTAACTCTAGGAGTTCCACCAAACCCCCAATACTCCTGTTATTTCCCTAGCTCTATATGGCAACTGATAAAGTACAAAACAAACACCATTTTGCTGGAAATTCAAACTGCTAATGAAAAATGGGAGAATTTGTTCAGATTTTCTCTCTTTCTTTATCAATCCTGAAAGGTCTGTTCTGCTCCTCTAAATGTTTCCTGTACATTCTATGGAACTGTTTTTCCTCCAGTCTTGATCTACATGATTACATGCTGCATTTAGTTCTGCCTTTATTTTTTAAAGTCAGCTTCATCATATCCCAGGGAATTGCTTAAGCTCCAGGAATGGATGACTTGTCTATTAAAAGACACATTTCTGCCTATAGGGCAAAGAAAGGTACTCAATATACACAGGAGAGTCTTCTGTGGCAACCCTTTCCCACCAGGTTTAGTGTAGAGATTTTGGTGTGTGTAGGAAAGCATGTTTGGTAGAAGCACAGTAGCAGAAATATGTTTAACTAATATAGTTTAACACAGGTGTCAGCTGGTAACAACTTTACAAATGCCTACTCCTGATACCACTATTCTGTTTCAAAGTTTGAACATGAGGGTTTGGATAGTTAAAAAATTAAACTTGCAATTTTTATATTATCAGTATTTTCTGTTTTACTTTATTGCCATGGAAGCTTTCACTCAGAAATGTGCATTTTGTTTTAGCTAAATTGCACTTTATTGACAATCAGTATTTTTATTTTAGCTAAATTACATTTTATTGACAATCACTACTGCACAAAAGCACAGTACATGTTGCTTTACAAGCAGCACAGTTTGTTCAATTCTCTAAGCATCACAGTGCAGAGAGACCAAATCTGGGGTTTAAATCAAGTGCTTGCAATAAACAGACAAGCATACAGGTGGCAGGGAGGGAAGCACAGCGCTGGCCTGGCTGTGGGAGTAAGGTAACCCCTTTAGCTGGCAGCATTTCTTTGGAACAGAAAATGTGGTGCAGTGTGTGTCCTAAGGATTTCTTGCAGCGCAATGGTTGATGTTTTGGACCACTTAGCCAAAAAAATCTATCTCAGAAATTATCCTAACAGGGAGTGGTCTCAGCCACAGTTCTTACTATGTATAAAAAATATCTCTGCTGTATTTCTGCATAGAAAGTGGAGAGGATGCTCAGCACATCCATGGCTAGAGAAGTGGTCAAAAGATTTCAGCATGGTGGGTACGGGCACATACAAAAGCAATACTGGATGGAGATGAATTATCTCCTACTTTTCACAGGGTGAAGTAAGATAATCACAAGGGTAGGTTTTAAACACTGTTATTTTAAGTCCCTCAAATTTGTCTTTGCCAGGCAAAATCACTCACTGCTACATTTCAGATAATGGCTGAATCTTACAGTTGTGTCATTCTCTAAAGGCAGCTGCTGTCATTGTTCTTAACCTTTATTTGTGCAACCAGCTGTCAGCTGGACCCATCTCTTTAAGCCACTCAAATTCTTGTCTCACTTTCCTATGGCAAAGATTTCATGCATTTAATATACAAAATTATTTGCAACAAAAATGTGCAGCATAACAAGATGCCCCATTAACCTTACCCCCTCAGTCATTGGATCTCACGAGCCATTAAAGGCTCTTTGTAAGTGTGATTAAAGATAAAGGCAGTAAAGCAGAAAAAGCCAATGTCCCTCATCTACAGTTACAGGAGCACAACTTCAATTTGTAGATAAATACATCCACTGTGTGATTGCTATAATTGACAAGTACATGTAAACCATTGATTTAAGTAAATGTATCTGCAGTCAATCTAAAGAAAAATGTTGTCTTTTAAACTTGTGTTACCAGCCAAAATATTAAATGCCCATATTTATGCCTGCTAGATGAACACAACAACTGATTGTATTCCCAGTGGAATTACAATTATTTCGTGCAGAATCAACTGAAGACTGGGCTCTCTGCTTGTTTAATGTGTTAGAAACTTATTGACATAAAACAAATGCTGCAGAAGACACAGACAGGCAATAGCAGTATTAGCACTTATGATTAGACCACTAGAACTAATTGCCAGAATAAAAATACTGGTTAAGATACACTTTTTGGAGACGTTTTCTTACTTGTAAAAGCCTTGTGGAGCTGTAGTTACACAGACTAAAAATATGCTGCCAGTATGGGTTTATTTTACTCTGTTGCTGCTATATGCCCAAGACTTTTGGATGAATAATAAGTGACAGACTAAACTTGACACCAGATGCTTTGAGGTAACTGCTGATCAATTAACTTAGCTGGAGGCACCTGGATCATCAGATGTGATCAAAGTATTTTTCAAGAGAAAAACATGCTCCTGACATTAAAAAAAAAAAAAAAAAAAAGGATTTTTTTTGTAGTGACCCTGAGATTTTTTGCTCAATGCAGCATAATATTCTAGGTGATGGCTGCCATAAAGATAAAGTGCTCCAGAGATGATGAGACTTCTTAAGCTGCTCTGCCTAAATGAAGTCTTAAAAATGCATACATAAAATGTATAGTACAAGTCCTAAATTTCTATCTTTAAATGTCCTGAGGCTAATTTATTTTCATTTAAACTTTTTTTTCCCCCAAAAGTTAAGAATTCATTACATCTGCAGAATTAAATATAAGTACAGTTCCTAACAAGAACTGTTTTCTCCACACAATTATGAGAGAGGGAAATATGTGTTTTATGCACTGGGATAACAGTAAACCCAGTAAACTTCAAAATAAAAATGAATGTGCCTGAATTGATTTGACAAGCTTATACCACCATTGTAAGCCTAAGAAACACCTATGAGTTGAAACCTAGAACATAAAATCCTATCTGAAAGAGATTTATTGGATAAAGTTAAACCCAGTGGAAAGCAATGAGTTGAAAGAGAATTCTGCCTACTATGAACTGCAGAAAAGTGCAGAATTTTGAGACCTAAAATTGCTGAGAACTCCTCCCTCCAAGGCAGAATTTTCAGTGACAATGAGGACAAAAAAGAAAATGGTGTTAGTTGCTGATCACATCAATCCACCCACATAGAGATGAACTTGGAAGCCAAGGAAGATCATTGCCAGATCAGATTGTCATTTGTAGATGTCCCCCAAGAGAAAAGAGTCTGCAAAGCTGAATCATGGTTGAAGGGGTACTGCAGTGGTTCAGACAATGAGCAGATGCTCTACATGAACAGATCTTACCATTCAGAACCTCAGTCCTGATCTGAGTCCTGATTAACTTTATATCCATTTATGAATCTGCAAAGCAAAGGATGTGAGCCTCAGTCCTCTGTTCAAAAATGAACAATCTTTGGAACTCCTGTTTTAAGTAAAATTTATGAGTGGGTAGGGTAAAACTTGTCTTCAGACATCAGAAACTGAGTTCAAACTTTCACAAAAAGACATTCTCTAGAGCTGGTCTACCAAAGTTGAACCGTTTAACTGGTTGAAGAGCTGAAAAAAAGAAAAAATTCCCTCTGTTATGGATATAAAATACCACTAGGGGATGATAGTCTCATTGACTCAGAGACTTGCATGAAGAGTTTCACTGTGTTGCTAAATGCAAGATAAAAAAGCACAAGCCCACTTAAACATGGAAGAGAATAGCAGTTAGTGTCTCTAAACACTAGTGCAACTGGTATTTCATGAGCCTTCAACCATACAAAAAAGGAGTGAACAATGAGGTAACATTAGAATTGACCTATCTTTAGCACCTCCAAGTCTAAAAAGTAAATATACTTTAAAAAAACCCCACAAGTATCATGACATAATTTGGTAGATTTTCAATGTTTGTTCCAGGTAAACATTGGGATGTTATTAGTGTGTTAAACTGGACATACAAAAACTAAAAGATGGGCTACTTTAAAGATTAATCTTAGTGGGACCAATAAAATTGTTCAAGGTATTCTTAGAATGGCCATAGACTTAGTACAGAGAATTAAAATGAAAACAAGTTTATCTCCACTTCTTATAACCTTAGACTTCAAAAGAACTGGGTCCATGATTTTCATTTGGGCATCTGGGATTTTCTTTGAAATGATGAATAATTAAACTGAGCTCTCAAATCAATCCTTACATTGTCAACTTCTCTCTAGTGACGTGATCAAATTCTGCATTGTTCCATTTCACTGCAAGTCACTTTAAATGCTCTTAATTCTGTCTCAGGGCAGTGATGATGTGCAGAGCAACAGATTTCTTCATGAAATCCTCTAAGCAAAATTTTAATTTTAGCAACAGAGGTAGTCCAGTAGAGATCAGCAGCAGTACTTGCATGCTTAGGTTATACTTTTCTGGGTCAAGTTCTTCACCAGCAACTATAAATTGCTTTATAATTCATATAAAACTCATTTTATCTGATCTCCAGGAAAAATACCATCCACTTTAAACAAAAGCCTTACGAGAAAAAGCCTCTACAAGGGGAGCGGTAAGTATTGACAGATTAAACTACACAGAATCAGTGGAGTTGCAGCCCTTCACACCAGGACTGAACCTTTGCAAACCACAGCAGGAGACAAAGTGCAGACAGTCAGGGCTGTGTCTCCTCTTGTCCTCAGCAGTGGGGCAGGAACAGCTGCTACACAGCATTTCAAAGAAGCAGGGACTTTCCTCCAGTGGCAAAACCAATCAATTGACGTGTGTCACAGAACACGTTGCCATGTCAACCCCCTACTCTTCCTATAGTTAAAACAAATGGTGATTGAACTCCTCAGCAGGTAATGCCACTGCAGCAGCTTTTTTCATGCTTATAATGGTCACTGCTGCCAGGGTGGTGGTAGCTCGGAGACTCTGATTGGATTGGGACTTACTGCCCTAAATTAGGTGCAACCAAAAGTAAAATGTAATATTCAGTTCTAGGAAGAGGATGCTAAAGCCAGTTTTATTTTTGCCCCAGGAGGAAGGGTTTGCTACATATCCTGCAGGCTATGTGTGATGGCAACAGTTCTGTCACCCACCCAGTGCAGCATCAGGAGCCGTTCTACTGCCCTGAAAGAAACTTCTTTTGTAGGCTACCTAGCAGACTCAATAGATAGAGCAGTACAGCTGAGATCAATGAAACTAGCCATGCAAAAAAAAGCACATGCTCAAGGGTCCCAGGATTGGAGACAAAAATACAAACAGTAAGAAAAATAGCCAGATAATACATACACAAAGCACCAGAAGCACCGAACTCATACAGCCTCCAAACTGACTTAATTGCTTTCCAACGACTTTCAGAAGCCTCTGTTCCTACATGCAAAGGGAAAGAAAGTAAACTAAACTGCTTTCCTAATTCCTGATAGAGCACTGACTTCCCTGCAGCTGAGTGTTTTCACTGGGGCTCTGTTCCTGCAGAGCTACTGCATGATCAAGTTTTAAAAGAAGGGAACAAACAGAATGCAAACCCATAGAAATGCAAAGACAGTCAAGCCACTAACAAATTATACACTGTCATGTTTATGATTTTAGTAGTAATTAATTACTAGCTACACACATTGTATTGGCAAAACATTTGGAGGCTTTGTGTACTTTCTAAGAGTCTGAGATGCAGCAGAAATACATTCTATTACCAGTACTTGAAATTCCACTTTTGCTTTACCAATCTCAGAACAATCTGCAGCACTTTCACTGAAGTCAAGTGTGGAGGATGCAGGACAAAACCCCTAAAAGTAGGCTGTGTCCCATTGCTCACAGCAGTTCTTAGTATCTCCCAGCAGTTTATTTAGGAAACATGCCAATTTTCAAAATTTTAACACTATTTCTGGCTATAAGACTCAAATGTGGATCCAAAAATCAAACTGGATTCTCATCATAATCAGTAAAACAGGTTCTTCTGTAAACAAAATTAAACCTCTGGGTATTCCTATCCATTGCTATTTCTAAATTATGCCCTCAGGACCACCCCAGCTACTCCAATCATCTGCAGTGATCTGTGTGAGTGTGACTTGACTTGTCGCTGGATCCTCAAAGTCCATTTTGCCTAGAGCTGATGCTGGCTCTGCTCCAGCACTGTACATAATGAAATCTATTAAACAGATAGAAATAAGCTAAACATCTCCTGATTGCCAGACCAGTGTTTCTAACTATACTTCCAACCTTTCTCCTCTCCAAACCTCCTCCAGGCAATAAAAGTATGTCACTTAGATTGCTGATTTTTTTTTTATTAACTTATTTATAATTTATTTTTTCTTTCTGGATGTCCCATGTTTTCTGAATTGTTAGCACATTGTAAGGAAACTGTGATGGTCCTTACAGTAAAAGTTATGATAGTTTTTCTTGAAATGTTTTCAAAACCACAAAATTGCATAATAAACCATTCCATTAACAGTGACAACAATAGAAACTAGTTTCTGAGCATTTGCATCTCAAAGCTGGTTCCACTGGGACCCCATAGTTTGTGATCCCTGGATGAAGTTTCTCACAGCTGAGCATTTATGATTCCATATGAATTCATGTGATGTTTAAGGGAGTGAAGTCAGAGGCCAGTCTTTCCTTTACATTTGCAAGGGCTGTTTACAGAACACACACCATTTTTCCATATTCCCTCTTCACCACACCATTTTTCCGTATTTTTAAGAATTTATAACCTTGAGATATTTCCCAGTTTCCCGCCATGTTTGCAATTGACAAAGAGACACTCTGAGCATCTAACACATTAGAGTTTCTTTTAAAATGCAAGCCCAGGATTTCAAAATCTGGAGTTTTAATTTGTATGCTCAGATCCACATTTAAACTGCTACATGACTGGGCAGCTTTTCAGAAGAGATCAAGGAAAGATTTGGCACAACAGTGCATCTGTACCACATTGGCAGATTCAGTTTAAAGTCTGAAAAGGCATTCAGAGCAGCTATGAGCAGTTGCTGTTCACCCTGCAAATCCAGAATAATCAGCCCTACTAAAAAATCTGGGTAATCCTGGATCCTTTATCCATACTCCATATTCCATTCAACAGTAAGAAGGAAATTAAAATGCAAAGAAAAGGTGAAAACATGTCAAGAGCATGTTTGGAGGAAAAAATACTCCTGTTTGGACTTCCTTTGAGTATTTCCTTGATTTCCTTTTAAATTGCTTTGCCATTGTGGCTTTTCTCTGAGTAGCTCAAAGGGTTAACATGTTAATTAAGGCAAGGTATTCTACTCCTTAAATTATTAATTAAAATAAAAAAATGCAGCTGGTGTTTAACAGCACCTTGATCCCAACAGCAGGTTTTAGTCACTTCACCTAAATCAAACATATCATAAAGTTGGCATGAAAATCATATTGTCTGAATCAAACACATCTGGCAACTGACACATGCTTTTACCTATAATGAAAATAACAAACTACCTATTACATCCTATTACATATGCAGATGCACTTTAAATTGTTTGCTATGCTGATGCCTTCTACAGCTCACATTCAGAAGCTAAAAATCCTAATGAAGATTAATGATTCAGATCGAGAGGGAAGAAATTGCTTTCTTCCTTTTCCATTGCTGTTCTAAGTACTGATAATGCTGCTGTTCTGTTTTGTGCTCAGATGACAAAGAGTAGCTTTTTAATTAAATTGAGTGGGCAGCAGATAAGTTTGGCTTCTAGGTGCTGGCTTATAAAGCCTTTACTCAGGGTTAGTGGTACTTTGTACAATGACTGTTAGGATATCATTAAAGTCCATGAAATCCCAGTGTGAAGCAAGGTCCTACACAGCTCTTTATTAAGTTTTGATTTATCAGGAGTCCTGCATGTCAGCAGTCTCATAGCTGGGATGGAGGGGGCTGGATGAATTCAGATCTGTCAAAGGTACAATGTGATGCTGGAAAACAGCTTCACACCCTTCCCTTACCACAGGGAGCAGAGCAGAAGCTATCACTGTTGACAGAAGGAGGAGAAGAAAACAGAGGGACTCTGAAGAGGCACCTTGATTGCTAGAGCATGTGCTGCATACTCCTGGGAAATCAAAATATAGGGCTCTTCATTAATACTGAAAGCACATATAGCATTCATCAGTTATTATTGATGTCTAAAGTGCATGCACTACATATGCATATTTCAAAGTCTGCAGGCCCACATGCCTGTTTCTCAGAGGACCCAGACTGAGCACACAGTGTATGGTGCACTTCCATCTCATCCTGATGTACAGGAAGGTGACCAGGAACAGAGACCTTACGCTTTGTCTTCTCCTTCTCCTCATCCTGAACACAAGCCTCTCTGAATACTGAACCTCATACTAGAAAGCACCAAAAAAGCACATCAAAAACAACTGGCTGCTCATTATATTGAGATTAATTAGTTTATTGGGCAGCCTAATTATATACCTTGAAATATGAGCTTGGAAATTGCATTAGTGCCATATGTAAGAAACACAGTATTTAACATCCACCCCATTCTGACTGATGGTTTTCTATTTTCTAGATAGACATGACTATTCATAAATCAATTAAATTAAATCAGTGGCACATTCTCTCAGGCTGGTTTTAATGGTTTAGAAGGCAAAACAACTTCAATGCCTGTGATTACATTTCTTATAATGCAACAAACTTTGTCAGCTGTATCAAAACAGCTTTTCTGAGGCCATGCTGTTCTCTCCCTCATCTCCAGATGAGTCTGGAAACACTCCTGTATTATAATATAAAGGAGCACACGTGCAGAAGAGAATATTGCTCAGCAAGGCAGACGAGCCCAGGAAATGGAAAGAAAACATGCAACCCTTCTCTTAGCAACACAGGACTATTCCAGAAAAGCTTTTTTTTTCTCCAGAAAATATTTTGCAAAGTAAGAACCAAAAGTATGGCACTCATGGTAATAAACAGTACCATGTCTTACTTCCCAAGGAAAGTAAGTTCTTTTCTCCCCTAAACAACCATGACCTGCACTGATTAAAAATGTTTTGCTGGGCTTTTTTTTTTTTTTGGTTTGGTTTGTGGGTTTGTTTGTTTTGGGTTTGTTTTTACTTCATCAGGAATAGTTTCTAAATCTCTTTAAAAAGATACTCAATTTTTAAAGCCTTCCTTTAAATGGCAAGCTTACAGATTTCCACTTCATAGCAAGATGGTTGATAAATATTTTAGAATGTATTGGAACAACTGTTTTTTTCAGTAGATGAAATATCTTCCTATATATCAGTTAAGGTGCTAAGAGTGTCTGATGTGAAAATGAATGCTCTTCTGTCATGGAGACATTTATGAGGGGAGTGGCTATTTTAGATCTGATAGATTTAAATGGAAATCTAAAGAGAAAAGCATCCAGATTAAAAATGTTTGCAAGATGCTGGAGTTTAATATCCTGAGGCAGAAGAAAAACCCAAACAAGATTAACAATGTAAAAATACTACATTTCAAAAGACCAGACTCAACAAACATCAAGAACTAGAGAGGAAAATCTCTTGGGGTGTTGCTTTAAAGGATAAAGGATACAGAAGGGCTGGCAATTCCTGACAGATACCATATCAAAGACACAGATGCAAACTATCTTAACATGAGGAACTATTAAAGAAATTATAAGAAGCTGCAAGAGTTTCTGCAAGAGCTGTTTCAGGACTAGAAAACCAAAATCATTCTCTTTAAATTTTAAAGAGTAGTGCAGCCATTGGACTAGCTAACCATACATACTATAAATGCATGGGAATTGTGCAAATGCATGAGATAAAAAGAATCAAGTAGCAAACATAAATCCTCCTCACAACACCAATAAATTTAGGTTGCATGATTTGTCACTGCAGAAAGCTATTTGTGTCAGCCCTTGACTGAAGTTCCAGTGTCCAGAGCAGATGAGAAAACTACCTTTGCTTTAGGTGGGTGAGAAAATCTAACACTGAACAATCATGGCACAAACACAACACTGCTCATATGGGAATGTTGGTGAGGAATTCTGCAAGGTGTTTTTTACATGAACAAATGAAGCAGTTCCCAAAATATTTCAGGAGATTAGCAGAGTAGGAAGCCTATGTATGCCCTGTCTGAAGTGACAGCAATTAAAAAAACAGGTACAACTTCTTATAAGTGAGAACAGTGACCTTCAATTCAATCTCATGCTTTTGCAGAAATGAACTCAGTGTGATTAAGTGTTTACTAAGTATTGGTAGTTTTGTGAATGTAATTTATTTGTTCTGGCTTCAGGAATGCTCTCAGAGAGATCTTCTGGCAATTTGGAAACCTATGCAGTAATCTTCACTCCATTACACTCTAACAGAACCTGCATGGCTTTTATAATAGGGCCCACTGTTACACTGATGGCTCTGACCAGTACAGATAAATTATATAAAATACACATTATTTTAAAGGGGTTTGGTTTGGTTTGCAGGCAGCTGCTTCACTTCACAATGTCATTAAGATATCTGCCTAAAAACGTGGGAAAAAAACCCCACTGGCCAACCTCTTTAATGGTTCAGACAGAGAATTATTTCCAAAAGAGAATTCTCTACGGAGTTTTTCTTCTTCCTCTTTTTTTGTCTTTAGAGATGATGGATTGAGCTGTTAGGAGTTGTCTGAAGCTTAAGGCCCTTTCTGTTTGATTTGCTATAGTAATAATTATTTTGCTTTTTTAATATCCTGCTATATTAAATGCTATTATCAGTTCATATAAGACATTCAATCAGCTTCTTTAGAGAAAAAATAATAGAAATCTAAGTATCCTATTAAGCAAAAATCTTCTATTACTGTGTTATGTATTGTTTATCCCTTAGGAGTCAAATAGAAAATACAACTTGACAAAATAAGTCATAAGTGCTATCCATGTAATAAAAAGAAACATCATCTTACAACAAGGAAGGTGTAAGTCAGGGGCCAGTGGGATTGAATGCATGCAGAAAGCAAACAGCTCCTCTGTGGACAGCAGGGGAATAACCTATATTAATGTGAGACAATGTGACCCAAAAGGTGACTCTGTCTGAGCCAAAGAGATACCTAATAACAGATTTAAAGCAATCCTTGTACATTTTGATGGGCTGTCCTGAGGGCTGCTACTCTTGATAGATTTTTCTTCTTTCAAAGCAAAAGAAAAAAAATAATAAAGATTTTATTACCTGCACAGATGGTAGATTTTGCTAATGTTATATCCAAACCATTTTCTTCTCTAAACTCTGCATGCATCTGAATTTTAATGTCTCAACCCACCTCAGTCACAGAACTTCTCAGTAACCAGAACAAATGAAGAGATGCTATGATATAGGTCTCTCAAAAGTCAAGCTGGAGAGGTGTGGAATCACAAATCTCTTGGTTTGCCATTGATCTCCAATCTACACCACATTTTTTAATGGCAGCTGGAATGATGGAACACAAGCTTGATTTTCAGCTGTGCATTCTCATTTTTCTCAGAAAAATGTCCCTGGGAAATATTTGCACTTAGATGCTTGCCTGCTTGTTCAATTAGAGGAGTAATTAGGATCCATTTTAAACCATGTTTGAATGGCATATGCCAGCATTCAGAAAGCTTTTCAAAAGGCTCCAGACTCTGTGGCTTTCCAGGCAGCACCCACTGGGCAGCACCATCAATAGGAGTGAAATGAAAAGACAAACAATGGGAGCTGGAGCACTGGAAGCAGCCCAGTGCCTTGTCCTGAGCAGAGCCTGAAGGCAAATGCTGGCAAGCTCTGCCCCTGAGCACTGCTGCCCCGCTGCACAGAGCTTTTCCTAGGAAATTTCACTCCTGTGCTCCAGAGAGGGAATGTTCTGGAAATGAAAAAAAGTTTTGAATTCTTGCATCTTTTTTATACACTTTTTTAGCCTTTTTTTAATAGAAGGACTAAATCTAGTTATTTAATGATTGAAGCTTTTGCTCACAGGCCTTTAATGATAATCACAATAATTATTTTTTATCATGCTCATTCCTACGTGCCTCCTGCCAACATGCCTGAGGTGTTGAACAGACATTGCAAAACATAGTACAAATTAAACATAACAAAAGAAAATCCAATGAAATATTTTAAAAGACACATCTGATATTAACAAGAAAAAGGCTGTTTTCAAACATGAGGAATTTCAAGACAAAATTGCTGTGAATACAGAGGGATTCTGGTGAGGTTCTTGCCACCAAGCCTATCAAATCCACTTAACTATAGCGGATGAAATGTTTGTTCATTTCCTTCTGGCTGGCATCTCCCAAGTATTTTCTCATTTTATTATAAAATATTTTGATATTGCTTCTGCTTTGTAGGCAACCCAGGAAATATATCTTTTTTTGATACCTGCAGTGCTACAATAATATGGTCATTTATGGCCATCATCTTTAAAACAGCTAAACTGACAATATGCCATTTAAGAAAATATTACTACTGTGTTATACAGAAAGAGAACCAAGACAGGGAGGAGGCTACGCTTGCCAAGATCAGTGAAAGCTTGTGGTAGAAAAAGAATTGCACCCAAGTCTTCCAAGTGCTGGCCTATTACCCCAACTAAGCTGCTCTAAATATTCAGCTGTCACCAAAACACAAGAAATAGGGGGATCAAAACACAAATAAGTAAATCTGAAATCATGAAACAACAGCGGAGATCTTAAAGCAGATAAATTATGCATTTGTGTGCAGTTCATGAATGCATATAATACAGATGCCTCTCAAGGCATCCATAGCATGTACAAATTTAAGGATCAATTTGAAAAAAAATTAAACTCTTTTGAATTTGAAAATAGAATACCTTTTTCATGTCCTATTTTTCTTGCAAGATTCTAGCCTCTTGTCAGACAAGCTCTCCTAAACCTGAATTTCAGAATATCTGTGCAGCTATTGAAGTGCATGTAGTCTGCTTGTTAACAAGAAATGAAACTGGAATGTAAGTCACTGCTAATTAAACTCATAATTACAAATGGAAGGTCAGACAGCAGATCCAAGAGCTGTTTGAAAATGTAATAAGACAAAAGAAAGAACAAACTCGCATGTAATAATTCTGCCTTACTTGGTAGACTGACCCATTAGAAGACTCCTCAGCTGCACACAGTACTGAAGGCAAATATTAGAATAGTAAATGCAAATCATTGGAGTTTAAACTTAAACAAGTTTGTTCAGGATTAGCACAGGTTCTAAACATTACCTAGATTTCTTATTAAAAACAAAAATTGAGAATTGATTATTTACAAAGTTAGAACATGTATCACAGCTTCCTAACCTAAGCTCCAAAGTAGTTGCCACCAGTAGTTGCCTTCCCTTTTTCATACTGAACTGGATAACATCTCTCTCCTCTGCCCATAAGGGGTCAGGAAATCTGCTTGATGTGTCACTGCCCTGCCTGTGGATGTCCATACACACAGAAATCCTGAGATAACCATGACATTGCCTTTGTTCCCTGGCTGGGAGGTGGGGCCCAGACAAGATGAGAAGTGCAGGAGGTAATTTGGACAAAGGGATTAAGAAGCAGCATTAAAAGATCAACGGAGGGCAGAAGCAGAAGCACCAGCTACTAGCAACTGAAAAATTGAGGGCAGCCAAGGAAGGTACACCAAATTTCCTGTCAGCTTTGAGCTCCTGAGGGGATAGAGGTTATCATGTGGGCCTCAAACTCCATGTTTGGACCCATCCCACCACCACATAACACCAGGATGAATGATGGGCACACAGGACACATGAGGAGCAAGGAAGCATGTGCTGTCACGCCAGACCACATAGGCAGCGCCTCTTCTTGTTAGCACACTTGAGATGAAGCCCTTCACGTTTTGAGAAAATCCAATGAGAAGAATAGTTTTTCTTTCCAAGTTAAGCACGTCTCTTACTTGGGATCCAGACACCTGGACAAAAAATCCTGTTTGGGATTTACAAAGTAACTGTCAGGAAACAAATTCAGGTGGCAGATCAAAGCTGCTTTCTGCCATTCCTCCTACACTGGACATTTCACCTTCCTATGAGCCACAGGAAATCTCTGAAAGTCACAGCAGGGTGGAATAGCCTTGTGAGACTTGCTGATGCCAGATATAAAAACCAAAAAACAGTATTCCCTTATCAGCAGGCTTTCATCTGACACGATAATTCTAAAAATCTGCCTTCCAACAGTTCAACTTCGCTTCAGTGAATGTCTCACCAAGACCCTTTCTAATAAATATTGTTTATGATTTCTATGACACACTTGTTTTGCAGTGAAATTGTGGAGGCAGTGATCACTGGGTTGATTGACACCTAGTTATTCAATCAAACATACTTCTATTTCACTAGTCACAGACCACACATGCCAAATTTGACACTGAAACAATTTCTATTAGGCATTTTAGAGAGGGCTTGGGAAGAAAATCAGTCTTGTAATGAAAATCTTAACTATACTGCAGCTACTGCAGCATCATAATACTTATTTCTCTCCTGCTGGCACTTTGGAGGCAGCAGCACTGAACACCAGAGGACTTCTCTATGGAGGGAGAGATAACAGCAGACATTTACTGAAAAGATGGGGGTTGTTTCCTCTTAACAATGGAAGTGTACACAGATAGATTTGGTAGCTCTCAGCTGGTGAGCAAATATTCAGCTCTAGCTCATTGTGGCTCTTTGGGTGGGAAAAATTGATTTCACATAAGTATTCCTTTCTGGATTCATGAAAGACAGAATGCAGGCAAGCTGAGTGGCAGAGTCAGGCAAAAACATTCACTGCACATCATATAATGTGAAGCCAGCTAGAATGGGGAGCTGAGGCACAAGGCCGTGATTAATTAATGAAAGGCAGGAATTTCCTTTCTCAGAAAAAAAACCACTTGTTCTAAATCTGACAAATTATTTTATAAGCTGTTTCATTTAAAGAGTGGGGACATGAAAATCACAGGTCAGAGATGGATGAAGATTCAACACAAGTTTCCAGAGAAACTATTTCTTTACTCCACCTCCTCTCTCCAAGACACTTAGGAATGATTTGGAACCTAAACCACAGCATCCAGGACCAATTTTGACATCAGGCAATATGAACTATGCACATTAGGGCTGACAACACCCACTAGAGATCCCTGCCCCTACAGCCAAGTAGGTGGAACATAGACAGTGAAACTTCTGGCAACTTAAATTTCTTTTGGCATTTACATTCCGGCACCTGAATTACACTGCTGATGCTTTCTTACTTCTACATCCTCAACTTGTATAAGGGGACATGATAAAGGGATCTGGAAAGTGGCACCTACCATTAGGTATAGAAAGGCTTTTAATTCCTATTCTCCAGCTGCCATCTCTAGCAGTAGAAGGGTGCCTGAGTTCAATACTTGTGAAACAATTCTGAGCAGGTCCTTTACCCAAATAACTTATCTCCTCAAGATTCTTAGCAATGTCCTTTCATTTTAACAAGAAGGGGATTTAAAATCCCTTGTAAATGTTGTAACAGCTCATACTCAAAGACCTCTTCTAAAAATCCAGAGTTCTGCTCTTAAACCTCTTTTTTTGGGGAGATTCCTCATGTAATTACACTGAAACTTTTGTCCTCCTCTGAACATTGCTGAGTTTTGGAAAGTACTGATTAGACCAAACAGAAAATTTCTTCTGCAGTGAAAGAAATAGAACCGTCAGACATTTTTAAGAATACCATTAGTCAAGCTTTCTGGATAGCTATTTGTGTCTTGCTTTTCAAGAGCAATTTATTCACTGAGCTTAACCTTAGCTGCAGTACATCCAGGCATCATACATGGATAGTTTTATTCTACATAGTTTCTCATGGTATTTCCAGAAATTGGAGTACTTATTTGTGTTACTGTTAAGACCATTTATTAAGGTCAAACTAACAGAAAGTGAATTTAAAACCAAAGCCTGCTAAGGTTTTGGCCTGGTATAATGATGATGATGATGATGATGATGATGATATATCCACACAAAGCATTACATTACTTGCAAGTGAACATTGGCAAGCTAAAAATTGGAAATTCTGTTGAACTCAAGCTTAGAAGAAATGGACTTAAGTCCTTCTGTGCAGAAACCACAAGTGGCAGCCTCACCTCAGTGACAATTTTTCTGTTTCAGGAAGAGAACACAAACATTCTGTGCCAGTCTTCCCAATGCAATCCCAAATAAGAGCAGCAGCTTAACAGTGCTACCCTCTAAGACCTGAAATCCTTGGCTCAGCACTTACTAGAAGAGCCTGTGCTGCACTGCTACTGCTCCACTCCATCACTACCACATCAAACATGAGATATCAGGCTCTAACCTTGTCAGCACTGAGTATGAAATTTCAATGGCCCTCCCAGTACTCCATTCCACCATGAAGGTGGAAATTTTGTCCACATTTTGTGAGGAAAAAAAAACAAAGAAAAGCTTTGACCTTCAAATTTGCAGAAAAAAACCCCCAAGTTACACACACACAAATTGCAACCAAACAACCAGCAGGACATGAGAGACCTCTCTTCTGGAAAAATACAGAACTAAAGTGCCATTGTCCCCTCCCTCAGAAGTGCTTGAGGGCTGTTGGAGTGAAGTGAAGAGGGGGAGAGGACAGAAAAACAGCCACTGTAAATAAGCAGAGTATTTTATTAGAGTTATCCCCTTCTTGCAAGAATGAGCACTGAAATGGATAATACCTTCCTGTGAAATCCAGGTTTCCAGCTTCGTGTTAAGAAGAGGCTCTTACCTTATGGGATTATCCATCCTTGATACTGTGAGAAATGCTGCTAAATTCGCTGTGTAGGAAGAGCACACAATAAGGGTGAAGAGCCACCAGCTTCCCATGACAATGCGCATCGCCACAGAATTGACAGTGGATTCACCCCCTACAAATAAACAGAGAAATGGAGGGTCTCTCAGCAGCTTCCATTTGCAATCACCCTCTGTGTGCCCATGTATGTTAAACTTTGTTGAGTTTCTCTCTGATTCCCCTCCAGTCTACCCTTTCACTGTGGGAAAAGCACTGCTTCTGTTAAGGCTGATAATTCACAAGTGTTTTTTCCAGTCTACCTCTTGCCCTAGACAGTTCTAAAAAATCATCTTTCAAAATATTTCCCTTGAGAATTAGTGAGGATCAAATCTAAAGAACATGAAAAATGTTCTAAATAAAGTTGAATGGTGAAGCACAACTAATATGCAGGAATTAAATCATTACAGTGTTCAGGTTATAGTAATATCCTGTTTTCAATTACCCTTTCAGAATTGGAACAAAAGTCCCACAGAACTGCCTAATGGTTTGTGTGCTATCTTTGCTGTATTTAAATCTGCAAAGACTGAAGCATTAGTGTCATTACTTGTTACCCTTTACAAGATTTCAAATCACATGAAAGCTTCTTTCCAGCAGACTTCAAGCACAGTTATTCCTGAGTACCATCAGAGACTATACCTCACCATACAGCTGGTTCTACTTACTTCAGCATATGTTTGTGTTGATTATATTTTACTGCACTTAACCCTATCAAGGCTTCTACCTTAATGAGATGAAGGACCAAGTTTCATAGCAATAGGATGGATTTTCCAGCTGAAGCTTTAGAAGCTTGCAATCCCAATGAAAAATATGTAGAAAAAAGTTAACAACTTTACCCATACGTCAGCATTCAATGAAACCTGCTTTCCAAGAATACAACTAACATTCTAAATATGGCACAAAAAACTGCGTGGGCAGATTTTGTAAACAATTAGTTACGAAAATGACTTTGTTAATGGCAGCAGTCTTACTGAATTCAGTAGGATTCATCCTATGCCTAGAGATTCCTGAGTGTCAAGTTAGTTACATACTCAGTTCAAACAACCAAGAGACAAACAATCTCACGTGAGTTTAAAAATGAATGTATTTCTAAGTCATGCATTTTTTCATCAAAATGCACTTTTTTCATCAAAATGCACTTCACTGCTCCAGTAAATACAGGAGGCTGCATGAGCTGACACATTTCTATTTCCATTTATACATTAAACAATTAAAAAGGTTCTAGTTTCAGAGCTGAAGAAGCGCTGCAATTCTGCACCAAGCAGCTCTGTAGTTTATTTCCAGTGTAACAATTTTCCCGAAGAGGAAAAGCCTGCCAGTGCTTTTTCTGGACTTACTGAGACAGAAAAGGCATAAAAAAAGACATAAAGCCCCAAACTTGCCTACCTTTCCCTCTTTTGCTCATCTGGGCTAATAAAACATAATCCACGCCCACCCCGTCGCACCTCTAGCCCACTGTGGGCAGGGCTGAGCTGCGCTGCCCGCTCTGAGGGCTGTTGCTCGGTACCTTGCTGCACGAAGGCTCCGTACACGACCCAGATGGCACTGTGCAGGGTGGAGGACACGGAGGGGCTGGGCTGCGCCGCGCCCTGCGCCCGCACCGCCTGGATGCGGTTCAGCACGAAGATCAGCACCCCCACGATGGGGATGGCCGCCGCAATGCAGGCCCACACCGCGAAGTCGAAAGGAGCGAAGAGGGAGAAGATGTTGATCTTCTCCTCAGGCTTTTTGATTAAGATGCCCACGGAATAGTCCATGTAGCGCTTGCTGAAGTCCACCACGCTCTCCCGCTCAGGTGTTATGGTGATGGCTGAGATGGCCAGGTCTGCTCTCTGCAAGACAAACGCAGCACGTCACATCGCTCCCTGCCGCCAGGAGTTTGGTAGGCGTGAGCCTTAAGGAGAAGCTTTCTAAAAACCAAGCGACTCCATGCCCTTCCTTCTATAACTTAAAACATTTAGATGCATTTATATTAATGCTTGAAAAATAAAACCAGAATCCCCTTAACCATTTAAACATTAGTTAATTGCACTGGTCCAAATAAGAGTAATGAAACATAACCTGTCAAGGTTCTCTTGAATGAGAAGCATGACCCTTACTCCTCTCTAGAGGAAGGGTAGCTTATTTAACCTTTATCCCTGACTTGTTTTCCAAAGAAGGCCTAAAGCTCCAAACCATACTAAGCCAGAGCACTGTAGGCAATAAAAAGAGAAACACCATTTATTTAGCTTGTGCATTTGTTAGCAGGGTGGGAAGAGCTAATTCTCCCTGCAGAATTGCCAACTTTCCATATTCATGAAGAGATTTCATAGGACAACTGGGGAGAAGATTTTGTTTGTTTTTTAAAATGAATAAAGTGATGGAAAAAGCTGGTAACAGGAAGAATGCACAAAGGCAACTTTGTTCCTGAAACTGTTTTGGGTTCTATATTTAAAACAAGCTAGTTTTGCACATAGGCAATCCTTAAAGAGTATGATGAAGGGTAAGATAGGAGGTAATAAATAAGATTCCCAAAGCTTTTGAAGAGCTTCAATTAGATTTTCAATATTTTCTGTCTTAATAAAAAGAGGCCTCTTCAAAAAAAACCAGAATATACATTCAGTTTCCTATCTCTAATTGTGTAGGGAATGTAAAGCAAATATTAGACGAGGGAGGTTTTCTTTGAAACCCTTTGGAGTCTGTGGAACAAATGATTGCAGAAATACCATTTAAAAATAGCATAATAGATATTTTATTGCTTCAAAGAAAGTAATTTCCAAAGAAATTTAACAGGAATTCTTACCTTATTTTTAAATCCATTAAATTCAAACAGTTTATGTCAATGCAAAATAAGTTAAAAATTCTTTATGCACCCTAGCACCAACCAAGAACATTCCATTATCACACGCATGTTTGCAATAGCTTTAATTGCTTCTATTTCTTCCTGAACATCTCCTTACAGATACTGAGCCACCTATTTACAAGATAATGAGAAAGCTTTCACTTTCAGTAATAACCTCCACTGAAGAAGAGTAACCTTTTCTACAAAAAGCAGCAACATGGAATATTAATTCCTTTGATTCTTCTTCTTGATTAACGCTTGTCCCACATGAGGTTGCAAGAACATGAACAAAATAGACTCATTTCATTCTCTGGGAGATTCAAACCTACAAATTCTACCCATTTACTTAAATGGATTTCAATTAACTTACTCTTAGATTTGCAATACTGTAATTAAGAATTTTGGTCCTGTCAGTTTTAAATGAATGAATAATCTTGAGACCAGTTTAAATTCTGATGCTCTATTACTAACGCCACTTTTCCTGTTTGGGAGTCAAACGCATTGTCAGTACTCATTGGTCTTCACTGAACATATTGTCACAAAATGAAAGAAAGTCCCATCTACAAACAACTTTCAAAGACAAAATCACAAAAAAATAAAATACTAGTAGTTAATATTTTAAGGAGAATACCTTATTTTTTCTCTATTTTCTATAGTCATTCCGTCACACACACAAACACAACCTTGATTCTTATAGCAGTATAAACACATAGATTTACACCAATATAATTTATGTTGAGAGCAGCTGGAAGCAAATAAAATGAGACTCTCTAGTTCCTATCCTGCATACAGAGTCTTAAATTGTAGTTTATGCCACACTCAAACCATCCATAGCTCAGAAGCATTCTGCACTAGTGCCTTGATCCTAACTCATTCTCCTGCAATTTTTTTAAATGCAGCTTCTTCTCTGTGTACCTTGTTAATGAGTTCTCCAATCATTCCATTCCAGGAGCTGTTTTGGAGCTGGTGTCCATACTTGCCATCAGGAGCTTGATATATCTCATACTTGAAGCCCAGATTCTTGGCCAGTGCATCCAGGACATCTATGGAAAATCCTTTATATCGTTTTGGCTGCCCAAGGATGTTCTCTGCCACCATCACAAAAGGTTCTTCCTGAAAACAAAACAGTATCTTAACTGACACTTGAAACAAGATTTTTAGTTTACTTCTCTGAGCAAAAGAGAAGGTGTTTTCTGAGTTAATTCTGGACAACTTAGCACAGCTTCTGAGGCAAAAACTGGGATACTGTGTCATGGGATACTGTGAAACTTCCCAACCAGACACCACTGCCTCAGCACTTGAGTCCTATCCATAGCCTTGTTTTTTCCATAGCTCTTGAGAAGAAGCAGAGACTCCAGAATAAATTCAACCCCAGATTCAGAAAGCTATCTTTTATATATAAGGCCTCATCTTTTATCCAGGACACATACTAAAACACAAACTAAAACCACTGCAATTTTGTGAACACTTAACATTTTGAAAACTCAAAGAATAACCTCCATGGGTCTCTGGAGTATTTTAATTTAGGTATGTTTTGGGACCAAGAAAATGCAGCATTTTGTGGTATGGTTTCTGCTGGGGATAGGTGACCTGCTCTCCTGCAGATCTCAGGGATTTTGGTGGCACAGCCACTGCAGTTGGCTGCCTTGGTAGCCTGGTACTGTCAGAGAAGGGATTTGCTCACCTTTCACACCAACTACAGCATAAACTGAAGAAAGAAAATTGGGGGCTGGAGGGAATGCCTTCATGTACATATGTACTCTTAGGTACTGCCTATTTCTACCATGATTCAGAAAAAGAGAATTGAAAACAAAAAAAGATATCCTATTCTGCAATCTGTAGACTACAAGATCTTAGCCAGGAACGCATTCAAGCTCTAATTTGCCCCTAATGTAGCACTTGACCAACAGGATCTCTTTACCACTCCAGAGTTTAACAGACAGTAGTCCCAAAAGCATAATGATTTTTTTGGAAAGATGACACCTTTCTAAAAGATATAGTTTATCTCAATTGGGATTTATGAGCTTGATGCAGGAAACACTTGATTAAATTTTACAGCCTGCAGTGTACAAGAGCCAAGATTAGATTATCATAATTGGCCCATCTGATCTTAAAATCCATGAAATGCTGAAAACTGCCTATCCAAGCTGGAGGATGCTATCTGGAATGCACCCCTGTGCACTCAGGCCCTATGCTGGTTCTATGCCTGGTAGGAATTACAATGCAGAAAAAACAGCATAAGCAAACAAACAAATGCTCTGTATCACTGACAGTACACAGCTTCACATAAAATAATAAAGGGCCATCATCTATCTTCCTTGTTATGTAACTGATCATCCAAAAATACAGAACTGAAAATGATAGGGGAAAACACTGCGGGAAGTGCCCAAAATAGTCAGATCCTTTTTATTTTGAGCATTTTGTTTCCTGAGCTCAGAAAGGATCATACCAAGACAGTCACCACTTTGAGTGTCACTCCCTGTAGGTCGTTGCCCAGACGCCGCTCTTGGAGGCTGCCGTTCAGGCCTTTCTCAGAGTCCCACGTCGCCAGCTGGAACAGAAAGCACCAAGAGCCTGAAGCACTGCCAGGCAGGGATCGTTCAGCATTTACAAAATGTTTAACAGCAGCTTGACCAAATCCAGAACTGATAGAGGGAGGCTGAGAGGTGTGTGGCTTTCTTTAATGTAGGATCACAGTGAGTGTGATTCTGAGGACAGACATAAACACGTGCCTTGCCTGAATGTACGTTCATTGATGGGTGCAATTTAAATGCTCTATTACCTGTAGTGTTTGCCATCTCATTTCACTTAGTTCACTCTGACATTACACTTCTCCTCAGTAAGTTTATATTGTCTGACGGTCCTCAGCATTACCTGTGGCTGCACTATCCCAGATTCCCCTCTCTGCTCAGATCCCTATTTTCAAATACCCTATGTTTACCAATGACCAACCTTTTTTCCACAGTGTTTTAGCTCACTTACAGTCATAAATTCTTGACAGAGGTTCTATAGTGTCAAACTGTCTCAACTTGTATTTTCTTCAGCTCCTGTCTCAAGTCCTGTTTTCTCTGTACTTGTCCTACTACTACCTGATCTCTAAAACAATTACAGCCTCTTGAACTCCTGATGAACAAATACCTCATATCTACCAGATGTACCACATGCATGTTTTCAGGATATCTCCCTGGAACATTACATCTAAATATTTTATTTTTCAATTAAATGTATCATTTTAAAAATTAATTTACTGCATTTTCTGAAGAGAAATACAGTCCAATTCAATAGAACAGGTTCAATAGAAAAGTCAATTTTTAGCGACCTTTGGATTATTCAATCTAAGTATGCTCCTGAGCAGCAGCAGCAGTCAGACTACTTTTGCCTTCAAACAGAATCCACAGTGTCATTTTGTTCAGAAGAGATATAAATAGTATCAAGTAGAAACTGTTTTCTTCTTTTTTTTTTTTTTTAAGCTGTACTCTTAAACACCAATGCTATGCTCACATATTTGGAAGCAGTGTTGTTAGCTGAAGGCATGCCCTGTAGAAATTAAACACAGTCCAAGATCTGTGAAATATGGATTCCTCCTGCCAGAAGCTAATTTTCATGTAACAAGTCAAAATCTTCTTGGAAAGAACTTATTTCAGTGAAAATGCCTATGGCTAGATGTCTTACATGATTTATTTCTATGACTTCAGTTTTATCCTAAAGCCTCACAAATCAAATCAACAAATAAAATGTGATGGAAGAGATCTGTATAGTTTTATTTCTGGTTTGTTGCATTAAACTGATAAACAGGGAACTAGAAAAGAACAAGACATTCGGTGAATATTCAGCGACTATCACAACTGATGAAAATTATTCCAGTCACTATATCTTGAGAGCTGAGATGCAGGAGAGGAAAGACTCAAGGTAAACCTCCTTTTATCCAGATGACCTGGAGGATGGAGGAGGAGAATGTATGAATAATTTTCAGCTTTCTAATGACACTCCTGGAAGCTAAAACATCTCAGATTGAACACTCTCCTCCTGTGATGGCAGTTTGGAGTGACAGAGGAGTGTCTGCACATCAAGTGTCTGCAGCAGCACAGGCAGATAAATAACTGTAACCATGGTATCTTTTGAATTTTGATTTAGATGCTTGCTCTGAAATATTTCCAGATGTTCCTCAGCCCTTGCTACTGCCAAACCAAATGGGCCTATCTTACCTTTGACATAAATCAACATGGTTCAACAGACTTCAAAGATGAGTGTAGGTGTGTATAGCATCTATTGTGTCTCAAATCTGTAAAGAAAGCTTACTGCTTAAACCTTCTTTGTTTGTCCTAGGCATATGATCAAGATTTTTTGACAAAATGGCTTGCAAAATCTACAGGTGATGATTAAATATTCATTAAATATGGGAACCATAACACATTCAAGTTATAACTTCATCACTGGTGGACTGACTCATCAATTTTTTCTCCTACACACGCACCTTTCAAAATCTGATTTCATATAAGGGCCCTAGACTTCTCAAATACTCTGTTTCATAGTCTCCACTACCTCAAAGAGTTCCAAAAAATACTGGAGACAAGACAGTGTAAACCCATGACTTTTTTTTTTTTTTTTCTTCAAAAGAAGACAAAGATCCTTCATCTATGCAGCAGGGGTAAGTGCAAGGAGAAGGACCATATTTTGCTTCAGAACAGTATTCCAGAGCACGAACTTTTCAGCTTCTTAAAAGCAAACTATAGAGATAAAAATCATAAACGGAGCATATGGAAAATCATTTCCAGAAGGTATTTTCCCTGTATTCTTGTGCTTTGGAACACTTCATTTGTTAAGAACTGTGCCAAATTTATCTTCCACTTCTTGCAGACAGAATGTTGTTTATAGGACTGATGTATTTACAGATATGTATATCAATTTGTGACAGCTGACCTGTCAAGATCAGTGCCTGAGAGGCTAATTTCCAGCATGGTTACACACTATGAGTACTGAAGTTAAAGCCATTAGAGTTTCATTCTTTGAAATATGCAAAAATTTCCTACCAGAAGTCTGGAGCCAAAGGTTATAGCACAGCCATCAGCTGATAAGAGGTAAAGGGCTTTTAGATCTGATTATGAAAAACAACTGCTTGCAGAATCAGCACATCCAGGATGTGTTTAAAAAAAAAAACAACAATGGTCTCTGGAACATGTATTTAATGGCAGTCTGGGTGGGATTTTTTGATTCTCAAGTTACCTGGTCATGTGAGTTCAAGCTTTGAAATCAGCTAGTTTATGAAAGATTTTCAACTTGAAGCTTCCTAGCTTTTCTTTCTGAAATAGCCCTGTTGCTGGGAATCCTCTAGTTCTAGCCATACAGCAGAAACGAAACCATCCAGTAAAAGCTATCCAGAGGAAACAAATGTAGAATTCAGACAAAAAGGTAATTTGTTGGAAAATTCTGACTCAAAAAATGCTTCCAATTTTAGTCAATATTTACTGCATTTTCAACTAGAACTTCAAGGAACAGTTTGGAGAGAGAAAAGAACAATTTTAACATTGTTTTCACCCTCCACAAGCAATGCAGGATGAAACAAAGACACTCAAAACACAAGCAAAACAAATGTCTGTCACAGGCCCAACCAAATGGAGATGCAAATTATCCCAAACTACTAGTAAATACAGTTGAAAACAGACATTAGCAAATAAAGTGTTCAGTGTGCCTATCACAGTACTGAACATGATTATCTACACTATTTTAGTTTACAAGGCAGTAGTTACTGTCCAAATAATGCATGTCACTGCTATCCAGCACAATTTTAAGTATGACACCATCCCAAACATGGTCTACTTTTCAGGAAAAATATGATCCACATAAGAAATAAAAAATATAATTCTCAGCAAATGCATATTAATGTTTGAAATGGTTACAATTTATCCAGAGTATACACCTTCTATTTTACCAAAACCCAAAAACTTTGAGCAACTTCTTGGAGCTAAGGTTACACAATCCAAAGAAAGTAAATTTGGGAACCCCTTACTTGAAATCCAAAAAACTTCTAAGAGACCGGAAAGTGAAAAGAGTGCAAGGCAGGCAGTTCTCACACCACTAGACAGAGACACCCATATCAACCAGAACACATGTTCTGTGAACACAAAAGCTGTTCAGTCCATGGAGTTAAATAAATTAATCTATGCCACTCACAATCTAAAAATGCTTTTAGATTAAAGTTAGACTCAAACAGATTTCATTTCAATGACAACTTGTTTCTTAATCTTGGAGTCAACAGAGTTTATGTCAAGTATGATGTCCTTCTGCCATGTATGTATATTTTACACATTGGTGCCTCATTCCCTCTGCAAGCCTTGCAATACAGCTACAAGCAGATTTTAAGGGAACCTGATAACAAAACAACACAAACAAGAAAATTAATGTTTACAGGAGACAAATATGAAATAAGGTAGTGGGCTATTAAATAAATGGAGTAAATTGGACACTTCTCTGTTACAGTTCTAAGGAATAAAAGGAGTTTCACTTAAATCCTAAAAATCCTAAAATTTAAGTCCACTTAAAACATTTAAGTCCAGAATTCCTTTTCAAATTAAGTATAACAGTAATCTACAGAATTTTCTGCCATTCACAAGGTAGTAGTAAGACTCACAGTTTGAATTAGTAGTAGCAGTAGTTAAAAACTTTTTCATATTTGTGTAATCCACAATAATATAAGAGGATTCAGAAAATGAAAAGGTTTCAAATCTTACTTGCAAGCAAATCCAAACACTGATACAAAAAATCCATCAGAACTACATATTAGGAATATTTTAACATTTCTACTCTAAAACATAAGCTTATAGTCAATATAGGGATAAGATACTGGGTGAGATCACCCGATGAACTGATTTAAGATACATTCTGTGATGCAGCATAACCCATCCCTGTTTGCAGTGAAATACCAGCAAGTCATCTACATCCAGACATTCTAGTCTGATATTCTGCATTTGTTTGTATTAAAAACATATCTTGCTTCCAAACATTTGCAGTGTGACTGGAATACCTGTGCACCCACGGCCACAGAGAACTCCAAAACACGTTGAAACTATGAAGCAGAGGATTGAGAACCCAGTCTCAAATGGTACATAAACTTTGGGTGAAAATTTTATGCCATCCTGCTCAATGCTCAAGAGGCTCAGTTTGCCATTAAGGGGCACCATAAGGACTGCATCTAATTGATAAAAGGTCAGGGAGAGGCAGGGAGACCATGGAAAGCTGCATAAAGTCAGAAAAAGGGTGCAGAGAGAAAGGCTGCTTCCCCTGGGGTTGCTTTGCCACTGCTCTTTCTACAAGTGGAATCTGGTTTAGTGTCAAAGGACACAGATGTGGCTGTTGATGCTTTAATGAGTCTTTAAGAATGCAACACCTTCAGGGAGAAGAATTCCATTTATTCCAATTTTAGTGCAATTTTTTTGCAAATTTATGGTGCTATATGGATGATAATAAAATTTCTCCAGAGAATCACAGGAAGATGAGCATGAGGCAGCAAGACCTAAAAATTACCAAATCATTCTGGAGAAACTTGACTGCTTTTTCAATAGTACTGCAGAATTAATAGGTAACTGAAATGAAGAGGACAGTATGCTTGTATCTGAACTTTAGGTTTATTTCATACAAGGTCTTATGAACCCTCACCTAGGGAAATTTGCTTCCTGAAAAAAGACAATACCAGATGATTTACAGATTAGCTTCTGTGGAACCATGGAGAATGATGTATCAAGATCAGAAGAAAAGTTCTGCATAGCTCACAGCAAATCAATATTAAGATCTTTTTGACTTAATGGCCTTTTTTACTGTTTTGGAACAGGAAATAGGAAATATTAAAATGTCTGTGATGCAAAGATATCTCAAAACTGAGGAGTGCTGAAAATATATCAAACTATATCAAACAGTGAGAAAAATAAATAGGAGTGGTAAGAATTCCAATACAAAACAATAATATGCATCATGCATAAGTAGAAGTGAACACTTATGGAACAGAAAAATGGGAAATAGGCATACTTCAACTGAAGAAGCAAACACAGAAATCAATGAACAAGTTGTGCAGGGTGACAGTGGGAGGCAAATGATGATAAGCTTGTAAAACAGTACTGCTGCACAAGTACCAGTGTGGTCCTGGACTCCACATCTCATGGCACGGGCTGGAAAGAGCAGCCACAACACAGCTGAGAAGAATGTACGCTCTTAACACCATGGTTAGCATCTGTCTGAACAAGAGTTAGGCTTGCTGGAAGAATATCAAGGGAGAACAAGACAACTGCTACTGTGATGGAGGATTCAGTTCATACAAAAAGGATGAAAGACGCAACTGTGAATATTGAAGATAATGATAACCAAGAAAAGGGAAAATTAGAAACAAAACTAGATATAAGGCAACAGAACGACTGCTGCAAACATATTGTAATCTACAGAGACCCTTTATAAATTGTTTCCTAGAAACATTTATTCATTCTCAGTGAAGACTGTAAAATGAGAAATAGATAAAAGGGCAGGGATTTTTTTAGTATTTCTAAGCAAAACAATTCTTCATGGGAAGGGTTTGGCGCATCCAGGATATGAGGTACATAGATAAAGGAAATCAAAGAACCCTCTGGTGGTTCTTGAATTCACCAGAGATACCAGATCCAAGGAATTATTTCACATAATGCTGGATCCCAGCCAAAGGTGATTAGAATGATTTTGTCCCATGTGGAACAATTTTGTTAAAGTCCCAGAGTGCAAGGTTTAAACTGTGATCCCCTCAGTTTGCCATTTCCCAGGTGAGCGGATTGATTGCCATCTTTAAGGCTGGTATAGGGGCATACTACCCACAAAGTTAAAATGTACTGGTGTAGTTTTTTCAAAAAATGTCATAATTCAGAATACTTGAAAACCATAGCTACTTTCATCTCCAAAAGAAACAAACATACCCTACTGCTGAAACAAAGCCATTCCTAGAACTCAGCCAGGGAGAAATCCTGTCAAAAGTGCACAGGAGCAATTTGAGGTTCCAGCCTACAACCGTTAACTTGGCAAGCCTACGTAACACCACTGAGTCCAAAGAGCCACACTTATATAAAGTTAATTGAGCATAGACCTAGAATAGAAAATAGAGAAAGTTCAAGAACACTGAAGGAGGGATTTGAGTAGGAAAGAGCAATTGACCTGAACTGACATATCTAAGGAAATAGATATACACCACTGCTCGCCTGAGCAGCCAGCGAGACAAATGGCGAATGTCTAGGGCTGAGATACCACATGAAGTCTGCCCTTGAAGCAGTACAATGCCCTTCAAACATGGGAGGGAATGGGGTCACAATTAACAGAGAAAAGCAGCATTAACACAGTTACAACCCACGAAACTCTGATTTAGAATTTAAGAAAACAAGTCTCCAATCGTGCCAACAAAATGCACTTTGGCAAGAAGCTGCATAGTAACAAGCAGAGAATTTACACAAATCGGAATAAAAATTTCAAATTAATTCAAACACCTCAAAACCAATGCAAAATGCTAAAAATTACATTGCATTGAAACAAAGTGCAAATTAGTACCAGAAGTGTATTTTTGCCATGTA
Organism: Fringilla coelebs; assembly: GCF_963513975.1. NCBI lineage: Eukaryota > Metazoa > Chordata > Aves > Passeriformes > Fringillidae > Fringilla > Fringilla coelebs. The sequence continues at coordinate 9,365,390 of NC_140066.1, forward strand.
AGATCAATGGCAGTACCTAACTACTATTATCTAGAGAGTAACTAAAAAGCATATAGATATGGAGTCTCTCTCTCCATGTAATTTACAGTATTTCCTACATAATAGATAGGAAAAACCTAGAGGGGAAAAATGACATTAGTTAACCCAAAAGTGTAAGGATAGTTTAGGACAGAGGACTACCAGCAGAGGCTTTGGTAGAGGTATTTCAGCATTAATATTCTTATTTTCTAGGAGCCTGTGTATTTATTCAGGTCCTGCTCTTCAAATTCTCCCATTCACTGCAGCTAACAATTTTGACCCTACCTATCATAACTCAGCAGTATCTTGCTCCATTTTTTTTATAGTCCTTCATTGCAGAGATTATCAAATATTTTGACATGAGATGAAATGTTTTCCCTTACATTTTTCAATAGCAAAAGATCAATTCAATTAAATGTAATGACCGTACTATTAAAAGGCAACTACTTTACATATAATAGAGGCTACAACATAAATGAAGATTAGACACATGATGCCTTCCTTATGCTATTAACATTAAGGAAGCCAAGGTATTCTACTGCCTTCTACAGAATTGTGACTGAGGAGTTTCATGCAGAATTGAAGCGATGGGGTTTTTTAACCCTAAAGGTTTTATTAACATGGTGTCAGACTTCTTGGGAAGAGATCAGTACCATATACTTTACATTGCGTATACATCACACTTAATATTATGTTGAAGGGCATCAATTATGAGAATTATCTTTTTTGGTGAAATAAGATACTGCTCCATTATGTGGCATATTGAGATATTATTTTGCTAGCAGGTAATGAAGCAGCATTGATACCAATTCAGGGTTGCTCCTCTTTCCATATTGTGATAGCTGGTGAACACCAACACAGAAAAACACCTGTGTTCTACTGTGCGGAGCCTGGGCAGCGCTTGTCTGGGGCAGCAAATCCATACTTGGCAGAAAAAGAAGCTGAAAGGACATGACAAGATAAATGTATTCTGTAATTCATTATATAAAAGTATAAATAGGCCATCTTCAGCTCTGCTAGAATAAATTGCTTCAATTAATACTAGTCTTTGAAGGAGCAGTGACTGCAACATGCTGATGTTATTAGCGCAGCAACACAGGCACTGAGAAAGATGTAGCACTAAATGAAGCAATCATGAGAGTGATGAAAACAATATGAACAAGAATGTTATCCTCTGATGGCTTCTTTATGAAGTGCAGGGAAGTATTGCTCTATCCCAAAATTTTTGTATTTAATTTCCCTGACATAAAATCAAAATGTGGCGAAGAAGGTGTTGAAAATAAATTGGAGGTATTTTCTCTGAGATTCTCACAGGCTTCTCTCTTGAAAAGCAGGCAAGAAACTTCCACCCCTGTCCTCCTGCAGTTTTGCCACTTTTCAAGGCTTTAAGATACAAACAATGTGCCATAGAGTAGAAACACTGTTGTTGAATTAGATGGCACCATTGCCGTAGCAAAAGGTGTGTGTGCAGCACCACAATGCTTTTAAAGGTCAAACAAATTAACTGTGAGGACCCAAGATACTGCTGAATCAGGCACTCCCCAGGGGCATTGTAAATTACCCTTTGATATGAACAACGAGGTCTCTAAGCATAAAATTAAAACTGATAAGTAATCATAAAAGTGAGACCCATCCAGGTATAAAGTCCTCAACAGCTGTCACAAGTTGCTGGGTAAAAACATATTGCCACTGGGTTATCTATTTGAAAGGCAAACAAGCCCCTCTTCTTTTTCCTGCAGTTTAAAAGACAAAGTCATTGTCCACTGAAATGCAACATGTCCTGGACTCCAAGGATACTTTGAATGCTACAGCCAATTGCTGAATATCAGGTAGCTCAGGAATAGCTGCTCGTGGACAAAACTGAACCAATTCCCTTTACCACTACTCGTTATGTGTAGGTAAAGTGGAAACAAATCCATTTCACACAGAGAACAGATTGTTTTCAGAGCTCTGAAATGCTTTTTGGTGGCAAATTACTAGATTTTGAGAGCAGAACTATCCTTGTTATTTATGCAATAGTGACCTCAGCAGACTGTTTGTAAACAAAAAACCCTCATCATGGAAAAGTTGGATCTAACAACAAATACAAACTCATGCTGATTTCCTACAGGTTCTTGTCCTGCTCTATGGAGTGTAGTAACCAAATAATGCCTTGTTGTGTTGTTCTAAGAATTTTACAGGGGAAGGAGAGCAAGGGAGGCTTGCACAGCTGGACAGCTGTCAGGACCTGTTTTCCAGTCCTTCTACGAGAGAGCCCTGCATGTAGGAATTAACCAGCATGCTACAACGGGCTATATCAAAACTGCTCTTTTTGTGCCATTTCTTACTGTGTTTCTTGGCTACTGTCTGAGCTGAATGCTTTTGATGTCTCACATTTAAGAAACGCACCCATATTTCTGCAGCTCTAACAGAACTTTTCCTAGCCTGGCCCCTGAGGTACAGACCACTGTGTGATTTCACCAGCTGTGATTTTCACCTTCTGAAGCCTGGCCACCATGAATCACTTTTTGATTCTGGTTAAAGGCACTGAGTCATCTCAGAATGAAAGCAAAGTTCAGTCCACTCTCTGGTATCACCTATCAAGCCTATTCTCAATCCTGTATTGAAAACTGCTCTTTCAAACTCCAGACACTTCTGAAAAGCTCCACAACATCAAGAGTAATTTTTTGTAAAAACTTATTTAAAAAATAAGTATTGGCATTATCTAATTACCACAGGATACTTTGTTGGCCTTGATATAACAAGGACAATGTCCTAGAGAAAAAGCCACTTTGCACTTTAGTTCAAAGGGGGTGGATTCACAAATGTAATTTATAAACCAAATGGAAAACTTAAATACAAAGAAGTCAAAGTCTTAGATGAAATGTTGATACTTAAAAATGACAATTAAAAAACTTCAATATTATTTTATCAGAATTGTTGTTAAGACAAGTTAACACTCTCTCTTGACATCGGTAAAAACCCTAAGTGCCAAAGTTTCTCTGCTAAAGATTTTAAGTGAATTTTGACCAGCTCTGGTTATTGGCACTGGAATCTACATCCACATCTATGGAACACTGAAAATTCTTGTAATAAATTTGAAAGTTCCATTTTTACTGAACTTTCCCTTATTCTGATTTTTGCAATATGATTTCATCTTTATTCTCACTACTCACAGAAAGTGACACAAAATGGCTTAAATGATTTGCAGATATTTTTTCCTCTACAACAAAAGCCACTGAGCAAAAAAATCATAACTTGGTGTTTGGTAATGGATAATTGCCTCTCCAAGAAACAGACGAACTGCAGATAGTATTAAGCAAAACATGAATTTTCTTCTCAGCAATGATAGGCATTTAATGGTTTTAATTAACAACAAGCTATATTGAGACAGCTTTCAAAAATATATTTATCCCTTGGGCTTTGTTGCACATATAGAACAGGTTTTGTAAGGCAAATAAAATCAGCTTGCTCACAGAACCAATTAGCCAAGAATATACAAACACCAGATCCATAGATATTATAGTTTATATAAATTATGTACCAGTTGCTAAGTATTCACAAGGAACATAACAATACACTTAGCTAATCTTTGCATAGTCTTCATATAGAAACTGTGGTATGCATGAAAAATACTTTTCCATGTCACTGTTTACAAACCTTTTGTTTACAGCCTATTGCCCTGCTTCATTTTTTTCCCTACTTCAAATCAACATTCCCAAGAATTTTTAGCTTTTAAAAATATACTGGACAATGAGAACTTTTTAGCAATTTTGCTCACTGACAGACAGTGCACACAGGGTAGATAAGAAAGATTACAGTAATAAATACTTTCTCCCAGCTCCACAAAATGCCACATGCCAGCAAAACTCCATCACTAGGAAGGATGTGGTAATTTCAGCAAAGTAGTCAAAGGTAAGAAATAAAAGCAGGTAAGAAATACAGCTCATACTATGTGTAATGGTTAATGGCTCTCCTTTCAGATTCCTTACTGCAGCTTTAAAAATAAACACTGATCTCCAGGAAGCTTTATTAGAGTTCCCTACATCATTTGTTTAGGAGGATTCAATAATTTAGTAGGTTTATGTAATTACTACAGAGCTTATTTAATATTGCACCTGATGCGTTGTTGTTTTCCAAGTCTTGAGAAAAGCTTCTAGAAAGGTCAAAGCTGATCAAATTAGAAAACAAGACATGATTTATGTGTGGTCCAAACTGCTCAGTCGAGGGAGAGAAACACTTTGGACCCATGGAGGGCCACAGACAAGCAGCAGAACCTCTGCTGAGGGAAAGGCAGCAGCTCTCTGGGAATGACCCAGCGGTCAGACCTCATTTGAAGATCACCCTACCTAAAAACATTACAAGATTTATTTCTACACTCTAAATGGCTCATGGTCACTGCAGGGCAGGTGGTTTTTCAACAATGAACAGCAGATCATTTGTACATAGAATTAGGGCTAAAATGGGCAATGCCCTCAGAGAAATACGGATACAGAAATATGGCAAAGAATTACCACAAACGTATCTGAGGAGGAAAAAAGCCACACACATTACAATCATTAAATCCCTTTCTTACTGCCTTAACCTGATATTCTTTCTGTTGCTATGGTGATTGTTATCCAGCCATTTATACATTTAAAGAAAAAAATCAGTATTCCCTCTCATGAAATTCAAAGTGTGAGAAATATCTCCTTAATGCAATATAAAGACTATTTCCTCAGTGGACCCATCAGGCATTCATTTTCCTAAGGTCTTCCGAGTCCATTTAAACTTCTCTGTTCCACACATTTTGTGGCAATGAATTTCAAAATATAAGCAGACAGTCTCTGAAAATGTACTTCCTCTTATAGGTTGTAAGCTGCCTACCAGTTCATTTTATTAAGTATCATCTAGGTTTCCATTACAAGAAAAAATGAATAATTCCTCCCATTTTGTCTTTTAATCTCTTTATTTTCTAAGCACCTAGACACACTCCCTCCTTTTGTCTGCTCACTGAGCCGAAAAATTGTGGCCTGTATGTCTCTTCACATAGAAGCATATCTCTGACTGATATCTCTAGTCACCCTTCTCCCTCTTACATCTTTTCTAGTTCTTCCATATATTTTTTGAAAGGGGAAAAGAAATAAAAACCACCAAAAAAAAACCCCAACTCAATCCAAATTATAGAGACTAGCCAAAAATCAGCCCATGGAAAATTGGAAGACTGACTTAGGAAAGACAACATTTGAATGCATTATTAAGCCTATATCTTAAAATTATCTTAGAATACCTGCCTTAGAAATCTTCCACACTGCATTTCAGAATTAAAATGCAGAAACAGCTGAACAAGGAAAGTAGAAAGCAAATGTCACCAATAGAAATTGTATATATTTAGATAATATATACTTAGGAAATGGAAAAGAAATTCTTACCTACTACATGCACAGTAAAATGTAGAATTATTTAATGTTTCCTGGAGAGAACACTTTCATTTATTAGAAAAAAATAACTAACACCGTCCATTGTATTTGTTGGGAACTCTTTGTAAATCCCTTTCCTGGCATAAGCAGAAGGTGGCACATACAAAGTAGAAAGCTATGAGCCTGCAGTAATCCCCCTCCCTCCAGTAGGTCTACCATAAAATAACTTGTCAGTAATTATTGCCCACAACTTTTCATAAAGTTAAGGGGAATTTGCAGCAACTGCTGCATTTACAGTATTTCTTTTCCAAAAAGTACATCAGGCCTCTACAAGTGGTCCAGCTAATGTGGGGTTTTTTGTAACTCACAGAATTGCCTTATAGATCCCACAATGTCTGAAGGCAACAGACTTTGTTCACAAATCAAAATATTAAAGGAAATTAACAGTGTGTTAATAATTATGTGGATTTCTCCACATCTCCAAATTCCCAGCTGCTTTGGGGCAGGCTTGGGACAAGCCCTGGTGGCTGAAAGGCCCTACAATCTGCTGGCTGCCCATCAACTTAGTAGCTTCTGATACTTGCGTGAAAACTTGGCCATTACTGAACTCTCAGGGCCTGCATTAGAGACTGACAATGAGTTTTACTGCAGACTTCAAACTGCAGCAGCTGCAGGGAGGGATGAATGAATGGGTGACAAATACAATCACCACATCAGCCCAGGAGATGCTACTAAAATGCTGCTTATTAGCACTGCAAAGTGACAGTTGAGAATCTGTGCTCTGATGGACCTACAAAATTGACACAGTCCAGGATTGGGAAGAAACTCCAATAGCTGAGGTCCTTACAGAACTGGCAGCTCAGACCATACAAAACTACATCTTTTCTTTGCTCAGAAGTAGAATAAGGCCTCCTACACTGAGGTCTGTCAGCCTTCTACCAGCACAATTACACAATCATTTTTTGAATTCCAGGAGGAGAAGAAGATTTGACTGTTTCTCATTCAAAATATATTGAAAAGCCTGAAGGCTTGAAAGATGGGTACCCAGGTCACAGACCCTGCATGCCAAGAGTGACAAGATGCAACTCTTCAGGAGGTCCTTCAAAAGGCAGATTAGAGACAGCTCCCCCAGTGGGTGACTTTTCCTTCACCCTGCTGAGTAACACAGGCTAAATCTAAGATCATAAATGAATTAGCTAAAATTTACTCCTGTAAAAATATACCCCTTCCCACATTCATCTAGGGCTGTCATAAAAATGGCATTTCTTCATGTCTCCTTTAGGAAACACACAACTGTCATTAAATATATATATATGATATACATGATATATGTAGACAAATATATATGTATGCATAAAGAAGCCTGTGCATTTATCCCTCATAAGAATCTGTCTGAGTTTAAATTGCCTTTCAATACTAAACGTCACAGTCACTATAGAGAGCTACAATTTCAAAAAACTTATAGGACTGAAAATATTTTTCTCAATAGCCCTAACTAGTTTTCATAGTTTTTTAACCTAGTTATTTGTTCTTTTGAGATGCTTTTATCTCCTTATGCCAGTTCCCCTGGTTTTGAATTGGTACTGCATCAGTTAGGAGAAAGAATATCAGATCTCTTGAAAGCAGGAGTTAGCTGTTAAAGTGAATAAATCTCACGTTAATGACTTTCATCAGGACTTCGGTCTGTGTTAGTCTGGCAACATTACAGAGGCTGCATGTGCACACAGAAAATCAAAGAGAACCAAGGCTTAATTGTATAATGGGCTGCATAGCAACATGTCAGAGCCTTTTCCTTAAGGAGTCTCACAAGAGACCAGCAATCACATCAAACAATGACAGCCACCAGCACATCACCCCTAGCCCCCTAACAGCCCACCATATCAACACAGATTTCTTCACAGGCACGTTAAAGGTCACCTCGTGGATGCTGGACAAAGTGCTGACACTACAGCTCATGCAAGATTTCACATTCAATATTCCTGAATAAAATAAACTGACACTCTTCCCATCTCTGGCAGATACAGCTTAGGATCTGATAATCATTTCAATGATGGTGTAAATTACCACAGCAGACTCACTATTAACGTGTTCCAGGCTATCACACTAAGCCAAATAGATGTAAAAAGACTAACACCAGACTCAAATTCTTATCAGATTTCCTATGTAACAAAGTAGCTGCAGAAGAAAAAAAATACGGTAAGAAGGAAAAGAAGGTGTGTTATACTGGCTTTCTTGCTCTTCACAGCTTTTGTATTTTTAACTTTTTCCACTGAATTGCAAAACTAAATTCAAGCCTGCCATGAATACATTCAGGAATGTCAACAGATCTGCACTCATTTTGTTTGTGCTGACCTGTGGTCCTGATGCTTTTTGTTGCTTTATAATAAACACCTCATATGTTGCAACACAAACCAAAGGCATCTACCTCTCACCGCCACCATTCCTGTGTCATGATTCCTGATATCCATGCTCTAGACCTTGTTATCTTTCTCCCAGGATACTTGCCCTAACATAACATGAGCAGGAAACCTCTCAGGCTTACTGTACACCATGCCATTCCAGCTGTAGAACTGGTCTCCAAGCATTGGCACATATTTCATTTGTTTATGCATGACCTACACAATTTTGGCATGGCCAAGAAAAGATCCTGGCTAAGCATCTGAACATGACTAAATTTGGATCAGTTTTGTTAAGGCTGTGATCCAAGTGGCACCCTCAGTTTAGGGAGTGCCTTAGGCTCCTGTTTCCAATTCCACCCTGCCTGCCACTAGGGTGGAATTGGAAACAGGAGCAGCGCTTCATTTTATAGTTCAAGGGGCAACGATATTTCATAACTAGTCCAAATCCAACATGAAGATGGATGCAAAAGTGAGGAGAGGAGACTGAAATGGGGAAGTGGAAGCCTTAATTTTTCATGAGAGGATTATTATGAAATATCATCAGCATATGATATATTGATATGTGCAGTTCCTGCATTCCTATCAGAATGAGCAACAGCTCTTCTTCCACTGTTGTAACAATTTGATTTCTCCTGGTTTCAACATGACAGTGATACTGGAATTGATTTAAGTGCATTAATGCCATAAGAGCTTTTGGCAGAATGTATAAAATGGGAAGAGTTCATATGTTCCATTATGCTGATGATGTTGAATAGCAAAGTATGCCAGCCAGAACCCACCCCACACAACCCCAAACCTTTAATTAAGAAAGCCTGATATTAAGTTGTACTCAATTACAACATCTGTAATTTGCCACTGTGCTCCCAGAGCTAGTCCATACGCTTGTGAGGCACCTTTTCAAACCCTCTTTTGGGCACACTATGACTATCATACAATGCACTTGTATTATAATTAAATTTAGTATAATTACTTTACAGAGTGATCAGTGACAGTCTATGGTTCAGGAAGAATTAATCCTTTGAGCCTTCCAACATCATTTGAGTTCCTGGTTCTAAATGAGATTTCAAAGAATGTAATTTTATAATAACCAAAATCCCCAATGCATACTTTAATATAGCCTGCCTTTGTTAAGCAGCTCACTAGTAAAATGCTTCTGAGTTAGAGCACTTCTGGTGTACTGATTTACCTTTGCTGCACAGGACCACTCAAACAGGGAGGAAAACTAGCAGGAAAGCTTCATTGATCACCTTGATGCCTTCTCTTCCTTCCTCCTTCCCAAAACATGGGGGCTCCACAACCCTTTCAGAACCAATTCCAGTACTAAAATAGAATCCTTCCCCAAGCAGGACGCTTGCCTTTCCAGAAGCAGCTCAAGAAGTCCTCCCATCTGAAACACCATTAATTCATGAATATATTTAAAGGAGGTGTGATGATTGGACTTGAGAAAAAGCTGGAGCTGCTACCATACGATACACCAGGAAGTTTGATTTCCTCCTGAAATGAGATGCTTTTCCACGGAGTGGAATCTAAGTTGGGCAGTGTCAAAACATTTTGTTTAGATATTTTTAATTCAAGTAAAATGTTTTGACAAAGTGGAATCCTTGGAAAAATCCTTTGCAGATCTCATCTATTCCAGTACTGAAACCTACTTCCCTGTTTTGTATCCATTGCAATCCTAGTCCTGAATTTCTTTCTCTGGACCAGTTGTTAAGCAAATTGCATATCCCACTGAATAAATTCTTCCAGTCGCACTCCAGTCCCTCAGGACTACCATGCACAGGAAATGTATGAGTGAACCTGACCCACAATACAAGGCAGAAGATATTAAAACAGGTCAATATTGTGGTGGTTTTTTAATTATCTTATCAAAATTAAACCCTTCAGGCCAGTTAAAAAATTCTAAATTTCAGTTTAATATCTTTACCAAAATAAAAGCTTTTCTTGTGCAATTCTATCCACCAGAACATCATTGCTGTGAAAAACTGCCAAATGCCAACTGTAGCTATCACTACAGCTGAATTTCTTGATGTGATTTTTTTTCTAAATACCATGTTAAAAAGCTCTTTTTCAGTCCACCTGACTAATTAAGATTTCTCAGTTATCAAGGCTCAGTCCTTTTTACTGTCAGCAAGGTTTGTTTGTGCAATCAAAGGTGCTGGCCACAGATCTTCTTGAGGTGACATTCCAGGAAAATGTCACTGTTAGGATGATCAGCACTTAGTAATATGTGGTATTGAAACTGCATCAAAAGACATGGTAGAGTGCATTTTGGGCAAAGCCTGAGAAAGTCTGCGAATTTCACACTTCTGCCACCTAACAGATAGAACAAAAATTTTCTCAGAAAGCATATAAATTCTTTTTTTATTGGCTGCAGTAATTTAGCAAGGTAAGAGACAATCACTGGCCGTCATTCTGCTCCTGCCTCATGCATGAGGTTAGCTGGCTTATGAGTTAAGTTTGTGAGCCCCAACTGCAATGTCAACAGCAAGTGAGAGAAAAAATTTTGGAGTCTTCAGATGCCAGATTAAAATGATTACATCATATTTCTGATTTTGAAGTGACAAATGAAAAATCTCTTAAAATGATCTTCCTGTCTTTCTTTCTGCAGGGAGCTATGAAGGGAAATATTTGTTGGAAAACATAAAAGATATCAAATGCATTTTCTGGGAGAAACAGAAGGTTTTAAATAAAGACACTCAAAACATGATTGTTCAGAGTTCAGCTTACCCTCTTCCCTATTGCCAAGTATTTGATAATGAAGAGAGGGAAATAAGCAAAGTTAGAGAAGGAAATAGAAGTGCCAGTGGTAGCTGACTTAGTGGCAACATCTGTGGCTCCTATCTGACTTCTTGCAGAACCTCAACAGTAATATAATCAGGTTTATCAACTTTCCCCTCCAGAAAGATCTGGCAACTTCTATCCATACATCAGAAAAAGCTGTAATACACAAGAATAAATGCAGAGAATGAAATAATGTGGAACCTACAGCTGGAACAAAAGCCATCAACTCTACAGGCTAAATGTCAGTTGCACATTATGTGCCTTCATCCTGCAGGTTTCCTGTCAACCTGCCCATGATAATTTTAGTTTCATATTAAAATATTAATTTCAAATATTCTTCCCAATCAGATCATTCACTGTGTAAAATTTCAAGTACATTTTCATATATGAAATAACATCAGAGGCATTCTTCTAAGACAGTGCAGATCACTAGACTTGGAGATCAAGCCCTCTTCATCATAGAAATTGAGCTGTAAGACAAGTTTCTCAGGTGAGGAGTAAAAGAAAGTAAATGTATATTCTAAAAAAACACAAACAAAACCACAAACAAACAAAAAACCACACCATTTCCTTTGAAAAGTACACTGACCAATCTAATGCTAATTTACTATAAAATGATACTAAAAATAACACAGCTTTTAAAAGAAAAGCAGCTAGAGAAGAAAAGGGGACAGGAGGTTTGTGAGGACCTGATACAACTGATGATACTATGTAGTGGATGGACATAAAAGAGAAAACATGAATGTTTGTGTGGAAACAGTTTAAATCCCACAGAGCAGTGGCACAGAGGGTTGGGAAGAAGAGGAGGGAATGCCCAGGAAAAAACTGAGCAAGGAGGTCAGGAGGTGGAAGGAAGATGCAGAGAGGGAGACAAAAGGAGAGGCAGTAAGGGCCAAATAGAATACCACAGCACAGGAGAGGTGGCAGGCAAGCAGAGACATGCAGCTTATTTTCCTCCATGGCAGCCAGCAGAAGCATCACTTACTGCTGCTGCACCTGACAGGCTGACCAGCTGAGTAACCAAACAGCTTCCTTTAGAAAGAGAGGATTATTTGTTAGTTCTTCCCAGAGCACCCTCAGGATGTCACAGCAAAATATTATTAGTTGTGTCTCCGATGAGCTATGCAATAAAGACATCTTCAAGGTTCTTCCTTCCACCATTATGTCAGAAACTTCAAATTACTTGGTAAAGATGCCGTGTTTTAACAATAAAATTTCTCTACAGCAGAGTAAGCAGAACTCCAAAATATGAAATATCAAGCATTAACATCTGCAAGTATGGCTCTGATTTGTATTAGACAATATCAGTTTACTACTGCAGAATAAATATTCAAAGGAAAACTGCAGACACGTCACAATTACACTACTTCTGTTCATTTTCTCCCTTTTTTCTTAGAAATTGGAGATATTAGACAGTTTTGAAAATGTCTAACCTATGAACTATAACAGTAGCACTGACATTATAATTTCATCCATAGTACAGTAGACAAGTTCAGTAAATTCTCCCATGTTCATGAACCAACAGTATTAGCTTTTGATATCAAGAAATGCTAACACCTGGTGAAGAGAGCTTGCAAGGTAATTACATTGTAGATTGACACAAACATCACATTCACTCCAGATTTCCTCTGTGGGCTGGAATTTAGGCATTACCAGTCACCTGCCCTAGGAAACAAGCATGAGGCTCTCACTAGAGTCAGCAAGAACTGAGGATGTTAACAATGGGCAAGGTTTGAGTCCCAACTCAGCAAAGAAATTAAACATTTCAACAGTCACTCTGAATATTTAGGTTAGACTTGGGTTAAAAGCTTTGCTGAATCAGGACTCCTTCCTTCCACCGTTAAACATCATAACAAATGGAAACAATTAGCATTTTTTATAAGCTGCCTAGATAAGTCCTCTGGTGCTCAGATAAATCTGACAAGGAAAAAAACCACAAAATAAACCTTGGTTTGGGTAGTCAGAATCTTATGAGCAGTATAAAATCAATTGGATAAAAAAACCCCAGCCCTCACTTTGAATTTGGTATGCTACTGCTTTCTATGCTTACTGACTTTCTGCTTTCTATGCCTACATTTTACCTCAGTCAGTGAGCATGACTTAGTTAAAATGTGAACACAAAAGGCCTAAAATAAAGCCAGATCAAAATTCAAGTCTTCAGACCCCACAAAGTCTTGAGTTTACCACAAGAGGTTTAAGACAGACAAACCCAACAGCTCCAGGTTTTTCAGAGGGAACATAATGTGCTTAAAACAGTGAAATATTTTAGTAGAACACTGATACTCTCCTACTTAACCTCCATTTATTAGCATAATGCCAAAAGGAACATAAAATTTCATGAACATGAGCAGTTAATATAGCAGTCCTGTTTACAATAATTGCATTGTATTTACTGCATCCACATAACTTTACTTGCTAGGTTTTTAGCAGGAACATAAGTGGGTTTTGCAGTCTTTGTATGAATTTCATGGTGTTGTGGAAATAAAGCTAGCAATGCCTAAGCTAATTTAAAGCTAGATTAGATATGGTTAGGAGAACTGTTATTACACAGCTTGCAGAGGGAATAGAAGCTGCAATTCTACTGGGAAAATATTCCAGGCAACATCCTTAATTGGCAAAATCTGATCAATATCCCTTGACTTGACTGCTCTTCCATGACTGTAGGAAAACTGAGGTTCCAGCTCACTCTTTACCAGTGATATCTTTGCTAAGTGCTCCCAGTGAATTTCTGTATGTGTTAACAGGAACATTTCAGGAACTGGTTTTTAAATTACTGCTACAATATTCTGAACATTCATGTCATAGATTACATTACCAAAGTATCATAGTGAAATCTCTGTGAAACTGGTGACTTAGAGATTAATTATCTTATTTACAGCTTTCTTTTTTTGAAAGAATTTTATTGGCCTCATTTGGTCATTTTAAAATTAACACTAATACAAGTGAACCACAAACCAATCTCTCTACACCTCCTAAAGTACAGTAGGAGCCTTAAATTGTTTTAATGTAATGAAAGTTGTCAACATGACATTCTATTTATAGGAAAAGGACAGCTTGGAACTATAGCACAAAATAAAACTGCATTTAACTTTGCAAATCTAGAGACTTTTCCAAAGGTTTCTATATGAAAGGAAAGAGAATTTTTACAAATATAGTCTTAAATGTAGTGTTTACCCAGCTCAGTATATTACTCAAGACATACCATAGGCCCACAGGAAAATAAGAATATTAGTGGTCTTTTTTCTTTTCTATTCTACACTGATCTCATGACTTCTCCCCTCAATTCATTAAGAGATGTTGAATATAAAAAAAAGCATCCGACATATGACAGTGCTACCCAGTGCTACAGCAGCAGAAATATGACACGGTTAATCATCTGGTTTAAAGGAGTCTGACTTCCCCTTGCACGAGATTGCTGCTATCAGTTTTCTTGTGGAAGAACAGTCAATAATGTCTTCTAATCTCTAATAACAGACACAGGACAACATTCTATAACAACCTAAATAAATAAGACAAACTTTAATTTTAGACCTGTCTATCAAAGGGCTATTCCTGCAATTATTACCACTATGCTTGGCATCTTTTTTTTTTTTTTTGCTTTTCCAGATTTATTTTTTTTAGATACTGCTTCAATTAACTGTCATTATTGTTGCAAACAATGAAATTAAATTACATTTTGGTTAGAAATACAATTATTTCTCTCTTATCCTCTCTTTTCTAACTTTAATTTTTTCCAGGTCTGTTCTCCCCTTTTCAATCACTTCGGTATCTTCCCCCACCCTGCTCTCTACTTATTTATGGGGACCTTGTTCTCACAAAAAAGGAAGGGCTGGTGAGGAAAGTAAAGCTCCAGGGCAGCCTTGGCTGGAGTGACCATGACATGGTGAAATGTTGAAGTGTTAGGACAGTGAAAAGGGTGCACAGCAAAGTCCCTGCCCCAGGCTTGAGGGGCGCAGACTTTGGCCTCTTCAGGGATCTGCTTGGTACAGAGCTGTGGGATAAGGTCCTGGAGGGAAGAGGGTTCCAAGAAAGATGGTCAATATTCAAGGATCACCTCCTCCAGGCTTAGGAGAGATGCATCCCAAAAGAAGAAGCCAGGCAAAAACACCAATAGGCCTGCATGGATGAGTTCCTGGACAAACTCAACCACTAAAAGGGAGCCCACAGAAGGGTGGAAGTGAGGACAGGAAGCCTGGCAGGGATCCAGAGAAATTGTCTGAGCAGCCAGGATCAGGCTAGGAGAGCTGAAGCCTTGACAGAATTGAGTCTCATCAGGGACATCAACTTCTGTTGTCCTGCTGTAGTGAAATAGGCTGTTTCTGACGTTCTGAACAGTCACATATAAATGGTATATCACCACCTGACTTTTACAGGCATTACAAAACAAGATATTCAAGGCAGATATAACACACAGAAAAATAACCATAGCTCAAAATACATAAAACAATCAAAATTTTTGAAGAGGATCTAAAACACCACCAAGATAATGCAGCAGCTTTTCACTTCCTGCATTTTGATATTAAATATGTGTTCTGCAACATGAAATTAAGACACATAGATCAAGTCTGAGGGAAGTCAGCAAGGCCATATTTTGTTTCCACTATTTATGTACAGATATTAGGCACTGTCACTATTGTGCTTCAGATTTTTCTGTCACAATGAAAAGGGGAAAAGTGAACTGAGTAGATTTCAAAATTCAGAAGTAAAAACAAAAATGTAAACACATTTCTACTAAAAGCAAGCTCCAGTCTCACACTAGGACAAAGAATACCTGTTTTTGAAACAAAAATTTAGTAAAACAAAAAATATCAGAAAAGTAAATACATTTGGATATTAAGGGATATTTCCATGTACATCAAGATTTGAACCTGATTCTGAGCTGAAAAATAGAAATCCCAAAAAAGGTAAATCAGAGGCAGCTGAAACCCAAAACACTGGGTCTTTTTTCCCCATGATGGAGACCAGCTGTGAAAGACAGTTCTATTTCCAGATTTTGGAAATGGTAAACTTGATCTTAAAAGCAGAAGAGGTCACTATAATGACTCCATTTTGGATTCCTCTACTTCAAGGTTTGAAGATAAACATTTAGGCCTGTGGTCCCTATGAAAACTTTGAATTGATAAATGAACTCATGGCAATTTCATGTCTGTAAATAGGTTATTCTACCATATATTTTCCTCATGTAGCCATACTGAAGAGGAAATGTTTGCACATTTCTCCATATTCAAAATAGAGAAAAAGACACACTCAAATCTGGAAGTGCCACTGCTCTGCAGTCTTTGTCCAGTATGAATTCTAAAATACAGAATAATTATTATGACTGTGGTGTTGATAACACTGATCAAACTACCTTGAGCATTAACAAAACACTGCTTTTTCTGGTTGAAAATGAAACTGACCACATGACATCTTTTCACTGCCATTGAAATAAGAGGTGACAAGAGAACAACAGTGAGAGAAACACAGATCCTTTGATTTTAACCACAAACCTCCCAACAACAGAAATGGCACCTATTGTTGAGTAATGAAAGAAACTCTCTTATTAATAATTTCACTCTTTTCATCTTCAACCTACTAATTTTCAACATGTTTCCTAGAATTTATTTTGCCTTTATTACAGTTCTTGATTCAACCCAAAGTTAGTATCTTGTTTCAAAGATGCTGGTTCATTTTACCTCATACTGGCAGAAAGCTTTTAAACAATCATGAATTCAGTATTATATCTACTGTGCTATTAGTATGGAAAAATCTTTCTGTTCAAGAATATTTCCTCTGGGTCATAATTATAAAAAGAATAGGTTCCTGAGGGCATAATCTAACAAAGTACTGAAGTTGAAAGATTGTTTAAAACCTTATTGAGGTAGATGTCTACCATTTTCTTTCAAAAAAACAATATCAGAGGCTTATAATACATCTGAAAGTTTTAATGGTTTTTTTTTTTTTTTTTCTTGTTTTGAAGAAAAAAGAACCACATGCAGTTAAGAGTTTCATCAGTTGGCATAATCACTGTAGTACAGACATTTTCATCCTAAAGGGCCCTTCATCTTTTGCACATGTATTCAGTAATTTTTGCAGTGGAAAGTCACAATGTCAACAGTTTGAGACATGACAGGTAAATCATTTCAAAATACACAATAGTTGGAGAAGGGGAAAGTCAAGAGAGTTTTCAGGAGGATGGGAACTAGCAGCTTACATTTATCTAAATAGAAGTAAATTTGCATAACAAATTAACTAATAGAGCTAAGAATCTGCTTCAAACTCAGAGAAACAACACAACTGAGAATAAACTTCAAGAAGAAAGTAGCTAGGCACAAATGGGCCAATGTGCACTGTAACACAAGGAAGAAAGTTAAACAAGAGATTATGGCCAATATTATACAGCTAAAGGACACACAAGGCTGGGAAAGGGACAGAGCCAGACTGTGATCAGATCCAAATCAATCTGCACTTCATTACTGGACATTGGCCACCTTAAAGGCACCTAATTTTCACAAGAAGCCAGGCAGCTGCTCTTCCCAGATGTCCTTTCTCCCCCAGCCCACATTCTCCAGATAATTCCCTTAGAACATGCATTTAAAAACACCCTGTACTACTGAAGAATGTTTGTAAATAAACTGGTTTCTATATACTTGTATCCTGGTCCCCTACATTGAATTAATCATTTAGATTATATAAGTGGGTCCCTGACAACTCAAGGTAGCCTATGATTCAATATAAATCACTATCTTCCAAAACATCTATTAAGAGAATTAGAAATTATCTAGCTGGGAGATGACCAGGTAGAGCACATTATCTGTCATGGCAAATAAACAAGATTGGTTTCTTTTAGGCATATTACTACAAAACAGTAAGATAAAATATTTATAAAAAGCTATTGCATGATACAGAGTGAAGCAATGCCACATTTGGAGGGAGAAGGAATTTAAAAATCCATTCAAAACCCATTTCTGAGGCAGCCTCATTTTCTACTAAGGAAAAGTAAAGATCTGCAGAAGTGCAAAGGTCTTCATATGAAGGTAACCTTAGCGAAACCAAATTTCTATGAAGACAAAAGGCAGCAGTAGAAGAAAGACATCAAAGTTCAGCTAGCTAGAATTTCAGCTAGCTAGAATTCAATATTTTAGTCTTTGCAAAAGAAAAATTAAAAGGGAAAAAAGTTTATTCATTTTTCGCTCAGATAATTAAAAGAAATGCCAAGTGAGAGTAAGCTTTAATAAAGGAGACTTTATAAATTTTAAATTAGAATCAGAGACACATTCATGATTAGAAAATACCCGGTTTTAATAAACTCTCAGCTGAGGTCTATAGATGCCTGCTAATGATGCGCAGCCAATCAAAGGTGGCTGGGGTGGCTGCAAAGAGAAGCAACAGGCAGAGAAAAAGAAGCTAAAGGACTGCTGTATGCTTGGTGTGTTTAGCTGGGTGACCTTACTTGTGCTGCCTTTCTGAAAACAGAACCCCCATTGCACTGGTTGTACTCACTGCCTGCCTGTTACAGTGCAAGGAATTATTGCTTTTTATTGGTGAAGCTGGGGAAAAAGTTTAGTTAGGTATTCACAAAAAAGCCTTATCTTTACATGAAAGAAGCTAATGTATGTATATATACACATAGAAAAAAATCCCTATATGGAATTAGTTCCTGAAACTGAAAATCATATAAAATATATGATAAATAAAAATAAAAATATAACATAAAATTGATGGCCAAAATATTTCTTAGCTTTCTGAAAATGAAGAAAAAGTTGACCTAGAAGATGAACTATTTATTAAGTCTATTAAAAAAATCTATTATTTTAAAAATGCCATCTGATTTAATTAAATATTTGCACATGTGCTAAGCTAGCCTGCATTTTCCTTATATCCAAATTTGCCCTATTTTTCTTTCTAAACTATTACTAGACAACCTGTTGCCATTTTTTTTGGATTGTCCAAAAATATCTCTCAAATGCCCACCAGCTTACAGGTAACACATGAACATAATTTCCTGTACTGGAGGCAACTGAAGCATCCCAAATATCCCAGCTTTCCAGTTTTCTGCACTCCCTGAGCAGACATGAAGCTGCTCTCCCTGTGCAGTACCAGACCAGGAGTGCCCCAGGTGTGTTATCTAATGGGAGCTCAGATCCTCTGCTGAGAGGAAGGGACAGAGCTGAGTCCTGCCTGTGCTGCAGCTGGACCAGCCCAGAGAACTGTGAGGGACATTGCAGGACTGCCTGCAAAATACCATGCAGAGATAATACAGAAAATCTCTTCCTCACAGCAATATTAAGTTCTGTAATATAATGTACAGTCTGGAAAGCATAGCTGTATTTCTAGCTTGTAATCAGCTAAAGGAAGCACTGATATTGTCTGTCAGGTTTATTGATGAGAAGTATCCATAAATTCTTTCTGGTTTTCTCATATCCTTGCATTTCCACTGGGCATGTCTTGTTTCTCAACATTGAATTTTTGACAGCATTAGCCAGCACACCAAAGTAAAGTAATGAATCCTACTGCTGTGCTTTCTCCATCCTAGAAATGTGTCCATATAAAGCCTTCAAAATGCTCCCAGAAGAATTGCTTTTTGTAGATTTATATTTTTTTAAGCAACTGACATGAAAATCAGATTCTCATATGGCACAGAGAAAATTAGGAGACAGTGAAATCTATAGATGCAGTATATGTCTATAAGAGTTTGCATGCTTTACAGTCTTGCCCAAAATTTAGAGATGCAGCATGTTTATGCAAATGGTTAACAGCAAAAAAAATAAGGAGACCATTTGGATTTACAATAGAGCACATTGTGAGGTAAAAAAGTCTGAGACAGCCAAGACCAGATATCCTTCAGTACAAACACATCAGGAAGGCAACAGAACTAGTCCTGAAGTGGATTTCAGCAGAGATGCTGTCAATCAACCCAGTATTTAAATCAACAGACTTTGTCAGCTTGCTTAAGTTGCAGGCCAGCTGGAGGTCCCTTCCTTGTGAATCACTGCATCCCCAGGTTTCTGGGATTGCTCAGATTACCAGCCTGTGCTCCTGGTGCACAGAGCACTGTGCTGCTGCCCAGCTGACCTCTGTGGTGACAGTGACAGGAGCCAAGGGAATGGCCTGAAGTTGTGCTGGGGAAGGCTTAGGTTGGATACTAGTAAAGGGTTTTTCACCCAGAGAGTGGTTGGGCACTGAAAGGCTCCCCAGAGCAGTGGTCACAGCACCAAGAAGCCTTTGGACAATGCTCTCAGGCCCATGGTGTGATCCTGTGTAGGGCCAGCCGCTGGACTTCAGGATCCTTTTAAGTCCCTTCCAACTCAGCTCATTCTGAGATTCTGTGGTTTTGAGATGCCAACAGAAAGATAAAGAAATTCTGGAACTAAGACAGATTCAAGTAGCAGCCATACCAATTTCTGTGCTGGAAGACTTTGTTAATACTTATTTTTGGTGGCAGGAAGCATGGGGAACAGGGAAGGATTTGGAGTAATGACGGGGCAGGATCGTGGCTGTACACAAACAGCTTTGGGTTTAAGGTGTGTTTACTTCTACTGGGAAAGGAGGAGGAAAAAAAAAACCCTTCTTTTGTTCATTGATCTGGAACAGTATTAATCCACACACTCTTTCTGGGCTGGGCTATGAAATACATAATGAAGAAAGCCAGAGCTACAGAAGGGAGATATCCTAGAGTGGTATTTCAAAATTGGAATTAAAACAGCTCACTTCAACTAGAAAGTCAGGATCTACAGAGCCTTGCTGCAAGTCCGATGCTAAACTTTTAAGCCAGGAAATACCCACAGTTATTATGAATTCAGAACAGACAGCATTTCTGAAATAATTAAAGCCAGAGAGGCAGTAGGTACATTGATGTACCTATTTTATACCAGCTACATCTAGAAAGTTAATTCAACTACAGGAAAGGATATTTAATCTTTACTGCAGCCTGACTAACTGCCACAGAGCACTGGAGATTATTAATGTGGGCAGGCTAAGTTGGGAGACACAGGAAGGAAGGAAGGAAGCTGCAGAGATCCTTGCTGCTCCAATTCTTCTCATCCTTCTAGGGGATCTGGCTAACTCTATTTCTTTGCCAAAAAAGGGCAGCTTATATTCAAAATCCAGTATCAATACTCAACATACCTACCATAAATCCTTCTGTACAGAGACACAAGCAAAGGTTCTTATGGAATATTTTGCTCAAAATCTATGAGAATACAGAAAGATAACTTGGCAGGCAGCAGGAGCAGGGGCAGGTGAAAATCCTCTCTGAAGTGCTGTTTATTATGAAGAAAGAGGCTGTAGTGTCCCTGTTCTTGGCAACTGATGTATTTTTAACAAGAAAATTTGTTTCCTGATAATATCAGGATCCAGCTCCCAGGTCCCTGATTTAAAATAAGGATATGGACCTGCTGCTGCAAGTCCTGAGGAGGCCAAGAAGATGGTCAGAGGGCTGGAGCACCTCTCCTAGGAAGACAGGCAGAGAGAGCTGAGGTTATCCAGCCTGGACAAGAGAAGACTCCAGGGAGACCTTATAGCACCTTCCACTACCTAAAGGTGGCTACAAGAGAGCTGAAGAGGGACTTTTTACCCTCATGGAGTGACAGGTCAAAGAGGAACAGACCCTTCCAAACCAAGCTATTTTGTGTTTTGCCTGCAGTGTGCTTGTTAAAAGTCATAACTCTCTCTCGTGAACTTGAAAAATCATAATAAATCATGCTAAAAAAAAAAACCTTAATGTAATTGTAATAACAGTTCTAAGGCCAAAATGACTTACTACCTTATAATTTTGATTAGTTCTGAAAAATGCCCTTCTAGTGTAATCTGAGCTCCTTTCCTCATGAAGTCTCACCAAAAAAGCAAAGAATAACAAAAGGCCATCCAATCCATATTTCCCATTTGGTTTTCTCTACTGGCTACAATAAATGACTGTTTTACACTGCAGCTTTGGAGTGGAAGAGATAGAAAAGGAGCATGGTATGTGGATAATTAAAAAGATTAAACAGAAGCCATCATGGATAAAGGGTTATGATGGTGTTAAGTCCTGTCTGACACAGTAGAATTGATAAGAAAGTCTTGTAATACCACCCATAGGAAAAATATACAGAAGAACACTACACAAAGAATGAAAACATATATGAACATTTCTCTCTTTCTTCTTCTGAGATTTAACACTAGGCATTTTACATTTTATTCCTTACTTTTCTAATTCATAAAACCATAGCTATAGATATTTAAACAATCCATCTGTCATTCAAAATAGAAACAGGAAGGAAATAAATATAGTTCTGGAGAATGGACAGAATCCATTTAATTTCTGAGTTCAAGTATGACTATAGTTGAGTTCTATTAAAAAGTTGTGATTAGGCAGCAGAGGAAAATACCAGTCTTTCAGAGCCAGTCTGTACACAGAGTCACCCTGGATTTCTTGCCAAAATGGGGGACATTGTGGCTTCTTTCCTGAACAGTGAGGAGTTTATGGGGCACAGAACACAAAACACAAGTGAAGTCCATCATCTGGGTCTGAAAGTGGGGGATGCATGAGAGGAAGAGAAGGAAACCCAGAGAACAGGCCTCTGACATAAGAGACTCTTCTTGAGATCCCAACAAGACTAGACATTTTGTTTTAATTAAGAAAGGAACTGAAATGTGCTATAATAAGAGCCACACTAGAGTAGCAGAGTCTGTGGGCTGTACCCTAGATTCCAACTAGTTTTTTCATTTTAAGCCAGCTCAGCCAGTAAATCTGTGTTTTTCGCTTCACTGGTTACTGTGCTCCTATTTGTGTTCAAAAAAAGAAGAAAGCCCTGAATGCTGAATGGTCTTTCAGTGAGTCTATCGAGGAACAGTCCTCCACTGAACACTCAGAAACCAATCAGAGTTAATGAAAAATAACAACAAAACCTCAGTGCACTTCCCCCATGCTCATAAAGGAATGTTTTGTGTTATCTTTTTGCCCTCTCTTGCCCTAGAAAGAAAACCCAAAAGCCATGGAGTGATAACACTTGTTTCTCCAGTGCAATCATCATGTAGTCTCACTGAGAAAGTTTGGAAAGCCTATTATGAAATACTCCACTCCCTGTTATTTTAAAATTTAGGAGAAAAGAAAGAATAAAGCAGACATGGGTTCAGATTCTGTTCCAGAAGGGAGATGCTTTCTCTGCAAGTTTGAGCCATGAGCAGCACTGTTTGCTATACCTACCCTGAAAGCCCCACCTTACACCTGATCCAGAGAAATATTCATCCCTATCTTGGCACACACCCTGGAGAAGTCCCAACACTGAATGCTCTCCAAACTTAGATTATGACAGCATTTTCCTATCAGAATGGCAAAAAACAGCAGTTACAGGTTTCTGAACACACAATCACATGGTTTACATATTACACAATAATTATATATTTAATTACCTGGACATCTCTCAGTATAACAAAACCACAGCCTCCAGGTGCTACTGAAATGCAAATAGCTACAATGGGTTTGTATTTTGGTATTGAAGAGCATCTTGAGAGCATGAGCTCTGTTAGGTTCAATACAGCTCAGACAGCAATCTTGCAAAGCAAACTTGTGCCTTACTGTATCTTATGGAAGAATAAATTGCACATGAAGCTTTAAGAAAATTATAGATGATGCCAGAACTACTCAAACTGAAAAGCATCAGTACCTTTAGTCGCCTCTCTGGCCAACCACAATATTTGGAAAGTTTTAGACTGCTTTGTAAAAGTACACCTGCTTTTGAATTTTACCAACCTCATGTTTATTTAGATAACAATCCTTACTTAAAAACAACGCAGACAAATGCTCAATAACTGGTACCATCCCTAGATTTTGCTATTTCACCTACTTTAAAACATACCCACTTCTCTCAGAGCATTGTAACAAAATATTACCAATGCATAATACTTGAAAAATGTAAGACTTTACAATGAACAGTGCAGCAAGATATTGAGGTTAACCTGCTGAAACCAGCAATTCCCACAACAGGCTGGTGGAATCACCAGTCCCTCAGTGACCTAACACAAAATATCGCTGCCACTTTCACCCTTGACACAGTATCCCAGAACAGGCATCCAGGAGAAAGAATGTGACTCCCCTTTTTTTTTTTTCCTCAAAGTCCCATGGTGATGAGAGAAAGGGCAGGACTAGAAGACAGCACAAGAATTTCCGACACAGTGAGAACAAGCGCAAATGTTGTCCTAAGTAAAGCACACCTTTTTGGGACCTTTTGGTGGTATTCCAGCTGAGAGGAATTTACTGTCATAGGCAAGCAAGCTCTCTTTCTTCTCATTCTGCTCATACTCAGGGAAACTGGTCTTGGCAAGTAAATTAAAAGCAAATAACTGGCGTCAGATTTGACTATTTTTATGCTGTTTCTTTTCCTAAAAGAAAACCTTTATCTGGCTACCTGCTTTGGTCAATACTGACCAGCAGGATATTTCCCTAACTCCTTCACTGTACCAGAGAATCCCTGGATTATTTGTTATTTTAACTTTGCTCCTCATTTCATCTGCTTTCCAAGAAAGCCCAATATTCTCAAGTTCTTCAGGCCTCATGAGTAAAGTCTGTTTGAGTCTGCAATTTACCTTTCCATAGGAAAGATACTGTTGTGAGTTAAGTAGATGTTTGTTCATCACACTCATTAACATATAAAAAATACAGACATACTGTGGCATGTTCAGAAAGAATATTCCATTTTAGTTGTTACATA
Source organism: Fringilla coelebs (assembly GCF_963513975.1). NCBI lineage: Eukaryota > Metazoa > Chordata > Aves > Passeriformes > Fringillidae > Fringilla > Fringilla coelebs. Next base: position 9,389,636 of record NC_140066.1, read on the forward strand.
AGCCCAACTTCATTCCAGTAAAATGATTTTTCAAAATTAAAACCAAGTTTTATTTCATGTCATCTGTGTACTTTATCCAAATATATAAACTCATCCACTCCTACTGCAAGACATATTGTGGTATTGGACCAGGCATATTTTGGAATTCTTTCCTTGACACAGGCTCACACTGATTATAGACTGTACCTATTTTAAAGTGAGACTCAGTGTTTCCTGTGTAGTTTGGAAACAGGAAGTCCTCAGTTTAAAGGCAGTTCTGTAAGGAACTGGAACAGCAGCAGGCAATCTCTGCCAAACACTGTAATTGCACTGAATTAGCCAATAAAGACAAAATTTAATCAGAACTCTGATGCCCTTTTGAAAGTATCTTTCCATCAAGGCAAATTCCGGAATTAGGATTATTCTATTTTTAAGCATAATGAAATTAAGGAACCAGGTCAAAGCAAGGCAGACAGTTCTTGCCACTTGGTGCCACAGAAATTCCTCAAGTCTCACATTTGGGCTGATCACAAAGAAATCTTGTCATTAAACCCATCCTTTAAAAACCTGCATGAGAAAGTATTTACTCATATACAGTAATGGAATCTGGCATGAAATGACAGAAATAAAAATACAAACAGAAGGGGAAATTTAGGTAATTTAGATAACTTCTATTTGTGCTGTTTATTTTAATAAGACTAAAGAGAAACCATAAAGTTCTTTCATTTTTCTAAACTACGATGGAAGCATGACCAAATAGATTAACCACCTATATTTAAAGATCCACTTTTGGACATATTGAATATATCAGAGCAATATACACAGGCAGGCACCAGAGTCACCCTGGATTTTAATATTACTGCTGAAATAAATTACTTCATAAATTATGCTTGGCCTACATGTATTTGCAGTTTATCAAATGATACAAGGCAGCAACCATTAGAAGAATTAAAAACATTTTTCAAATACTGCAGAGAAGACATTGTGCATGGTCTCCCTCAATATATAGTCCTTGCAACTGTCCCTGACACTGAGATCATGCTGTAAATGAAGAGATGTTAGATCTCCCTATTTTATGTCCTTATAAAAGCCAAGATGACATCTATTCCATCTGACAGCTATGATAACAGTATTTCAGCATTATTATCATTATCATCAATATTATTTCTTTGTTTCAAAGCAGTTTTGCTAAACAGACATTATACTAAAAAAAGTTATTCTGACATTCAACAGTAAGTTCTGGAATAGGTGTGAATTTTAAACAACAATCATGGGACAAAGATATTTCTCAGGGCAGGAAATTAAAAAAGATAGATTGCTTCTCATTTCTGGAGTAGTGAGCTTATTGTTTTTGTTAAGACTGATACTGTGAAAAAAAAATTGTAAATTATCTCCATTTTTGGATTTCCAAAAAGGTAAAAAGAATTTGTGTAGTTCTTTTTCAAAGACTTCTTTTCTTTTTCTTTGCTAAGCTCAGTAAATCCTGACCTGTTGTTGTATGGAAATACATATTTTTTCATAATGTCCACACTTCAGCACAGATTCTTTATCAACTGAGCTACAGAAAGAGGCTCTTCTTGTCATCCCACCCTGAATACCCCCCCTAGGATTCATCAATAAATTACAGGAGTTTTGGTGAAAACCCCATAATTAAAGATGCAACTCTTTTTACAAAGCTGATTTTAGCACTCCTATTATCCCAATTTTAAGCACTACTGCATATGTGTGAAAAAAGGAGAATGTTATACACGCAATTCATTATAACCCAGTAAGTATGATATAATATGTAACTTAGAAATTAAACAGAATTTCTAAACATGCAGGTAGTGGTGCACGTGGCTGTGGAAACTTCTGCAGCACCCTAATTGCTGGCCCCACTCTTACCTCAGATATGGCTGCTTTTTAAAATCTACCCTCAAGCTTCACACTGTGAAAATGTCATATCAACAGTCTTCCAAAGGGGAAGACCAGCATGATCTTATGCTTGGAGAAATTTCAACTCAAATTTTCAAGACATCCTTTTACTCAGTGTTGACACTGGCACAATTTGCAAATACAAGTAACAGTTTATACACAAGCATAGGTCCCATTGGCAATGCTTTCCAAAAAACATAGTTTAGAACTTTAAAAAAAAACTTTAAAATAACTATGTATCACATATCGGCAACAAAAAATTACATTTTTAACGTTGCTTACCCACTCTTCAGTGAAATAATTGAGCTAAAATTTTACAATGAATGCATACACATCATTAAGTATATTTCATGTAGAAAAAAAACCCCAATTTACAGAACTTGGGCAAGCAGTGACCCCATTTAATTTTAGGGAAAAAACAAACCAAAACGCTCAAGGTTATTATGTTTCTTCTTTAGTTTTCTTCTATTATTTAAAAATTGATCATAGCCATTTCCTATACATTAAGCTGTATTTTTCACCATGAATAATTCAACTTACAGAATATGCAAGGAATGCATTTACTTTTATTCCTCATATACTCACAGGAAACCAGAAATAAAAATTTAAGGGGTTTATTGTACTGAATAAAATACTTAGTTGCTTCTTCAGTCTGACGCAATGCACAATTCATCAATAGGATCAATCACAATACTCTTTTTCCAACTTATTGCACCACGCCACTCAGCCAACTCAAACAGAAAGTTTACCCAAATGTAAATATGTGGAAATTGCATTCTACTAAGAGGGAGAGGACTATGGACCCTTCCCTTTGCAAAGTAACAGAGGGATTTTAGTGATCAAAAGTAGCCATAAGTTCAGTCTTATACTTCTGCTGAAAGATACCTTGGCCAAACAGTAAAACTGAAATACTGCACCCAAGTGTCTGTTTATGAAGTGCTCAAACAGGAGGCAGGAATCTGTTTTACAGCTAAACCCAGGCGATTAGGTTATGCCTTCCATGTAAGTAAAACTGATTCAACTACAGTAGGAACCACATCATTATTTTGGTGTAAATATAACTTTAGCAGCATATGATGGGATTTGGCAATATTCTTGTAGGTGAAAGCACTTGATACTGCATGTCTGAAAATACCATTTGTTTTTGCAATTAATAAGAAGCATAGGATTTTTCATCATGATAATAATGAGATTTTGCCTAAAAGTAACAATCCCAACTAAACCATGGTATCAGAATTCAAAAATGTGGTTTCAACAACTGTGAAACATGTCACAAAAACTACTTACAGTGACTTCTGCAGTCTGCCTCAGAAGTGCTGTAGGAAACAACTGTAACTGTTTACAAAGCTGATGCTATTTCAAGAAAATCTAATTTTTTTTAAAAAATAAAACATACCAACTGACAGAAATGAGTAACAAATCATAAACATTATCATTTTGAACAGAATGCTTCTTATGAAATACAAAATGTGTGCAAACCATTAATTCTACTTTCATTGCAGCCAGCTCGGGGAAGAAATGCAGATTGCTTTAGAAAAAATATGTTCCCTGTTGTAAAGTAAATGGAATACTCACATCATTTCACACTTACAGAAAATCTTCTTGCCAAAGAGGAAGATGAAGATTATCATAAAGCTCCTTACAGGCATCATCTAACTTAGCCTAATCACATCCCTGCAAGGTGTGTTAGCTGTTATGGTGTTCTCTGCACACATGGTCAAACGAGAATAGTTTTACACCTCAAGAGCTCACAGTGATATAGTGACTTTGGAAAGCCACCCTGGAGTTCCAACTCCCTTAGCTCTGCCTTCAGAGCTAGATCATCCAGCTTTTATATTGTGCAGAATCTACCCAAGTGCAGGAAAATAAGTATGAAGCAGCCCAGATGTTCTGAAAATTCCATCAAGGCTTTCATTAATAAGAGCTAATGATACAGATAGTCTCTAAGGAGTGAATTAAGGTAGTCCTGCCTTTCTTTCACCTTCTATGACCATTGGACTGTGAAAGTAGGACATCAGCTTTATTTTTACTTTTTCCTTTTTGATCTATTCTGTTTGCTTATCACTTTTCATCTACTTATTTTTCTTATTTTTTTTAAATATACAGATATTCGTGTTGCTATTTCTGAAGGTGTTTATAGACATTAGGGATGTAAATCATAGTGGTAATCATCAAGCAGTAAGCATTTAAGCTTTTTCAGTTTCTCTAGCAATCTTCAACTTTCAAATGCCCCAATAAGCTAGCACACAAATCTCTATTTTAAGCACGAGTATACGACACTTTCTAAACTTCCACATGTACACAGTGAATAGAAGGCAATTACCTGAGCCTTTTGTAAAACAAGGTGATATACCTTAAAGGACATACCCTGTTATTTTATATTTAAACCAAAGAAATTAGAGCATTTTCTAAAGTTTCCCTTTCACTTAAGCATACCCAAAGGAAAACCAAATGGTAACACGGGAAATACACAAAAGCCTCTGTCAGCCTTTACCAAAACCACATGGTTTTAGACTCGAGTAAGAAAGAAGACAAAGTGACTTGTGGAATACAGAAGCTACACTGAGCAATTACAAATATATATATATATATATATATATATATATATATATATATACACACACACAGAGATATATATATTTAGGTGCAATCATAACTAAATCACAGCTAGCAGAAGGAAAAATGGTCTGCAGAAAGACCAGCTCTCAGGACAACAGGAGAGTCAAGATGACTCTGCAAAATAGCTCTGAAAATTCCTGCAGATTTGAGTTACTGACTTGGACACCCTCCCAGGAATCTTTCTGGTGGAAATGATCCCCAAGAAACTTTGTAAGGGATGCTGAGCATTAAAAGTCCAATTTAAAGCTTTTGACTGGATTCCCTCTAAGGTTCAACACTCAAAATTACAGTCTCTTGCCCCACCCTCTCACTGATCATAAGTGCAAAGATTTCTTGTAGGGTCTGGACAGGGATGAATAGCTACAGAAGCTTTCCACACATAAATAAAACCATGCAGAAAGAGCCCTCTGTTTTCTACCCAAAATACATGCCTCCACAACTAAACCTGACCAAAGGCTGAAACAGAAGCAGCTGACAATAAATCAGAACTGGTCTCCCACCCAAGTAATATAAACAAGACAAGTATGACTTTCTGAGCCTTAAAAAGTACTGCTAAGCTGTAACATATTTTTGCTGCAATAATAAAAAGTCAAGCTGCCTAAATAATTGAACTCCAGTAGTTCCACGGCAATTTTGCTCTAAGAGGTATCATCTCTTCCAAGTACTTCTCCAAACCTCCATAGCATATTGCTGACTTTTACTCTCACTATATATTAGACTGAAAGGATAATTTCCAGAACTTTATTTTAGCTCAGAGCAGTATTCCACAGCCATTAGCTTTTTACCCATTTAGAATTATCCTCCCTTTCAATTTTTGGGAACTCAATAGTGTTCTGAATTTAACACCCAAAGAGTTAAGCCTTCTTATATTAACCACGTAGCAGTACAACCTCAAAGTAGCACACTAGGGATCAAAAGTAATCAGTAGTATACCAGGTCAGCCATTATAGTAATTTTCCCATTTCGTCATTTTACCTATTTCTTTGCCCTGTGGTCGCTCTTGAATGATATCTTAGTTATCTCCACCTCACACCTTTGGATTATGTGTCAATTTGGTCAGTGTGCTGCACATACCAAAGTGAGAGCAATTGTATCTGGTACCATATTTGAAATGCACATCAGAAAACGCCTAATAGTGTATACTCACACATCCCAGTTTGCCTGTAAGGCTCAAACCTGTGCTCTGTGGTGCTCATGCCAATTTTACTGGAAGGTAAATATTGAAGCATCAAGCAATTATGTGACTTAAGCAAAGCTGCTTGGGAATTCTGTAACAAAATGGGACCAAACTCAAATGCCCCATGGCAACCATGTGCTAGGGATAACACAGCACTGACAGGGCACTCAGGCTTCTCTGGACTGGCAGCTGCAAACAGTGGGGTAGTCTGCAGCATCTCACACAGCACCAGATACTTTTGTTTTGCAGACTTGTGCATAAAGCGAGTTGAATACTGTCTGATTGGTTGAATACTGTAGGATTGATTCCTACACCTCCTAAACCAACCCTGTTTTATTAAATAGGCAACACTTTTTCCAAAATTAAGACCATAGGATAATATTTTATAATTCACATAGTGTTTGAAACTTAAGACCTTTTTGTTTTCAATCTTCTAGAAATGAAAGAGGACTGAGAAATAGCCTTTTCTGGTTACCACAATATAGGAGCCAAACTGAAGTGTTCAGAGGCATATTTTTGGCAACAGAAAATTTTCAATTATATCTCTTGGAACTTTTTGCATTTCAAATACTTGTCCCCCTTCTGTTGAATTTCTAATAGATATTGCACAACTTTGGCTCCATGTCCAGAATCCTTGTGCCAAATTAGACTCTGAAGGAATCTCATGTTTAGCCGATAAAGATGATTATGTAAACAAAAATTGCTTGTTTTTCCACTTACACTTCTGTAATTCAGAAAAATCAAATCAAATCACAGAAAGCAATGGCCAAATGAAAATAAAAAACCACATATATTTTAATTATTTGTGAAATCCTCTTTGGTCAGCTCTGTTTAATGCAGGACCCATTGATCATACCATGGTAATCTCCGTATTTCAACCATCTGAGCAGTTTAGAAACTACTTACAGCATGGGTTCCAATCAGAACCTCACTGTTCAACTGAGAGTTTCATATATTTTTGGAGCATCTCCTCTGCCTGAGCATGTTCAAGGGAGCCTTTGCAAAACACAACAATTTATGTCACTAATCCCATGGAACCACTTTAACTGACTTTCAGTCCTTGGCAGGCCTCTTTCCACCAGCTACCACCAATAGGTGAATCTTTACTTTTCATGACAGAGCATCTTTCATTTTGGAAGTTATCTCCTCCAGAATTTTTTTGTTTATCTCAAATTCTTGCAGCAACTACACTTAAAACATCCTAGTATGTTTACATAATTTACAAACTCAGCTATCTTCCTTAGTAAGACAAGTGCCAATTGTGTTGTATCTTCCATATTTCTATTATAGCAATTCTATCTTAATTAATAATAAAATACATAAGCTAAATTGTGCAGTCTTCACTATTATAGTCACAGGATGCTTATGGCATTGCATCATTACTGCACACAAGAAATAACTTGCAGGATTCCTGCCTACCAATATAAAACCGGTTTTCAAGATTTAAGTGTGTAATAAATTAGAAAATATTTCTCATAGAGTAAATGTCTTCTGCAGCATAGCACTAATTCATTCTTGAAGAATAACATTTTCTCCTGTGAGGCAGGATGTATATTATTCAGAGGAAAACAAAAGAGAGAAGGAAGCATCATATCTTTACCCTCCGCACGTCTTTGCCGAATGTTTCGCTGTAGCTGGTGCCCAGTATTTCAAATTGGACATAGGGGTTGGCTCCATCTTCTCTGAACTCCATAACACCAGTTAGCCCAGTTATATGACCCTAAGGAAGTAAGTTTGAGAAATTTCAGAACAGAAGACATTTGCCTTCATAAACACTCCTCTGCAGAAAATGTGTGCCAAATATGTTTAAATCATGTTTACAGTGAACTTAAATGTGGTCTTTGCATGTTCTTCAGTAGCTCAAACACAGCACTAGACAGAAGATTTCAGTTTTTCAATTTTTTTCAGAAAAATACTTTAGCACTAACACACCCAGTGTTTATGGCCATCAGGCCATTACTGCCCACAGAAACAGACCCCAAAGAAAAAGAGAAGGGCCTTAGTGGACTGTGAGACAACAGGCCTCCCAGTGTAACTGAGGGCAGCGGGCTCAGTCTTTGGCTTGAGTACCAAGGCATGAACTCCCAGCCCAAGACAAGGGGTATGCCTGCTGTGCTCCCAAGAGAGGCATGAAGGAAAGATAACATGGCAACTCTGTAAAACTACCAGAGTTTGATTCTGGCTTTGTAGCAAAGGAATGACAACAAAATTCAAATTAATTTACTAAAAAAGGACGGCATCATTAGGACTTGTCAGAATGATCAAATTGAATCATTTTACTAGAGGAAAATTATTTCATCAATATATATTTGGGAACAGGGGGTTTCTTCTGAACAACTGCAAAAGTTAGTATAGCAACAAATTATGTTTTTTCTACTATTACTTGTGATCAAGTAACTTTTACACAAGAAGTTGCCATGTGTCTGCAAAGCCACACGTCTGTCCATATTTGACTATTTCAGCATGGTGCAAGACAGTGTAACTGTTAGCGACAGCTTGGCCAAATCAGATTGTTCTTGCTCTGCTCTGGGATACAGTAGACACAAGTAGATCCTTACTAATGCTCAGCTAACTTGCAAAGCTATCTGAGCTGTCAGAAATGGAACATAAGTCTTAAACCTCATCATTGGTTTCTGCTCCTGCCCATTCAAGCCCCTTAAGCTATCCTCTTGCAAAAATGCATGAATCAATGCCCATGACTACTCCTGATCCTACTTCCTCCACAGAAGGCAGCTAGAGAACAGAAGTAGAACACACACTACTGGACCCACACTGCACTGTGTGTAACTTGTTTATCATTAATCACGCGCTCATTTAAGAGCTGTAGATTGTCCTTGGTCATTATAGATCACCTGCTTGTAATACATCAAAGAAAAGTTGAATAGAAATTAAAACCTTCTTCAAATGCTCAAGTAGACATGAAGCAACTCATTCAATTGCTGACACAATGGTGGTTTGTCTTTGTATTTTCTCACCTTCTTAATAGTCTCTAGCATGGATCTTCCTCCATTCCAAGGTTTGGTGGATTTCCTCATGCAGTTCAGACTTGCCATGCTGTGCCATTTCCTGTCCTCCAGTTTTCTGTGGAAAGCATTGGCCAGCATGAGCACACTGTCATACAGGTACAGGTTGGAAACCTGCAAACAATAATAAGAATGAGCCTCTTTTTTTTTATGTGAGCACCTTCCAAAGAAACAACAGAAACCAGCAGAGAAAACAAAAGAAGGCATAAGTAAGAACTAAAAGCTGGGTATGTTTGACGTGTTCAACAGCCAAAGCATTTGAGACAAATGTCTGTGCTCCTGAGTCCCTCTGTCCAAGGGATTCTGGCACACAGGCACTGCCTGAACGTTACTGCAATGCAGTGCTGTAAAGAGAGATCACACTCCACATATAAATTCAAACTACAGAGGGAGTACAGCTATCTATCAATGAAAGACAGAGATTGCTACTTTTTCAGCCCTTTCAGCAAGGAGGGAAAGACAGAATGGAATTAGGTTATTGGAGGTTTTATTCATTTGAGCAACTGGTAATTTCTGGAACAGCAAAATCCAATGCATACACAACTCTTTAGAAGAGAAGAAGGAGAAATGACAGTATTATTTGGTCTTAGCATCTCTTTCTACCAAATATACATGAGACTGGTTATGTGCTACTTTCTCTGGAACTACTGAATTTAGCCTCCTTACTCTTCAATTCACATGAGAGATACAAAAATAAACAATTGATGACAAAGACTCCAGTAAGAACAGAACACCACACTAGTAATGCTGAGCTGTGTATTTAATTTTTCAAACCAAGACATGTCTGGCAATACATGATTAGATCTTTTTTACAGACAGTAGTATCCATCTCAAATGGTAAAACTTTAGTAGAGGAGGTTGGCTGAGACAGGTGATTGAAAAAAAAAAATTAAATACTCTCCACCTGTTCCCAGAGTTCACATGCACTCTTCTTCAAACGTGTGTACAGAGGGTTAGATTTAGTCTTTACTAAACTCAAATCTTCACTTTACATCATCAGCTTTTTCTGTTAATACAGCAACAACAACACTAATACTAATAATAATAAAATTTCTTCTAGCTGTAGGCTTTAATCATGATCATCCCTGACTTCGCCATTTATCTCCTGGATTTTTCTAGTTCACCTTAGAAAGTAATGCACAGAGACCAGGAAAGGGTTGCAGGTAGAAGTTAATTCAGCTGCATACTTCCTATAAATGTGACTCTCTAAGTGTCTCAATAAAAGTGTCACTCTATGAAAGCTTAGACATATATTACTGTTGAATCACTGGCTGCAAGTAAAGTTCTGATGTCTGGAAGATGCTAATCTCCAGAAACAAAATGTTTCATATTCCATAATCTGGAGCTTGACATAAATTGAAAACCTAGGCACTTTGAAATATCTTCTAGTATAAGTAAATCTGAACAAAAGATATATAAGCAAAAATTAATTTTGAAAGAATCAAAATACAAAGAAAAAGTTATTGAAAATACACACTTATTTAAGTGACTAAGCATAAAGAGGTATCTTAACATGAAAACAATGCAAAACCTATGAGATACTATCAGGGAGAATCTCTCTCATCTGGCATTGCCATCTTTTTTCCCTTCTTTTCTTTCCAGCCTTGCTGAACAAGCACTCCACATTGCCTTTATTTGCTATTTTATCCACTTAAATCTTTTCTTTTTAGAATATTTCCTGAAGTAGCTATGAGCCATATTTCCTCAGGTTTTAAGAAAAGTAATTAAGGAGTTAACAGGAGTCCCAGCAACCAAGTTTCTTCTGTTCAATCGTATCTGCTTCCCTATTCTGTAGATATTTCCAAGCAACTTTCAAATAAAGCAAGCAAGCAGATCCTTATTATTCAGGAGTGCCATTTTCTTCTAGGTTAAACAGCTCTTCACAGAAAAAAATCCAAACAAACTTCAGATCCCATAAGATACACCCCCCCAAACCACAAAACCCACTTTCTTAGAAATATGTTTTAAATACATAAGGAAAACGGCCATTTCTTACAAGCCTTCACAATCTTCCTTGCTCCCAACTGAATTTGGTTTTGTAGAGTCACTTGTAACTGACAACAAATTGTCTGCTGCCTTGGAACTCCCACAGATCAGAAATGCCTTGGATGTTCTCCGTTTGGCACTGTTCTTTTGCAGTTCTGGAAAACTGCAGCCTCATTCCCAAAACCAGTGCCTGGTTTGCTAGCAGACAGCTCTAAGGCAGAATACAAGACGCACTTGGGTACACTGCTTTCTGCTTTTCATGTGCTTGGAGAAGACACCACAGTTCTGTACATGTGACTGACAGAGCTTGGGAGAATTGCACTGAGGATTTCAGCCTGCACAACCTTGCACCCAACTCAAATTACCTGCTGCAGAGAAAAACAAAACAATCCTGTGTTTACCAACCTAATCCTCACCGTTCAGCTAGACCTTTAATGGGCTTTGCCTCACTATTGTTCCATAAATTTCTTTTCAAAGAATGCTATAAACTGAGAGACAGCAAGGTGGGGTCTGCACAAGAGGAGTCTTGACTACATTTGTCCTAATTCTACATCTGGAGATCTGTACCAAGGCAGAAAAAACTGTTGCAGAGAATACAGCAGAGTACTTTTTTGCCATGGAAAGAATATTCTGCATGTTCTGTTGTATTATCCACTGGTATTTTGCCACTCTGGTTCTCTTCTGCTGAAAGCCTCATCCCAAACATGAGTAAATGGTGCTTTTTAATCAGCAAAATTCCTTCCATCATATAATCATACTCTATTTACTACAGTGAAAATGACATGCATGCATAATTACATTTTACTCATTACTCACTGAAGAGGCAATATCTATGGAAGACTAAGTTGCATCTTACTCACACAATCAACACTTCTATTTTAGAACAGAAAATATGCAAGCTAGGAAAAAAACAGCATCAAAATTCCCACAACTGAGGCTGGATCTCTAATAGTAAAAAAAAAAAAAAAAAAAAGACACAAGCATTCTGGCCTGATCTCACAGTAAATTCAGGGCTCTAATAATTTTGTTTTTTACACTCAAATACAGCAAAATCTCTGCATATGTCATAAATCATATTTGCAATATGAGTTTTCTGTAAACTCCAGAATATGCTGTGAAAAGAAAAAGGATTCAGCAGACATGGTCTGTATACCCTTGTTACTGCACCTGCACACATATTTTAATTTTCAGTGAACTGTCAAGTTCCCTATGAGTATGGACTTGACCACTGAAAGGGAATTTTTGAGATACCCAAGGGTTCATCTGTACTCTGATTCCACCAGTACTGTCAGAGGCATGAGAAAATAGTTCATTTTAAAAATTCATCTTCAGGTAGCATTCAGAATTGTTAGCAAAGCAAGAGAGAAGTGAAACAAGGCAACATACTTGGCTACTTCAGGTTTTCAAAGCTCTGGAGCATTTTTTAATTCTGCTATTTGGATAGTCATAGGGGAGCAGAGGAAGAAAGGACATATCTTTCTGAAGAAATTTCCCTTAATAGAATAAAAATTCCTTGGCTAGAATGAAGTACTTTATTTTGGTCATGTTTGGAGAAAGTGATGGTAATTTTTAGTTCTTCTTTCTCTCCATTGCTGACAGTATAAGAGCTGGAGGTACTGAAATGGCTTTTGATTTTTCTGCTATAAGCATTATGGTGACTGCTTCACCAATATGTTAAAGAATATATCCTGGACATGAGTAATTTTAGGCATGTTCTGGTTTGTCTTCTGGAAATGATTCCATACTTTATGAAGCTCCTTTTTGCACCAAAGAAATAAATCCACCATACACTAGTAGAGCACAGAAGAAAATTTCAAGAATGGAAATCTATCACAGTATTAAATGTCATTTCATAGAAGTTTCTATGTGAATTTCATGAGATTTTACAGAATGATTTTACTTTCAAAGTTATGTATGAAGAAAGCTCTTAGCTCCTTCAGAGGGACTAATCACAGACAAGTGCTCTTCTGAGAAGGCCAGCAAGCCACAAAGACTGACCCCAACTCCTGAGTGGCCAGCAGAGCCAGGAATCTAGCCAGAGATCAGCTGGAAGGCAAGCTGACACTGAGATGCCCCTACTTCAAAAACTCATCCCCAAGCTGGGCATCTGTACCCTGCTGCTGCCAAAACTGCTCTGTGAGTGGCCACAGCAGTCAGCTCCAAGGATGAAGCAGATGGAAGAGGAGTTCAGAGCAAGTGCAGCCTGCCAGACACCCCAGCATGCCCTAAACCCGTGTGTCAACTTCCACAGTTCAAGCACTGCCCGGTGCAGTTGCACATTTGTGTCTCTAACGACAGAGCGCATCTTGGCAGGAGCAGCAAAGATTGATGGTTTATTTATTGTATAGTGGTGTGCTAACAAGGATATTGTTAGAGCAGAAGGACTGAAAATTTGCCTTGTTTCGATTTCTTAAATATGTTTCAAAGGATGGCAGAATTTCTTGGGTTGGAAGGGACTTCTAAGATCATCTAAATTCAACACCCCACCCCCCTCCCTGCTGTAGGCAGGAATGCCATTCACTAGATCAGGCTGCTCAAAGCCCTGTCCATCCTGGCCTTGGACACTGCCAGGGATGGGGCATTCACAACTTGTGCCTGGAGGACTTGCCAGTGAGGACTGAAGCAAACAAATCATTGAGTATACTCTTCAGCCTTTTCATTATTCCATGTAACCAAGTCTCCCATCTCATTCAGAGGGTTCATATTTTTGCTCATTTTCCTTTTATCACCAACTGTACATATAGAAGATTTTGCCTTTTCCCTTGCCATTTGCGGTCAGACTTAATTCTATCCCAGCTTTAGTTTTCCAAAGCTGATTCCTGATTGCTCAGACAATTTCTCTGTATTTTTTACCAGCTTCCTGTCCCAGATTCCAGTCTCTGCAGAGAGACTTCCTTTTGGTCTTTTAAGTTTGTCCAGGAACTACTTGCTCATCCTTGCAGGCCTCCTGGCATTTCTGACTGACTTCTCTTGCTCCTGGGTCCCCCTCAGACCACTCCAGGCTGTATCACTGCAGCCCACATGGATCAACAGCAGCAGATCATGGTCAGTGGGCTGTATGAGGCCACTCAGTCCCACCCTGGTACAATGTCATATCAGGAACCAGGTGCCTTCGTGTCTCTCAGAAGAAAGTCACCCGCTGCTCTCACCTGCTTGGTTTTTTAGTTGAGCCAGTTGCTACACAAGGAGCAGATGAGGCTGCCTTACTCAGCTCCAGCCTCTCCCCTGATGTGAAGGGTCTTTTCAGCCTGCAAGGGGTCAAGTGGCTCTGCAAGGGCACATCAGGCTTTGGGGAAAGTCTCTTCCCCTTGCAGGTTTTCACTCTCTTCATTGCCCTCCATCCCTCCCTTCTGGGTGTGCCAGCAGGAAAGTTTGGATCTGTTTAGCTTGGGTCCACTGCAGACTGTGCTTGAAGCCAGCTCTCCAATCCTTCCCAGCCTCCCTGATGTTCCTCCCCCTTTCCATGGGCTCCTGCAGCTCAGCCAGGTGTGCTGGGAGGTTCTGTGCCTGGACACACCTTCCACAGGCAGCGGCACCAGGGGATGGTGCCCGGCCATCCCTGGAGACTGAGGCTGCACTGCCGCCTCTCCTTCAGCAGCCCCAGCTGGTGGGGGCACACAAAGTGCCACACCACACCCCTGTCCTGGCCACCACTGTCCCCAGGGCTGCCTTGGGAGCTGTTTGTCCTGGTCCTGCCCACAGCCATCATCTCTTGTGGGCAGAGCCCACTGTGAGACAGCACACCAGTGCCCAGGTTATAAATACACACTTGCTGCTCAGGGAGAGCGCGATCACAGCCAGCACTCTGACATGCATGGAAACACAGTCAAAAACAAATGTTCATTAAAGACTCAAATGTCAGCTTCCAACTTCCAAAGGGCTATTTATTTATTATCCCTAAGGCAATTGAAATAAAATGACTAAAATTCTACTACAACCACCAAAAAATAGGCCTCAACTGTATATTTATTCAAGAGTTCTGTCTGTAAGGAATCTAACTACTGTATTACTTAGTGTTTTGCCCATTCTAGTTTTAAGTATCTCAATGAGCTTTCCAAATAGCTTTTTGTAAGACTGCATTCTCAGAATGTCTTTTTAATTGATAAGCAGCTCTTCTTTCCTTTTAAATTTTCTCCTGTTTTCACACAGTTACACGTATCACAACACTCTTCCCTTCTTACAGATTCTAGTCTCTGAATGCTCACTGTCCTTCAGCAATTTATTGTGGGCATTTATCATTGAGTGTTTTCCTTGCCAGTATGTTTTGTATCAATGTGTCAGCAATAATACAAGGCCTGGATTACCCTGTAATGCTCAAGTTTGTTAGCTGGAGGCATTGGCATCACTCACAAAACATCTCGGGAATTTGGCACAGCTAACACTAACTATGCAAGGAAAGTCTAGTAGGAGTGCCTTGATAAAGAAAACTGAACATAACCAAGAGTCAAACAGAAGGACAAGAGGTAAATGCTGCAAAACAGCGTAAAAGATTATAATTTTATCCTACCTCATTTATAGGTACAGATTAGGTTTCAGAGGCAATAACAACTGAAAATTGGAGGTACTGATGCTTTCTTTGAGCCACTATTATCTGCTTCCTGATTGAGCAGTGAACAAAAATTCAATGAAATGATTATGCAAATAGAGAAATCCAGCAGTCAAAAGAGGCAGAGAGGAAAAGATCACTGCAGAGCCTACCTGGGGTTTCAGCCTCTAGTGTGATCACAAAATTCCCCATGGCCAGGGGACACCCACAGTGCTTTGAGGTTTTTAATGAATTCTTCTGCTAACACACCTTGTAGAAAACACACATCATTGGGCTTCAGGGAGAGATTTGTGCTGGGCAATGGGCAGTAAAGTCAGTTCAAGGATACTTTACATCCACATTGTACTCAGAAACAATTTCTCTGTGACTGAACATCTGGCCAAAAATCCAAATTAAACTTTGCTAAAGAGACTAGCAAATATAGGTTTGCATTGAAAGAAAAAGAAAACTGTGGCTCATCAATCCTTTATGGGAGAAAGTGAATGCTTTAATAGGGTTTAATCACTATTTACTGGCCCTCAGTAGCACTCTATGGTTGTGTAATAATAGCAGAGTTAACAAGCCAAATGAGAATAAGGCCATTTATTTGGACAAAACTGCAGGATCAGGCCCTTAAGTTTAGGCACTCAAATACATCCTAAAAAATAACTTCACTTACAGTAGTTATATAGCAGCAACTCCTGAACAGAAAATAGATCAGACATTAAAACCCAGCTAAGTAGGAGCTACTATTAAGAGATGCCGACATAAATATCTGATGGATACATCACTGAAGAATGGAATTTTTATTCAAGAAGATCAGCTCTTTCAATGAATATCCTCCCACACTTCTCAATGTCTCCTCAAATATGTCCAAGCAATGCCAATGAATAGTTCTTCACTAGAGAGGCTGGACTCTCAATCAGGAATAACCTCATTAGGTTACTGGACACAGTATACTGGAGTTTTCTTTTTGCCTTTTCCATCCTACTATGTATTTTGGGTCATGCTAAATTATTTCAGATACACTGTGTCCCTGTGATATATTTTAAAAACTTTAGAATCTTACACAGATTGAATTTATCAACTACATAAATAGTAAGCAAGGGCAAAAACAAACTAATGGAAATTACATTTCTAAGGAGAAATCTTTTTAAAAAAAACAAACAAAATTTGATTTTGAATTTATGAATGCATTGTGACTAATCTGATGAAAGAAAGAAATACCTTCATCAAAAATGAAGTTTGTAGAGTGCCATAAAAACTAATACTTCAAGGGAAATATTTTGGAAAGAAGCAAATTATACAGCAAAAGTTTTTAAAATTGGGTCTGTAAGAACATTTCTGAACTAATCTAAAAAATTTAATAGCAATTATACACTATATACCATTCAAATGCCATGTGAGGATACATACTAGGTCTGGCTAGGGCTATAAATCTTGAAGTGTTTCAGTGCTTTCTCTCCAGATGAGGCAACACTGACAACACTGATGGCTCAAACCACAGGACACCAATGGCCAGTGGAAGAAAGCAAGTTCTAAACTGTGTCTTTACCGTTTAGCAAAAATAAATGAGATGGACACCAAAAATCCTACCTGAAGAACAAGACAGTGAGAAATGCAGTCCTCTGAAGTCAAATAAAATGATCAAGACAGGAAACTTTATAAAGCTTTTTCTCCACTTGAAGCAGAAACCCAGATGAGTATATTATATGTGCAAGAAATAAGGGCATGAGCAAAATTTTGACAAGTGGGTTGATGGAATAAGATTGGATTTCCACAAAGCATTCAGAACAGATGAGTTTTTGGATGAGCTTGCAGAACAGCCTGATCTTTAAAAGGCTTGTCAGAATGCCAAACTGGGATGATCACCCACTGAAAAACAACCTTCCAGGATATGGTACTGAAGACACAGAGAACAAAATCGTTCCAAAAAGATTTTCATTAATTTAGCCAGAACAAAGTTAATAATCCATGACGTAAATGTTTCTTTCTTCACTGGCTTGTTAAAAGTGCTAAATTCTCCCCTAGAAAAATACTACAGCTAGAGGTTGACAGAGATTAGCTATTCTTCTTCAAAGTCATTAAATAAATAATTAACCAACAATAGCTGGTAAGTTACCTTGACAACAAACAATTATTAATATGAGACTGCCCAAGGGAGAATGAGGCAGGGATTTCCAAACCGTGGTGTTAATCAAAGCACTTCAAAGCAACACAAAGACTCAGTGCTGGCAGGCGGTCACTGCCTCTGGTGGATTCATGCAGCCTGACACGGAGCTTGGAGCTCCTGCAGCCTCTGGCAACGAGGGTAATTCAGTGATGTACTTCTGTACAGCATAAGGTCACCACTACTTTTTTTAAGCAGGAAAAGAGAAACAGAAAATTACATGTACCTGAATTACAGGACCATTAATAACATGTCAGTCACACTCAAATTAATATGAGCTGTATGTCCACAAGGTGTTACATAAGATATTTTGGCAAAATATCTTTCCTTACCTATGAAAAATAAATGTAACTATAAAACACTTCAGGTATAACTGCACATGACAAAAGCATCCTGTATTCAATCCATAGACACTTAAAAATATACTGGGGACAGCAAATTTGAAGAGCTCTCACTTGTGCCCTCTGTCTTTCATGCCAATGCAATTGAACATGAAAGTTACAGAATCAGCTGCCAAAAACATTTTGCCTCTGCACTTCTTTACCTCTCTTGTTTTTAAGATCACAGAGAAAGAACTAATGGGCAAAGCATAACATTACCATTCCATTCTCTCAAAGACAGTTTCTAAGGTGATATAATATTTTTGGAAAACAGAAACTGAGAATGTTTTGTTTCCCAAAATCCACACCTGGAAATCAGCAGGAACAAGGGCCCTTACCTAAAGATCCTTATTAAATAAATTCACTAATAGGGCATGAGCTTGATGGTGTTAGCAAACCAGCTCCCAGTTACCAGTTTGCAAATTTGCAAATTAGAACTTGCTCACTGGCCTGTCAGAGCCATTCAGATGAGTCTCTGAATTAGATTATGCATAAACCAGCATAGGCAGCAATACTCAAAATCCTGCTGTAATGGAAGATTATTCCCCAATGAGTGATTTGTTGGTGCAGCACAGATAATTTTTCATCATACTGGAAATTGCTTTGATCCTCTGAAATGAGTGGCCGTTGTTCTCATTACAGCATACCTCAGAGTTACTAACAAAGATCAAAAGTGTCTTTTCTTTCTGAGCCAAGGCAGACACAGCCTTTCCCCTGTACAGAAAGCATACAGCCATGCTCAGTGTTCCCAAATTCTGCCATGGCTAGGACAGAACCTGAACCAGCCCAGCAGAGCTTCTCTTCAAGGACGAACTGTTCATATCTGCCCCTTAAAGGATTTCAGTCTCTGCAGCTAAAACTTTTTAGTAGGATGCAAATAAGTAAAATTAACAACCCTATCCCTTGTGAAATCTTAACCCACTTCCCTTCCTGGGACTCTCCCTGTCTCTCCTGGTCTGAAACTCTTCCATGCCAGGTTAGGATTCCATCTTGCAGGAGTCATCTTGCACACACACCTGCCTGAGTAGGCTGCAGCAGCCTAGGCTGGTGAAACCCCCTCCCCAAAACTAACCAAGCCCCCTCTCCATCACTCCACACTCACACCCACACTGGACAGCCCACAGATTCAACCATGGTGTCCTCATTCAACCCATCTCAGTTTAAGGCTAAGTTTGCAATTAAATGTTTTTAAGTGAGTTTATATTATAAGTCCCACTAAAGTTTATACCTATATTCAATGCTTTCAGCAGTGATACATATAAGATTTTTAACTGTGTCTAAAGTAAACCAAAACACACAAGTCCCATTGAAAGTCCAAGGCCTTTGTTTCTGAATTATTGCACTATCATTGGAAATAGCACCTATTAAATAATATTTAAATTAGTGCAAGAAAAATTCTGATATCTGGGACAATTTGCCAAGAAATGTCAAGATGTTGCTAACACCAGAGTCAGATGTGTTCCGAAAACCTGAAACTTGAACTAGCAGTGCATATTTTACACACTCAGACAATTAGCAGCTGCTGGAGACTTCTGAGACTATTGAAAGGGACAGACTGAATACATCAGCTTGATTCAGTCCATTACCTAAATATGAAATGCTCTGCAGCCCAATACCTATCAGAGTTCTATTGTCCTCCCAGATTAACTCTTTCACAACAGATGTCTAATAAGCATAAATACAATCAGCAAGCTGTAATAT
Organism: Fringilla coelebs; assembly: GCF_963513975.1. Classification (NCBI taxonomy): domain Eukaryota; kingdom Metazoa; phylum Chordata; class Aves; order Passeriformes; family Fringillidae; genus Fringilla; species Fringilla coelebs. The sequence continues at coordinate 9,409,110 of NC_140066.1, forward strand.
CACAGGATATGATTGCATGACACTTTTCAAATATAAAAAGATTCTTAAGAGAATGAAATATGCAAAATCAGCTCTGATTTAGTGCAACCACTTGCTGATACTTCATGGATGTAACATCACACCTAAAGCACTCAGCATGAGAAAATAAAATAAATTAATAAAGTCAAGAAACATTCACCAGATCAGATTTATCTCTACTCATTTCCTTCCTCCTCTGAGTTAATACAGCCACAGAAAACTGTCCCATGGCAAATTCTTACGATGGACTTTTTTTTGCTGTGCACAGCTACTGACCTGCAGCATCTGAAGATAGCCCTCCTGCGGATCACACAGCAGCGATGATATTCGGTGGTTGTTCCTCATGCACCTCTGGTTGTTGTCCCTTGCCAGAGGGAAAATCTGCCGGATCACTGTCATCCTCCCCAGAGCACTATGCACCAACTCTAATATTTCATTATCAGTGATTTCCTGTGAATGGAGACACGGCCATTTAAAAACATATGTTTGTCCAGACATTTTATGTATTTCTTTCATTATTGGTTAAATGTTTTTTTTTTAAAGACAATAGAAGAAATATTTTTCAGATGCACATGCTTAGTCTCCACCAAATGTCATTTTTTGTTTAATAACAACAATGCTATTTTTTATACATCATCTGAAACAAAAGAAAAGAGCCTAACACAGTACCATCCATCTTGGCAATACTACAATTTTGCAGATGTAGTTCCTCAAAGGAAAGCACCAAAATGGTCTCAATAGATTTCTAAAAAAAAGAAAAAGGCACCTTGAAATGAAATTTATATAGAAAGACCTTTTGTTTGACAGACTAGAACCTCACTATATCCTCAGGACAAAATAACAATCGAAAAACATAACAGTCTTCAGGAAATATGGCTCTTTCACCTGTGAACAACATTACAAGAAAGCATTTTTCCCATAAGTACAGTAGATCATTTCTGCAGACTAATCCCCATAATGACTCAAGGAAGTCTTTTGAGGTTGTCTGTATTAGGAAATAAAAAAATAAAAGAAACTTTATGGAGGGGCCTGATACATTTAGGAACATCAGTTTGTGCACACAGAATAATTTGGGAGAAGATATAAGGAGACCTCAAGGACAGCCTGCTCTTCTTTCCAGGCTTCACAATTTCTAAAGCTTCTCTGCAGACCTTCACACACCCCAACCTCCTAATCATCCTGGGACTGAGCCTGCATCTACTGCTCTTATAGGGAGGCTGAAGCCAGCTCCCCTCCATCCTTTACACATTTTGTGTTTAAAGAAAGACACAAAACCAAAACCTCATTTTTTACCCCAGTTTAAAAATCACAGGCGTAACTGATACTGAAATCATAACAAAGGTGCAGCTTGTGATGGTTTTGTCCTGGGAGGAACTCACTGTGAGGAAAGGCAGGCACTGCTGCCTGCACTCACTCCCCAGGCACCTGCTGTACATCCCAGCTCCTCACCAGGGCCAGCAGCAGCAGCTGCAAGTCACATCAGCCCATCCCCGCACAGCTGGACTGCCCTGACTGCACAGCTGGGCCAGCCCAGTGCCCAGCCTGCACAGGGCTCTCTTAACCCCTTGCAGCTCAGGAGGCTGCCAATTACTCATGTTGCTGCAGGTACTTGGTCAACAGGGCCCACATCTTGTGATGCATCAGCAGCAGAAGTGAGCCTGGCTCTGGCCATTTAGCATAAAAAAAAATTCTTCTGTTTTCTTGTCATCTTCTCTGTCAAGCTGTGAGTGAAATGACCATGGGGTTAAAATAATTACTTGTTATGGTTGACTAGTACTGTACCTTGGCTCAGTTCAGTTCTTTGCCAATTTCCATTTTTTTTTGTTAGGAACATGAATTTTTAACTTTGAAGAAGGTGAAATTTATTGCATGCAACACACCAACTGGTGTGGCATGAAAACAGTAAATCAGAAAACAAATACATCCTTATAGAAGACAAAGATTTTGAGGCTTAATAGAAAACGCTGGGCAGCATTTTCTAGCCTTGCAAGGAGACAATGTAGCAGACCCCCAAGCTCTACAGACCCCTCAAGATTTCCACTCTGTGGATCTGATGGGTGTTAAAAGACACCTCTAAGCTGAAGGCTGAGGGAGAGACAATTTAATGGCATAGCTTTAACTCCTAGGCTGCATCCCTTGGTAGGCACACTCAGACCAAATGGCTGAAAACAGAAAAAAAAAACAATCACACATCATCCAAACCTTCAGTTCAGCTCTCACCACACACATTTTGTGTCACCCTCTAAGTGATACACATCCTGTCAAAATGTCTCAGAAACTCAAATATTGGTTACTTGGGGAATTAGTTTATCTGTCTGTTTATCTGCACACACAGAACTTCAGTTAGTTTGCAATACCATGTCATAGTGCTCAGGGGAATACTTAAATCTGCTTTAGTTGTGCTCAACTATCATAACACAAATCACAAAATGAGACAATTATGCTTTACATTATAATCTCTATTTTCCTAGAGGTAATGACAGAAAATTATAAATTTTAATGACATTAATAATTTAAAGAACTGAAACATATTTCCAGAAAATATATCCCTGTGAAAACTAGAGGATTAAACAGAACAGCATTGAGAACAAGGATGCTCATGGAGACAAGCTAGAGATTTATTTGGATTTTTTCAGTAGTATCAATACTGTTTGATGGGTTATTCTAACTCCCCTCAATGCGCTATTTACGTCTATAAATGAACACTTGTTGAAAATCCAGAAAACATCATTCCATTAGCTATTTTTCGAGAAGGTTCACCACAGCTTACCCTGTAGGTAGATTTATTCAAAATTTACACATTACTGGCTTCTCTGCATCCCACATGAAAAGACACACACACACATATGTAAATAAAAAGATTGATCCTTTAAAGAAAGAACACCTCCCAAACTCCCATCCTCATTGCCCTCCCACACATCCAGTACTACACCTCACTTCTTTTAACCCAAAGCTCCTAAAAGGCTCTACAGGGATGTAGTCCTAATTTAATTTAATTATCTCTATTTCTAGAGATAAGGACTCTGCACTGGGTGTCCAGATGTCTTTCTCAGATCATAGTGAGAGCCTATACAGTAAAAGATCTGCTGATTTAACAAAATATTATTCCATACTAAAAATTCTCTTGGGGGGCAGGGTGGAAAGCACACAAAATGATAGTAAAAGCTGGACAAAGCAAACAAAACTCCACCACTGATATTAGCGTGGAAAAAAATTATTATTATTATTCACTATTAAAACAACTCATCAAAGCTCATCTATGACCTTGCTCCTAGCTGACTGAGTCTCTTTCTGTGTAATTCCTCAGCATTAGAATCATGCCAGTTCTAAACCCTGCAAATTTCTTTGGGCATGATGCAAGTACATATCCAGTACTGTTTCAAGTCTATGTATAACATTCAAGCAATTATCAGAAAAAGAAAACCCATAGATTTTTGTGGGAATAAATAAATAAATATAAATACTGCAGTGTTGAAGATCGCAGCCAAAAGGAGAAAAGTGAGATTTCCTTAGGCAAGTAATAAATATAGAATACCTGGAATACAATTAGAATAAATTGTAATTGCAAATTGCTACATTTTGCATTGAAATGTGTCATTTCCTAAATCTTCTGAAATTTCCACACTGTGTTCCTTGTATTTCTATTCTATTTTTAAACTTTTTTACTCTGTATTTTTGTACAGTTTGAGAATATCTTAGAATGTTTGCCCCACTTGCATTCGTAAATGATTATTAAAAGGTCTGAACTTTTCCAAGAAAAAGCATGATACAGGGAAGTGTTAAAAATTTATTGACTTCTATTTATCAAAGTAAACACAAATATCATTACACAGACAGGTGATTTGAAATGAAACAAAGAAAATAAGATCAGGCACTTCCATATGAAGAGAAAAAGTGAGCAGGATACCAGTCCTGGCTCTACCCAAGCAAAAATTAGGCCACAGCAATTTGCACGGGGACTGTTGATCACCCAAAATGCACATAACATAGGCATTTCTGGAAAAAAATTTTCCAAAAAAGTGATGAAAAACCACTGCAGTCATAACTTTTTTCTTCTCCCAAAGTAATTTTTCTCAGTATTGCTCTACGGTCATGTGCTAATAAAACTCTGCTCATCATTCATTATCTTACACCTGCCTACATATGGCCCCTGGGGAAAAAAGTATCTTGCTGAGCTAGACTTTATCTGATAATTACTATTCTATTTTTTGCTCATTTTTCTCAACTTTCAAAAAATATTTTATAAAGGAAAATAATAAAGAGGTGCCCAGATGACAGCTGAGAAGCCATTTGATTCTCAAATCAAGAGGACTAGTAGTACCTACAGACATACTGAGCATGTCTGATGTGGTGAAAGGAAAGAAAACAAATATTGGCAGAGGCAACAGAAGTGCAGGATGGAAATGGAAAATAAGAAGTATGTCACACCAGGGGGCTGATGAGACACTTTCTTGTCCTTCATATAGAAAACTGCCCCCTACAGACAATGAAACAGTGGTGAAGAGAGACCCATGAAAACAGCAGAAAAAAAGAATTGAGCTTGAGTCCAGAGCAGGATTAGCAGAAAGATGTTCTGAGTGAATGTTCTGAGAGGGGAAAGGAAAAGCATCAATAGCTATTTTTCAGCACTATGCTCTGACTGATCACCTGGGCTGAGCTTGGGAAAGTTTTATCTGTCCACTGAAGATCTATAAATTAATCTGCTGGCAGAACCACCAGCATCATTTGGAAAGCATCATCTGTCCAAAATGGAAGAATAAGGTCAACTGCTGTCTAAAATTTTTGACTGGTATTCAAGTGATGAGGACAATGTCATCTCCACATGGCCTAGAGTTCCCCAAGCCCCTTAGCACTCTAACTTCTTGCCTAAGGCTCCTCTGATGAATTGTCTATTCTTGCTATACTTCCAAAATTTTTTATTGCTTTTCCTGCAAAAAAAATTTCAAGAACTTTTCTTCCCACATCACTTTTCCCTTCTCTTTCTCAGCTAAGAAGGCTTTTCTGACAAATATCAAAATAGTGGGAACAATTCAGCCCAATACATTAGACCTGCATTTGCTTTAGTAGTTTCTCTGTGCTTACTGACTCAAATCAGGACCTTTATTGAAAGAGAAAGATTGAAAAGAGAAGACATTAAAAAGCAGTTTTTTCTAAGTGTTGATCAGAGTTTAGTTTTATTTTTTAATTAAAGCTTATAAGAATTTCAGGGTTTTTTTACTACTGAATACTTTGCTTCCTATGGACGTGGAATTTGTATAATACTCTATTTCTACAGCCATTTGTTTCAGATTTCTTATTGAAAACAGATTTCCACCAATAACAAACTGGTCCCTGACTTTTTTTATTTTTGAGCATGGTGTTGCATAGCACTGTAAAAGCTACTGATGATTTTTTAAAAGCCCCAGTTTTTAAGTTCAGGTTAGTACAAGAGGATCAACTGGTTTTCCACATTCTATCTACAAAAAAACATCTTTTTGCAGGGGCCATTACAAATACAACTTACCTTTCTGCTATCCACCCCACAATGTTGCAGTGTAAGCTGTTTGATTTTTGTTTGTTTGCTTTTAAATAGGACAAATAACAGCACAACTTTTCCTAAGAGATAAAGAAATGAGCCCATTTTCAACCTTAGATTCAAGTTACTCTGCATAGCATTAGACTGTATGTTGAAACAGGAATAGAGAAAATCAGCCACCCACTAACCTCCTCACTTCTTAAACCATTGTGAACTGAGAAATACCCACGGGGGCTGGTACTTAACCTACAAGGACTTCTTTACCCCATAGTACATTCCTTTCTAGAGACTACCTGATCTTTTAGACAGTAACAAAAAATAATGTAATGAAATTTCTACTAGTTCTCCCCACTACTACCGTGGTTGCAATTTGAGAACTTAGTGAATATTGAATTTCAGCATTTGTTAGTCCATATGGCACAGAATGTGGTGATTCTAAAACTAAAAAAGAAGATATTTTGTGTTAATGACAAATGCTTCTTTGTATCTGCTCTGATATGGATTGATCTGCATCAATGAAAATCAATGTCATGCAAAAGCAACAAATGAAAACTGTAGTCAAGAGGGAGCTCTGATCTTTAGCTTTCAGATTTATTTTTTACACCTTACAATTAAATCTATTTTTAAAACATTAAAAGTGCAAGTAATTCATTACTAGGCATTCTTCTATCCAATAGAAGAACCTATCCATTCTTCTAACCACACACAATTACAACATAATCCTCCATTACAAATGACTGATACCAGGAAACACGATGCTCAGTTCATCCCTGGCTAAGTCCAATCACTCTGGTGGCCCCAAGGGTGGATTTGGCTGACAGAATCTAATCAAACACAGTCATTCCAGCTTATTCACTAGACAGAGAAGGATGGAGCTCTGTGATGGTTGGAAATCAACCATGAGTCACAGATCCCATACATTCATGTTTACCACCAAAAGTACTGAATAAATGGTTCAGTAAGAAGTATATGCAGTGAGTCTTTGCATAAACTGTCATAACCACATTGAAAAAATATCTGTGGACAGACCTAGAGCAGAAGGTGCAGATCAGAAAATACCCAGTGGCATTCAAAACAGTTTCATTTGTCTTTCCATACTGACACTGAAATTATTTAGCTGACCTATATAATGTGAGTAGAACGCTGAAAAATGAAGAATAAAAAACAAAAGCAGAACCAGGTGTGAAAAGAGACAGATGATGGGATGGAAGAAGGTAACCTAGGAAGTTGTTCCTATACACTCTCAGACTTGGATCATAAACCATTTTTCAGTACTAGATCTGATCTCCACTGCAGAAGATTAAATTGCATTTCCCTGATATTTCCAGATTGAAGATGTGATCATATTCTTGTTATGTTTGTACCCAAGTTTTTCAGCCTTTACACATGGGTCATATTTTACCAAGCTTTCACCATACTAAGTGCTTTCCTCTACATTTTCAACATTGTTCTGCATGCCTTGTTCTGTTTTAAAGTATTTTGCCCAAAACTTGCAGTACTGTTCCAACAAAGCTAAGCTGATGTCAAACAGAGCAAAATAATTGCCTCCTTATCTTACAATGGATGTTTCTGGTATCATATCTGAGGACTACATTTGCTAACTCAGCAGGACCACAACAGCACCGATTCTCATTCTGGCTTCTATCCACAAGGATTCTAAGCTGCTCCTGAAGATGCTCACCACCTATACCTCATTTTGTAGCCACAAGCAAAAGCACTTCTCTATATTAAATCTAACCTGGTGGAGTGCTCCAAATTCATCTAAAACAACTGGAACTACAACAAGGTGGTTTTTACAGTCTGGTAATAATTAATAGTTTCTATAAAGTCAGAATTAGGGAACTAAGTAAAAACATTACACCCCCATTTTTAAAGTAATCATCTCTCACTTTATCTTCTGCTATATATAAACTTCTTTTATTACTTTTCATGATCCCTGGTATGAGTCATTTCGCAACACAGCCTTATTTCATAATCCCTTACTTTGTTACTCCTTTACACTCTTCCCTAGCCCTTTTCCTGAATCACTTTTTCTTTAGAATTCATCTCTGATTTCAAGTTCTGTGAAGATAACCCACTGTCACCATAAGGATACCTTGTTATGCCTTCATCTTCAGAGAATCCCACAGTTCTTCAGCCACCCTTTACTTACTGTGTTATCTTTCCAAAAGCATCACTAGTTTTCCAAAGCTGTGAAGCTAGACAATCTTTTGATGTCCATTATTCTCATGGTCCTTTTCCCACCTCTCCCTCTTCTCCAAAAAGTTAATGTTACTACATCATGATCATGTTCACACCAATTATCTTCTGGCTTCCTTAGCCCATTCTTCCTCAGCCATAATGAAATCTGAACTGATGGCTGCCTTAACATTTTAAACATGGACAGATTATGTCAGTCAAAGGAATTTTGTGAAGCTCTGTGTCCCAACCCTATTTTCTTCACTGCAAGGAAATTAAAATCTTCCTTTATTTTAATTTCTTGCCTTTGGGGAATTTCTGTTCAAAAAAATGCACTCTCAAAAACAGTCTTCCTCAGTGTCTTCTGCATATTTCCAGGCAAAAGTTTGTCCCTTTCCTCTCCTTCAGAGTGGATACAGATGTTTTTTGACATGTAACACTATATTGCCTTTTTTGATCCCTACCTGCCCTTCACAAAAAATGTTCTTCTATATCAATGAGTAGTCTTGTGCTTTGCCAGACCATGTCTTACAGCTTTTGATTAAACTACTGAATAAAAAAGAAGTTGAAAAAGAAATTAAAGAAATGATGTCTTAATAGTGAAACAACTAATTTGAATTATCTGTTGAATTCTATACCATTCCAATTCCAGGAAGAGTAGTTCACTGCTTTTTATACTGATTTACAAGTGAAAATAGTGAATGTTTAGAAACTTGGAATTAGAATTAAATATATTAATATGAGAGAATAAAATACTAAATTTAATTTGATTATATTTTTGTTCAATATTCCAGTTTTCCAAAATAATTTATCCTTTCTTTACCCTTGGAATGGAGACAATTTTAAAACCATGAAATGTCCCAAAAAAAGGGAAATATGGTTTCTAACTCTTTTTATACTCCAAGACCTACTGCTGCTGCTGCTGCTAATAAAGAAGCAGACACAAGCTCCTGGAGCAGTGCTCCTGGTACAACAACATCCAAATTCAGTTTCAAGTACTGCTCTTGTACCTCTCCCACAGACACATGCCCTGGGCAAGGCACAGCATTTTATCAGAAAAGGCAGAAAAAGAGAAGGGGAGAATGAAAAATGTCATGAGAAGCCAACAGAGATGCTTAATGCCAGGTATGAAAGAGAAAGAAAAGTAAGAGAAAAAATAAAAATAATTAGGAAAACTAGGGAAAAGAAAACAGGAAATAAACATCCAAAAAACAGGGGCCATCTGTAACTGTGCCAGTCTTGCCAAAAGAAGCAGCAGCACACATTTACCAAAGCTGGTGGGTCACTTCAACCATCAAAGGTATGAACAGCAAAAGTTCAAGCAGAACACTGGATATGTTCAAACAGATCTTCCAAAACTGCAAGTCATTGACAACTCCCCACACAGACAATGATAATAAAGTGTTTTGAACTATTCTGGAGATGCAGCTAAACATGTAGTGGTCATCATAAAAAGCTACCTGGCATATTTAACCCAGAATTTAGGTAGAATGACTACATCAATGAAAGCAAGAGATTATTTAGCATTTCTAGATGAATAAAAACAAAAAGTGCAGATGACGAAATACAAATCAAAAAAGGGGTGGGTAGTCAGAAAAACTTTTTTTTTTCCCTTCTAATCTCCACTACTTTTGACAGCTATTGCAATATTGAAACATAACCCATTTGAAACCAGAAAAGTGGACAACAAATATATATATTTTTAAGCAGTAAGTTTTTTTATCACTTTGGCTGCAAAGAGGACATATGAAGACATGATACTGCCTGAAAATATCCATCCCTGTGTATTCTCTTACCCTAGAAAACCTTCCAGGTAATGGTTCAGCCTTCCAACCTCACACAATAAATTAAACTCCCAACAAACCAGCCTTTTTCTAAAGATGACCAAGTCCTTTCTCACCACCAATGGCATCCAAATTGAACAGATACTTCACCACAGACCTGGGATATTGAAAACTAGCAAACAGGATTTTATCAGTACAGCTGTTTGTTCCTTTGCTGTGTAATTACCAGCCATATAGATCTAAAGTTAGCTCATCCAACAGCAGTCTTGCTCTTCTAACAATATTTAAGTGATAAAACTTGTTCTACCTCCAAAACTTAACTCCTATTCTATCTACCAAATGGGAAGGCATAAAAGGGAAAAAAAATCAAACACAATTTTTAATCAGATTGTCAGTGCAGAGAGAGTAAAGTAGATTTAATTAAAGTAAGAAGATAATAAAATCTCTTATTGAAATAATACCAAGCTATATAGTCATGCTTCCTATAGGAAGTTTCAGGTCCTCATTGGCTTGATGAGAAATGGAAGACAGAGCACACTGTAAGGTGCTCTGGCTCAGCAGATCTCAGTAGCCCAAGCTGTCCAAAGCCTTCAATGGTCCCCTGAAGTCCAAAACACCTGTAAAGGCTGTTTACAGTCCAGTGTTCTTCATACAAGGAACCTCCATGGAAAAAATTGTCCCTGTGCTCTCTTCCTGCTACTGCCCCTTCAATCAGACAGCCCTACATCCCTCTTTCCTTGCAATGGGATCATTAGTCACAGGGTGAACAGGGAAGCGTAGGGTCCTCAATCTGCCCAGGATAAAAAAAGGACTGGCTAAGGTTTTGATCCATTTGCATAATGGACTTCTACTCTCAGGGAATCACATCAAAAAGAGCTCATTTGACTGTTGGGAATGAAAAGTTAATTCCATTCCACAAATCACAGTAAGAATCAGCATCATCTTTTCCATCAAATATTCATACACTTCCACTACCACTAATTGGAAACATGTACATGGAAAGCTTAATCAGTCTGTCCTCTTGCTAGCATGGATGGATGCACACTTAAATAAGAAGCAAGCCCTAAGGAACCTCCACATTTCCATAGATGCATCCATGGAGATGCTCAATGCACCTTCTCCTCGCAGTATCTTTAAGCACACCACAAACTCCAACACTTCTGTTAAAGAAAGGACAGCCACGACATTTCCTCTTCCTTTTAACTGCAAAGATTTTTTCCAAAGCTTTGTGAGTCTGAAAAGCTTCTCTAATTGTCTGTTTGGACTAAATTGCATTTTGAGATATTTATAAATTATGTGCACTGATATTTTTCACAAGAAATTTATACTGTAAATTCACATGCTGTTCTCATAGCTTCCCTACCCAGTCTTTAGCCACAAAGGAGAAAAAACAAAAAGCATCCAAAAGAGAGGCAGAACTGTGTGATTTGTTTGTGTGTGTACAAGTGTGCACACATTAGTCCACAAATGCTGAAGGCTTTTATCACAATGTTTCAGATTCAGGCTTTGTGAAGTGAATTTTAACAACTGAACAATAACAGAAGCAGTAAAAAATTCACAAACACTCCCTCTCTATAAATGTTTAGAGAAATATGGACTGTATTATCTTTATGTGAATATAAACACTGACTCTCTGGGCATCATGCTGATGTTTTGTAGTGGGTCATTACGGCAGCTGACAAACCAGGCGGTACTTAAATGTAAAAAGGCCTAGAAAGAATTTATAAAGCCTTTACAACCAGAGATTTCACTCACTTTCCCTAACCCCTATTTAATTACAGAGCCTGTCTGATGCCATACAATACAATTTATAGTTACTATTAAAAGTTGCCTATCCAAAATTATTAGCTAGGTGCAAAGAAAGGAGGGAGAAATTAACAAAGGAATTGGCTATTAAATTAGAGGCTATGCATTTATAATACAAAAATAATACAGCGAACACTGTTCTTTTTAAATTATATATTTTGCCATCTTTAAATAAATCATGATTAAAACAAGGAATTTATAAAATACTGCAATTTATCAGTGATTTTTAAGTTACTATATACGGTACAACATTTCATTGTTTTTGAAATAAGAATCTGAACAGATTCTCATTAGGGCATCATGGCACTAAGGTAAAATAAATAATTATTGCAGTAGGACAGGACCCCATTTGCTGCAGAGAGAAACATTACACTTTGAATTTAATTTATTCTGGATGTTGGCCAATACACCAACACAGTTCTGCACTAGAGAAAGCCTGTGTGTCATGTAAATACATATTTGAATGGACTAAACTTGCAAGGGCTCTCTGCTCACCTGGCATCTGTGTGCAGGCTTTTACAGCAGTGGAGGGTGAGCTTCTGCCAGAGCAAAGCCTGTGTTTGATATTTGAGATATTCTCTGCTTCCTAAATAGCTAATGAAATAGTGTCAGCAGGAAGGTAAAAGCAAGTCTCCTAGCTGCTCTGAGGTATATTGGAAGCTTTATCTTGACCTCTGGTGTTCAACCTATGCCAATTCAACTAAGACAGACAAGCAATGACACCACAGAGTTTGAACTTTGTGCCATTCAAAAAGCAAAAATGCTACATGTATGCTCAGTTTGGTGAATCAAAACATATGAAATAAAAGATGGTGATGAGTGAATGTAGCAAGCTGTGTTTTCTCTTTTCACTTTCTTACCTCATTTACATAGACCCAGTGACTATCCTTTGAGGCAAGGTTGGTTTCCACAGCCTACAAAAATAAAAAGAAACATAATAATCAAAATAAACAAAACATGGAAAATATATTCCAGAAAGAACTTATATAAAAATGTACTATAAAGCTCATTTTGACTGTTTTCATTGCTACTGACATTGTTTCTGTACAGTTCTTTTCATCTCTTCCTCTGCTGCTTCATGGAACAGTAACTAAGTGGAGATACCCACTTTTCTTCATTAGGTTTAGGACTTCAGTTCCTAAACCAAAGTACCCTGACTGTGTCCCTGTACCACAAAAGCACACTGGGGCAGGGTGGTACATCAGCATAAGGGATCCTGTGATGAAGAAGCAGTTCAGGAGATCTACCTTCTCTATGATAGATCTAATGCATCCTCCTCAGCTGGGTTTCTTTTCAGTATGCCTCCCAAAATATGTCTCTGGCTCATTACACCTCTGATAGTTTATCTGTTAACTAACCTAGTTAATTAAAAACATGACAGTGAGATGCTCAAGTGAAGTTCACACATTTATGTGAGAGTTCATCCTCTCCTCATATTTACATAGGTCTCTAGACAAAGTTATTGTTTGCATGGTCACATTATTGTCTTCCTGGTATGAACTTGGATAATCACTACATATTGTAAAGAAACATCCCATCTCAGCAGTTTGCATATTTAGCCATACATGCATAACCCACTGGGAAACTAAAACTGGAGAAGTTTGCACTACTAGTACTGAGAGAGAACCTCAGCTGAAGGATCTCACAATAAGCACAGAAGTTCCTAAGTGTCCCCTTTGTTTGACATAGATAAGCTCATTTCAAGACACTTAATAGTCTAATAAAGTGATAGCAAGCATGGAGAGATGTACTCTATACTGCCAGTGATATTGTTAATGTCCTGCTTAATACATGGTTAAACAATTACTGCAGTGTGTTCATCTCTCCTAATAAAACAGTGCACACGTATTTCAGGAGGCAGCTCATTACACGGTTTTGAATGTTCCTGCCTTCAACCACTTCTTTCTTCTGTGCCAGTATGACCCCATTTATTGAACAGATATTCTTATCTCTCTGTTATAAATGGCCCTATGAATCACTGAAATGAACCCAGTTGAATAAAAAACTGCAAACAAATACAAATGAACAAAATACTTCCAGTTACTGGTTTTTAACCTGGATAATTTCTACATTATGTCAAAAAAAGACTGCAGAGGTACTCAGAGGCTCTGTAGACTGTAGCACTGGGCTGAGCAGATACATCATCAACCACCTTCCTCTTCAGAACACATTTGCATAATAAGCCTCTCAGATATTTAGTGTCAGATGGGATGAATCACCTTCTCTTATGACACTGACTACAGATAACTGGCTTAGAATAAACGCCCACGACTTCTAAGGCTGCACTAGAATGACAAGAGATCCATCCTTGATATAGGCTAAGGGATATCTGATTCATTCAAAAATATGAGGTAAAACTTCACCAAGTAGCCAATACCAGCATCTTTAACATTAATCTTAGCTTACACTGTGTCCTTAAAAAAGGTATAAATTGCCTAACTGTGTTTTAAAATTTTACTCATTTGTGTATTCCACACAACCACAAGAGAAAATTGTGGGCAACACACATCTCTCCCTTTATTTCTCATGTTCCCAACCTGAAATACTCCTTTGAAGAGACAAAAATCCCAAGAGAAACTGCAAACTGGTTGAAAGAGGAAAATTAACACAGACAGAACACAGTAATTCTCTTTATCATGAAGAGCATTATCCCCTTGGTAATTGACTCCCTTGCATTTATTTTAAGCTGGGAGAAACATTAGGCTGACCACCTGAGGAACAGCAGCCCTTAGGAAAGATAGCAGAGATGAACAGGAGAGCAAAAATGTGTACATTTTCTCCCTATTCACCCCCCGAATATATCCAGACAAAGCCGAAGTAGCCAGGTGCTGCAACATACAGAGAAAGAGCAAAGTGCTGCTAGCATTAGCAAAGCAGAACTAAATAATGCTCAGGTGCAGAGTTTTTGCACTGGCTGCATTCAGTGATTCATCTGCAACAGTGAGCAATTTGTATGAATCAATGCTCAGTCTGGGGAGACGCGAGAGCCAGGGAATTTGAAATGAATTATCGTATCTCATTCTTCTGGGTTCACATATCTGGGCCAAAGTTTTTAAAATGAGGTGCCTAAATTTAGGCTGTTAAAGAGTTTATCTTTAGTCATCAGAGTGCCAGACCACTCAGCGCTCCTCCTACAGAGCCAATGGCTCTGCATTCTAATAGCTTGAAATGTATTTAGCAACATCACTGTAGGTAGCCAAGTCTAAATGGCTCTAAATATCTTCTGTTCAGAACTACAACACATAGCCTGAACTGCTACTCGAGATGAAAATGTGCTGGGAGGGAGCTGAAACTTCCTGCATTTTGTACCATATTTACAGATTTGCAATCCAAAGAAAATTTTTTAAAAACCCTATTGAAAAACAGCTCTCAGGTTTCAACTTTCTGATATCACCAGTCTATTGCCAGAGGCTCTTGAAAGTTAAGCAGTGTGAAAAGTAAGGTCCTGGAGACCTGTGTTATCATAAGGAAATTTGAGAATTCTCAAAGTAAGAAAGAATTTAATGTTCTTAGTGAGGTTTTTTTACTTTAAAGAGGAAAAAGATACTTGGGAAATTATGGTCACCCATTTTTAATTATTCAAGCTGTTCAGAATCTTGCCAATTGCTTGAGATTGTGTCCACCCATTCAAAAAGAAAACAAATTGTCCATGAAACATCCTTGATGGACCTATTCCATCCCACTTGATAAATGTACTCTATATTAAGCATTACCATCTATTGGGGAAGGATTTACAGGTTAAAGTATGCTATAGTTTTGTATAGAAAAAATATTAATATAGGTGTAAAAATGTCCTAGTTCTTTTTATACTTTCTATATAGTTGGGGGTCTAGGTGATACTTGGGAGTAATGCTTCGAAACACTTCTATCAATTAGAAAATCTGCTTTTGAGATAAACAGCACAATGGAAATTAAAGAGCACCCATCTTTCATTTGCTTCATCTCAGAGTAGCAAATAAATTCTAAAAATTTGGAAAAAAAAGAGGCTTATTTGAGACTGTTCCCTTCTTCCTTCCCTGCTACCTTTCAAGAGCCAATGTAAAATGCAGAAACAAAACAAGAGAATTGTAATTTACTCAGTGGACCACTACAAGTGACAACATATAAACTATACTATCAGAATCAGGCCAGAACTAAAAGATGGGAAGAGGAGCAGTGAATGCAGGAAACTGCTTAATTTCTCAGTTGTAAGCATTTGCAATAGAAACGAAAAAGAAGAAACTGAAAATCAAAATACGAGCATTAAGATTTCAGATCTCATAGCAACACTGATAAAAGGGTAAGAAGCTTCATGAAAAATAATCAAAGATAGTTTCACATATGTAGTTTTGTTTACTTTTAAATGTATAACTTAAAATAATTTACTGCCAATAATCCATGACAACATTTTTTAATTGGAATACAGTGGAAATCAAATATTTACGTTGCCTTTATGAAAACATAACTCAGTTCATTATTTTATATAAGGGCAGTTGCAGGGTTAAAGAAGTTAGGAAAATAAGCAATAAATACTGCTATGTTCAGAAATAATTCTGAAGAGGGAAAAAAAGAAACAGAAACAATCCTTTCTTAACCTTCTCAAAATATCTAAAACTGAAAACCTCTCCAAGCATATAATGGCTGGTCAGTAAGAGGGAAAGCTGTTTCCCACAATACCTGGATGCTTTGCCAGGGTCAGAACCTTGCTGTTAACAGCAAAAAGCTGCATAAAAAAGGATCCAGGCACGAGTGGCCGGGCGCAACTGAGAGGAGATGCATGGTGTTCAAAGAGACCTGGGCAGGCTGTGCTCCAGTGAGAGCAGGATGTGCTGAAGAGTTCAGAATGACATGCAGCAGTGTTTTCGTTACAAACCTGTTGTCTCCTCCCTGTGTACCCAGGGGAACAAGCAGTAGAGTGTCTGGAAGCCCTGCAACCAGCCCTGGGATACTAGAAGGAAATGTCTTGCAGATGGCAAACACAGATGTTCCTGTTGTGTCTCAATTTTTGGAAACAAAGGTTGCCACCCTGAAATCCATGATATAAAAGAACCACCAGACTGTTTTGCTAGGGGGGATACCAAAGTAGCAAAAGTTATTACTTGCACATCCTGTAACTTAACGGTGAGGACAAAGAGCATCATAGCTTTCCACAATGAAAAAACAAAGCAGAGGGCAAACTGGGGAGTTCACAGAAAATAATTTGAAAAGGGTGTCCTAAGAGACATACTTGAAGAACTCAAAACCAAATCTCTTGCAAACTGCAATGATTTAACCCCAGCCAGCAAATAAGTACCATGCAGCAACTTGCCCACCTCCCTCACCTCTCCCAGGGGAATAGGGAGTAAAATCAGGAGGAAAAAAAAAGGTTAAACCTGTGGTTTGAGATAAGCACAGTTTAATAACAACAACAACAAAATCTTTGAAAAATAACCGTGATGAAAAAGGACAGAACAAAAAGACAGAGAAAAATAAGCCCCAGAATGACAATGATGCACAATAGAGCTCCACCCCATCTGCTGACCAATGCCCAACCCTTTCCCAGGCAGCCACCAGTGCTCCCAGCCAACCCTCCCCAGTTTATATACTGGGCACGATGCTCTATGCTGTGGAATGTGCCTTTGGCTACTTTGGGTCCATGTCCGAGCCATGCTCCCTCCTGGCTCCTTGTGCACCTCCTCAGGGGCAGAGCATGGAAACCGAAAAGTCTTTGATTTGGAGCGAGTGCCCCTTAGCAACAACTACAACATCAGGGTCTTAGCAGTGTTGCTCTCACAGTGAATACAAAACACAGCGCTGAACAGCTACTAGGAAGAAAAATTAACTCTCTCCCAGCTGAAAGCAGGGCACGAAGAGATGACTAATTACAGCTGTCATCAGGGAGCAGATGCACTGCATTGCAGTGAGCGCTCCGTGTCACCCGTCGTCCCTCGACCACAGCTCCGGGCCTCAATCTCTGTTACAAAGCTCCTCCTCCACAGCTGCATTCCCACTGCAGCCTCCTCCCTGCAGACCCCTACCATGCAGACACATCATGGCCAACCCCCAGGGTGCCTGTGTTAAGGAAACTTCCCAACTTCCCTGTCTGAGCATCCAGGACCCTGTGGCTGTCACACTCGCAGCACCTGAGTGACCAGCTGGGGGACAGATGTCCCTTCACACCTGCACCCCCACACTCACACAGACCAGGTTTCCTTACTGCCTCAACCCCAGGTTTCCCATGGTAGTGTCTCAGACATCCCAAACCTTAAAATCATTTAATCTTGGTACAATAACAAAATAACAACAGCTTGAGCTTGTGTATCTGAGGAGAGACCACAAAGGGAACCCTTGAGTTTTATCCTCTCACAGTGTAAAGAGGGGGAAGTCTGGGGGTCATTAGCTTCTCTCAGTGTCCCTCAGCTGGTCAGGCCACAAGCCCCTGGGCCCCTTTTCATGCCAAGGGTTGTCAGTTCAGGGCCTCTGGTCTCTGGCTCCCACCCAGAGCTCCGGCACCAAATGTCTCCCTCAGCAGTGAGAGCAAAACCCAGGCACAGAACTGCTGGCCATGGAGCATCTGAGCAAACAGCCCGCAGAACAGCTGAGTTCTTTATAGAGAACAGCATGAAAATGACAGATAAACCCATTCTTTACTTTTTAAAACTTATTTTTAATTATTATTCATAAAGAAGGTGAGCAAAGGAGGGCTTGGACAAGTAGTCATGTCTAAATCTCAGCTCTTTGCAAATCTTTCATAAGGGATCAGTCTCATTAATCCATTACCTGCTCAATTTACATTTGCCCCTGAATAGGTTTCAAAAGAAAATTGTTTCCAGCTCTTGTCCCAAGTAAGTTTGCTTCCAAAAGGAGTTTGGTTTTTTTTTCCCTTTTCCCTTTACATCTTTGGATAAATTATTTGATAATGTGTTTTCTTTCCCCCACCCACCAAGAATAAGAAAAAATTTTAGAACCATTTTGAAATCTACTGCAGCAAAACTACAGTAAAGGTGGAAAAAAAAAGTCACTGTCTTCTGTATATAATTTTGCAGCCTGATTCAAACTTAGGTGCAGCTGCTGGGTTTCATTGCAGAAGACAGATCTGGATTTTTAAAAATAGCTTTGTTCTTGATTTAAATGTCCAGGAAAATATCCTGAGAATCAGGAAACTGGTTTTGATCCCAAAGAAGAGCTACAGACCAAGTTTCCACTGCAATGCAACTGACAGTAATTAATTGAACAATATCAAAGTGCACCTGTTTATCTGAGAAGCTTTGTGTATGTCTTGGATGTAAATAAGTCAAGATAACAAATATAAAAAAAGTCAATTTTGGTAGAACAGATGGGTTCATTCTATATCCCCTAGATACCCAACTTATATTTAGAAAGCTCTTCAATTAAAATAGTGCAGTTCTTGTCCAGGTGTGACTTGCATAGGTAATAGCACTTCAGAGAAAAACAGTTTCTCTGTACCAGTGACTGAGATTTTTGTACTTCCCTAGAACCTTCTTTTCTTTGTATTTTAAATAAATACCTCTTGGCTCAGTATCTCCAGAGGAGCATTATTAGATCAAAAATAAAGAAAGCATTACTAGCCGCAATAAATAAATTATTTATATAAATATTATAATTTTTATAGCATACTAAAGAGCACTCAAAACTGATACTATTTCTATAGTTTAATTGTTAACAGTACCATTAGAACACAAGTTAAAACAAAAATTTCCAGTACAACATCCCAGCTCTAGATAAAACTTTATAAAACTAAGATAATTCAGACTAAGAATCTTGAAGATAAACACTCAGTTGCAGTAAACTGGATCAAGCCTGTAGGTTCATTTTTATTACTTAATACAGGCTAACTAAAATGTCTAAATATTATTTCGAAGTGGAATATGAAATTTTTTCTTCTCTAAACAGTAAAATGGGAATTTAAAGAGTTTCCATGATGCATTTTTGCAGGTGGAAAATTCACCGAAACAGTCTCTTTCTGTCTCATTTTCCAACAATTTGAACTTTTACTAAAAATGTGTTGCCAGAAATTCCACATTCTTCCTTCTTTCTGAAGTTATTCCCAGAACTGTGTACATACATGCTTTTTCCAAAGCACTGAGCAGGCTCCTGTGTTTCCCTGATCACCACACTGATGGAATGATGGAATTCATTTTACCACACTTACACCAGAAGCTGTCAGTTCTGACTCCTGGTACATAGGAGCTTCCTACAAGCCATTAATGAACCACAAGCATAGCATGTCTTTACCATCCACATTTTTTGCTATTTCTCTGTGTGTATGACTTCATTCTTGGTCCATCCTTCATAAACATGTTACTGATAGCCCTCTCTCAGCAGGGACCTTTTTTCAAGTTATGCACTGTTACATCAAAATATAAAGCCTGATACTTCTGCAGAACTGCACTGCTGAGAAAAGCTGTTCTTCCCTCCGTGGTCCTGATGAAGCTCAAGTAATAACTGAAAGGCTATCACAAGATCTGGTGGCATTTTAACCATTGCAGGCTCCTCCATTAATACAAGCCTATGAACCTGGCATGTTCAGCCTGAATCTCCCACAAAAAGAGAGGCCAAATTGGTCATGGAGATCTCTATACTCTCATTAGTCTGAGTCAGCTCTCCAGGGTTCTTGCTCCCCATAAACTCTGCAATATTTCATTTATATTCTGTCCAAACAATATGCAATGGTCCTGCCTTGACCTCTGTCTCAGTTCCTTCACAAGATAAACAACTCAGCCTAATGGGGTGGGGAAGAAATATAAAAAAGAAGGGTGGGAAGAAGGAAGAAAAAAAAAAGAGGAAAAAAATAAAATACATCCCTGAGTAAACTCCCAAATACCATTTACAACTGAATCCCATTTTTGGTTGCTAACAAGGGATTTCACAGAAAGAGTAAATTTGACTCAAACCTTCACCACCTTTTAGCACAGACCCCTGGAGTGGACGAATACTAATTAGAAGGTGTCCCTGACAGTTTGCATTTATCAACACAATTTGATATCAACTCAAACCACATTATACAATTTAAAGTTTGCACTGCACTAGTTGCCTGTTACTTATGCCATAGTTGATTGAAAAAAAAATTCACTGAAGGAAACCTACATAAAAGGTAAATGTAATCAAGAGAAATACTGGAGATGGAAGAAAACTTTAGGAAGATTGTGAGAAGACTGCTGAAACTTCCTCAAGCTACACAGCTGTATTGTTCTTGAGTAACTACTGCAATATATGTGGCACTGCCTATTGTTTTAGCCTTAATCATTTCAGTGTAATGCACTGGGATTTCTGTTTAATCTGATTCTCATTTCATACGTAATGCTTATTACAGTCAATCTCCACTGCCATTCCATTTCGTGCACATTCCACTGAACGATGCATGAAAATACTGCACGTGGAACTCTTCCAAAAGCATTCAGTAAGAATGTACTCTTCAAAGCTCAAATGTCACACAGTGTTTATAAACATGGTAACTGCTGACCATTTAACTACATGGCACAGTAGTGACACTGGATAATTGCACAGCTGTCAGAAAGCAACATTTCTGTAAAGACATGAATCTAATGGTAACTAAGGAACAAAACCTCCCACAAATATGGTGCTTAAAATTTCACCACAGCCACATGCCAAGTAGAATTTGAAGACCCAATAAATCCTTTTAAAAGGATTTTGCTCACTTTGACACTACCCTTTTTTTTTTTTTTTGAAAATAATAGGCTTGTGCATCTATATTAGATTTAAAATCCTTCTGCTTTTTAGAGACATTTACAAAGAATTTTGTAATGTTTTGCAGAAAACTGTGCATGCAAAGGGTATTCTTTGGAGTCACACTCCAAAGAATAAACCAGAATTCATCAGAATTTCCCAGAATGTGACGGTTGGCTTTTTTTTCTTATTTATTTGATTCTCCACCTATCTTCCAATAACAGAAGAAATTTCCATTGAAACAATATAGCAGCTTAAGTCTTCTGTTTGGAACACGTACAGGGGATTGACTGGATATTGGTATGAAGGTTAAAAATGCTTTTTCAGGCACAGACCTGAAAAAAAAACCCCTTTTTTCAGCATGGATGATTGCTCTGGGTCCTCGTAATAGGCACCATTCCGTAGTCAGGGTACGACACTTTCAGTGCATACCACCAGTCCCATTCACTGTGTTTTCTCAGCTCTGCTCAGAGCAGTAGCTTAAACTCCAGCTCCAGCTTGCAAGTTCAACTACATAGAGTTTGCACAGAGGTTTCCAGAGTCTGATCTTTTTGCAGGTATAAACAGCAGATGGTAACTATTCCACTAAAGATGCAAACTTCTTACCTGACATGTACCCAACACCAAATAGTGAAAACACAACATACACATTTCAAATTCCCCCCTTCAAATGGCTCATACCTTCTTCTGATAGCATGATAGCTGAAGCTCTGAGGGTCACGTACCACAACCTTTGAAATGAAAGCACCAGCTATTGCTTGAAGAGTCCACATTGATTTTCAGGAGCTTACAGTTTAATACTGATTTACTGCCTCTACTACAAAGTTGCCAACCACACTGCAAATCTGTTATTTAATGTAGGTCGCGGGGTTTTAAACTCTAGGAACTTGGAAAGATTTATCAGTATCAAAGGTTACCCTGTCCAATATCCATATTTTCATCCATTCACATACATTCTATCTCTTCCCTTTATTTTTTAAAAATCATGTCTGGTTTTAAAGGAAAGATGGCAATAGTCAGACTGAAACCTAATTGCTTTCCAAACAGTCCTTTTCTGCCTACAGGACTCTTCTGATTAAATTGCAAAATAAATACATAAATAAAGCAAATTCCTTACAGGTCTGAGGACCTTCTTGTCAGTCACAGGGTACTTTACATGCACAAAAGTGCCACAGGCTGTGTGAGCATTAAAGAACACCTGAAAGATCACCTTAACCATCTCAAATCACAAGATTTTTGCTGGCCAGCCCTGCCAAGAGGAATGAATATTTGCTGTTCTTTACACTGCCTGAGGATACAGGCCTGCTGTGCATTTGTCAAGTGAGAACTCTCAGGATGCTGGAGGAGGAGGGAAACCCTTGGGGAGCAGCAGCAATGGTGGTGTGGAAGGGCTCCCTCTCCCTCAGTATGTCCACAGTCTTAAGGGCTTCATGCAAAGCCTTATGAGCCCATGAAGGGCGCTCAAAGGCAGCAGTCACCAGCACGGTGTGCATGTACCACTCGTGCCAATGGCAAGCAGACACAAATAAATTCACTTCTTCACAGATTTTTCTTTCAAGCAGATGTTCAAACATTCACCACTTGGGTCCAATCCTGTGATGTTGTGCACCTTTACTTTCCCAAAGCTTTCAGAGATACACTGGAAGCCCCACAGTGATCTCATTACTGCCAGTATGCATCAGCTTTATCTTTGGCAGCAAGAATGGTATTGAAAATATACATTACAGTAATGGGGCATGAGCAGATTTGACTGGAAAGCATAATTACTTTTCCTGAAGGCTTGCACACAGTTATTCAGAACTGTATGGGAAAGTTACTAATTTAAAAAAAAAACATATTTCATCCTTGGAAAAAAATTCTGCTTCATCTAACTAACACAAGCTCACACAGTGTTTGTAAAGTTACAGACAAATGAAGTTTTGAGATTGAACCTTTCCACACTGTCTGCGGCAACAGCTTCTCTTCTGACTCATGGGACATCTGCATACATTACAGACTATGCCTTGATTCTGGTCTTGAAACTAAGTAATTTTGAGCATTTTAAGTAGTGATATTTTCCCCCCATTGTTTCTCAGGCAGAATTTAGACAAAACACAGATTGTTGTTAGAATTTTCATGTACCCACATTTCTCTACAAATCCAGAGGAGGAAAAAAGGGAAACTAATAAGTTTCTAACTTTAAAATATGAGCTGGTTTGACTTTTGATAACTACCCTTAGCACTGATTTCCATCATTCCATCCATGCAGGTGTTAAAGGATGCACAAGGGAAATTTCTATAAAGTTTAATTAAAGTAGACTATACCTCACTGACAAAAAAAAATGTCCACTATATGGTACATCATTTATGCAGGATAACTTATGTAGAGGACTATCAGTCTATGTTTTAAACCTCTAATGATCTGCTTATAGAGAAGAAAACCAGTCCCCAAATATTATGGAATGTACAGAGTTTTAATTTAACAATTATGTTTGTGACAAGTTGTGACTAGAAAACACAAAATTGTTTCAGTGCATATCCCATTATAATGGATTCAAATTTCAGGCTAATGTATGGAAGCATCCATCAAGTGTTAATTTCTTTTTCTGAAGGTGAAGTGACAGCAACCTGTTGTGCTGAGCAAGGAATTTGGCATGAAATCCATCCTCCTTGAGGGAAAATCCGTGGGAGATGGAAATAAGAACCAAGCCTATTAGCTCTTTTCATTAGGATTGTGCTGTGGTCATTTTTCTCTGTTTGCAGAACCTACTTAGGCACACCAAGCCTTTGAGCAAGGCCATGCATTTGACCACACATTAAAGGCACCTTCAGCTGCAACTGACATTCTTCTCTGCGAAGAGAAACTGAGATGCTGCAGGGAGCGAACAGACAAGCAAATAAAGAGACCTAGAGGAACTCAGCAAGCACAGAGGAAGATAAAATCCAAGGGCTGAGACCTATGGGTGGTGAGGACAACACAAAGGAGATTAAAAAAAATAAATGAAGAAGAGGGAAAAGAGGACAGGGGAGGTAGGAAGTAACCGCAAACCACATGAAGGAAAAATAAAGTTGAGAAGATTGGAGATTCACACAATCCCAGGAACTGCTGAATTGCATGAGGGACAAATTGACTGGCCTGCCAGTCAGAGAGCACAGAGGGAAGAGGTCAGCTAGCTAGGACAAGAAATACAGCCTGAAGACAGAAAAGAAATAATAAAGAAAGAGAAAAAATAGTCTTTCTTCACTTAGGTCAGGTGTCACTGTAAAGTTACTTCTGGATAAAGTAAGAGTTATATATAGGTGAGATAGATGTACAGTACAAATTGAAGCAGGATGCAGCTAATGAAGAGGAACAGACAGATAAAACTTGTGATAGAAAGAAATGATCAGCAAATGCAACAACTGAAAAGTATTTTCATTAAGTGAAGATTTCTTAGCTGATTCTTTTAGATAATACTTCAGTGTTGGGCTTGAGGGACTAAGTCTGAGACTAATAGAAGAAAATTTAATATTAAAAAAGTATACAGGGCTTGCAGTCTCCAAAACCACTTTTAATTTGGAAGGCTATAAAAGTTTTTAATGAGCATATACTAACAGTCATTTCCAATAAGGGCAGTGCAAGATGTAAAAACAGCAACCAGAATAATACAAGTGTGGTAACATTTTATTGAGAAAGGGAATGATACTTACCTAGTAAGACAACAGACAACAAAAAATAAACAGGGATATCATGGAATCTATGTGAGAGAAGTAAAGAAAGATGTCTTGGGATAGCTGCCCTACAGTCAAAGCTGAACACAGAAGAATAATCCTTACCTATTAGAATGTTCTGCAGGGGTGGTGGGGATTTAATAAAACTTATATTCTTGAAGTCAGAGCATAATAATAATAATAAATCTTGTAAAAAAGTACAATCATTAGTTAAATGAAGCTAAGTACAGTCAAGGTTCCTAGCTTCACAACAGATACCTTAAGAAATTCCAAGTTTCCTCTGCCATCCTTAAATTTTGAAGTTTTCACCTATCCAATTTACTCTGCAGTAGTCCTTTGGCACCTGAGAGCTTTAGTTCCTTATTTGATATTATCAGCAATGAATCTGACAAATACTATCAAAGGAATTAACTACAATAGAAAACTAGGAAGCATGATAAATACACAGGTATTTAGAGAGCATTTTAAAAGTTATGATTTCTGAAGCCTGATAATATAATTATGCTGAAATTCACTACTATGAAAAAAAAAGGTCATGCACTCAAGATAACAAAGATAAAGTCTATTATTTGAAACTTCATCAATTTCATTTGAAAAACACCAGGGCTGTTATTACAGGTTCATTATCCGTGGTGTAGCAACCTGTACACCCACGAACAACCAGACCTTAAGATATATATAAATATAGCTGTATAGATAGATATAGATTGATATATTCATATAACAGATGGAATGTCACCAATAGAGTAAGAAAGTATGCTCAGCAACAAAGAGAGCCTCCTGAAGTCACTGGTAGGTTGACAGTAGAGTTTAAGTTTGGACAGCTGAGTAGCATAATCATAACACAGTATGTTTCCTGTATTTCAAGTACTACATTAAGGACCCCAAGAGAATAAAAAGAAAGCATCCCACCTGTTAAACTCATATGGCCATACAAGCCATGAAATATGATATGAAAGATATATGGACACAAAGATTTAAGGATACAAGCATTATCATAGATATATTCTGGTCAAGAATAAAAAGCTTTCTTCTAAGTCTTGTGTGGAGATTCTATATTCACCTCACAATGGTAGTGGCAGGCCAAAACACACAGTTTCATTTCAGGAGCATGATCAGTTTACAAAAGTGATTATGGAATACACATTTATGTATTTATGGCCTCTCTTCTCAGCAGACAGAAGCATGCAAGCCAGGAGGTCACTCCTTATCTTGTACCACTAAGACAGTAAGAAACCCAGCAGCAGCCACCTGGGTTTTATGAGGAAGACACAAAAATATGCACTTTATGTGTTATAGACTACAGCAGAGCTGAAAGGGTTAATACTGAGGCCCTGTTTCTATTAGGAACTCAGGCATTCAAGGTTTAATGTCTCAGATGCTGTAAATTGCATCTCCTGGAACTTGGTAAGCATCTTGTCAGCTTCAATGTAATTTGTTTTTCCAAACCCAAATTGTTTTTAAAAGATTAAGGCGTTGTAATTTTTTAAAGCATTAAGTACAAAAGCAGTAATCCTTTACCATTGTGATAAGGATTGTCTACCATAATGTTTATTATTTACTAAAGCTTGACTGCCAAAGAAAAGGAACTCATTTTTCAAAGTCCATTTTTTAATGTAGCTGAATTGTTGTATTCTGAATTTGGGGCTGAGAAAAAAAGAATGATGACTTCAGTTCTGAAGAACTTGCACAGAAATAAATATGATTCAAGAATTAATAAAATAATATGGGATGAATATTAACTTCATTCAAGTCAAAGGGGACAAGATTTCATCATCAGAAGTCCTTTGTCCATCAAATATTGCTTTAAATCCTAGAGAACTGATGGATTAAGATGCAGTTTGCCCAGATGCGTTAGTAAAGCAAATCAGTTAATAGGTCCTTATAAAAGACTATTTATTAAAAAATAAAAAAAAAAAAAACCAAAAACCAAAAACAAACCAAAACCAAAAAACAAATAAACCCCAGTAACCCACACTAAAGTAAAAAAATCTGGGACTCTGCTTTCTTGATGAAAGTAGGTATGGCAGAGTTCTGGGGAGGGGGAAAGCCCACCACCACGATGTTCACATCAGGCTGATACCACTCCCACTTAGAGAAAACCAAGATGATATAGAAAGAGGTTTCAATAAAAAAGTGTAGGGGAAAAACCCATAAATGCAGTATGACGAGACCTTTTCTTGCAATTGGAAGTTAGGGCAGAGAGATAAAGTGCATGATAAACATCACCCACATGTGACAGAAAAAGGAGCTCAAGTCACTCATCCTTGTTCAAGACCTTCAACAGCATCCTTGCTTTAAAAACCTGGAATCTTTCTTGCCTTCAGTGGAAGTTTGTTGCAGCAAAGGATGTGCTGAACCTGCTGCTTTCTGCCCCAGAAGAAGCAAAAGAGAGCACACTCCTGGAGATACTGCCAGTGTTCCAGAGGCCCTGACCAGAAACATTTCCTTACTGCTGGCTCATTGGTACCTCTGCTTGAACAGTGCTTTGGAGATGTGTTCTCCTGGCTATGTACATTAATCTGTGCCTTTTACCACTCTCTCCATTAAAGCATTCAAACTCAAACCTAAAGCTTAGTTTATATCACTGTGAGTTTGCACTTGCAAATTCTAGCCTTCTGCATCACTCCTGCAGCTGCTCCTAAGTCTGGGGCTCGATTGTTAATTGAACACTGGAAGGTAGCAGAAGGATTGCTGCTTCCTGAATCTGAAGCTCATAGCCAGAACTGTTAATCCATAATCCACATCTGCCCCTTCCCTGGGTAAATATACACATTTGTGTTTGTACACTGTGTGGCTATGCTCTCACAAATACATATACATACCCACATATCTGTCTGGGAACAGGCACTTAAAACAGAAAAAAAGGAAAATGGAAGGAAAAAATCGGGTCAGCAGTGACATCCAAAGCATCAAGGGCATTTTAAACAAAGTCATGTTCTCACCACACTGAATGGAGACTCAAAAATTTACTCCTGGATTTATCATAAAATTCTTTGGAAAATATGAGCAAATTTTCTCAAGTTTGATGTAACTTGATAGTATACCCGTGCATTTTGATAGATACATACACGTATACTCATGCATAATATGTTGCAAATCTTGGACTGACACGGGTAGGAAAACCACTGTTGTAACTTTTCAGGGATCATACAGAACAGCAGGATTGTATTAATAGCCACGTTAACAACTGAAGAATGTTTGTACATGTCTTGGCCATTGAGTTTTTTGCTATATCTAAGTAGAATTTATTGGTCAAAGTATGCACTTACCCAGAACTCCAATGTAAATTATTACAGCACACTGTTTGTTTCTGTTCTACCTGTGTGTCAGGCATTCACTCCCTTCTGTGGCTTAAGGAAACTGAATACAGAGGAGTGCAGTCCTTTTGAAATGGTTTGAATAAGTACATTTTTATGTCACTGTTTGCTGGCTCCTGGGAGAGAGACGCCTCTCCCATGCAGGGCGATACTTTGGGACATGTGGCAAGGAGCCATTTCCCCCACTAGATTTGCTCATGCCTTGCCTTTGAGAGCACATTTCAGCACTTCACTTGGCTGTGTCAGATGAGATAGCACATGGCTGAGCTCTGTGCAAATTGCCTCTCACAGCAGCCTCGAACCATGCTCAAACATCACCCTCCCTCACCTCCTATTGTTCCCTGTTTCTTTTCATTAAGTCTATTCAGCAATTCTCTCTAAAATCTGTGTCTTGGCTGTCTCTCTGTCAGTTGATTCCTTCCTGTCCCTCTCAACAAGCACAAGACATTACTCACCTGTCTGTGCTGCACAGCTGAAACAGAAAAACTATCAGTCAAGTGAGAAGACTGCAGCACGCTCCTATACCATTATTTTGCTTTTCCTTAGCTACTCTTTACTCCTATTCCACAGGAAGATTTATTTCCCAAATTAATTAAAAGTACACAGCCTGTCTTCCTTCTGAAACTCTCACCAGCTATTTACTCCGTTCCAAACCCAGAGACAGATGGAGCTGTTTGCCCCCAGCTGTAGATAAACCTCTACAAACATAAAACTCTTCCTTCCCCTCTACAGCATCTCTGGCCCCATGTGTCCCCAGACAGATTGAAGAGTCTGCTGCAGCTGTGTGAAAACTCTAGGTTCCCCTGCTCTTCTGAAAATGAAAGGCCACCTGGAATTTTGAGCCACGTGTCCTTGTTTTCTGGGTCTTGCCTAAATAAGGTATACTAGGCTCAATAAGGTGTACCCAAAAAAATTAATTTGTAACAAACATTCATTTACTCAGTAGTTTTGGTTACTCCAACACCTACTCTCCTTGTACTCAAGCCTTCTTGCCCAGAGACTTCTGTCTCTGTTCTTGGGATGGAGTCAATGACAGGATTCCCCAGTCCTCAAACTCTTTTGTTCGGAGATGTGACCTTACACTACCTGAAACTGCACTGTGAGAAATGAACAAGCAGAACAAGTCTTGAAAAGCTTTCAAAAACAAAACAAAATTATTTTCTACTCCAACTACCTATCTAGTTGAAAAAAATGGGGAGGACATTTCTTTGCTTGGACTCAGTCAACAGCAAATAGCCACTTCAGTTTGCAATTCTCATTCAGCATAACTACAGATACTTAGACATAGTTGAGGAAAAGGTATGCCAATATGGGTACATACTCTGCCAAATACCCTCTTACAACAGGTTCTACTTTCAGCCAAGCTAAGTGCCAGAAATTTGCCAGAAAAACCCTTTCTTCAAAAAAACCCAAAGCAGTAACAACAACCAGCACTACTGCATGGCACTGTTACACACCCCCATTGGAAATTCCACTGCTGGAACCTGTGGTAGACTAAGAGCAATCAAAAAACAATCTTGGGATAGATTTTAAACTGTTTTATTCCTGTAACTTACAGACAACTAGGACATCACATGGCCTTCACAACCTTCACATAGGCAGGAATCCTTCTCTCTCACTGCTGAGCATTATTAATTAACAAAACTTGAATTTCCATTTAGTAACTGATTATGAATTGCTCAATATACTAATGCTTCTCAAGTTCTGCTTTTGAACTGTGCATCTTGGGAAACCACTACAGGAAATCTTGAGCTTTCCTATTTCATCCCATTTGCCAAGCAAGGCTCAAAACCTGCCTCAGATGAATAATTGCAGTAATAACTGAAATAAACTGAAATGTCTTGTTTTTATCACTGCTTGAATTACTACCACAGAAAATGAGGAGCCTTGGGGAAAAAAAAAAAAAAAAAGATGTTAGAAGCATCTGTCTGATGCAAAAATCAAAGTTCCTTCCATGTTTTATGTAAAGTGACAGCAACTCAAAAATGGCTATGAATTTCAGTACCATACTTTTAAAATCAATAGGATTTAAAATGCATGACTAATTGGGCTGATACAAATTCCCCTTTTGAATTTACATATGTAAATGTTTGCAGAATTACGCAAGTAATTATGCCACCCTTAGCTACACGATATACATCATATACAGTCTGGATAAGATAGACACATTGATAAATTAGTGATCAATCTTTAGAACAAGATTTCCTTTCTGAGTAATCCTACGACAAGCATGAGTACAAGGAGAAAAATCAGAAAAAATCACCACCACTCCTTCCATCTGAGTGTGTCAAAGGCAGAGAGTGAATAAATACCATGTGGTATTTTCAGAGCAAGGCAAGACCTGTCAGCTTTTTCTCAACCTCCGCCCTCTGACAGAGCTGACAATGTGTTGCCACCACCAAAGTGCTTTCAGAACAGCCATCATCTTCCCTCTCTCTCCCAGACAGGACTGCAACACCGAAAGCCTTTGTGCCACATGCAACTCCAGGCTGAGGAGACAGACTCGATATCAGGAGCTGTGTTTGATGCAGAAAGAGCAATAATTGAAATTTTCACCCTTGTTTAAACAGAGAGCAGTGGGGATGGCTGAGAAGAGAGCAGCAGGAATTCCCTTCCACGCCCTGTGTAAGGTTTCAGAGGAAATGCTACAGGAATATCCACCATAGTTCCAACAGCTCTGGGGGCCTGCTAACTTGTTTACAGCTCCCTGCAGCTGCTGTATCCTAAATTCAGCCTCTCTGACCACGTAGTTTCCAGTTTGCTCCTCAGGAGAGTTTTCCAGCCCTTTCTGAAACACCTGCACTGTGGATGCTTTTCAATGCATCTTTGTTCTTTCTATTCAGTATAAGGGGATTTAGATAGTGGAAAAATTACTCCCCTCAGGTTTCTTTAGAATTAGTGCTTTCATCAGAAATCTACTGAAATGAGTGGGTCTCTCTTCAGTTGTTTTCAACAAACATGGGGCCAGACTTGGGAAAAAGAATATGAAAAAACAAGTTATCTTTTTTCATTTGACCCTATAATAATCATCTTGTCAGAAGAAATAATCATTTACATGAGAGGACAAATTAATATCTAAATAATAAACTCTCCATGCTCTGGAGTCATCTCTTCACAACTGAGCCCTCTATGCATAATGTAAGACTGCTGAGTCGATGACTTTGAATAATCACAAGTGACCTGAAATAACAGCAAAGTAACAAAGAGAACTGAATCTTTACCATCGTCTCCCACAGGGACGAGAATCCATTGTTCCACACTGCAAAATGTTGTTTGTGTAGATAATAATTTTGTCTTGTCTAACTTTAAAATTCACATTCAGAGGCTTTTTTGATTAATCAAATGGCCCTGACAGCCAGAAGCTTCTTTCCAATATTAGAGAGAAAGTGGTGGGTGCCAATTTATGGTTATTCAAACGAGTAATCTCCTGTGTCTCTGGCTGCTATTATTCCCTTGCCTGTGACCCAGCCACTTAATGAAGTGAAATTAATTTACAGTAATAGGAAATTCTCAGAACTACATGAAAGCACAAGCTTTAATATGAGAAGAACAAATGGCTATTTCATGCAAGGCTGACCACAAGCATTGTAAAGAAATTTGAAAGGACTTTATACCTTTTTAAATAGGTATGGTATTAGCTGGAACAATATACTGCAGTAAATATGATAAATCAAATGCCTCTTCAAATCAGAAAGCACCAACAAAATTTTCTCCTTTTGTCACACGGCCGAATTTTCTCATTTGCATATAAATGTATGACACACATATATTTTATAAAGGTAAAAGCAAGATCTTATCATCCTTCAAATCCCATTTAACTCTTCTATCATAATACCAATGACAAACTCCCAACAGCAGAGCAGCAACAGGGAGGTTGACATTTATTTTGCTTATTCGTCCTTTACAAACGTCTGTATAGGTGTGCATTAGCACTGAAATAAATATGGGTTTATCTCAAATGGCAAAGTAAAGCTCCCATTTTTGTCCAAAGATACTGTTTATCTACAAAATTCTACAAAAACATGAAACTGTAACTCAAATCACTCACATTGTTTTATTTCCTTTCATGTAGGAAAGTATCACTTTTCTAAATTTTGCTTTAACATTCTTTCCCCACCTCTGCCCTGAGACCACAGGAGGGTGTGGAAGCAGAGAGAAGAGGTGTGCAACAGCCACAGCAGCTGGCGCTGTGGGTTTTCTTCCTCAAAATAAATATCTTTATTTGAGGCATTAAAACATTTCGGATCATTTGCTAACTAGCTCTAATATTTGTTTTGTTACCCCTCATATACTCTGCATTCTTATACTAATTTGTCAAGCCTTCTTAGGTCCCCTATGGGAAAGAATGGTTTTCAGTGCAGCAGTTAGCACACTGATCCTCTGGTGTGGCTGGGGGCTGTGGGACAAAAGCTGAGTGCTCCTGTGTTCACATGCCCTCTCTGCACACATATGGTGGGGATGCTCGAGCAACACACTGAGAACATCCTTTGACATTTCTCATCACCCTCTTCCCCAGCCTGACTGAGACCATCTGATTTCTGGTGTGTTTTCACAGGCTCCAGCTCTTCCCCCCTTTCTGTTTTGCTTTTCTCTCATCCCAGACCTTGGAAAAACAGGATAAATCTTCTCCCTTCAAAAAACCTAAAGTGGCAACAAGATGCTGTGGTGACACCTCTGCTTCAGCTCCAATAGTTTTCTATTTTCAGATTATCTCCAGCTGAAATTAACCTATCACTGCACAAGTCTTGGCTTTACAATTACCAAAGTTGGAAAAGAAGCTGTTTACCACTGTTAGCAAAAATCTGTGCCAATTGCTAACCCTGGATGGATCCCAAGAGACTGTTAATTTATAGAGCTATCTCATGGAAACAAAGCTTACTTCCTACCAGACCTGGAGGTCTTTATGCAAGGTGTGAGCTGCTACCCAAGGCATTATCAGCAGATGTAACAGGTCCGAGCTTTCTCCCTTCTGTTAAGGGAAGTATCCAGCTCACATTGGTAAGTGGAAGAGCAATCACAGTCCTTGGCAAGCACAATGCAAACTCCAGCCTCTTCCAGGTCCTTAAGCAAACTGACTCTGATTGACAGACAGCCACAGAGAGAGAGGTACATGAAGAAAAGGCTTTACAAGATAGAAAACGATTCATATCTAATGATAATTCAAAGATTTCTCTTTCTACCCCTCTATTCATTTACTTGTTCAAATAAACTGAAAAGCTCCTCCGTCTCCTTGGTATTACAAATTCATCCTTTCAAAAACTGCTTTTCAAAACTGCTATTTAATTTCTTTTCTGGCTGTGCATCTAAATCTTCTGTAACCCAAACACAGCATACACACATTACCTCACTAAAGCTGAATGGGATGCTTTAGTTTGGCAATGTGTTCAAAGCAATCTTTTCTCAGGAATCTTAATAGATAAAAATGAAGAATCTTCAACTGCTAGACAATGGAAGCTCAGAAAATATATGCAATGAAAAATATTTCAGTATTAGAAATAAATAAAAAAAGACAGAATCTTAAAGGAGTTAACTGATGGGCCACTTAAACCAGTAATTTCAATTTTCAAGAAATCTCAAAAAGCCCAGAAAAACCCAAGGTATTAACAGTTCTAAACCAACCAAATATAAAACAATTAAGGGGTGTAGAGAATTATATACCATGGATCAATCCTGACATTCATGTCAAGCAGCAAAATGATTTATCAATGATTGGTCAACCAATAATTAGCTATTTAAGAGTATCTATATAGAGGCTCTTTTTTATTCCCTTTTACAGGGTTACTGGTAAGATTCAGCAAAATAAATTACTGATACAAGTTTTTCAAATATATACAATATCTATTCCCTTAAGAGGGATTTTATATAGATTTAGGAGAACAAACAGTGGAAGGATTAGTGACTGGTCAAGTCCCCTTGCCCTACCACTGTGCTAATTCTGATTAAAAGTGCGGAATAATTGAGACACCCTGCAACAACCACGAAGGCTAGATTATCTTTTTCTACCCTTTAGCATTACATGTTGTGAAGTTACAAAGTAGTGAGGCAAACTCAAAGATAGTTAAAAATGCTTTAACCCACACATCCCTCATCATTTGCCTGTTCAGCATAAAGGCGTTAGTGGACTCACAGCTGCTTCAGCAAATAATTAAAGCAGCATTTGCAAAGGGACTTCCTGACACTTGTACTTAAAAAACATGTGGTTTGTTCAACAAACAATTCATGTTTCTGACAGATGAAGACTACAGGTTACAGGGAGGAAATTCAGTTGAATTATTACACTTTGGAGAAAAAGTAAATTTACACATTCTCAAATGTGCATAAAAATACTAATTGCAAATTGAAGCTCCATTCCAAAGTACAGTGCCTTCATCAGGGATAAAAAAATAAATCTAAACTGGTAGTCTTCAATTTACCTTCTACATTTAGTGTATCAGAAAGCATCTATCTCTTCTACAAAAAACAAACAAACAAACCAAAAAAGGCAAAACCCCCCCCCCCCCAAAACCATGACTGCATAAGCATGCTCTGTTTGTCTATTTAAGCAAAATATAACCATATAAAAATAAGTAACTGTTCTGAGATTAATGCAGATTACTTTAAAACCCTTGACCTTCACAGATTTCATTTGAAACCTTGAACAGATGATGTAATATCTAAATACTTTGTTGGCCAGAGCAAAAGAGCACAGAAATGCTTACTTAGATCATAAGGTGCTGTGTGAGTAAAATTTAGTTTTTCTAAGGGCTCAGAATCTATAAGTGCAAAACCTGAGAAAGTACACAAGACATAGAGGCATGCTACAAAGTTCTCATTTCAAAAGTAAATATAGAAATCTTAAATCAAACTCAACACTTAAAGAAAAAAAAAAATTCAGCTCTAGCAACGGAAGCAGTCTGGAAATTTGTACTCGTAAAAGTTAAAAATATCTAACTCCTGTTATGATTTGCCTTATAAATTCCCCATATAATTGTATCTCACCATCAGAAGGCTGCACAGAAGAATCCTGAGACACAGAAGACTGGAAAGCCTCAGAAAAGCCAAGGTCTTTTCTGAGCAGCGTGCAAAAAAACAAGACTGTACTGAAGAAAAGAGGATCCCAAATCATGAAAATACATGAAACTCAACTGCTTGTGGACACAGCTCCCTGCAGGCAGTTGCATATGATTTCTAATGGGTAGAGTGTAATGTATTTAGAAATCCATCTGTAATTTGGGGTGGGGTAAAAGGTTTCAACTTTCCTGCAAAATTCAGGCACTGCCTGAATACCAGAGAGTCTGGACCTTAGTACTACCCTGAGACTGTGACTTAGCTGTACAGAGAAATGGTAACTCAGATCCTGCACAAGGAAAGTGAGTGTGCCAGGGTGTGAACATCTAAGCAGCAAGTGTAGGTAAGGTCTGCCCCTGAAGTCTACTGCCTTGGACACACACAGGCTGGGAGTTAATATATTTTAATAAAATATCTTGCTTTTAACAGGCAAACAACTCAGTCCATGACATGTGCAACAAGTGATAGCAACAGGTGAAAAAACTTAAGGGATTGGAATTATTCTTTCTTTACACGCTCCCTCCGTCCTCCCTCTCCTCAGCTTTTACCCAGCTGCTACAGAAAGGTTAAGGCTGGAAAAGGCCTTTAAGATCATCCAGTCAAAATACTTCATTTTTAAAAGGGATAAATTATGGAGCAGATTTTTTGAATGAATAATTCTTCAGCTACAAAATTTGTATTCAGACATGAATTTGCAATCTCTTTTTCAGTGGGGTTTGGGTGTTTTCTGCTCTGGGTGTTCCAGTAGCAGCTGCCTCAAGAGCATTAATCTAAAGCTATATATGTGCAAAGAGATAAGCAGAAGAATATGTAATAAAGGATCTTTCAAAAATCCAACACATTCAATATATGTGTACTCAAATCCAGAGCTAGAATATTATTCTCATGAAAATGTTGCTCATAAGGATTACTGAAAAGAAAGGCTTCGGAGAAAAATCAAAAAGATCTGAAAATCGTCTGGAAGTGGACTTTTACATATTTAAACACAATCTGAACAAGTCTTTCTTTGCCAAAAGGAATGCACAAATTCCCTGAGAATTTACTCATGGCAGGAAATGAAAACAGACCTTTTGTGTTCCCCTGCAGACTTGGCAGCAGAGACTCACAGCCAATTCACACTTGAATGACTTCAGAGCTGATCCGAAGCTCCAAGTCCCTCCAGCACTTCCAATGTGCTCTAAAGAAAAGCTGAGTATCCCATAATTAAGTAAATACACAAAGGTAATGTCTGATATCTAAAAGTGACAGGATGGGCAGGACCTGTTGATACAGGATATAATGGCAGGACTTATTAGTATCACTAACAGCTTAATTTTAGAAAAGATGGGAAAGAAAAAAACAAAACCAACCTGCAATTTTTTTTTTTTTTTTTTTTTTTTTGTTTGAATTAATCATCTGGAAGTGGAAAAAACTGCATGACATTTTCTTGGATAAAGTAACCACTCAGAATTGTTGGTCTACAGCTTTTGAATAGGTCTATGAATGTTGATACATTATGAGACAGTGAAGATTTACCACCTGTATCCTTCCTACTCTGAAACCGATGCATTAGAGCAATTGCAAGACCATGGAAAATTTGGAGCTTGATTACTCAGAAGTGTAAGTGAATATAAAAATTATATATATATATGTATTATTGATTTTTATATAAAAAT
The DNA here is from genome assembly GCF_963513975.1 of Fringilla coelebs. Taxonomy (NCBI): domain Eukaryota; kingdom Metazoa; phylum Chordata; class Aves; order Passeriformes; family Fringillidae; genus Fringilla; species Fringilla coelebs. Next base: position 9,445,789 of record NC_140066.1, read on the forward strand.
ATTCCTCTAAGTGTGAGTTCTTGCCTTTCTCCAAATCTTTGTATTAATAATTAACTAAAAAATCATCCTTATGACTTCAATATTTTAACAAAACATGACTTCATTCCACTTGTGAACAGAAAAATAGCATTGACCTCTTCACATCTGACTGATCAAAATCAGTCTTGGTCAATACTGATCACTGAGCACATGACTAGTAATATTAAGATCTTTGCCAGCTGAAGCTATATCAAGTCATTTGCTGTGAATAAGTATCAAGATTTTAATATATTATAAATCATACAAGGAGAAACTAAGTGGAGTCTGGGTATGATGGTTTCTTGGTAGGACCTGTAGATTGTCTTACACACAAAAATGAAATTCATTCAATAATCATCTTTGTACAGCATTTCCTGTGTCCCCCTAGGATATTTACAGCAGAAATAGAGCTGGAGAAAGCTCATTGATTCCAAAATACACATGGTATATTTAAAATCACTTAAACACTATCCCAGTTATTCCACTCTGCTCAGCTGTTGCTGAGGCTCTAAAGACAATGTCCAAAACTGAGTAACCCTCTGGTTCCATTGCCATGGTGCTGCTGAAGGCCCTCTCCTAGTAATGCCATCAAACTTGGGAGCACCAACCTCTACAGCTGCTGGCACAGGATTCTGGGAAACAAGTTGAAGTCTTTGAGACAGGACAGACTTTTCTGCTGTTGGGTAGCACAGCTTCCAAACTCCTGTGCTGTCCCTTTATGAGGTAATGCCACCAGTTTCCTGGTAGACCATATACAGAGTTTTGTGGGCATCCTGGAATGGTTCCTCACTTCCACAGTGCACTGTGGAAATTCAAAGGAGTAACAGTGGAGCCAAGGACATGGGCAAAGGCAAGAAGATGGAGCGTGTTTCCAGGGTCAGAGATAGTCAGTGCTGGACATACGAAGAATGATAGTTCTATCTACTAATGGAGTGGTTTACATTTTTTATCGTTACTTTTCCGCTTGTTTAGTTTTGTTTAGGTTTCTTGCGTTATTTCTTTTTCTTTATAGTTTCACCAGTCCATCCAAAAGGCCCTAAAAGTAGTTACATTAAAGTGCCAATTTCTGACCCATAAACATTGGTTTAAAATAACAAATGACATTCAGTTTGAATGACGTTGTAAATGCCTTTTGGTCTTAACTGCTCAATTCTTTAGTTCACAGGAAAATAATGTCCTTTCACTCGAACAGAAAGGGGGGAAGTTTTTGAAAGACTGCTCAGGAAAATATCACTAATGACTCATAATACTAAATCTCTTTTAAAGCCAAGGATATTTCCTTGATGTGCAATTAGGTTTTTTATATGTTTCATTCAGTCCTATTTAGTGTCTAAGATGCTATGACTCCACTATTTGCTTTTTGTAAGCAATTTTCATGAAATGATCATTACTGTAAGCCTGAATGTCCTGTGTCACTAGGTGTCTAAGCCCCAGTCTCTCACAGAGTGTCTCTGTACAGCACCCAGCACCACCTAACAACTTTTCATTTGGGTAAGAAAACTAAATGGGGTAACAAGCAACATTTTATTTCCAGAAACAATTTTTCCCAGCATTAGAAATGTTAGTTTTTCCTTCCTGTGCATTTCTGAGAGACTTATCTCTGCTAACTCCAGGTATGTAAAATTAGGTTCCTCACTCAAGCAGCTCACTAGTCAATAGCTCCAGAGTGACTTATCCTATTAAAAACAGGCCTAATAAATCATCCTTTGAAGACATTTCTCTGTTGATTACAGAAGAAACTTTGCTGATAAGTTTAGAGAAGACCCAGACTACTTTACATTTCCCTAGTTTGTCCCTCCCTCGTCTTTTATAGCTCGAAGGAAGACTGTCAAGTCAGCACAGCATGACTAGTGGAAAAAATCAGTATAGTTCTCCCAAACTCTTTCTCATTATGGCTCTTCTCTTTTTCCACTTTTAATGACAAGACCTCTGGTTCTGCATTGCAGCCCCCAGCGTGCAGACCCAGTGAAGACCAAGGGAGCAGTGCTAACAGAAGGCAAGAAGAAACCAACTACCAGAGACTTCTAGAGGGACTTGTACTGCAGGGGCCAAAAGGTCTCTCAAAACTAGCACAAAAAGTGAAGACCATTTAGAACAGATATTTGCATATTAATGCAATGCACAGTAGAGAAATCTGTGAGCAGTTTTCAAACACTGAGCTGCATGTTGAATTTAAGATACTATTTAAAAAGGAAAAAAAATAAACCAAAGGAAAAAAGCTGTCCAGTTTGTGATTTCACAAAGTGGACAGCTTTTCATTACACAATGTTTTCATGGGTGTGAATCACACTGTTAAGGAACAACTGTGGTATGAGTCACACAATGGAAATCTCACTGTAACTCATTTCTTGTGACCGCCTGCACTACAAAGTATACAGAAGAAATGTGTTCCTGCCTGAACCTCACCAGAACTGCCAGCCATGCCCTTGATCCAGAAATTAATAATGATTAATTCTGAGTTAGTTATCTCTCAGTCCTCTTTCTGAATAAGTCTCTGTTTGTTTTCAGCTAAATTCACACTTTGCTACTTTCCTGAGCAAAAATTTCCTTTTTAACTGAAATTCCTAGGTTTACATTTCTGTGTTAGTACAGCAGAAAATACAAAAATGCATATAATATGAAAACCTGAATCATAAACATTTAAAACATAAACTCCATATTAAATACTGATTTAAATTTAGAAGTGCCATATTGTATAATTCAACGTCTCTATATTTGCTAACTTAAAATAATGCACTTAAGAAAGTAACAATAAACAGGTATTAAAAATGCAACAGTCTCATGGAAAATAAATAATCATATTGTTGTAAATCATGCAAAATATATACAAACCCAAACTAAGGAACAAAAGTTTTAGAGTTAAAAGGCTAAAACTAAGGAGCCTTAGAAAAGGTTTCAAGATTAAAATTCCACTAAAAAGGGCAACACAAGATGATTTATGGAGAAAGCTGTCAAACTTTCTTTTTGTGTCCCTCAAGACATGTCCCTCCCTTCCACTTTGTAACCTTTCTGCAGTTTCTCTCCTTTTCTTGACCATCTCTGTAAAGGCAGAAGGATTCCCAAACAGATGCCTCCACAAAGCTCCACTCGGATTAGAGTGCTATTTTTCTAAAATCCTATTACAGAACAAATAAAAGTGAATTATATACATAGATAATGGTGCTATTAACATTTAAAGTCAACCAGGTAATGCAATGCCCTGTAAGCCTCAAAAGGAAATATCATCTTGCAAAACTGGATTTGAAATGCTCTATAACAGCACAATTTCTCTAATACCATTAACAGCTTGTGCAGTATCTCTTCCTGCCAGCAAGAAAGCAAATATTTGAGGATTTCATAACATCTGTGCTAAAATTTTGAGAGCAACTTGGACCAAGTGACATACCTTTAATAAAATAGTTTTCTCCTGCAATAGATCCACAAAATAATTGTCTAATAAAACAATTAAATATATTAATGTTTCCATTCCAGGAGACTGTTACAGTAGAAATTTTAATGTGTAATAAATCCCATTATGAAAACTCAAGTTTTGTTTCTTTGTTTGTATTCAAAACTCTTTTATTTCAGGAGTAATTGCAAAAGAAAGAAAAGCACCCCCATTTATCTCTTGTATAATCTAATAGAAGGAGTCTCCCTTCAAAGTAATTAAAGATGACTTTTCAGGAAAGATATTGCTGAGGAAGACAGAGAGAGGGTTAGTTTATATTTGATTAGGGACATCAAATATTTTACTTATATGACACTTGAAAATGCTTCGTTCTTTCATGAAAATACACTTTTTTGTGATTGATGCAAAATCTGGTTTTTATACAGATTATAGATTAACAGATATGCCTTAACTGCAAGGAAAGTTAAATGCTGCTATAAGTTCTATGTTTAAATACCTTATCTTAGAGCTCAGTTAATAATGGCAGGGGCTTTGTTTAGTTTCCTGGCAGATAATTTTAAAATGCATAAAACAGATTAAACTTAATTGAAATTATATTTTCCTTTAAAAAGTTTTTCTGAAAAAAAAACTTTTTAAAAATAGAGAAATTCAATTTTAGGTCAAATGACAAAAGTCATTCAAACAAAGAGATTTGTTTGTGTCCTAAAATGCTGCTGCCTTTCTCCTTTTGACAAAATGTTCTATTGAAATGAGAGAGAAGTCAAAATATTGCATTTAAAAAATATCAAAGCATTTTCTTTTTTCCGAAATACTCTTTTATTCTGAAATGACCAATAATGCCTGTATTTTATGCAGAGGGATTGACTATGAAATGGTTGAAGGTGGTGTTTCAGCATAGTTCTTACTTTGACTTAGCTACAGAAATGCATAAATTCAAATAACAATACAAGTCCACCAAGCAGCTTACAACAGAGCTTTGGAAAGTGAAATAAATCCCTTCTATTCCCATCTCTATTTGTGCTGAGCTTAGCCATGGTGTAATACTGGCATTTGTACTGCACCAAACAAGAGGAGAGACATCAGAGTAATTATCAGAGAATCATGGAATTCCATCCTGAGTTAGAAGGGATTTACAGGATTTTTAGTCCAGCTCCAGGCCCTGCAGAGGACAGCCCCAAGGACCACCCCATGTGCCCAAGGGCATTGTCCAAATGCTTCTTGAGCTCAGCCAGCCTTGGAGCTGTGACCACTGCCCTGGGAAGCCTGTTCCACTGCCCAAGCACCCCCAGGGTGAAAAACTTCTTCCTAAAATGCAACCTCAACCTCCTCTGACACAACTCCAGGCCACTCCCTTGGCTCCTGTCACTGTCACCACAGAGCTTACCAGAATTCCCTCTGTATTGCTCTGTAGATCATTACTCCTGTACAGCTCCTTAACAAAAGTATAACATAATGCACAATTTTTAAACTCCTCATCATATGCTGTTCTCACCTGCTGGGTTTCAATTATGAAGCCTCAAGTAACTGTTGGTAGGTAAGTAAGTATTTGTTTTGACAGTTTTATCTCATATTTTGTTAGTGCTCATGCTTTAACAATTTCCAGGGATAAAATTTCACCCTTCAATTCCACTTTGTAAACTGAGAACTTCAAGAAGCCTCAAACTACAAAAAATGACCAGACCTCTTCATTTGTTTCTTCAAATGAGGCTTTAAACTGCTGTGAAACATTTCCTTCCCAAGGACCAGCACAAATTCTGCCTCAAGCATGCAGGAAACTAAACCAAACCTTTCAAATGTAAATCTTCTAAAGAGAAAATGTCACATTTTGCCTAGCAATAAACAAAAGCCCTTGTCTGTCAGTGACAGGAAGAAAGATTTTGTTGTATCTCTTAGCATATACAGATTTAGAATTAATATTTAGCACTTTTATTGCACCTGAAATGTGAAACTCAGAAAAACTTACACAGCTTCATGACTAAAGCTGAAGCTATGACTTTTTAATGTTTGTTACAAAAATTATTTACTTGGATATCATCTTTTTCTTCCTGTGATGGACTAGTGGCTTCATTCTGACAACAGGGGAAACTCAAAACATTACCAACACTGGAAGTTTTCCTTTGCTGCCAAGGTTTTGCTAATTCCAGAACAGGCAGTTTTGTGTCTGTAGACCAAAAGCATTCACAAAAAACCAATGATCACTAGTATTTAGGAGATTCTGAATGTATTTCAGATTTCTTTGCTCAAAGATATAATAGCCAAAACAAGAGCTGGGAAAAGTAAGAGAAAGCAAGCAGAAAAAAAGCATGAGGATACAACAAAAGAAAAAGGCAAAGATTTTTTCCACTTGATTGAGTCTTAGGATGCTTCCACACTTGTGAAAATAGGTATATAGAAAAAGCCTAACTGGTCCTATAGAGGTCACATAGGGCCCCAGCAGAGATAGGAGAAGTGCTTTTTAGCTTCAAGTTAATCTTTCCTACCTATGCTGGAAGTTCAAATTTACTGCTTTTACTACCAAAGGGTCTCTATTAGCAGTCAAGATATTGAGCAAATCCTTGCAAGCAAAGATTGCTACTGATATATAACTGCCAGCAAAATTTTACTACCCATATTTCCTACCAAATGTTCAAAAAGTTATATTTATCTAAAATTATCCTTCACATAGTTGAATGATAGATCTTAATGCTTTACTACTTTACTGCAGCAAATATGAAATAAGTGAAGGGATTTGACATTATTCATTGAGTAATTTTTAAGAGGACTTTTACTGTGCATAACATGCAGCAAACTGCATAGGCTTGAATTTGTAGTTTCTTTCTGCTTAATCAGGGGATCAGAAAAATACTTTTTTTTTTACCACAAAACAATAAGTAAAACATTTCTGTTTGTAAAATACATATTTCAAACATTACTACGAAATCACAAGGAATTAGCTCTTTTCCAAATCCATGAGTGATATGTACAAATGAATAATAATTTTAGTCATGAGAGGGCTACAGAAAGATTAAAGTAATAAACAGAAGTTACAGATGTTGGGAGCAAAGCTTTTGTTGGGAGTACATTGTATTCCTACCCCATATAGCCTTAATTAACTGGTGCTGTGCATATCCTAGAGCCTTGATTAAGTTGCATTATGATCTCACATGAAAATTTAATTTCAGCTTTCCCCTCCCTCCTTTCTGAAGTTTGTAAAAATATTATTTTTCTAAAAATGTAACAACTAATTTTAAATTTGAGGCTTGATTTAGCAAATGCTAAAACAACTTGATTGTTTTTCCAGCATGACGTTCTACAAAAAAATATCCTGACAAAGATTTTAAGCTTTAACTTAATGACAGAGCTTGATGAAAAAGTTAACATCAGCATATTGCCCTACATCTGTAGTGCTGCACACTGTAATAATTTGCTCTTTAAAGTTTTTTAATGCCTTGAGTTGTTTTGTTGAAAACCTCAGTGTAAGTGCCAAGCACATTCTTTTGAACAAAGCGTGTGATGCACTCAGCAATCACACGAACACAGACACACAGCTGCAAGCCAGGGAGCCCCTGTCCCCAGGGCACACACACCAGGAGCATTCTGTCCCAAGCAGAGAATCCATCCAGATCTCTGAGGCCTTACTTGTGACAAGGACAGACAGACACTCAGGTTGTGCCTTACACCTCTGTGAGTTCTCAGCAGCCAGAAGCCAATCCTCTGGTATGAAAAAGCCTGAAGAACCAGAATTTGCATTGTACCACTTCCTCAGAAGACTTAACTCCAGCAATCCAAATGTTTGTCCAGTCACAGTCCAGATTAGATGAGTCTTTGGGAACAAAGCCAGGCACTATTAGATGGGTGGGGGTCACTTCATTGCACTGCTGCTCTCAGGGGATATAATTCAACTTAACTACACAGTGAGGGCGTGATTGCACTGATCACAAAAGTCATAACCACCCACTCCCACAAGAACAGAATAACAAAAATAAAGGACATATATTCTTATTAAATCTATAGAGATTAAAGCATTATCAGCAGTGATAAAGCTTCTGATGAAGAGGCATTTCTTCTACTGTCAGAGGAGCTTTCATTTCTTGCTCATCACTGAAATACTACTACACTTCCCCAAATAAAAAGACAGATCATCTTCTAAGCTCACCCTAACAACAGGTGCAGTTCACAGTACACTGATTTCTGAAAATAGGAAAAAAAATTAAAAGCAGCTTTTTAGGAAGGGAGAGTATTTAGTCTGCACATCACCTATAGGTGTACCAGTAGTCTGGGATGCTTCTTGTTACAAACACCTTCCTGGACTGCAAGAGGAGCGAGGCAACAATAAAATGCCTGTCTGAGAACACATGTTTTCACTTGATTCTTGGGAACAACATTTGAAATTGAGAAATCCACACTGTCAGAACAACATCATGCAAAAATCTGGTGTGAATTGGATGTCCAGAGAATTAAAACCACCACCACCTATTTATTCTTTGCCTACCCCAACCCACACTAATTTGAGATTCTTTTATTATTAAACAAACCAGAGTCATTTCAGAGTAGTAAAACAAGTCAGGATTGAGCACTATCATGTTAGAAACACAATGAACATAAGTGTAAAAAGTTAAAAAACACAGAGAAAAAAAAATGGCAAGGCAGGGATCTAGCATTTTTAGGAGTAAATTGAAAAAGCTAGTTCCTGCTAGAGTGAAAATCATTTTTTGACAGTATTTGCTAATATTGCAGCTATAGATACAAAGCTTTTTACTAAAAAGCTGCCTGGCTGATGCCCCTGCTAACACAGATCTGAAACATGGACTAACCTGTCAGCTGCACCACATCCTCACACCTACCACACCCTAATACTGTTAGAAAAACACCCTAATACTGTTAGAACACATTCAGGAAAGAAAATGGCTACAAATAGGATATAAATATGTCCTTGACCAATAGAAATATAATGGACAGAGGGTGCAGAGGTTGTAGAATTCTTTTTTCATTAAGTGTTATTGAAGTGAAATAGGACAGTCATTCACTCAAATTCTGCAAAATATCTATTCTAGTGAAGAGCACAATCTTATAAATGTTTTTAAGTACTTTTGCAAAGGAAATGTTAAATAACACCTACTGTACTTTGGAGACTTGTGACTCATGCTCCACCTCCAACAAGCCTTGGTTTCTATTATGATTAGGAAATACTATTTGTTTTCATGGTAGTGCCTAGAGACCCTATTCCCTGGCACAAGGCACCACAGGAATACATAGGTGACCTTTTTAGTGTAAGTTTACCAGGAGTACTCTAAAAATAGAAACAGCAATATTTCTGTCTACCACTTTGCAGAGGGAACATAAGTAGCACAAGAGTCTCTGCACACATTAATGATTTTATAAACGTCCTCAGTGCTAAAGATGCTGAGCACTTCAGTGCAGGAAGACCTCCACAGCATATGGCAGTCTGTAAAAATCCTGTTTATAGTGACCACAAGCCTCTTTGTGCTGGAAAAAAATGCTGGTTTGGGATTGAAAAGGCAGCCTGAATCCATAAACTACAGCTGTGCTCTACATGATTCATTTCACCTGAGTCTTTTGCTGTCTCTGTCCCCCAGTTCCCCACTGAAGAGGCAGGAATCCCTGTCAGGCAGTGAACTTTAGGACATTAAAAGTAATTTGTATCTCTGAGGGAAGGTGGGGTGTGAGGAGTGTATGCACAGAATTATCTGAATGGGCACATGATTTGAGCAGAGAACACAGAATTCTTTAGCAGTTCCCCATTCTGTGCTGCTCTTCCACGGCACAAAATCTCCTGTTTCAAAAGGATCAATGACAGTTTCTCTGTGCTGTTTAAGCAACTTGGATTCTTGCAAAACACCAGCCCAGGACAGCTTTCAGGCCACGCAGAGCAATGGGAAGTCACATCTCACGGGGCGGCTGAGAGTCTCCCACAAGCAACGGAGGGGATGGCAGCGGATCAGGGCGATGGGAGAGCCGTGGCAACAAGAGATCTTGGCTGAACACTGAACCCCTTGTGATGGCCAGCCTTAATTGTAACACAGACAACACTTCAAAGAGGAAAATCTCTGACCTTAGCATTTGTTTCTATCTCCTGCTTTAGAGTTTTTTTGGGAAAAACTTCCAAACACTTGTGTATTCTTACAAGTCGGATTTACAAAAGGAAAAATGAGAAAGGGAAAATTAGAAAACAGTAAAGAATATCTTTAAAAAACAAATGGCAACAACCCAAACTAAAAAACCTAAAGAACAATACTCTGGCTCAGTAAAATATTCTAATTGTTGATTTCTAACAAGCTGCAAGGTTTAGTTTAAGTGAAGAGAAGCAGCATATCCACATTACTACTACTTAAGTCTTTTATAACTCTGTATTATGCCCAAAACCTAAGCAGGTGCTCATGTTATATGAATTTTATATCATTTTTCTCTCAACTCCTGACAGGGAGTTTTCTAAAAAATCATGTAAAGGCTTTCTGAGACTTTTTATAAACAGTTCTTATCCACTGACTTTAAAGCCATTATCCAGAAATGTGGTTTCAAGTCAACCACAAGATATCTGCCCATCAGCCAAAACTGCCAGCATTAAAGTGGAGTAAGAATATCTTCACACTGGTAGCCCAGTATAAAAAGCACACAGCAGACAGAATTTAAAGTTGCTCATGGACAATGCTAAAAGACAAAACTGTAAATCACAAAGAGACATAAAAAGTTCTCACATTTTCACATGTTCATTAGCCAGAGAATTTCCTTTTCCAGTTTTTATCCTACAGGGTCAAAATACAATGATGACTTGCAACCTTAGAAGCAATGGGAGGTATAAATATGCTGAGAGCTCATATCAATTTTAATAAAAATAATTTTCTGTGGAAATTACACCCTGAACAAATAAAGATAAGAATTAATGGGTTCTTTCTAATATTGCAAGAACTATTTTCTGAACATTCTGCTTTCTCATAAGTGTATTAATAAAAGAGAACAAAAACTCCATGTTGTGAACACTCCTGAAGGGAAGTGAAAACTTTTTAGATGTGAGGTACAATATTTCATCGATCCAGATACTTTACAAATCTCCAGGACATATATTTAGGTCTATTTAAAATGGAACACTTTCTCCATAAAATTTCATCTCCTCCTGCTACTTATCCCCTTGACATTTGTGCTCTTACTATAATGGGATTTAGTAGCACAAGTGGGTTAAATTCTTATGAAATAAAATCCCATTTCATGGAAATTTTCCTGGTAATTAAAGCTAAAACAAGGAGAAATACAGAAAATGCATTGTTTGTGGCATGCAAAGAAAATGTGTCTGCCTGGAACATTACACAATCTCAAGAGCTCTAATGTAATTCAGAGACTGAAGAATTGAAGGGAACAAGAGAATAAACAAGCTGTAAATTCTCACAGCCTAATGCAAAAATAATAATGAAAAAGTAAATTTGATTCTTTGATTTCAACTGAATTTAAAAGAATGGTGACATTTAAAAGTCACACTGTGAAGAAATAAATGCAATTCTATGAACTACTGTTAGCTGAACTTGTATCTTGTTCTTGTATCTGGCAAAGAAAATTAATCATATTAGGCGTGTTTATGTTCTGTTTGGTTTTCTCTAATGCTATGCTGGATGGCAAAGAATTCAGAGATATTGATTTGTTTTAAAACAAATTGTTCAATTTAAAATTAAAAAAAGAAAAAAACAAGAGCTCAAAACATTTCTATTCATCGTGGGGTTTTTTTTCCAAAAGTTTGAGCTATCCAAAGCATACACTGTCAGCTACATGTTGACACATTATTAGTTTTTATGACTCTCTCCAGTTTTATTAGTCAAAAAAGTACATCCTGCATTTACAGAAAACCAGTGCCTAGAAAATAACATCACATTGAATGAAAAGAAGCCTGCTTATTCTACAGCACTGCAGTGGTGGCAGGTCATATCCTACCTCTGTGTCATTAAAAATAATATTCAAACAACTGCCAGCATGCTTGGCTGAATACTTTGTGTAAATGTTGCATAATCAAAATCTCTGGACTTGGTCAATTTTGTGCTCCACACATTTAAATACAGAACAACCAACTGCCTCTGCAGTATCAGAAAAGTGCCAGCCCATCACCATTCATGCCACAAATTAGGAGTGAAAAAGTCATTTAATGAAAGATGAGATGCGATGCATGCAGAACAAAACTACCTTAGGTAAAGCAATACAACATTTTTAGGTAAACAGCTAAGTTTAGGTATATGGCTAAAAGAGGAACAATGCCAGAATGATGGACATGAACACTATATTTTAGTCAAAGGAAAATATTGATATTTCTTCAAGGAAAACAAACCATAGACATCTAGATAAACTGCCAAACATCAATGTGTTTATTAAGTTCAACTTTTACATCACCTTAAGTCCACTATCATAAATTTACTGTTTATTTATTGTATGCTGAGGGGGAAATAATCTCTCCAGTATCAAACTTCAGGGCAAAATAGCTGTAATGTCTGTCTCATCATATTAGAGAGATTCACTACCTCAGTACATATGGGGAAAAAAACCCAACACTAAAATCTCTGATGCTTTGTCATTTGCATCTGTTGTTTTGCAGGGGACTTCTGTTCTATAAACTAAATTCCATTCTCTTAAAATACCATTTTTAAGTTAATGAATTCAAGAAACTCCCTTGTCCAAGTTTTTACCGCTTAACTGACAGCAAAACCAATTTATCAAAATAGGAGAAAAAGAAAAAGTAGGTTATATAAACTCCTAAGTAGCATTTAGTCCAAGTGTTTTAAATACAGCTGGTCCTTTTGATACCAGGGTTCTGGCATCTTTATAAACCATTATTAACTATGTGCATTTAGTATTAGTAGAATTTCAGCTTCCAAATGAGTGCCAATAACAGCCATTTTGCATAGAAATCCTGTTTTACAAGAAATACACTTAGGAGCTCTGTGAGACCAGACCATAAAAATTATTAACCAGAAATTATGTTCAATGCAGGGTTTTTCTAATGAGCAATTTAAACTGTATTACAGTTGGTCATATTCTACACTGTAGCAGAATTGTATTTATTTGGACTGAAGAGCAGTAGCAAAGGACAACTCAGTCCTCAGCGAATGAATCTTTTATCAGTAGAATCTGCACTTTGGACCCTGTGTTTACTGTAGGAAATGTGGGTCTAGGGACTTCTCCCACATGGGAAGCTGTGAAAATTCAGCTGCTAAAAATCAAAAGGTGATAATAAAGTTAATTCCTCCTTCTCTGTTCTCAGCCCAGACAAGAAAGCACTTGACTTGGTATCTCACCACCATCAAAAAAAATCCGAATTGTAAGGCAGGGGGTCACAAATGTACACCCCGAATCCAAAACACATGGCAGCAGACATAGCAGGCTTGTCCCTGTCAAAGCTTCAAAGCCAAGGAACCAGCTTCTGCAGGGGTGATCTGCTCTAACAGAGCATGGCAAAAGACATTGACCCATCCCATTGTAACAGACAAGGAGCATAAAACCTTTTGGGTCTTTCACTCAGGACAAACACTACAGCTGGGTTTTCCCTTCCTTACTTTATTATCAGAAGAAAATGCAGAAAAAAGGAGCTATGTGGCTATTATGCCTTAAAAGTTGTCCAAAAATTTTCTCCAAGGGAGACAGTAAAAGCAGAGCAGAAATTAACCTACCTGGAAGGTCATTGCTGAGAAAAACCATAAAAGAGATCCTGCCTGAGAGCATCTATAAGCTCAGATGAGAGCAACTGTCTTGTTGCGCTCAAGATTTAAACCAATGGTGCTGAGATGTCCCAGTATTAAAATAAGCATACATTAAAGTTTAAAAACAGTTAACAATTAAATTTAAAGTAGCTCATTGTGCACTGATGTTTATAAATGCAATTCAAAACTTCAAACTGTAAAAACACTATTCAGGCAAGAAAAGACAGCTTTCTCTTTGAAGCATCAAAATCAGGAAAAAAAAGGTGACCACAACCCAAAAGACAGTATATACACCAGTGTGCTAGTGTCATGAAAGCTGATCTATCTTACAAGTGCAGAGCTGGCTTCTAAGTCAAGCCTGTTCTGAGCCTGGGACTGGACCAGAATAGAACTAAAACATCAATTATCTTATTGTCTCATAATAGGTAATTGATGTTTTAGCAAGTTTTTTTTCAGGTAGATTATAAAAACCATTAACTTTGCTTCAACCATAAACAACTTACTATGAAACTGGGGGTTCTATTCTGCTTCAACCTGCAGCAAGAACTTCTGCTAAATGTCAGTAAGTGTTAGATGAATCTGTCAGAAGGAAGGAGCAGACCTGATAGAACAGATATTCTCACAGTCAATGATTTTATATAAGACTCCCTTTTGAATTACTGTACATGGAGCTGTCTTTGGATTTGGGGATTTCTTGGGGGAGAGAGAGGGGGGAAAAGCAGCAGTTTAGGGTTGTACACCATTTATGCAGCCTTTTTGTTGATGGAGTACAATATTTTAAGTAATTTCAAATACAACATGATACTTTCTAAATTTCTAACGACCTAAAATAGTTCCAGTATGATAACTTCTCAGTGAAGAAAGCTGAAAGAAGTCAGCCATGTCAGTCAATTGACTCCTCCACATGAGAAGTGGCTAAATAGAATGCAGCTTTTCAGCTGGAAAATTTATGACTGAGGCAATGTAGGATAACCACTCTAAAATTTTAAACAGCCTGGAAAAGGTGATAGGAAATGATTATTCACAATTCAAGAACCAGACAGAGCCAAATGATGTTATCAGCCTGTAGTTTAAAAAAACCCCAAACCACTTCTTCATTCAAAGCACGTTCAAGTGTGTAACTCACCTCCAAAGAATGAGCAGAGATCAAAAGATCTGCCTGCAAGTCTGGAGGAGGCACATTCACCACAGTGATACCTCCACCATCCAGAGAGCTTTTTACCCAGCAGAGTCACCAGTTTAAGCCATGAGCAGCCAGTTTCTCCAGGAGAATGTTGTAGGAAACAGTCTCAATGACTTTATTAACGTCCAGTAGACAACATCACAGCCTCTCCCTCATTAACAAAGCTTCATGGGAGGAGGTCAGGTTGGCCAGGCAGGACCTGCCCTTGCTAAGCCCCTTTTGGCTGGGTCCCATCCCCTGATTGTCCTGTTGTGACTGTAAGGAAACCTGTCCTGCTGTTGCTTGAAATAAACTCAGAGAAGACAGGGGAGAAGCGAAGAGAGGAGTACTCATTCCAAGGCTCCGACTCAGATTCCCTGTGTGACAGCTCCCATGTGCAGGGGAAACAGAGCAAGCACACCAAGCACCAGCTCTCAGTGCTGAGCGCGGGGAGCGTGAGCTCCATCAACAGATGGCAGCCCTCATTTGCATCTTGTCAACATTCATGGCCACAATTTTCAATGATTAAGCTATCAGAGACAGGCAACAAGCTCTTTAATTGGGACAGAGGAAGGGGAAAAGAAATGATCATGCTTGGCCTCTGTGCTCTTGAAAGCCTGAATGACAGGCTTACATGATAGTTGTTTAACAGGATCATTACTTCCAGGATGTGGCTGCCGGTGGCTGGAAGCTGGGGGAAAGATCCAAGAACACCCCCTGAAGACAGAGCAGCCCAGAGACCCCAGTGCAGCCTGAATCTGGCCATGGGGCAGCCCACTCAGCAGCTACACTCTGCAGCCTTCCCACTTCTCCTCACTTTGAAATTTTGCATCTGCTCAGGACAATTTTGATGCACCATTCCTGCCCCAGCTAAAGCCAGGTCCTGGCACCAGTTTGGCTGCATAAATCTGCCAGGCCCAGCACAACAGAGCCCAAGAAGGAATCTCCAGCCAGTGCCATGACCACACTTGACTGCATGTCAATGCCTGGTCACATCATTCCTCTCCTTTTCTCTTGCATCTTTTCTCTGCAGGAGGCATTCAGGTGCTCTGAAGAACTTTACCATGAAAGACTCACCACATTTAGTGATGAAAGTCTGTCTCTAAGTCTCTCTCTAAGTATGTTCTTCTAATTCTATCCTAATTCAAATTGCAGGTTTCATTTGAGTTTTTCTCCTACTTTTAAACATGAGCTTAAAGACGAAGCAGAAATGTAATAAGAAAAGCTCTGAAAGCCTTTTAAGTCTATCAGTCATGGGGATATATGAAGATGAAAAATCTTAGGTTTCAAGACTGAGAAGAATGTTTAATTACTTGTATTTCAAAAGTAAGGATCTCAGGTCTTGGCCAAGAACATAAACTAACATGTATGATACACAAGTACAGGAAACTACATACAGACAATGAATATGAAACACCTATGATACACTCATCAGGTATTTTATATTTATTATCTATGTGATATAAGAGTTGATTCTAGGAATGCTATAAACCTATTATTTTTACCTTTTTCCAACTATCAATGATGTTCTGATACCACTTCATCATCTTAAAGCTCCCTTAGAAAATAGGCTTGGTTACTCCAAAGTCTCTTAGTGGACACAGAAGGAAAGGACCAATACAACAGGTATAGTAATTAATTATCTCATACTCGAGAGATTTAGCTCCACTACTTCTAACTGATAAACATTTAATTTTAGAAAAATTCCATTCATTTCAATTTTGCCTTATTTTCCTCACTGTAAAATCCACATGACACATATTAACAATGCATAAAACAAATAATTGCATAGTAAGTTCTTTAACCTGTCACTTTAACTCACCTGACACGGTAACAATGCTTAGATAATTTGCATGATGCTATATTCTAATTGTGTATTTCTGCCTTTTCCTAAATAACACCTACCTTGCATTTTAATACAGGCAAGTTTAGCTTAATAATCTCATGCCATTCATTAACTGGGTGCTAAGAGATGCAATTGTCTTTTATCTTAATGCAAATAAAGCATACAAAAAATAGCGCAGAGACCATGTCCATGAGACATGGTGCAAAGAGACATAGTGCAAAGAGACCATGTCCATGAAAACTTTATGCCTGAAAAATAGTTACAGATGAGAGGAAAACTGCAGACATTTTCCAAGTCCAAGTCTCACGTAGTTCAACTTCTTTAACAAGAAATATTTACTTTTACCAGGAAAGCTCCAGAATCCCAGCATATCTATCACTTCTGGAGACTCGGATTTGTGTGCTTGGTCACCAGTACCACCCCACATTTCAGCTGCTGAAAGCAGCAGAGGCCACTAGACCAGTTTTCCCTCCTGATATTCTAATACTGTCTTTTTCAGGGGAACTAAATGTTTATTGCAAAAGAGAATATAAACTGCCTACCCTCCCTGACATTTATTGAACCAATACTCAACATTAAATTTCCTCTCTGGCATCTTAGAGTAAGATAAATAGGGATTAAAATGGCAGCAGAGCAGCAGAGGAACAGTGGATTTTTATTTATGCATTCATTCTCCCAGAGCTAAGAACAAAGATGTACCAGAAAACAACACGCACAATGCAAAGTTAACATTGCCATTAAACTATAAGACTTCTAAAAGAAAAGAGATAAATCAGGTTTTCTCCTAAAAACTGAACCTTACTTAATAATCCCTAATACATGTTGCCCAATACAGAGCTGATAAGAGAATTTTATACAACAAATGAACTTGAGCATGTGGATTTCTTTTCTCCATAGAAATCAAATGGCCTTTCTCCTATAAGAGGAATGCACCCTAGATTTGTGTCTTCCTATAGTCCCAGACAACATTTCCCTTGTTTCCACCATGCAATAAATAGGATCGATTTTTTCCCTCTGCTGCATAATGGAGTTATGTTGAACTTAGCTATTTCCAGAAAATTTGGAATGTTATCAAAGACTTGTTAAAATGGGTTTAAAGAGTAAGGAGAATCAATCAAGATGTTGAGGCAATATTCAATTAACAATAACACATACTGCACAATGGGGAAACATAGATACAACTAAAGCATTTGTTGGAATATATCAATATTCTGAATCATTTATAACAAGAACTAACTGAGCAACTGAAAAGATTTTTCTTTCTAATGAGTACTTGAATTCAAGATATGATATTTTTAATCTCCCTGCCATACATACTGAAAGATTAACTCTCTGGTTTTGCATCCAGGGAAAGCAAGGATTTCATAATAATTTTTCATTTATAACTTTGCCAAAAGATACTTCTCTTTCAGCTTCTGACACAAATATGTGATAATAGGTATGTCTCTCCAATCAGCATGTTGACTGATAGATAATATGCAGTTGTAGGAAAAATAATGTGTTTTAAGAGCTACTGTTATCCTAAGAATCTCCAGATTATCATCAGACTCTGTTATCTTACACATTGTTTTTTATCCTTAAACCTTTAGGAAAAGACAAAATATGGGAGGCTATGATCTTTTCATCCAGAAACCCCATGAGGCTTCTCAAGGGATCTTAAAGTGCTGCAGTTATCTTCATTCTCAGCCTTCAGCTCCACCATGCCCAGAGAATGTGGTTCCGAGGAGAACAACTCACAAGTCCACTGCCCACAGGTGTTTTCCTGGAGAGCACCTAGATAGGATCCTTCCAATAGAATCTGTGTGTAGGTGGGAATCACACCTACAAAGGTGTTACACATGTGGGAGGGCATGGTGACACACTTCCAATGATTGTTTTCATTTGGGTTTTCTCGCTTGCGCAAGTACTGCAATCACAACTCTACTGACCTGGAAGCACATGAGGCCATGGAAGGAAAGATTTTCCTTTCCCCAGTCATTTCTAAATCCAGCGATGGCCAGTGAAGGCCATCACACTCCTCACTTGGACTTCCTGTCTCAGAGATCCCATTACTGACAGGATTCCCGCTTTTCTTTGACTTCTACGTAACTGGTTCTGAACTAGCAGTTTTGTCATGTGCAGCCTAACACAGATCTGAAATCAGCATAGTGGTTTCACTTAAACATAACCATACTAATTCCACTGCATGCTTACTTCAATCTTCATTGCTTTAAAATGTCATTGTCTAATTAAATTGGAATTAAAAGAAAATAAAAGCACAAAATACCTTACTCTGTTTCAAGAATTACCCACCAGAATATGGTTGACTTCAAGTCAGACCTTCTAGAATAATCAAATATTTGAGTTGCTGATACACATTAAACTAATAGGGGCCCCTGCTTACTTCAGCTGGTAGCTGTATAATTTTTCCCTTCAAATAACTTTAAAGAATTGCTGACACACACAATAACTCTCATGCTCTGTACTTTTTTATAGATTATGCTCATTTAAAAAGTATTTCATAACATCACAAGCATTATACAGGTCCTTTTCTATGGATCCTGCCTTCCCCAGTGTAGAGCAGTGGTCAATAATCAACTCAGAACACTGCTACCGTAAATTCTTTTTGACTGTAAAAAATTCATCCCATACAAAGAAGTTACCAAGTCCTCTTTTTAGTGAGCAAAGCTTTTAGCTCTCTACTGGTGAATAATGGAGAAAAGCAGAGGGCAAAAGAAACACTGCAGAGATTTTGTTACTATTATTATTGTATTATTGGTCATTTAAAGATAAAATCTAATTTTAAAACTCCAGTTCAAAGAGTAGCTCTAAGTGGCTCACATATTAATAGCCATAAAGGGGCTGCTCTGCCTGCTGCAGGCTGGCATGGAACCACTGCCCTTCCCTGCCCACAGCCCCGGGACAAGGAAAGGCTCCCTGCCCTGGGATCAGCCTCCCTGCTGCAGTGCTGCTGTCCCAGACAGAGCAGCCCTGCCACAGCCTCAAAACACAATCAGGTCACAGCCCAGCTCAGCATCTTGATAAAACAAATAGTTTCAGTATATATAATTCAGTAGATTCTGTACCTGAATTAAATCCTGTTAAAGCCAGCAGAAAATCGATTCTGTTGCCATTAATGAGTTTGTATCACATGCTTTGAAACTTCTGCAGATCCAGCCTATCACAACTAAAGCCAGAAGATAATGTTTCTCAAGTGAAACTGAATCTGGATGAAAATTGAAGAAATAGCAGCACTTGTCTCAATAAATGAGGCTTGCTCAGATTCAGACACTTTATATATTTTCAGAATGCTGCACTAATCAAGAGTAGCTAATTAGTAAAACGAAAAGAGCTAAGTCTACCTAAGGAGAAACAGTTCTCATGCTACCATTCATTTCAAAAGTCAGCCTGGATAAAACCAACTGCTTTGAGCTTTATAAATATTGAGATGGAATTGAAAAAGCACAGATATTATTTTTATTCCACATATAATGAATAATAATAAATAATGATAATTAATGAAGCTATCAGAGATGTTTTTGTCTAAATACAAGCAGCTAACCAATGGCATTTGAATTTATTACTAACACAAGCAAATAATTTTTATTTTCCACAATCCATAATAAACTCTTTATAATTATGGTTGTTACTTTTCCAAACTTTTGCATACATGATTTGCCAAAACACTTCTGTGGAAAAAAAGACACCTAAGCAAGTACCAGAAACAAAGGCAAACACTGTCTCTCAGCTAAAACTAGCTCTCCAAATGAGTCTAAAACACTGGAAGTATTTCTTCAGAATGAAAAGGCAAAGACAATCAACATGAAAATAAGAAGTCTTACACACCTCTCTTAGTCAGGAAGTTAATAGGACTGGGTAATTCTATTTTGAGATCAATTTTATATATTTATAATCTCCATAATGGACTAATAAGAGGAGGCATAGAATGAAAAAGAGGCAACCTATTAAAAATGTGGTGCCTGCGACAGGACTATGACAGCCAGTGCTCAAAGAGAAAAGTGTGAGCAGATAGGGGAATCAGCCACATTTTCTGCAGTGTGTTAAAAATAGCCAGGTAGAACATGCCAGATTTTTAATACATAATTTCTCATCAGATGCATGTTCCCTTGGCAGTCACGGCAAGTCATCCTCCACTAGATATTTACAACAATGTTGAATTTCTCCAGGACTTTTCTCTTATTAATAATCCTCACTCCCCCAAAGAAACCCTAAACCAAACGAAGGGTTACAAAATGAAGAGACAGGCAATCACAGCACTGCATTATGCCGCTCAGGCTCCCAATGAAAAGTCCAGGAAATTTACTATCAAAACTGTTTTTCCAGGCTTCCAGTCATTTAAAAGCTTCATATATTACTCTGGAGTTACTTCCAAAATTATTTTTATAATTTCTTTTATTACCTTACAGCATAACTCTTTCTCTTTGTTTATCTCTTGGTGAATAAATCCAACTTTATTTACATATATATACTGCATCTATTACTGGCTGCCATGCCGCAGGCATTACTGTGCTGCACTTTAAAATTCAATCATGGCAATCCATTTAGGTACACAATTGTGTTCTCTATAATTGGAATTAATCTATGGGAAAAGGTACTTCCCAGAGATACACTGCGCTATCGTGCATCAGCCAAACACCAGTAGACATTGCCTTCAAACATAAACAATATTTATGCATTTATTTTTAAGCCCTACTATTTGTGTGATATAAATCTTCAGGTATGAGTCAAATTTTCCCACATGTGAGACATTTTTTTGTAGATTTATAATAGAAACTATGTAAATATTGATCTCTTTAAAGTCTTTCCTAATAAATTCCTTCTACTTTACCTCCCTGTCATGTACTTCTTCAGCTTTCAACTTATTTCTTCTCCAAGCTATTATGAATTCCTTCAGCAATTAAAATTATGAAAAGGAAAAAAAAAACCAAAACCAAACCATTGTCCACAAGATCCACATACATTTTGACACAGCTCAGGCATGCATCACTTTCCAAAATACTTGCACAGAAATGACATTTTTGAAGATACAGTTTTATACATGGTAGTGGAATTTAAAAGGTATCCTGCCTCTGTAAAGCCAAAATGGCATTTTCCCACCACTGCTGCAACTGCACCAACCATTTAACAATCTGCTAATTTTTAAAATCCCCATCACAGAATGTACTTTCATTAAAATGCAGGAAATTAAAACAGCTTATTGGAGAAAGCTATTGTGTACCCCAGTGGGAAGCTGCAGATTTTTCCCATTTGTTTATTCTGCAGAAATTAAAATATTAGCGCTGAAATCACGAAGGTGACTTGGACACCTAAAAATTCCTTTATGTACTGAGCTGTGATGTCTCATAAAACTGATGTTCACAAACCTCTGTCACCAAAAAGCTCAGGAGACCTTCTTTGATTAGAGAAGATAGAAATTTAAGCCTCTAGAAAAACTTCCAGTTAAGCACCACCATTTTCACATTATTAGCCTTATTTTTTATTATAGAAAAATGGTTTTAGCCTGTTTCCCAACCATACAGGAACCACAGCAATTTAACACCACCAGCAGCAGATCTGTTCAAAAACAGGACTGCTACTCAACAATCAAAGAGCTTAAACGAGCATAGGTGGCAGAAATGCCCAGGGTAGGATTCTCTGCATCAGGAAATAAACTGACCAGTAAGAAAAGCAGGAGAAAGTGACTGGAAACAGAAAAAGAACCCTGAAAATGAGCATTAATTATTTCAGCAGAGTTGCAGGTTATCAAAAACAAAGGAAATACTCCATGTTACTGAATTTAGTCTGTAGGAGAGACAGGACACGGAGCAGGATGCAGTTGGTACCTACAGCACATTCCCAATAAATAGAGTATTACTTGAGGAAATGTCATCCAGCTTGGCTCACACGAACTTTTAAATGTCTTGATCCATGTTAATAGCTGATAGCAAACAGTCTCTGGCCTCTTTTTAAGCAGTTGGTGATTACAGATGGAACATTTTAAAGTGCTGCTTTCAGAAGCTGGGAACAGATGCAGAGCACTGCCAGCTCAGTATTAGTTCTGCTGTCCAAATCTACAAATATTCTAATTTTTATCAACAGGATTCTCATTCTCAAAAGTTATTGGTATCTGACAGGACATTATGTAACCAAATAAATAAGTCTGACAGATTTCAACTTCCACAAGTTTAATATAAACTACATTATTAATCAATGTGCTTTAAGACAAATAGTGACAATAAACTACAAGGAAATCTAAAATGTATCTCTTTGTTTCACTACTTTGGTAGTTTTAACTTCTGTGGAGCTGTATAAGCATTTTAACAGAAGAAAAATCTTCCAATTTCAAAATCTTCTAGACAAATGTTCTGGGTGTGATTGAGGCAAGGGCAATATTTGAAACATTTGTATCTGACAGCCAAATGTTCAAAGCCATCAATTTTGCATTATAACTGTAAGATTTAGAGTCCCTGATGGTGAAAAGATCAATATGAAATTACAAATTGTCACCACTTGCATGTGTGCACACCCCCCTCCACGGAAACCACTGATGTGACAACAGGAGTGCAGCCCTTTCAAAATCATTTCCCATTAAACACAAGGCACAATTAGTTCAGTGCAGCACTCAGGAAAGGAAATAATATTTTTAGACATACTCTTTTCTACCTGAATGCCTGTACCAAATTACATGTTATAATTAGTCACTAATTGGTGAGGTAATTCACAGTGTTCTGCAGTGACATTTGAGAAACAGTATCTACAACATAGTGGTTTGTCAGAAGGTTTTCCTGGGACAAGCACCCAAAAAGTAAACAAAACAAGCGCTGTGCAATACAATTCATGACTTTGCTACTGTGAAACCAAAATCACCTCAGACCAAAGTTGTGAAGAAT
This sequence comes from Fringilla coelebs, assembly GCF_963513975.1. Lineage (NCBI taxonomy): Eukaryota > Metazoa > Chordata > Aves > Passeriformes > Fringillidae > Fringilla > Fringilla coelebs. Next base: position 9,468,743 of record NC_140066.1, read on the forward strand.
ATAAAGAATGAAAATTACTGCAGAATATTAAGGCGAGATCTGAGCACACAAAAGTTGGTACAGTGGTAGCAAGAGCTCCCAGCAATTCATATGAAGCACAGACATGGCAGTTTCAGGAAAGACCAAATCACAATTCAGTTACCAAAACACTGTTTTGTCTTTCCAGCATTGAAAATTATCAGCATTGAGGTTCTCTGGAAGCTTCTCACTGTCCCTCTGGGTCTTCTCGGGAACTTCTCCTCTGGGTCTTCTCGGAATTGTACAAATTACTGATCTTTTACAGTAAACTTCAAGTCCTCATTTAAATTCTATTAGCTAACAAAAAGTGAAAATTTTCCAAAGCATGTTTGGGAGAAGAAAAACCACCTTGACCTAAGAGACTATTCCTGGCTACATCTTCTTGGGAAGCTTCAACAAAGACATGCTAGCATGCCAAAGTGAGCTTTCTTCAAAACCTCTCCAGGTTTTGAAAAGCGTTCCCAAATATTAGATTCAATCCTGCTTCACTGCACAACCAGGCTGCACTCACATGCCATTTCCATGACCTTAAGAAGAAAATTTCCCAGCATCGTGGGAGATTTCCATTGCCACGCAGAAATGAAAATCCAGGCTTCAGCCCTGATTTAATTTCTAATCCAATAAATAAAATATATCAGATTCTGAGAATATCTGCTTTTCCAAGATGAATTTGTACATCTCAGAGTAATATATTGGAAATTTATCCACCATCCATTCAGTTTTGACTCAACTAGCACCTCCACCAGTTGAAATCTCACTGACTTTTAATTGAGAAGCACTTTCAGGTTGGAAGTTTACTAAGTTATCCAAGCATCAGCAGAATAAAATTATCTTGGGCTTTAGTACTATTTCTGGATTTGTAGTATCAGAATTTGACCCCATATCTCAATCAGATAAAACCAAGTACAGCAAATGAAAGTTCTGCACAAGAAAAGTCCATAGGGATCAAAAGAAAATATAAGTAGAGCAAATAGTCAAATGAGTCTGTTTTTAGTAATTTTTAACTTAAGGCAAAATTCCATGGCTTTTGTGCTAAAATAGCACCAGCACAAAAATGTTCAAAATTAGGTTTTTGTTAAAGACTAAAGCACAACTTACCAGAGCACCTTTCAGGACACTCATTTTAAAGGTTTTTTAACAAAATTATGTTTATATTACACATCCAGTTTGCCTCAAATGCCTTAATGGGATTTATATCACAAACCTTAGATTAAGGAAACCTCACAACTTCTACAACAGCTTCCTAAAATTTTTGTGCAAATTTAGGAACAAGCCTGTCAAATTCCTGCCAATAGCAATGATTTTTGATCACTGCTGCAGCGGCTCTGGAGAGCTGAAAATGTGAGTTTCTGAGCAATCCCAATTTGGTCTTTTTCTGAAAAATTCCAACCAAACAAAAAGCCAACACCTAACACCACAGAAATAATTTGAGTAATTTTTAAAACTCGTTAAGAAAAAAAAATATTTTTTGTCAATAACTGGGTTCTTATCTTTTCCTGCAGATGAAACAAATATCAAAAATCCTGCCGGCCAAAGATTGCTAGGGAATATCAACATGCTAATGGTGTAACTTGGAATTGTAAGGGAAATACTACAAAAAACTGTAGTTCATTAAGACTGAGTCATTCCAGCTATCAAAAATGAACAAGTTTTTTCATACTTGGATATAAAAGAGTTCAAGAAAGAGAACTGCAGCAGGCAGCTTAATGGTACTGTAAAAAGTAAAAACCAAGCAAACAAAAAACCCCCCAATAAACCCAGGAGTCTATCAATGCCAGGACTGTTTCCAGGACACTTTCATTAATGCACCGCCACACGTTGCAAATGGAGTAGGCTACCATGGTCCAAACTATTTCTTTCTAGTCAGTCCCTATCAAGGGAGAACAGAAAAAGCAAATCAGATATGCAGTGTCTAAATGGGTCAATTTCCAGATAGTGCTGATACCATGTGAAATCAGAGCTGTATATATACACCACAGATGTGATTCATCTCACTACCCCAAAATCACTGAATTTCAAGATTGAAAAGCTCTATTTTCCCATTTCAGCTAGTGCTCTGCTCAGCACAAGTTTCACTCTACAAACCATTTTCTAGTGTTTTGTCAATTTCAGTTATAAAAGTCTCAGGTGAACTGGTTTATAATATTTCCCTAAGATGACTCTTTCACAACCTAATATATCTCTTCCATACAGTTAAATTTCTCCCTTGCTTGCTTCTGTCCTATAGGAATAGTTCTCTGACCTGAACATAGATCTGCATGTGCTTACATTTAAAAATTACATTAAGATGCTGGCAGAAAAAACCTTCATATATGCAACAAAATGAGGCAATGTGACAAAGCTGGCTGGGAAAGGGAATAAAAAAGATTGCATTATTAAAGAGCAATTTACCAATACAACAAAGTTCAAGTATATAAAGAGAAAAAAGCTGCTCTACAGCTTAGTCTTGAACAGAGAAATCCATTTTTTACATCTAACAACAGTAATGAATTTACTTAATTCCACCAGTTCAAGCAAATTCATATTCATCAGGAAAAATGATGTAACTTCTGCTTTAGTTTGCTTTGTAAAAGGGAGACAATGCTTCCTGAACCAGAGAGATTGCTATCTGCTTAGATTCAGTAGCTATCCATGAGGATAAAAACTATACAAAGAAATCATACACCTGCATTTCTTTGAGGAGTTATATACAGACAAGAGTTATATATCTTAGAATATTCCTATTCACAATTATTTATAAATGCATACAAAATACAAGACTGCAACTTTGCAATTCTGTTCCACACTTATGCACAGATAAATAGCGTTCACACAAAAACATGCCATTAGCTATTTGAGTATTCATTTATTAATTTTTATTTTAAAATTGGTCTGGCTTTTTATTTTAATTATTTTCATGCATTTTAGCAGGACTTTGATAATTTGATTACAGCAAAGAGAGTGTTGCCATTTAATCAATATTGAAAGTTGAGCAGCAGATGTGAATGAAGAAAAGATGACATTAGAGGAAGCCATAACAGTAAAAAACTTCATTTCAGACTTTCATAAACACATTGCAGGGAGGGAATCTTTACAACACTCGAATTGCATTCGCTTATGTGCTTAGATTCAACAGGCTGTTTAATTAACATTTTTAATATATTTTTAGATATGGATAATCATAAAAAAGTTATTGTAAAAAAGTCTACAAGCTTCTCTCTGGGTGTTTAGAACTTCATTTTCTGTTTCTGGAAAAACAGTACAAATATTTGTCTGAAAACAAATTAGCCACAAATGTTCCAAAATGTTTGGACTGAATATTGGAGCTATGAGTAATGCTCTGTGTTTTTGACCAGCCACTCTTCAGATAACATAACATTAACTGAGATTTCAAAGCCAAATCTTTCAACTTCAGAACAAATGATTGACTGCAGCTATTTATTCTCAGCATCAGCTTCACTTTGTAGAATACACAGGAACATTTTCTACTGGAGAAGAAACATGCAAAAAGGCTTTAACAGCTAAATAATTTCCTGGGTGCAGATAAAGAGGTTGATATGGAGAGAGCTCTGCAGAACAGCTCAGTGCCACCCCTGGTACACACAGACCTGGGCACGTGGAAGTTACAAAATCTAAATTAACATGCAGATAAGTTAATGTACAAGCATACAGGACCAGGTGAAGTGGAAGGTTCATATCCAGGGAGCTGAGCACAGATCATAAAAACACAAGCCTGGAATCACTTATGCTGCATTATTGTGAATAATAATTTTGGCCCTTTGCTACAGTATTGCAGCAGCCCTGAGAAAGATGCAATTACCTCTTTTGAAGAATGGAGTTGAAAAGACTTGCTCCTAAATGGCAGCGCACACAGTCTAGTGCTTAATTAAGACTCTTAGTGAGCCTTTTCATTACCTTTCTAAACACCATCCTTAGTCCTGCTAATTTTCCAATGTTTCCATTGTTACAGAGTAAATTACAATTAATAAATTGACTAACCCACATTAATTAAAGATGGTTGTCATGTAAAGCCTTTTAACCACCTCAAACCAACCCTCTGAATCTTCAAAAACCCAAAACTTAAAAACATTATGAAAATTAGATAGGAAAGACTGTGGAGTTTTTTAAATTCTCCCTTTGACAGTCATTACATTTTTTTCCACCGTTCCTGGCAGGACCATCATAATTTATTTTTCAGCCTAATAGTCTTAACTCTTTATTTTACACCCCCATCTCTCACTCTTCAAAGCCTTTCCCTATGAACTTTCCTTCTATCTACCAAACGCAAAGCAGCACTAAGTCTCAGGGCAAAAAACTAAATGGCATTTTGAATTCTACAGTCTGCAGTTTATGTAAGTGGTGACAAATAATCCCACAAGCCCAGCCTAGTAAGGAAAAGAGATGTCTCCTAAACTAGTATAAAATCATCTCACATATAAAATATTTACTTATTTAATAACCACTGGTGATCTATACAGCCAGTCCCATTAACTATCAGCTTGTTCTAGCTTAGTTTTGTGCATCAAGCATTTCTGTAAGTAGTGTGCTAAATATTATGTATTTTTACCAATCAGACCCATAAGAAGGAAGGTTGGGTCAATTGTTACTTGTGAACAGCAGCACTACACTCAACCACTGCCTCAGGGCCTTTCAAGACAGCACAGGGGTGGATGAAGGCACAACAGCAAAGCATGTCTAGGAAAGCACTTGAGCTCAGCGTGGGAGAAGGCAGAGGAAAGCACTCAAAGCTGACAACATCACAGAATCTTTCCTCCCTGTCTTTGTTTCAGAACTATCTCCGCAGGACACCAGCCTTTTTATGTTCTCTGAGTGGTGTTCAATGCTCATGATGAGCACCCGAATTTGTATTATTAACAAGCTAAATGTTCTTTACTTTGGGTTTGGTTTTTTTTAAGATGTAAGTATACATACAAATGTTTAAAAGCAGTAATATGCAAGAGACTACATTAAAGGCAAAAGCATTTAGTAACCACGTTAAAGGAAACAAGCCGAAAGAAGCTAAAACCTTCTAATTTTACTGAACTCCTCAAAGTTAATCAAAGCATCAGGCTAACTCTTGGAAAGTAATTTTCATCAGAAAAAGAAGCTGATATCTTAAAACTTATAGCATTGGAGTCCCCAGACAGAATTTATGCTGTATATCTTTTTGCTTCATTACTTAGGTTGTTCATAGATAAAATTTTGTTTACAAGTGTGCAGAAAATCCATTCTGTCACAATCACCAAAGCATGTAAAATTTTGGTTTTACTTCAGATGAAAGGAGAATGGAGGAGACACATTTTCTTCCATTCTTGCCGGAATGATTGATCATTAATTTAACAGTAATGGGGGGGAAAAAAAAAAGAGACTCCCCCAAATACCCAAACCCAGCAATTCCCAAAAGATTATAGAACATGAGCAAGCCAGGTTGAAAGCCATCAGTGAGACATGCCTAACTGCACAGTCCAGCTGACATCAGTTTCATTATACTGCATAAGTGTGATGGAATGGACACAGCTTTGGGGAATTTGGTGGCAGATCTGTCTCTTCCCTGTGACCCTCTGAAGTTGCATGTCCAATCTGGTGAGAGCTCATCAAGAGCTCAAAGAGAGAGGCAGCTACTCCAGCTACCCCAAAGAAATCCACATTGAGGTTGACAGCTGGAAGCCAATCCACCCCAAGACAATTCCAATGATTAAGTTGATTTGGTTTACTCTTGTTCAGTCAAGCCTGTCCAATATCCTAGAAACCTTCTCCAAATGGTACCTAACTAAGAGGGACTATTCAAAGTGTATATGTAGGACTTGAGTTCTGATTAATGAAATTCAATCCAAACAATATAATTTCATTTCCTTAGTTCAGATTCTTCTACTTCTTGAGAAGCAATGTAGATTTTTCTTCAACAATGTTTTCAACTGACAACATTTTATGATTGACAGAGTATTTTGAAAAGATAGTTAAAAACATTTTAAAATCATGAAATTGTTCAATCCTTTAAATAAAACTTAAGTTTTATTTACTGTAGAAAGTATTAACTCACATAGGAAAATTTTAACATTCCATTGTGCTGGGTTATACAAGTGTTAAACTTGTCAGTACTCACTAAAAATATTTTCCAAGAGAAGATGCTACTGTAATAAAATGTTCCAACTTTAATGGTTAGTTACAAGTTATGTTCCCTTGCCCACCCTTTATCATATGTTAGGCTATCCAGCTAAAAAGGAAGAGATGCTTCTCGTATTCTACTTCATTATAATACTTTAAGTCAATGCACTTGATCAAAATTAAGGTCAAGTTTCACTCCCACAATATGATTTTAGAAAATAAATAAAATTTAAAAAAAATTGAAATAAAATGGTAGAAGACTGGAAGGCAAAGAGCAATTTTGATTTGATTATTGATTGCTGTAGCTAATAACAATACATCAAAATCACTGATTTAACCTCTTCCTACCAGATTAATAATCAAAATAATGTCTTGATTGGCAGTAGTTATGCTGTTAGTGGAGCATTCAGATGAGGTTGATACCTGAATATCTGATAGCTTCAGCTTTAATGCACAGAACCACCACTGGCCAAGACTGAGCCCATCAGCAATGGCAGTGGCACCACAGGGATAACTCATATAGGCAGGGAAGAAAAACTGCACAATTGCAGCTGGAGACAGAATTGGGAATATGTGAGAAAACAACTGCAGACACTGGTGTTGGGGGAGAAGGAAGGGAGGAACAATCCATAAAACACTAAGAAATACCTGAAAAAATACTTGTGGAGAAAAAGATGTACAGGTGGGGCCATATCTACAGATGATATTGAATGATGCCATGAAGGAAAGAGTGCTGTTATAAAGAAGGCACAAGTCGGTTGCTTGGGACTTGGGCATCTGTGTGCTGGGCAACACTGGGCACCAGACAGGCCTTAGAGGAAACAATTAAAATAAGGAACCCTTGCATTAGGGCAAATTGACAGAATCAATTTTTTGTAGTAGATGAAAACCAGGGGGAAGTTTCTGTGATGTGTTTCAACACTGAGTGAATAATGTGTTTTAATACTGAGAGCCCTGCCTTGCAAACAGGGAATCTGGGGTGGGACTCTGCTGCACAGTGCATGGCAGAGCAGGGAGATCGAGGCTAATGCAGGTGAAAACAAGCTCAGGAACAAGAGAATAATTCTACCTGGAGGGTGCAATTGCAGCGTCCCTTGCAGGGACCATCTGCAGTGCTTTCCACTCCACAGTAGGAGCATGCCTCAGCTTGCACCCAGGTCAAGGTGGAGAGACTATATTATGTGTTCAAAATGACTCAAATACTCTAAAGAAATAAATTTCCCAGCAATGTAGGTGCGTCAGTATCAAAGAGCAGGCCCAGTCTGCACTGGGATTTAATCTGAAAACAAAACATTAGAATTAGAAATTATGAGGTCCACATGATCCAAGCCCAAATCCGCTCTACACTCTCCCAGAAATGAATAGCCTGTGCTATTCAAAGGCCATGCTCACTTTCTGGGAAGTGGGTATTCCCATTAGAAACACATTCATCCAGCAGAGCTCAAGAAGGTAACACATGACAATATTGCCTCATAGCCTTAACTAATCCAATCTTTTCTATATGTACTGGAATTCTGCTACCAATAGAAACTGTCATAAATTCTATGAGATTTTACCTGTAACCACCATAACTGTTTTCAGTTACACTAGGCTATGTCTCTTGAGATCTTTTAAGAACCAGATTTAAACAGTGGTTTAGATATCATATAGTCTCAATTATTACTACAAAATAATACATGTCATTTTGTATTTCACAGCTTGAATTCATGGGAAAAAATACAGTCCCTTAGCTTACCCCCAGTAACTGCTATTACCCAGGGCAATAAACATGGATTCCCTCCTGCAGCCACAACACTGATTCTGCACCCATCCCTTACTGCAGTCATACAATTAAAATGAAATCTCATGGGTTTTGAACATTACATGTTGTTGATTTATCTGACCAATGTCTCCCTGACAGAGCTCTGAGGAGCTAATGAGCCGCAGAGAACACCTTAGCTTAGGCTGTTCTCAAATTTCATTAAGTGAGATAAAGCACAGGAAGAGTACATGTGTGCTGAGCCTTCCGAAGTCCTGATAAGGCATTAATAAACTTTATCAAATTCTGATTATGGCTGTCTCATTATGGATGTTGTTATACTTTCTACAGATACCAGCACTGGTAAATTAAATGCCAGAAGTGCAATGTTTGAGTCTGCTCACCTGAGTGAGCAATGATAAGTAACAAAAGGCAACAGAGAAAATCTCCCTATTTTTCCAGTGTTCACTGGACCAAAGCAAATTTGTAGATGTTTAAGTTCTCTATTTGTTTTAAACAAGTACATGTCACTTTTTAGGAGGCCAAAGTGCACAAAATACAGTATTTTATTATCTAAATTCTTCAAGCACTTCACCTGAAAGCCCAAGTGCCACCTCTAATCATAAAACAGCATACACTAAGCAAATTCTTTTGCCAAAATCTCTTACATTCTTTATTATTACATCGTATTAGGAAACTGCTGATTCAACAGCAGCTATTTTGCTGCAGAATGGATAAATTCTTAAGTAGGCGCAGATGTGTCATGCAGAAAATATTAGCAAAATACTTTGCTATTATGATATAGGTGCAAAGATAGAAGGAAATGCATTCTTATTAAGTAGTTTTGCTCATCCTAGGGAACACGAGCTGTGTCAAATATTAAGGCACCTGCCTGTACACAGACATTTTCATAAGCAGGCTAAGCCATGTGATTGTTTCCAGCATTTTATTCTGCTATTAATTTGGCTGTGTGACCCTGGGAAGTCAGCTTCTGTTCTCTGCACTGCTGTAATGACACTGAAAGACAGAGATGGGAACTGTTCAATGACTCTAGATCTACAGATTAAAAAGTTCTATACAAAAAAAAAAAGGTATTTTTAGCTCTTTCTGCACATGAGTGGAATACTGGTTGACAGCAGTGTGGCAGAGCCAACTGATGAGTGAGAAGTGGCATTGCAGTGATGAACAGAGGTATGTGGGACATACCAAAACTATTAGAGAAGTTAACACAGATATCATGCAAAACAAATGCAGTGGCCTGTAAAGCAACAAGGAAGAAAACAATAATATCTAAACTTAAGCAAACTTAGCTAAGTTCCCATTAAACAAAAGCCCTAAGGCTGCAGCAAAACGGGCTGGAGAGGAAATATAAAAAAGAAAAGATTATATTTCCAACATCATATAACAGGTAAGTAAGAGAAACAGAGCCTAGACCTTATGAATCTAGAACAAGATTCTACCAGACTGGATTTCTGCTTGGCCCAAAAGCTCATTAGCTTTCACAGAGCCATTAAAAGGAACAAAGACAGGTAAAAAAGCAATATGCTATTATAGCTGATCTCTAAAAAAAAAAAAAAAAAAAAACAACAAAAAAAAACCAAAAAAACCACAAAAAAAAAACCCCCAAAAAAACACAGCAAAAAACAAAAACCAACAAACAAACAAACCCTCAAAAACCCTCCCGAAGTGCTTTTCTTTACTTCCCCAGCAATTAAGACATTTTCTAGTGAGGAGGTCCTTAGGTATGTCCAGTTACTGCTGCCCCAATTTTAGCACCTCCAACACTTACTGGTAATACTTAGGTTTAATTAAAACATGAGGCTTAATGAATGTTTAGGGGAATGTAATACTTAAATAGTGTCATTCAAGGACAACTTTGTTTTCCAAGGTAGCAATCAGTCTTACTCCAATCAAAATAAAATCAATAAAGTGGAACTTAGCAAATCAAGCACAGCATTAATAATTGCAACAGTAGTCATCCTGTGTAAATAATGAAAAAGAGTTAGCAATGGTCAACTATGTGCGTGAATCTAAGTAAAACCTTTTCTGCCATCCCTATATAGAAAATTGCCGCTTGTTATACTTCTGAACACAAGGAGCACATTCACTGATCCGTTGTTCCAAAGAGTGCAGGAACACACCAACTCCCCTTGATTTGCCATGACAATTTCTGTAGAAGGGGACAGAGACCTGCCAATACTTCTTGAGGAGATGCTTGGGGGTGTGTAGGCATCTTTTAATTATTTCAGCAAGCAGATGTTACTCAGTCACTGGCCTGCTCCATCCTGGTACTACTGGAGGCTCCTGCCTCTGCAGGCGATATGATGGCTGCAGAATGTGGCAGAGGAATGTGAACTGAATCCTAAGCAGGACAAGGCTGTTGTTAAAGCTTATGAACAATGTGGGTGCTGAGCAGAATATCAGTAGCACAAACACAGCTGTCCCAGCGGACCACATGCCCTTCCCCACCACCCCTTTTTTATGAGGCACTGATTTTTAATTGTTTTTATTACTGTAGGAATACTGGGATAATTACTCCATGCAACCTAAGCTTCATACCATTAGCTTTCTATCCAACACACTTTCCTCCTCAACTTAATTCATGATCTTCTAGTTAAATCTCTGACATTTCTTGCAGAAGCTTTTTTATTAAGGACTTATAACAACCGTAAAAATCTGTTCTGGGCAGAAACTCAGAGTATAAAGGCTCAGTGAGGGAATACTCATACCATTTAAAGTGAATTTAGTATTTGTAAAGGCACTGTAAATGAAAGAATCCTCAATACCTTCAGTGATTGTACAGTTCAAATGATAACACCAATACAAAATGTCTCCTCTCCCTTTTCCCTCTCCTCCTTCCCTGTTTCCTTCCCTCTCACTTTTCTCCCACAACGGTGAAGCACAGCCTCTTCCCAGTGGGAAGGTAATCCAGGATGATGGGCAGTTCATCACTCAGGCTTTCTGCTGAACCTGCCACTGAGGAAGGATCCTTCTCCTTCCCAAGGGGACTCAGCCACAGGGAGCAGAGGGAGAAGCAGCAGCTCCCCTGCGTGAAGTCTCTCAGGGGCTGTACCCACTGCTCTGATTTTACAAGGGAAAGCCTTCTGCTGCAAGAACCAAAGTGACCATAAAGAAAAAGGTTCTCAAAGGCTCTTTCTTATGTCTTGTAATCCTGTTAATTACTGCTTACATGGTTTAGCTCCCCTCTACATCCTGTCACAAGCTTTTCACAACTGCTTTATCTTAAAAAAACCCCTGAAAACACAAACATTAAAAAACCCATATCCTGACAGTGATATTGTGCAAAAAGTCAAATATTCCTGTGCCAAGAATCACATGCAGGCCATTAGAATATTTTTTCAAAGTTCTGCCAAAGATTTGTTTAGTCGTTTTTCTAGTTAAAAAAAAAAAAAACCAACAAACTCTACAGGTAGAGAGATGGCACTCAGAAAGTATTTGGTACGTACACAAGCAGGTATACAACTCCCAGTGCTAAGAAATTCCAATAAAATTGGGAGAAAACATGGAAAATGTATTGGATTATAAGGATTAGATTAATTTGACTGTTCTTTCAGAAGTCAAAGTCATGACATTGTAATTTCTCAAGCAAATGGTCCTCAGCACCTTGCACCAGGTCTGATTGCATGAAACAAACTTTAAAATTGCCTAAAATCTAGTTTGAAAACCATGGTCGGGATTGAAGGATATGTTTTTTTGAATATATTATTTTTTAAAATTGCCTTACACAAAAGTATGTTTTAAAATTTCATCTTTTATAAGCTAAAACAATTATTAAGAAATCAAACCTTTTCTTCTTTCACTTATTCAGCTCCTGTTAATGGCCTCTTATAGTAATTATATAAACTTAATATATCTAGACACACAGCACCCAGAAGTGTGAGGAATAAGTGATTTTAAAAGTCTTAGAGTATGACTATTATTAATTGATCACTTAAAGAGGATTATTAGTGGTTCCTTTCTTAAGAGTCCGGTACTATTTCATGGGGAAAAATCTCTATTTTAATAGAGACTATTAAATAAACTAAGAATATCGTTACTATTATGGTTAAATGAAAGTGAAGAGATACAAACATTTTGGATGCCATAATTTATTGCTTTATTTTAATCTATAATACCCATTGCAATGCATGAAAAATGGTGACTTTGAAGAATTAAGCATTTTTGTTGTTTTGCATCCCAACTTTATTATCCTCTCTTAGCCCTAAAAGAAGATAACCAGGATCAGACAACAGATTATACATAAACAGAAGTAAACAACAAATGGTTATAAATCAGATTATTGGGATGCAAATCAAGGGAGTGATTCATAGCATAAACCTTGGAAAAAAGAAACTATTTTATGCCTTCAAGGCATTCTACTTATTTCCCTTATATTTTACAGAATATTTTATAAAGAAAAGCTTTGATATATCTCTGTCAGCAAAATTACTGTAGGGAGAGCAGGTCACATCCAGCATAACTCATTCTTCATTATTATGCTAAAACACTTCATTCCTTTTGCTATGCCCCATCAGACCTAGGGAGGGAACTGGTGACACCACCAGGAATGATTACTCTGGATTATTAAATGCTCACCAACATCTTCACACAACCCCAAACTTGTGTGGATGTGTTCAGAGCCCAGCCCCCTACCTCCTGTTTGGCAATTCCTCCCATTTGCTGCCAGCAGCTAGTGAGCCTCTGGTGTGCTCCAGCACAGCCTCTGGTGTGTCCTCATGTGAGACAGGAGCTCCTGCTCCCTTTGCTCTCTGGCCGTTGCTACTGCACCTGACTTCCAAACAGCTGCCTCCAGATGTTTGTATTGGGGTCAATATATAGCACAGGAAAAGGGCAGAACCTGAGACAGAAAACTCCTCAATTCTGCCATAAAAAGCTGTCAAAGAAGGTACAAGAATGAAGGAAATGAAAAATGCAAAAGCAGAGAGGGCCATGAAGATGTTGCTTTACATAGGTGCAGCTCAGTTTCCTTGCAAGTTTCCCCTTTTTCCAGCCTGCAAGCCCCAGCACAGGCAGTGGCTACTGCAGCAACTCCCCAAACCAGCCTGTGTCCCTGTGCACTCTGCAGCTCCCCTTGCCAGTCATGCCAACCCTTTGAAGCCCCAGCACCCTAGAAATGCACCAAAAAAAAGTTGGTAACATCTTGGGTCCTGACTTTATATGTCCAGAAATCAGAAGGGCAAATAGATACCATCATCACACCTCTCTGCTGCTGGAAAAGGTGTCCTTAATGACAGTGGGGGATATTATGGCTCCCTGTCCCAGAGAGATTCTCAAATTATCATTTTAAGCTACAAAAAGCACCCTTAGAGGCCTCACAGTTTACAGCTGACACCAACAAACCCTTTCCTTGCATCCCATGACAGACAGCCTCCAGCCCATGACAAACAGCAGTGCTGGAGCATGGACTGAGACACACATTTATCCCAAAAGGTCTGAAAATGTATCACAGAAAGCTCTCAGGTCGCCAGGAGACAAATGAGATTCCATTAAAATCAGGAAGGGAGAAGAATCACTGCTGAGCACCATCTTTAGAGGATGTCTTTATACACAGAAAGGTGCCATGTAGGGATGCTCAGGACAGCCAAGGAAAACCAAGGTTTTCCTTAGGAGCACTAAGCACAGGCAGCTCCTGACACCTGAAGCAGGAGCATACAGCACTGAGTGTATCTCCCAGGCCAGAACAGACTTCTGAGCCTGTCCCTCATGAGGGAAAACTGCACAGGAGAGCAGCCGATTCCTACAGGAGAAAGGACGGATGCATCATCTGATGTGGGACTGCAAGTGACTTTCTCTCATTTTTCTCCTGAAGGGTCCAACCCACAGCAGATGTAATTAGTACAATATTGTTATGCTTTTCATGTTTGAGTACATGCACTTTTAAACCTTTGAAGTTCTTCATTTTTCTTAAAAAAAAAAAAAAAGCAAACAATACCTTCTGATCAGCTGCTACAGACAATATAATTGTGTGCCCAGATTTGCACTGCTGAATACTTTGTTGAGATAATTTTTTTTTGGTCAGAGCTCAAGAAAGAAAAGTACAATCAATTTAATCACAGGCTAATAGTGGGACTGGAGAAGGAAATACAAATGATGGGGAAAGCCACTACTAGAAGGAAAATAATAATCATAAATTAATGAATTGGGAGTATTTTGGACTCACAGCTATCTTCTACACATTTGTTAACATTTTTCCAAAGGTACAATTTTGCATTTACAAAATATCGGTTAATAGAAGCAGACTTTTCATTTTAGAGGATTCCTCCCTCACCCTAAGGATATTTTGTGAGATCTTCTGAAATAGAAGGAATACTTAGAGTATGTTCCACAATTGATCAGAAAACTTCCAAGTCTTTATTTTAATCTGTTTCTCTGCAACTAAAAACCTGTAAGTGTGAGGCTGACAATATTGGGGGGTTTTATAATACATATATAGAAACATTTGTGCTTCTAAGAGGGTGGAAAATACTTCCAAATGCACAGAACTTTCCAATTGCCCGTGAAGATCAGTGGCCAGCAAAGAGCCAGAAAGGGGCAATCAGTAATGAACACTCCCAAGGTTTAACACACAGGGGAAAACCACTTCTATGCAACACCCACAATGATGGGATGTCACATGTTTAGACTGAAAGCAGTGCTCTGAAAGCAAGCATTTTATGGGGTTCAGCACCTACAGTGCTGAGCTCACAGATCTCACACGGCAGTGACACGGGGAGCTGGCACGTACCCCTGCAAGCTAAATGCTGACAGTGCTGCTCTGTTGGATCACTTCCCTGCATTATACATTTTCTCATATCTTCACATAAATAGCAAATTTTAAAGTTCAGCTCTGTTTTAAATCGGACTGTTAAGCAGGTTTGGTCATCAGTTCTTATGCAATACTATTGTGATGCAGCAGAACAAAGCAGTTGCAGATGAGCTTTACTTTTGCAGAGAACATAAAATCATTGAGAATTGAATTTTCTCACCATCTTTGAAGTCTAGATTATAGAATAATTTTTGCTGTCTCAGGCACAGGTAGCAAGTTTATAAATACATCAGAAAGAGGATAAAAAGGAGGGTCAGTATGACTCAGTGACTGAATTACAAGCTCACTGAAAAGGCCAGTTGTATGGTTCGGTGCACAAGGTGCTCAGTAATTAGATAGCAAGTGTCTGAAGCCAAACAGAAAGAGGAAAAAAGTGCAGCTACCTCACCCAGCAATGGTTTTTTCAGAGACACTGTTTAACACTGACCTTCTGGGCCAGTCTCTGCTGTGCTGCCCTGTGACAGGTGTGCACAATTTACAAAAAGGCACAAGAGCAAGGGATCTTCTAGAGACAGGGACAAGTGAGCCATGAGCAGCCAAATGCTCAAGGTGAGCCCTGCAGGACAGAGGAGTTATTGGAAAATATGGAGGGAGGCATGAAACAAGATAACAGGGGAAACACAACAAAGAAACAGGAAGCCACACGCTGTATCAGAGACCAGATCTGTCACACATCAGAGATCCCACACCACTGTCCCCTGCAACATCTCCCTGCCCTTTTTCTGACAGGGATGCCTCTTCAACATCCTGTAGAGAGAATGTTCAGACTGTTATGTGATCTCAATTTCTCATTCTCCCTTTAATCACTGATTCTGCACTGATGCTTTACTTCCCACTGCTATCAGCCAACCCTCTCTCATACTTCTTTAAACATCTCTCAGCAGGACCTACTGTGCCCCTTTCAATTGTACAGGATCCTATGTGAGCTTGAGATACTCCCTCCTTAATCATCTAATGATGCTGAACTCCCTCTCCAAAAGGGTTTTTACATGTGTGCATATCTTTCTTGTGCCACCCTTTCCCTCCCAAACCTTGCCGACAAGAATCATGTCTCAGTGTGCCCTGGCAGCCAGGAGGGCCAACCCTGTCCTGGGGTGCATCAGGCACAGCATTGCCAGCTGGGCAAGGGAGGGGTTGTCCTGCTCTGCTCTGCACTGGGGTGGCCTCACCTCCAGTCCTGGGGGCAGTCTGGGGCACCAAAATGTAAAAGAGACACAAACCTTTTAGATGGTGTCCAGAGGAGGGCAACAAAACTGATGAAGGGTCTAGAGGGAAGACCATATGAGGAAAGGCTGAAGTGCCTTGGTCAGTTCAGCCTGGAGAGGAGGAGGCTGAGGGGAGACCTCACTGCAGTCACAACTTCCTAATGAGGGTCAGAGGAGGGGCAGGCACTGATCTCTGCTCTGTGGTGACAGTAGCTAAGGGAGTGGCCTGGAGTTGTGTCAGGGCAGGTCAAGGCTGGACATTAGGTTCTTCATCCATGAGGAACAGGCTCCTCAGGGCAGTGGTCACAGCCCCAAGGCTGACTGAGTGCAAGAAGTGTTGGACAATGTTCTCAGGTACATAGAGTGAGCCTTGGGGTGGTCCTGCGTGGGGTCAGGAGTTCAATTCAATGATCCTTGTGGGTCCTATCTAACCCAGAATATTCTGTGATCACCTCCCTTCTTCCTTTCTCTTCTGTGCTCTCCCTCCCACACTTCAGCCACCCCTATGCACCATGGACCATGCAGGAACTGTGCTCTTCACCGTGCTGCTCCTCGAAGGGCCCCGTCCTCCAGGCCAAACCTGCACCAGGCATCTCCCCTGAAAGCAAACCTGCACTGTTCATTTGTTCCACTTCTTCTGGCTTCCACTCATGGCATGAACTAAAGCAGAAGTAGTGAAAGATATTACCTGCTGCCAGAAAAATCCCTAACAAATGTCACTATGTTCAAACTCTGCTATAAGGTGGGATACCTCTTTTCCCTGGGCTGATGTTCTGATGTTTTCCCAAAGCAAAATACTCTGTTAAAGGGGCTAATATCCTCTGGTATTATAGAAGTGATGAGCGCAGCCTTCAAGGGCAGCAGTTATAGACAGGTAAATTAGGTCCTGCAGGAAGTTTTCAGACTAGAGGAGCAAGCTCACAGAGGAAACTGTGGAAGAAAAGATTGCAGAGAAGGGCAGTGAGCCCTTACCTCCATACTTATAATACTGAGGCAAGTGCATTTAAACCCTCAGATTTTCTAAATGATGCTTTTCATTAGGGTGAAGCAATATAAGCTAGATGGCACAATCCTTACTAGAACTGAAGCTTAGCTGGCAAGTTGGGGGACAAATATTAGAATTAAAAAAGTGATCTACTAAAGTTATTGAGGCTGATCTAAATTTTACTAAAATCCTACCAAAATCTATCACTCCAGTAAATAGAAGGGTCTTCAAGAAATCATACCACAAACATTTGATAAACAAGAGTTGAAAAAATTAAATTAAGACTAAAAGATAAACGACATACATTGTGAGTGTAACAGAGAAAGAACTGGGTGGAAATTTCAAAGTTTGGGCCCACACTGTGTAGAGAAGTCTTTAGAGCCTCCTTATTATTTGCTAAAAGCAAAGTAATCAAAGTGATGCTAAATACTAGCATTCTCTAGTGTACACCTCTGCTACAAATCTTCTCCTGAAGTTCATTCCAAGTTATACAAAATACAACTCTCCTATTCATCCTTTGCAGTATCTTCCCACTCACACAAAAGTTATTACCATTTATATTACATAGAGTTGATAAAGGCTCACCTCAATTAAAAAGTTCTTTTTCCAAAGAGCTGGCATTTCTTTTTTTCTTTAGTCTTCTATTGTTTTGGGGTTGACATAATAACATTTCCAGTCAGCAATTAGCAAAGAAAGTCTTTGCCAAAGAGCAGGCCTAAAACTTCCTCAGAGCTAAAATTAAAATGTATATAATTACTCAGCTAAAGGTTTGAGATATGATTGTTTATATATTAAATTGTTATTACAAAAGGGTTAGTCTGTTAGGAAGCAATATAATTAAAATATAAACAATAAACTAAAAAGGTAATAAAGCATTCATTATAGAGCACCTACCTTTTACCTGGTATGTTTTATATGTTTTGTTCCAGTTATGTTTTTCAATAACACAAATTAATTTATTCCTTCAACAAGGCTTGAAAGAACATTATTTGCATTTTTATGGACTATTGGTAGGGTAATTTTGTTGTGTTTTTTTAAGACTAACGCTACAAAAAAAATCTTTTCTAATCTTTTATAAAAGCAATCCTTTTTCCATTTATAAATACAGTGCTCACCACTTCAAGGTCAGCTTCAGTTTTCTAATACTTATGCAAAATGATCAGAGCTTACAAGGGAATCATCTTGTACGTAAGTTGAAGCTCTATATTATAATGGAGAGGCAACAGGGGATAAAAGTTGGCTTTTCAAAGAAAGTTATATTTTGTCATTTTTCTTTAAATAAATCAATCAGGCATTCAACAAAGTCATAGAATTTCTTGTTATAGAGCTTGCTCCTGAGTGAAAACGTACAGATAAAAAGATCTTGTAAAAGCCTGTATGCATGATAAATATGAGCCTTCAGCTGGATGAGTGCATGGAAAATGACTACAGAAGGCTTCATGTGTCCATGCATGCCAAGAAACGCCAGAAAAAGCAGAGGAGAAAACATTACCTATGAGCCACCTTCTCAGCAGCACAGCAACTGCGGCACGAGCAGGGTCCCTGCTGGGGCAGTGCCCAGGACCTGCAGCACCCTGGCACAGCTGTCCCAGGCTGCAAGGAGCCTGCGTGGCCCCTGCTGTGGCTGCGGCCTGGGGCAGGCAGTGAGCGCACCTGGGCAGGCGGTGAGCGCACCTGGGCAGGCAGTGAGCGCACCTGGGCAGGCGGTGAGCGCACCTGGGCAGGCAGTGAGCGCACCTGGGCAGGCAGTGAGCGCACCTGGGCAGGTGCCTGGGACACAGCAAACCCGGGGGCACCGCCTGAGCCGAGCTCCGCGGGTCACGGCCCTGCCGGGACTCCTCTCCTGGCAGTCTTGTCCCTCCTGTCTCTTGTTAGGCTTTTTCTGTTTACTCTTAACTCAGAAAAATGCTTAACACAAAACATGGTCAGGCTTGCAATGAGATCTGCTCTGTGCTACTTCTGCCACTGTGCTGCTTAAAATGCAAAGGCCTTGTGCAAGGTCCAGAAGCACTGAACAAGTTTTATAATGTTCTCATTGCCATCACAGCCAAGGTGCTGAGATAGGTGACACAGAGTAAATAAAGTTTGTTTCCTCTACATTCCCTGCATAGTCTGCCTCCAATTCCCACCTTGGAATGGTTCCGTGCCATTCATCATTCACACCACCCCACCTTCAACTCTTCCCCCATTGCTTGCTCCTCACCCGAAGCTGCCATTCTGCAGCACATCAGTTAAACTTTTGTAGGAATGAGAATAGCTCACAAATGAAACCAAAATATAGATAAATATTAATTATAATAAGGGAAGAAACTCTTGAGACAGAAAGAGCTGCTATATCAAGCAGGAGTTCTTAAAATAAATAATGAGTCAGGAGAAACAAAATATGTTCAGTTACCAAAATCATTTCTATATAGACTGCTGTAAAACTTCCCATATGGGGTAAACAGATGTTAGCACATACTAGGCAACAACAGATACCCCTTGCTTGACATCTTGCACATTATTTGATTGGATTATATTTTTATCAGATAAAAATAGTACTTCTAATATAATGTGAGGCAAGAGGGTCTAGGAACCAAGGAACGAACTTCTGATCTTTTTAGAACTATTCAGAGCATACTGTATGCTCTTGGGAATTTCATATTTTTCGTGCTCACGTGCACTTTTAGGCTCAGAATGGTCGTTTTTCCCTCTCACCTTTCTTAGTAAGCACAAAACTGCTTTTAGTAAGCACAAAAGCACTTTCTTAGTAAGCACAAAAGCACTCCAACTGCTTTTTTACACCAACTCACAAGAGCCTCTAAAATCCAAAGCCTCCACTCCAAAGTGCCCTGTAACCCATTTAATCCTCTATTTCAATCATTTCTCGCAATATACACTACACATATACACGCAGAGCCAAGTGTCAGATGCCTTTGCAACAAACTGGTATTAAAATCAGATAGGAAGTTTGAACTGAGAGCTGCTCTTGCCCTCCTTAACTTTTATTGAAGAGTAAAGAGAAAGCTGAATCAAAATCTAATCAATATTCTCCATGAACAATTATTCCTAAATTTCTCTGAACACATCAGAGGATGAAGAACATATTAGACTTCCTAATTTTTGAACAGAGCAATGATTAGATTTCACTTTTGACCAGTAGCTTCATGATTCCCTCCTGGGAATACACAGAGAAATCAGGCTTAATTGTTTTACTATACTATCGTTAATTTTTTTCTTCAATTTTCAGGTCTTCATCACATTGTCAAAACACCAAATTAAGAAAAATGTGAAACAGGGGTTGGTTTATGCCTTTGAACTGTGCTTGCCCTAGTGGGCCCTTGCTCCCTCATTGCTCCCTGCAGCATTCACCCACCACATCGTGGGGAGCTCCCCCAGGGATGCCAGGACAGACATTTCCCAAAACATTTTAACAGGGAAGCTTCACTCCAAAGAGAGCCAGTGTGATGGATTACAGTCAGACCTACATTGTGCCTGAAATACCCATTCCTCCACAGGAGGGGAGAGCAGAAGGAACTCATAAAGATGTGTCAATCCTTTTCCCTCTTATTCCCGAGTGATCCCAAATATTGGCTTCACTGGTAACATCCCAGAGCCCCTGCAGGACTGTGTCTGCACTGACCTGAAGGCAGGCTCTCTGAAACATCCCTTCAGTGTCTGACTGAGGACACAGGGCAGGAGAAATGCAGGAAACCTCATTTGCTACATCAGAGCAAGGTGCAGTAAAACTGCTTTATTGTACTGATAGAATACAAAGGAGTTTGTGGCAGTAATTGGAAAAAGTATTTAAAAGTCTGACTGACTGTCAGGCATTGTGGGAGAAACAATTAGCAACGTGGTTTTAAAATGCACCAGAGAGTGTTTTGAGTGAACCTCAAAAGAAAAGAAATCCTTTTAAGTTTCAAAATATTTGGATCCCAGGTGAGTTCATCACAACTTTTCTTCTTTTGCAACAGCTTCATCCCTTTTTTTTTTAAAGTGGATTCTGTCCTCCTTCCCATCCTCATTCTACTAGAGTTAATTATCAAAATCATTCCAAAAACTTTTGTTCTCCTTTCCCAATTATAATTCTTCCCTGACTCATTTTTTTTTTTCCCTCAGTGATGACTGTCTGCACACCTTCAAAAGAAGTTACACCTAACATTATGTCTCATGACATCAGTAACTAAGAATAACTTACCATCAGTATTATATTTAACAGGTAATTAATACCACCCTATAAATACGACGGCATGCATCATTTTGCTCTAGTTGTTGTTTAATACTGCCACTTGATCTTAACCAATAAATCTATGGAAAACTGGAAACTTTGCTTTCAGAAATGGGTGCCATAAATACAAAATACCTTCCATTATACATTTCTCAAAATTACATTTTTCTGTTCTGCAAAAATCTTCTATTCTTTGCAATCTCCAGAAGAATTGGTGCTCTCCTCCCCTCTACACACACCATTTCTGTTGCATTTGTGTTCACATCTGCTAGATCTGCTTCCTAAGACTCGCTCCATTGATTTCTGAGGTTTGGTGAAAGTGAGAAATGGTGTATTTACCCTTTTCAATTAAAAAGTATTTGGACCCACAGATCAAAATATTCATTTTTATTTGATATTCACATTTTCTCCTTGCAAAACTATGTCCACACACAGACACTTGTTCTATTATTAGGGAAATCAGGGGAAAATGCAACTGCTGTCAACAAACAGAGCAGCAGCAGCCTCCACAATGAGGAACCCAACACGGGCAACCTTTGCTTTGGTTGAAAGGAATTGATTGGGATACCACAGCATGTAATTATACACTAAGAAGCTACAGCACACCAGTGTGAAAAGCCCAGCAAGATCCTAGGAGCAGCAGCACCCTTCCACAAGTGCCAAAACATGCATTCCAGGAAGCTGGACTGAGCAATGTGGCTCTCACACAGGGACACACACAGTGTGCTCCATGAGTACATTAAAATAATCTTTTTCTATTTACATAATAACTTACATAAGAGGCAAATGTCAGGAAGTCACTTAAAACTCAAATATGTCTGTTTTTGAGCAGCTTAACTGACATGTTGTTGCTATTCCCAGAGTCTGAATTCCTGGAAACCAGGAGGCTGACACAAATGAACAATTTACATTTTTAAGCCAATGTAATTGGATTCATCCAAAATAAAGATTTTGATTAATTGTATTCATCTCTACTTAGAGGAAGTGCATTATGTTACTGTAGCCTCAGCCCTGGATTGATTTGTTCATTTATTCTAAAAAGGCAAATATATCTTTTTAAGTGATACATTTGCTCTGCCTTTAACTTTGGAAGTGAAGGGCCAGGCCTAGAAACACTGCTGTGC
The DNA here is from genome assembly GCF_963513975.1 of Fringilla coelebs. Lineage (NCBI taxonomy): Eukaryota > Metazoa > Chordata > Aves > Passeriformes > Fringillidae > Fringilla > Fringilla coelebs. The sequence goes on from NC_140066.1 coordinate 9,490,933, forward strand.
CCCTGCTCCCTCCCAGAAGCATGTTGGAAGTACCAACTCTGATGTTTGTGCTTCTACCTCAAATCTGGCTAAAATAGGTCAACAAGTTCAAATTTCTAGACTGACAAGTCCCACATGCTTTCATTACACAGTCTTGTTTCCTTCTGATTGTTTAGCATCTTAAAAAGTGTGTGTGTGTTTGTGTGGGCAGGGAGGGGATACTGTTTAAAAGGATAAATAGAAGTGTGGAATTATATTAGATTAAAACATTTTATTTTGGGCAAAATACATTTATTTGGACTGCCTTTTTTAAACTTTCTTTTTTAAGGAAATTTAAAAAAATTTCTTTGATTCAATTTGAAGTAATTCAGTATCTGATTTTCAGGCTACAGATCAAGAATTCCCCTGTCAGATGGTCAGCTGTGTATTGAACTTGAAATAAAGCTGTAAACAGCTGGGTTTTAGGTGAAGTTTGGCATTTTTACAAATCTACTAATGAGTAATGTTTCAGCAAGAATAAGAAAATAGCAGCAGCATGCTTTAGCAGTGTTATCCTCTTCGACAGTTATAAGCAGAGGCTTTTTAATGCTGCAAGGGTCTGAGTTTCCTTCTCCATAAGTGTTTATTTCAATGGCATCCAGTTTTCACACCTGCCACTTTGGATATTCAGTTTAGCTGTCTACTTCAGGATGTGTGTTTTGGGCAAGGAAGAACATAAGGGAAAGGAGGAAGAGAAGCAAAGAAAAACAGCAATGAAGCAGTTGTCCTCCTCAATAGGTAAAAGCTTTCTGACAAATAAGGTATCAGCCCATGCTCATACTGTTCATGTTGAGATTCATTTACCTGACAAATTACCCCCCCAAACTTCTAGCTTATTTCCTCAGATAATTATGCCTGCATTTTTTATTTCTGGAGTGATTTGTGATGGTAGCGAGCATCTGGCATCATGTTATACACAACTTTCTCTCCAATTAATGTGAGGAAACAAATGTCATTTTAGGGATGTTTTGTTTTCCATAAAGGTTATGTCCTAGCTAAGCTTCAAGTACAAATATAAACACACACACTTTTTCATGCACTCAAATCCAGTCCAGTGAATGCAAAATCAGTTGCATAACAGAGTATGTGTAACCTTTTCTCCCTTCTATGGTTATTATAAACATGCCATGAGCTCTTCAGAAAGAGCAGTGGGAAAATGTTCTTCAGAGAGACTCATGTTTAAAAAAAGCCAACAGGTGCTAAGCCCTGCACTTCCCTCTACTTGAGGACCTCCCTGCATGCCAGGGAAGCATTTATTGCCTTTTCAATGCATCTCGCTTTTTGTCTTATTTTTTCTCCTCACTAATTTCAGTCTTCCGGTAGATCTTTTATCCCACACCTGGCTCCCAAAATGAGGATGGAAAACCTTAAAATGTCTATGGGGAAATTTACTATACACAGAGATAATTCTGTCCCACAACTAGCTGTGCACGAGCTGGAGGGTATCAAATTCAGGTATATCCTCGGTGCAGATAATCTCTGCACCCGAGTAAAGGTATCTAAACTAACTGAGCCAGTTGAGCAAAAGAAGCAAGGATGTCTTTGAATCCTTCAGATTTTCATATCCTTTGTTGAGATTCATATCTCCTGTTCACCTTACATGGACTAAGCAGGTAGTTTAGCCTAATTTCTCTTGTGGTTCACAGCTGCAATGAGCCCCTTCTTTGTCTCTTGGAACAGTATTTTACAGGTTGCTTCTCCTTCCTGTACATTTGCCCCAGTTTAAGATGCATCCACCTTTCATTTACTTTTTGTTTTGTGGGGGTGGTGGGGTGTTTGCTTCCCTCATTGTTCAGACTGTGTTCAAAATTGCTTCCTGCCACCACTCATGTATTTCCACTGCTGTTTCCCAAGATAAAAATGTCACCTGTGGAGACCACATGCACTTTGTGACTTTATAAAAAAATTAGTGGTACACTAACTGTATCCCACAAGGGAAGATAAAAACAATTCCAGACAATCAAGGAAATTAGTGTTTCTTTGAGGGTCTTACCTATTTTCTAACAAGTACACTGTTTGTTCTACTACTCCCTGGATATTCACTGGGTATCCATCCCCTGAGCTTGCTCAGTAACAGGACCGCTACCCCGAGCTGATTATTTTTCGAGTGTCAACTTTGAAATTGACCAAAAAATCCAAAAATTTTGAGGACACAGGAGCAGAGAGCTTTACCTTGGATGTGAATCTCTCTTTATGAAGACATTAGACCTTTTGGGCACCTCAGCTATACCAGGCCATGCAATACTGAGGTTAAATGCCCTGCCCCTCTCTGGTGCACACAAGGGCCAGCCCAGGTACAACTGGCTGCTGCAGCACCACAGGACACCATGGCACCCCTCTCTGGGACAGGAGCATTTACAAAGATCAGATTAACAAATCATTCCTCTGACACAGGCGTTCACAGTCTCTGGAGCTTTTGTATTCCAGATCTTCACAGAACTGAAAAATTACTGAAGAGAGAACCCCGATAAAAACAGATTTGAATTAATGCTGTAAAAGTGTTAGTGCTGAGGCTGAAGGGTTTCTGACTGGAATTTAGCCAATGTATCTACATCTTCAGTCTTAACATTTGTAGGCAATGCCACCTAGGAAATCTCATATAATCTACCAGACATGCCTGTGCAGCAGGTCTCCTTTCAATCCCAGTTGAATACAGCTACCTGACAGTATCTGAGTTCTCCCCAGTGATGTTCCATCCAAATAAATATCCAAATTCAGTGTGTAAGGGTTGTCTACAGACTAATTCCTCATTAAAGTACAACCTGAGCAGTAGAGCCAGTCAGTTTCCACATCACTGCTTGTGACTGATGTGGCTGTGGCATCAAAACAATTTTACTGAATCACCATAACCTCAATTGAACATAACAGGGAGAAAATCATCTGTAAAGATGAAAGGTGCACTTTAAAAAATATATAATTTAAAAACTGAGAACAACAAATTGGCCACTGAAAAAAAATTATCTTGACCTACACTCTGCTGTAAACCAACCTTTGCAATGATGGGCACTACACATACAAGCTTGCAAATAGCAGTAAACTCAACTGCACCCAGCTCGCTGAAACTGCAGGGAGGTTTTAAGTGAACTCGACAGCTGCTCGTCCAATGTCTTGTTCCTGACAGACTCAATCAGGTACTGTCTGAGCTCCTAAAGATGGCCAGATCTGAAGCTATGTTGTTTATCTCTATTTTCAACTTCCTAAAATACAACTCATGAGTGCTGCTAGATAGGGCTGTCAATCTCTAAATATAACAGGGGATTCATACCCTGTTGTCCATTGGTTTCTGCTTTTCTGCTTACAAATCCATGATATAAATTAAATGCCATGAAACTGCTTATTATCTTTTTGTTTTCCTTTCAGATTCTCTGGATGTGTTATTTGCAGCTAATTTTATTTCCCCCAGTATTGTCTGAAAGGAGGGAGGCAATTATAGGTACATTTATTAAACTAGGTATCCTTTTCAATTACACTCATCCTGAGCTTTGAAAGTTGGCAGTTTGGTCTTTATTATGGGAAAATAATTTTTACAAGGACACATTGAAATGGAATGAGTATTTGGGAGAGAGAAGGGAGGGTTTTTGCTGCTTGTGGCTACCTCATTATATGGCTGAAATTGCAACTATTTATAATGCTGTCTTTGTATAACACACAGCACCAGTGTCAGCATTGCTCAACATGCTTCGACACAGATTTATTACCCAGAAAACTTTAATAGGGCTAAATGTTTCATTTATGGCTTCATTTAAAAATATTAATATATTAGCAAAGCAGATGGATGGAAACTAGTTTCCATTTCCTCTTACAGGGCTTTATGCCATGTTGCAAACACGGCTGTCTTCAGCTAGGAATATTGGTCTACTGAGGTCAATACAAAATGCAAATTCACTTCAATGATACAAAAATCTATTCTTAAAATCTGTGATGTCCCCAAACCTTTCAAGACAGTTTATTAATATTGGTTGATGAAGCCCTATAAAGCTGTTGCTTCTTGTAAAGAAGAGACTAAACCAAGGTGGAAGAGTCAAGAGTTCACAGAAGGAAGAAAGAAATGCAAATATGCTCAGCTTTCTTGTGGGGTTGTTTTTATAAGACTAATGACCACATGCAGAAGTACAACATAGAATTCAATAGAAACATAATGACCTTAAATGGGATTTTGTCCATCTTTTAACAACTGAGTTTTTTTCACCCATGAAGAAGCATCAAGGGTCACACCAGACACAGTTACTGCTGAACATCAAAGGCAGTGTCTCAAAAGCTCAGTGTGCATCAAGCAAATAATTGATGCAAAAAACGAGGACCGACTCATCATATTTTGTTGGTGTAAAGGGCATTTAGCTGAATCCCTGGAGAAATTTTACATTGCAAAAACAGAATTATATTCATTATTCTCCCCATTTACTCAGTTCAGTCTTTCAACAAACTCTAAGACAGTTAAAGCTTTTCAATAAAGCCAAAAGCCAACATAAACAACTGAGTGAGTTTCTATAATGAGGACACCCACACATCCATTACTTGCTAAGACAGTCCCCTGTCACAGTCAAATATCACAGAAGCCCCTATGCCTGCAGGAAAGGATGGTATTAAACTACTGCAGAGCTTCTCTAGCACACAAACTTCAATCTTAAACGATCTGAAATGACTTAAATTATCTGAAATCTAAAAAGATTTACCCTTTTTTTTAAGTTTCCCTATCTGTAACTCCTGCATCCGTGTCTTATTTCCCCCATAACAGGAAAATGTAGAATTCCATTGACAAGAGTGCCGTGGGAACCACATAGTTTTTCAGAGGATGGTTATAACAGAGATGATTATTCAGTTATCAGCATCAAAAACAGGACTTAAAAGAATACACATTGGTGCCTGCAGAATACTATCTCAGTAGCAGCTTTCATGATCCATCAGGAAAAGAAACATACCCACTGAAAGCCATGGAAACCACTTCTAGGAAAGAGTCAACAAATCCTTTTTGTCAAGTCCTTGAAGTCTGCCAAGAGCTCTAATATAATTAGCAAAGGTTTCTTTCAGAAGGCAAGGCAATCTAGGAGTTACTGCTTTGGGCTAAGATGAAACAGTTGAGAGCCGATTCTGTGACTGCCGCTGGTCTAGTGAACAGTCCTGGGCAACTCCATGTGCTCGCCTCTAATTTTGCTGGGATCAAGGGAATAAAGCCAATTGTGGCAGTTTGAGAAGCATGCCTGTGTCTGCCCACGAGTTTCTGTGGTTTTTTGAATGGCTTTTATCCTCACATCCTTCCAGACAAAGTAAAACCTCCATTCTGGAGCAGAAACACATCACCAAGGGAACAAAAAGCTTTGGAAACTAGAACATGGTCATTGTGAGGCTGTTGACATCAAATACTCTTCAAAAGAAGGCACAACCAAGAAGGAAGCATTGGTCATGATTACCTACAATATCAGCATACAGATATACATGTAAAATATATATGTATGTTTATCTGTATACATGGCATTCTGTAATTCTGTAAATAAAATATTTTATTCCCCCACCCTCAAAAAAAGCAAACTTGGCTGAGCATTTTGTAGGCCCAGTTAAAACCAGTGCTGGCAAGTTGGCCAGCAGCTGCACCCCAGACAGCCCATTTACAAGCAGCTGAACTGAACCCCAGCTGCGCTACGTCAGTGCTACAAACCCAGATTTAAAATCTCAAAATACAGCAACTGCATTTTGTGTACTGCATTCTCCCCTATCTCTCTGCAGAGCAGTTTACAGTTTTTCATGAGACTTGGGATGCAACAGAAGCCCAAGAGGTCCTTTTTCACAATGTTCACTGCAGAGCCTGCAACTGAAATACAGAAATACCAATAAGGAGGTTTGTGGCCTGAAAAATAATGTGTCTTTTTGTTTCATTGCTGCTGTGGATGAACTCCTAAACAATGTCCCTTATTGACAGAGCACCCCATTGTTGTGTCCCTACAATAAATTAACACTGCAGTACTTCAGTGATTGATCAGTCCCTTTACAACCACATCTATTCTACAGAGAGCTAAAAAAAGGAATAAGCTTGTACATTTGGAAGGGCTCTAGACACTGGATACCATCAGTGTGATATATTTTTAGAAGAATTTCTCACAGAATAAGCAGGGGAATAGAAGAAAGCACTTAACTCCATTTAACTGCTACAGGATATAATCGTACCTCTCTACCTCATCTTTACTATCCCACAGCACTTAGAAATAGCCCAATAGAAAAAATATTTTGTCCATTATTTAGACAGAGGATAGACATATGGAAGTTTTTCTTTTCCTTGCAGCCAGTCCTGCTTTAGTTATGTAAAAACACTTTACAGTCCAATGAGTTAAACACTGGCAGACAAGCAGCTATAGCTGAAGCGCAGCTGGGAGCAGCCAGATCCCAATCCTGCAATGCATTTATCTGCAAAAAGTGAGAAAGTTATCACCCACTGCTGGCTTCATTGTTCTCATTTCCAAATTTGGAGGGAGAGAGCACAATATTAGATAGTAGATTTGAAAAATAAAACCCAAAAAACAAAACAACCACATTTCTTAATTCTAGGCATTGGATATGAGAAGGAATAGCAATTAGAACAAATTATGCCTCACTAGTGTAGGGAGGTGCATTTTAATATAGTGAAATTATTGCCATAATTTCAAAAGATAAATTTGTTCTTTATCGCTTCAAATTAATTTGGTCAAGTATTATTTCCAATTTAAAACTGAATTAAAAACATTAGTGGTTTTCTTCTAAAATCTTCAAATAAACATCTGTTTTCCTCAAAGCCTGCTAACAGCAATTGAAGGAGTCTCCAGGTATACTCCCTTTGTTCTCCTTTTTTTCTTCACTAGGGTTTTGCTAGCCTAATTAACTCACATGCATCATCCCATTTTACAAGAATGACAGGCCTCAAAAGCATTAGCAACCAAAAAAATTAGAACCACAAAGAACTAAACTGCTTTAGTAGTTTAGTTTAGTTCTCCTGCAGAAGGACCACCATGACAGGGTTAGGAAAGACACATCAAGGATTAAAGCAGGAATGCCCTACAGTTTACTCATGCAGGAGGCTGAGCTCTAACATAAGGATATTTACCTTTGCAGCATTACAGAAGAGCTGCACACTGTAAACTTCTCAATTCAAGAATTGTCTTAAAAAACCATACAAAGCTGAATGAAAGCTTAGACTAATTCTGGGAAATACACTTGCATCCTATAAATCAATGAAAAAGTTGTTTTGAGGTTGGCCAGAAAACCAATGAACAAGGTGGGACACTATTTTCTAAAAGAGTTTCATTAATTGTTCTAGATGAGGATAACAACTTGCAGTTCCATTCATCAAGAAAAAGTTGGCATTTCAAAATCTTCCCACAGATAGCAGAATCCGAAAGGCCAAGCCCTTTCTTTACCCATCAGCCTCTTTACCTTTTCTCATCTTGAGTTAGTCACAAACTTTAAAAGTGGTAGCTGAACACAAATTAACTGCAGCATGTGATGTAATCTTCACAAAGCACATAGTAAAATTTATTCCAAATCATAGGCAAATTACTTTAAATTTTCACTGCTGAACATGCCCTTATTCAATATTTGGCAGAAAACTGCTGAAATCCATTCTATGTCCACATCATTAACTTGTGCTGGGGTTTTATTCCTCATTCTCTGAATCTACTTATTTCCAAAACCCAGACAACTTTGACCCTGCAGGCTGACACCAACTTTAATATCTCTATTTCATTTGTGTCCCAAAGCACTGACTGAGGTCCTTCTGCCAGGGGTCATGTGACCCATCAGACAGCTAAGATCATACACCCATACACTTTAAACATATCCTCTCTTACCCTTAGGGGCTTTACCTCTTGGGTCACAAGCTAGAATTTGTTGCTATGGGAGTCTGTGGAGGCAAACAATTCCAATAAGCTCAAATTAATAAATAAAAAGCAAAAAAAGGAAAATATGTGTGTGTGTATATACACACACACATATACATCTATATACAGAGAGAGAGAGAGAGAGAGAGAGAGAATTCTTATGCTGAGGAGATGTGGAGCAGTAGAAGGTGGAAGACTTGCCTACTGTCCCCTAAAATCTCCTCTTGCCACTATCACAGACAGAATGCTGGAGATGTTGGCATAACCCAGTAGGGAATTTAAATTATAATTATTATTTCTCTGAAAACACATTTTTGCATGCAGTCTTCTATTTTATTTCAATTTGATCACTAGCTCTAGCTTTCCTTCTCAGTTGTATCTCCAAAATACTTTCCTTTTTTTAACAGCAAATTCAGATACATTTTGTTGTTCTGTCTTTTCCTGATACGAGCCATTTTACCTCCTCCACGTAAAGATCATGTTTGCTGCTAAAGCAGCACTCTTCTACCTGAGTGTCCAGCCTGTGACAAACTCTGTGCAGGACTGAAGCTAAAAGAAAACTAAAGGAAGAATAATTTAGGATTTGGAGCCACAGCATTGCAAACATATGGCAAGAAGCAAGCTTTAAACCAGGCATGCGTTAATGGATTTAAAAAACAGATATTATACAAAGTACTACAAAGTGAAGGTCAGAACTGCAGCTGAAGTATGCAAGTGCAAGAAGCAGCCTAGCACTCCACTGCTCAAGAAAGGAATGTTCTGTAAACAGACCAGTTTGAATTCAGCCTTTTGTGAGAGACCCCCCCACACACACAGCATCAAGGAAACAGGTAATAATGACAGCAAATGAAACCAGCATCCTTTTCTGTACCTGACTATATAGTAAGGAAGAGGCCAGAGTGTATTTCTGAATTCAAGCCTGAAATCTTCTGGGAAGAGGCCAGAGCATATTTCTGAATTCAAGCCTGAAAATCTACTCAAGGCAAAGAGAATATGTCTACATCCTCATCTAGAACTCTTGCCTAATAAATATGTTCATGCACAAAATGCACCCTTGTATTATTACTTAAGAGCTCACTCTCAGTCAATTTAAACACAAGGAACAAAGACTGTAGAATAATTACCACATGTGTATGCCTAAAGCAGTAATATAAAGGTGCATTGGCTAACCTTTACTTATTTTCATATCAAGAAGCTAAAGTCTGTGTGGTTAAGGTTCTTCTAAATGCCTTTATTTATTTAATTCAGTAAAAATATATGGAAAAATACACATTACTGGAGTACATATACCCTACAGAATATTTAATACATTCATTGTATCTATTTATTATGAAAACACTACATCTAAGAATATAATACATTTTAAAGTATTCTTTCATACACATATCACAGTTCATGCATACAGCAAAAGCAGTGCTCAAATATCTGTAAGAAAATGATGAATGATATCCAAATGCATTAAGCACATTATTACTTCAGATAAACAACTCTTAAATTATTCTGATTTATTTTTCAATTTTGCTAGAAAGCATATTTACAGAAATAAGATAGGGTTTTAAGCCATGAAACCGGATATAAATCATTAACCAGACAGCTACCCTTTTCTCACTCTGAAACTATTGAACCAGAGGTATTAATGAAGGCTTACAATTATAATTAATGGTGAATTTTGAAACTTACCATTACAAAGTAGCAAAAGAAATAAAGAAATGTGGTGCAGAATCTCATTTATACACTAAGATTTAATATTTGTACATTACTCCAGTACAACTGAAACTCTCAATGAAGCCTCCCCAAATATTGACAACTTTAGGCCATTTAGGGCACGAAGTTGAAAACAGAGCACAAGTAAATTGAATTGCTTGTATAGCATTTTTTTTTCTTACAGGTTCAAAACCACTTTAAAAAGCAGGTGATGATCACTATTTTGGCAGATGAGAACAGAATAAACAGAAGCAAGATAAAGTAATTTCCTGAAGTTAGAGCTCCTGCCACAGCTCTGTTTCTGTGTCAGTGACCAACCAGAAAATTTCTGGTGTGAAGATGAATCCTATGGTCTCCTTTCAAACAGAGGTGCAAAGAGCAGTCATTGCTTGTGGTTGTCCATAGGAACATGTTTGATTTCAATACATTTTAATGAGTGGGTTAGTATCATCAGGTGATTCTTACAAGGGAAACTAAGGCACACAGCACGGTGATGGCCTGCCTGGGTCCAGGGTCAGCCAGCAGGCAAGCCACAGAGCTGGGAACTGAAAACAAGGCAGTTCAATCCAGTCAAGTGCCAATCTCAGCTCAGGAACACTTACCAAAGGCACACAGTGCTGAAATAAAACTCCAGATCGGTTATGTATGCCCTGCTCAAAATTTGCATTTTTTTTTCTTATGTACTCATTCTTCAAGTCTTTATATTTAAGAAACAGAAATATTTCTTCCTATCCCCCTCAAAAATACACAAAAAAGAGGGATCTCTATGTAACAGATAGAGAATTCACAAAAAAATGTCCTAAACTGCAAATGAAGCATCAGTTTTAAATATTTGAAACCCATGTACTTCCATTGCACTACCTATTACAATGTAATCCATTATTCATCTTAATTGCAAGTGTCTAATTTCCAATGTAATGCCAATATTCCCATAAGCATGAAATACCCTTCCCTTGATTACAGATTTTAAAATATATATTTTATTGGGTTAACTGATGTCTACTCATCAATTACTCATTCAAATGTGCTGAGTAACCTTGCTCTTCCATGCTTCTGTTTAGGTCTAACTGGCAGATAATATGGAAAGGAAGATCAATGATGGACAGAAGTGAACTGTTCCATACCAAAAGCTGCCCATTTCTTTAATCATCACTGTTGTCAAAGACAATGTAACTAAGAAAATCTTTAATCATTATTAGTAAACTTGATGAGTATAGAAAAAACCTAAATTGTAACAGGCAGAACTTGAGTGATGGCAACGATCAGTCATTAATGTTTCAAACTGAAAGGCATTTTCCATGTATCATATATTACACCAAATTAAATACGTGTCAGCCAGTCAAATAAAGGACATTGATTCATTGATAGAAGCCCAAAAGACAAATAGTACATCTGAATGAGTCCATCAGTCTTTACAGAGTTATTTAAAACAGAGTCACAGTATTTAATGAAAGGTTGAATTTGTCTTTGGCTGGTTAATGCATGCTGTTCCCAGTTCAAATCAGAGTTTAAGAAAGTTATCTGAGGTCATTTCTGTGCTACACCACTTTCCTTCTGGTCATTTCCATCCAGTAATACTCTTTTGTGTTGTTGCCCACTTTGCTTCATCACCTTATGATTAGATAAGTTGCAGACATGCTTTATCCTCCCTTTATTCAATTTCTTGGTATATTTAAAAAAGAAATGTCATTTCTAGAGGTCACCAATGGGGTCAGTTTGCAGAACAACACAGACAAAGCCACAGTACTTCTACAGTAAGTAAAAGAACTTGAACTCCAAGTCAGAGAAATTCTCAAAAGCCAAGGAAAACTAGTAGAAAGAAGAACTTAAATGATGGAGTCGTATTCAGCAAGATGATTAATAAAAGGAAATGTAATAGAAATACTCTGAGCAACAAAGAATCTAGAGACAGCAGCCTTTAAACTGGGGGTTTTTTGCCTCATAGCACAATAATAGAAGATTTTTCTCACATGAAATTGGGTAAAATTTTATTACAGAAATCATCAAGATCAAGAATTTAGTGAGTTTTACAAGAAAAATAACTGACACTAACTCAGACAAAATCTATGCAGAATTTAAAAAATTAATTATAATAAATATTTTGGAAATTATTGCAAATCAAATGTTGCAGGTTCTCTCTCAAAGAGTACCAGCAACTTTAGCACATGGGTTTACCTCCAGAGTTCTCCTGGTTTCCTTTGGCCCACATGGTGCTGGGCACCAGCAAAGCTTGATTTCATTTCATTTCCCAGCTGGAACACCTCTGGGATTTGGTGTGGCCAGGCCATTGCTACACTGCAAGGACTTCAGAGCACCAAGGAACAATTCACCCATCCTAGGACATCTGAGGCCATCAGGGAACTGAGATCACAGTGATTCATTTCTTATGTCTCAGCAATTGCTCTATGCACTCTGGGGAATGCTGGGGTAATTTCAGATGTATGAGCAGCCTGCCACACTGACCATCTCTCAGGAGGTAATTACTTTTGGTCAATATCAACTTATTTGCTGCAGTCTGGCAAGTGTTTGCCTAAAAACAGGACACTGATAAAAAGTGATTACCTTATTTGCCCATTGTTGGGGAAGGAACACTGTCCCCACGATACCACTGCTGGGAATTCACCTTCTGAGGGAACAGAGCACCAGCAAGGAAGCCTGGGAGCAGTCATGAGGAGAGTTATGAGGAGGGTTTTCAAGGCCTCTAATTTGAACTCCATTTTTAGGAATGAAAACTTGGCCCTGGAAAATGAATGCAGTATGGCCTAGAAAAAGGTATGGAGTCCATCTCAGATTTCAGCTAATGCAGGTGTCATCACACAGACCTAAGCCTGAAGGAACAGAATTTCCTATGTCCTGATAGAAGCAGAAACTCCAAAGTCCTTAAATGTCCAAGGTCTGAGGGACAAAGGGAATCCAACCCTGTGTTACTGTAAATTTTTATTTCTACCACTTGTGACAAAAACCCCCAATCTTTCAAAATGTGACACACAGGTAAGAGATGCTAGAGCATTTCCCCAAGCCTGCAGTCAGCACAGAAGAATAAAGTATCACTGAGAATTCCCCTGGGCCCCTCCTGAACAGGCATTTTTAGAACCTGGATGCATTGCTATCAGTACAGGGAAAACTTGATCACAGAAATTAGGAGTGTTACTTAAGGACATGCTCTGCCCCAGACCAAGTTCTAGGAGTTCATCCATTCACACCCTCATAACCCTTACTTTTCTTCTACACAAGACAGAAAGAAGATTTTTGTGATGTGGCTCTGCTATGTTAGGCCCTAGAATCATCATCTCATCTAAATTGTCCCTCCTCTAAGATTACTTTGGGATTTTTTTCCAATGACATTAATCTCTGATTGACAAACTGAGTTGATTTTAAGTGTCAGGGAGTCATATTTAACCAATTTTCCAATCAATATATGACCTAAGCTTTTGCTATAATGCAGTGAAAACCAAGTCATCACAACAAAGTAAACTGCAGCAATGGAATTATAGTGTTCTGCTTTATTAATACAGGGCTCCATTTCACCTAATTTCTCTTACACAATAACCACATGGCTCAGCATCACAAAACAAACCCATTGCTAAGCTGGCTTAAGTCAACAGTCGAGCTCCTTGATTTCTTTGCATCAACCACAAAAACACAAAAACAGTGCAAAGTGTGTGACATGCACTGACAAAGAGATAAAGCATCTGAATTGCACTTTATTGTTGAAAGAACATGTAATAATGATAGCCCTGCTACAAACAAAGTGATAGAAAGGCCTGAAAGAATGTTCCAAATGGCGCTTGTGTGAGGCAGCTGCATCTGTAAATGACCCTGTATCCAAGGGTCTGCATCATTGATCCGCTTCTCTTGCAACCCAGCCTAGCTACTGTGGGCAGGCAGGACAACTAATGGAACTAGTTGAAATAACAAGCCTTGAGGTTAAATCAGAGATTAGTTCAGTTTAGTATAACCTAGATGCCAACTTTCTCATTTGGAAAAACCACTGTGGTAAAACAGTGAAGTAAGAGGCTAAAATAAAATCTGTCCAATGACTTTGGCACTCTCTGCCCACATTCTGTAGGTAGCTCAATACAGATTTGACAAGGTTTGTGTTGGCTACTTGGTTTCTTTGACATCTAAAGGCAGAAAGTGTGATCTGATCCTAAGGATGACTTAAATCATTCATAAATTAATATAAAATTCTTATTATCAATTTTCACTGAGAGAGGCATGCCATTAAGTAGAACTCCTGGCATTTTTCAATTGTCTAATTTTCTCAAAAGGAGCACTTTCATGGCTAAAACTGGTTTTGATCCTATAAATAGGGATCATCCATCCAATTTTGAGATCCAGTCAAAGTGTGGAAGTCTCTGTTATACTTTGTTAATGTATTATTCCAAACCAAAATTGAGAACTGCAGAGTCTGGGAAACAAGGATGAACACTAGGATCACTTCAGAGAGGGAATAATTGTAGACCAAACAAGGTAAAGTAGAACCCAAATTTCAGAGGAAAACAGAATATTGCCCTTACCAAAACTCACGCATTTGATTGGACAGAGGACTTTACTGGCTGCATTTGATTTCTCTATCAAACCCCTAAATTAAAAGATTTTCTTACAGTCTTTCTTATAGTCTATGCATATAAATTCATACTCATACTATTTAACTACAATCAAAGTCAGTATGCATTACTTTTATTATATCTAGAGACAGCAAATACAGAAAACCAGAAGTTCCATTCTACATAAACATGTATATAAAAGTTGCTTGCCAATTTGAAGAAACTCATTTGTAACCTTAGCAACATAGCTAATGAACCAGATTTCTATTGGTAGCATTTTTAATAGCTTATATCATACTTCATTTGCTAATCTTGAAGGGAATTTACTATTTATTGGCAGCAATAGCAGCTAACTCAGACCTTTCTCATTGAATTACATTTAAAATTCACTATTTGCATATAAATATTTAAATTAAATACAAACAGGATTCTTGCAAGGCAAACCAAAAACACTCCCAAAATACAAATACAAGTCTCGGCATGCTCTCTCGAAATTTATCATTTGCTTTCCATCATAACTTTGCCTTCTCAATGATGTAAAGTTATATAATAGAAATATAGATAAAATATCAGAACAACCGTTCCAGCAATATTCAAATTATGAGAAGCAGAAGATTCAAGATGTCTGCTGAACTCCTTCTCTCCATGACACACTTGTTCTTAGACATCAATGGATGCCTCCAAACATTCATGTCACTCTATTAGTGTTAATGTCTTCTACACAAAAAAAGTAGCCCTCAATTTTCAGTCTTTGCAGTTTCAGATTTCTATTGATCCCTGAAGGCTTAACGGTAAAATTCATCCTTGTTTAGACAGCCTCCACTTAATCCTGCTGACCTACTCAAGAAATGAGATATCATGGTAATATTAACATTATGAATCTGCAGATGGCATTTCCCCTAATTCTATCAAAATTCTATGACTCTGCAGCCCCTCTTGATGCTCTTAAACCTGCTATGAACTTAATTTTTAAGCACTATCAAGAGCCCTTAGCATCACCTCCTGAAATCTCATCTTTACTCTAGACTTTCTCTTTTACTACTGTCCCATGAGGTCTAATTTTTTCTTTGATGCACAGTCAATTTTTTCCAAATATTTTCCCCCAAATGATTTAGAAGACTTTCAAGGGAACAAGGGAAAATCAGCTCCTTTCTTGCTCTCAGAAAAAAATCTGCTCTTGTTTTGAAGAAAACTGCAATAAATACACAAGCAGAAGGCTATTCACATAGATGTCTAAGAGTGTCCTTAGACTAGACACTCCTAATTTGAGAAGGAAAAGACAGATGGTCCTCACCTGTGTGGGTAGAACTCTTGTTTTAGCATCAAATAAAAGGGCTGCCCTCAGAAGAGAGAGCAATGGAGAGCTCTTCAAAAGCCCAGTACAGACCAGATGCCAAAGCAGCAATTTGCACTTTCCACAGATCCACTGAGAAATTTGCTGTCATTCTACACCTTGTTCAGCCTAACTGCAGTCCTTGACATCAGGAGCCTGGTGACATGCCCTGGTGGAGCTTAAGTGACTGAGCGGGGACACAGGGCAGAAGGGAAGTATTTTATCACAAGGTTTGGAAACCTCTCAAACCAAGAACATTTTGAGTGTCAGAACAGAGAAGTTTTACAGCAAGCACCAAGAGGAAAGCAAGGTCAAACTCAAATGGAAGGGACTGGCACCAAAACTCTGGCTACCTCTGCTGCCAGAATTTGGGATGAATAGGCTCTACTTTAACCTTTCCAGAAGCCGTACTGCCAATAAACAGCAGCAGGAAATGCACAAACCCAGCCATTTTGATACAGTTCCCTTGCACAGTAGAGAACTTCATGTACTCTTGTCAAGAGCAACAAAGAGCTGGAGGGAGTTTGCGTGGGATTTTCTTCAATAACATTTTGACATGTTTTAGGAGATTCAGCTGATGAGTGGAAATTTCCTGCTTGAATGAGGGCAAGACACATGTGGCACTCTGCTATTCCATTCCCTCTTACTCTTGTCTCACATGCTGATGATGTTATTTTATCCAGCTTTTTAAAAGACAAACCCCATTCCCTTGCCTCCATTCTTGCGCAGGAGGACCAAGGGAGAACAGCACAAGATTGAAGGACAAGGTGCACAACAACACCCAGGTTCAGGAGAAGGGCAGTGCATCAGAATCACTAAATTTCTTCCTACCATTTACATACTGTAGGGAAACTGGTCATTCTAGGTGAATGAAGACTTTCCCGATTAAGAAAAATGGTTTGTAAAGTTTTCTCTAACACTCATATGGATAATTCAAACCCAAGACACTGCCACAAACATCTGACTTGCCAAGTCATCTTAACTACCACATCTACTTAGCTTGCCTTGTTGTCATTATTTGCTCTGATTTCTTAGGAACATCAGTGGATTTTATCCTCACACTTTTGCTGTGATAGGAAGAAATTATCACTGAAATATTCACATAATTATATATCTACTGCAAACAGATTCTCCATATCCCAAGTCTCGTTCTACAAGATTAGCAACTGTTTTAGGACTGCTTATACTAACAAGTAAATAATGAGCATTAGCAAAAGCAGTGGCACACATGCCCTGATTTCCCATACTACTTTGTCCTTATTAAAACAATTGAAAAATTGCTGTATTTTTATTCTTTAAAATTCATTTACTCTTTTTAAGGACTCGAGTACCAAAGTACATTTCTAGCTCACAAATTTTTGTTCTTTGTTCAGTGGGTTGTTTTTTTCTTACTCCAAGTCTCCATTGCTAGGTGTCCTGATCCTTCCACAAGCAACTGACAGTGACAAACGATGAAATCCAGAGCCCTTGGAAAGTTGCTGTATCTTGGCTGGAATACTTTGCTGAAGTAATAGTGATTTCAATAAACAAACAGGCATAATCATTTGCAAATCAATACCAGAGTGGGAAATTGACAGGTGCCATTATGCTTTAGAACCATTAGTTTCTTGATTTAACTGTTTGCCCACAGCCATGCAGGATGTTCACAGCTCCAGTGCTGTGGTAAAACACAGTTCACTGTGTTCACTTTTAATTACAGCAGCCAGCATGAAAGCCTCAGTGGTTTAGTGAGATCTTGTGGGGTTTTGTGGTTTTGGAGAGGTTTCTTTTTAATAAATTTTTGCTCAAAGTGATGAGAATTTACTTCAGCTTTATACATAAGCAAAGCTCCCGGACACAGCATAACTGGGTCATTACCTCTCTGTAAAGATTTATATATACTCTTAATTCTCACTTTAGATTGCCAATTATAGCAGTGCAAATGTATCTTATTAAGTGCCCGTGTAGATCATTCTAACAACAGCAGCACTATTATTTACTGTAAGGATCTTTGAAACTCTTTTATTTACCATAAGTAGTGAGTCAAATCTATCACAAAGGGAACTCTGGAAAGGAGAGTGAAATAAAAGGAACAAGAGAAAGACATTAATTCTCTGGCTAGCAAAGTTGAATTTCATTTTTCAAAGTAGCAAAAACCATATCAGAGATAAGGATTATGCACACCACATAGTGGCCACATCAATGTGACTGCTATACCCCTGACATATGAGGCAGCTACAATCAGCAACAGGAGCAGCAGTACAGCCAGGTTAATTTAAACACATCCATAGACTTCCTACTTAAAAGACTATGGAGCTCAACACTCCCTTTTACCTTCTCAGTAACTTTTAATTCCATGTAGCCAGCCAGGCCTTTCCTCTTCATATGCCAGGAAGAAGCCTTGAAATGCCAAAATTGACTATTCAGCCTCAGTTTATTCACATATTTATTGATGCTTTGACACTGCTGCTGAGTCATTTCATTCAGGATTGCTTTCCTTATCATCTGGGACTGTAGCATTCCACAAATTTCATTTGGAAACCACAAATAGCAGTTTCTGCTCAAGTCACCATTAAACTGCAGAGAGTTCTGGGACCAAAGCCTGGCTGATGTTATCACTCACACTAAAGCATTCCTCATGTTCCCTAAGAGATCTCTGCACTTTGCCGGGATACAGCTTTGCCCTGCTCACTCATAGTAAGGGTCTGACCTTTTTTTTATTTTTCTTTTTGTGTCTTCATCATTCATGGAAAACTCAGGGCTGATGAGCCTCAGTGAGGTAGTTTTCCTACGCTGTTCCTGCTCCATTTGGTCAGCATTGCAAGCCCCTGCATGAATAATGCCCAATTCCAAAAGGCTTTTGAAGACACAGTTCTTCACCCAGTTTACGCTGAAAGGCGCCGACGCTATTTGCAAATATCAGTAGAGCACATCAGAAATGGGAACGATCTTAATGAGCTGAAACAGAAAAACCCTGAAGACCTTGCACTCTTTGGTGCATTTCTGCTCCAATATCTTTATTCTCCTTTTCAGCTGCACAAAACACAAACATTTACTCTCTGTACTTCTGTATTTCCAGACATACAAATTCCTTCTTAAGTGACTGACCCGGGCATGGTATAATCTGCAAGCTGTACATGTATATATAGCTATAAAATACATATTGCACATACATATTTTTATATTAATATATATTTATATTATGTAAGCACATATATTTTACTCAGACATGCTCAGCACTAAATACAATAGCTATTAATTAGCTCTATTAAGTAATTATTAATTAATTTTATGGGGTTTTAGGGTCCTCCTTTTATTACTATTTTGTCTCCCTGGTATTATTTTTAGCACTTGTGCATGCCAGAGATTTTTTCAAATTGGACAGTTCCACTGCTTATTTGCCCTGGATGCTGTAACCACCTTATTTACAGAGGGGCATTTCCAGTTCTAGGGTGCCTCCTGTTTATGGGAGCCATCAGGGATGAGTCTGTCTTGAACTGCACACTTTTATTAAGAATTCATAACTGTATCCAGGCTGAAATGCTCTATTTTCTAAGTGGTTCTTACTCTCAATCAAGATGCATTCAGAACTGACATTGATTTTTAAAATACCTTAAATGCTAGTACAGTTTAGAAAATTAACACTGTGGTGCAATGAGTTTTGTTTGGAGGACTTTTTAACATATTGATGTACATCTCAAAATAATCTCTATACTCTTTAATAAAATTATGGAAAAACTTGTTAGGGAACTTGTAACATTTTCAAGTCAATATACTTCCAAGTAAACACACAAAGTCATTGTCATATGCCAATGCTTCAATTTTGGGGGTTTTTTTAAGTATTATCTAAAAATAATTTTAATGTGATTTTTTTCCTTTGGAAAGCTGGAAGCAAAATATGAATTATAAATCAAGACCAATCACTCAAGGTGCTTTCCTAAAGAGTGTCCTTGGGACCCAGTTGCTATTTGCACACACATTAATAAAGTGCAAAGCTTTAAATCTGATTGCTTCAAGTTAAATGGATGGGTCAGTGCCAAACAAATTGATTTCTTTCACAGTGTACACTCTATAGCAAACTATAATGCCATAACAATGAAAGGACTCCATTCAATAACTAAAATGCAGACTTTTAAAGTTACCTGAGCCCCCCTTTAAATGCTCTGTAGGACTGTATGTGCAAGCTGCATTATTTGCATGAAACAAAAGCCAACACACACTATTTAAAGAGAGTTTTTATATTTGAGACAGCGTGTAGGGGTTGAAGGTCACATGTCTGAAAAAAGGATCCCTGGACTGACAGGACAATCAGTTGTCTCAAATGAAACAACCAGGGGTCAATGGTGGCAAAGACATACCTGGCAGTATCAAATGAAAGGATGACCTTTTGGGCAAGTTCTTGGTTTGACATTTAGAACTTCAATCCCTGTTTCAGGTGAAGTCAGTAAATTGCCTACTTTCTCTGTAACCCCATGCCCCAGCTGGCAAAAAAGGAACTAATGACCCTCTACCTCCTCATTTAATGTTCTGTAACAATAATCATTAGGTACCTCTCTCAACAGAAAGAGATCAACTTTGAAAATTATCTTTGAATAAAAGCTATGAAAATATACCTTAACAAAACCCTGAACAAGCAGTGAACAAAAACAACAGTTAAAACAGCAAATCTCTGTACAGAAACCTGATTATACTTCCTTCTCTGCAAATTTCAGCATGAAGACTTATTCAGTAAAAAGGTATTACTAAAAATGAAAACTATCAGAAATTATCCTTAGGACACAAAGACTTTCCCCACAAAGGATACTCCCAGAGCCACTTTTATTCCCTTAACACCCCCCACTGCAAAGGAAATGCACCAAGACCTGAAAAACTCTCTTTTCTCAGAAAATTTTGCACACAGCAGAAAAACCAGCAACAAAAACATGTCATTTCTACTGTCTACCAATATACAGCTTTGACTGGAGAACAACATAAAAAGCAGCTGCACATCTGATAAGAACTGCAGACAAACAGAGCCCACTCCTAATTTGTCACCCTGGGGCTCACACAGTGACCATCCAAAAAGGTGATGTAAACCCCAGCCCACACAAAGTGCTCCCACTGCCAGCCTGTCCCTTCACTCCACATGTCCAATGCATTCCAGCCTTTGAAACCCTTGAAGACATCTTCCACATAGCTGCCCTCATAACAATTAGAAGATCTCACCACAGACCTTCAAATTAGTTTCTTCATGCCCTGTTTCTCTGGAACACAAAAGTGTTCCAGACCTGTCCTTTCTCACTCTCTTCAGTCCCTATACACCTATCACCTCATTCCTCATCTCCCACCTGCAGATCCTCTAACACATGGTTCACTTGACTGAAACTTCCTACTGACATTCACTTTTTTAGCCACACTAAAATTGTTACTCTCTCCTGCTGGACTTGCCAGATGCTTTTAACAGAGCTGATGACATTTCTTCTTGATAAACCTCCTCTTCCCAGCACCTCTCTCCTGGTTTTCCTCTTATGACACTCCAGCACAGTCTCTCCAGGGACTACTTTCTGTGAAATTCTCGAAGTTGCCAAGGAGGGTCCCACACCCATTCACTCTGTAATATTTCTTTACATTAACTCCATCCAGCAAGCAAACTAGCAAAAAAAAAAATTCCCCTGTCATTCATATGCTGATGAGTCTTTATCTACTTCTCTGTGAGACATCTTTCATATTCTGGTCAGTCTAAACTGACTGCTTTCAGGATATCCCTGCAAGCTTCATGGGGATAAGCAGATTTCTCAACACTACCCCTTCAAAAGGCAAAGAAAATCCTTTTTTTCAGTCAAAATGGACAGCCAGAATATCAGACCTGCCAATTTGGACTACAACACAAGTGTCATCTTTGACTCTTACTTTTCATCCAGGATAATCCCAAAATCTCAGAGATTCTCTAGACATAATCTTTCTAATAAACAGGTTTTTTAACCCATCTATAATGCAGAAATTCCTTTCCCAGCTCTGATGATATTACATATTGATTACTTCCAAGTTCATCTTTCTGACCTTAAGAATCACAAGCTCCTCTCATATCTCAGTGAAACTTCTGCTGCAAAGAGGATCTCTAACTCCTTTCTTTGATCATTTCACCCAACTCTTCATATTGCTTCAACAGCCCCCTTGTTACCTGCCACATCAAAGATATGCTAACAATCTTCACTTCCAATACCAGAACACTTTTTATTCCAATCTTTCAGATTAACTCATCATGAAGATTCTGGCCTTACTGTCAACATCCTTCACCTACCCCTATTTATAAAAACATTTCCACAAGTATTTTAAAGTCCTTTGTTTAGTTTAGTTCAGTTTAATTTCTTTTATTTTCACAATGCTGATTTCTAAGCTCATGGAATGAGGACACTTTGTGTCACATAACATTCATTATCAATCCCTTTTATTCCACAGATATCTTTATCTGTCATTTCTTGAACACTGCAAATTCTTTAAGGACACAAATTCATACAGCACCCAGCAAAACAACATCCCAGTTCATAACAAGCCACTCAAGTACAGCAAGCATAAGCACACCAGTTATAATAGCACCAGGAAAAATAATTATTAGCTTAGGACTCCACTTCCTTACCAAAACAGCTCTTAAACCCTTGCTAGTTTTGTGGTATTTGCCACCCTCCAAGGTCCCAAGGTAAATGAAGTGACACCTGGCACTTGGAGCTGACAACACTCCAAGCTGTTCCTCTGACACAGAACACTCCTTGCCTCAGGAAAAGGCAATCTCCTTGCACAGTCACCACTCTGTCTCAAGTTATAACCTTTATGTAATCAGATCTATCTGCTTGTCCTTGATGAACAAGGCTCCCAAACATTTCTCCCCTTGCATTTGCAGAGTGCTCCCTCAACCCTCTATTTTGGACTTTCTAGGAACTCTACCCTTTGAACTGGGAAGGAACAGACTTAACAGTCAGTGTTGTTTCCTACACAGGGGGCAGAGCCCCAAAAAGATTCACCCTCACACCTACACTGGGTGCACAGAGCTGCAAGAGGAACACAGCACCAGTCCTAGGATGCCTTCCTTGGGATTAATCTTAAAGCCACCTAAATCTCACCTGAGCTCTTCTCTCCTACAGAGCACTAAACTGTGTGCTGCCAGCAATTAGTAAAGGCTTACATTGATTTTTTAATTAGTTTGAAACTAAAAATAAGTCTTGGGTAAATATAATTTTATTTCACAGGCTAAAAGCTGCTAAAAGCCTCCTGTGAAAAGATGCCAAGCAGGTGCACATTATTATCAGCAATTATTACTCATCCCTTCCAAGGATAATGGCCTTCTTCTTTGACCTCTGGGACAACAAACAAAATGGATCAGTGATCTTCTCAATCCAGCACAACAGGTCTAGAAGTGCATTTTAGGGGAGAGATGATTGTGCAGAGTCCTGTACTCCCAAGTCAGTCCCCGTGCTTAGAAACTTAGAAAAAGTCAACCTGTGCCTGCGATGTGTACACACTGGTGTTGTAAGTTCAAAAATTTCATACTGAATAATTACAGTATGCATTTTCTAATCCTCAAAGCCAAGCTTCCCCAGAACAGTCAGCTAAACAATTCACTAAATTGATATGAAAAGTAAAACTGGAAGATGGTAAATAGCTTTTTATGGCCATTACTTTTCTCATTTTTGAAAGGCAAACATATTTTTCTCATGTACCTGTGCTGCTTCTGCCAGTGCCTTACAATAGGCAAACACTGGTATAGTGATGAAATGCAACTGCAGGAGCCTATTTTAAAATTAATCATCCATAATTAATTAGTAATATCTCCTTTCTGGTAAATTATACCTAAATTGCAGAAAATTATCCTTGCTGAGAATGATAAAGCCATCTATAGCTTTGCAGTATTTCAGAGAAACATTTTGCATATATTTATGTATTATAATGACCACAGATATGTCAGAGTATTCAATTCCACTTTGCCACTATACTAAAAACAAAAATGCATAGGAGCTTTATCTTTAAATTGCACAGTATTCAAGGGGTCACCCAAACAACCTGAAGTGAAATAATTTGGAAAAGAGATCCATGAAAGAGTAGGTGGAAAGAAGGTTGGTTTTTGATGGCCTTGTTATTTTAGTGCCCACTAGATTTGTCCTGTCTCAGCTCTTGCAAAAGCCATCACTGAGTGCTTTAAAGGAAGTACTAAAGAAAGTGGATTGTCTGTCCCAGTACAACACGTCTGTTTCCAAATCATTAATAGATCCTGTTCCTTCCAGAAACCCCAAACATAAAGGCAGCCTCTCCTGACAGATAGAATCTTCCCTACTTTAAGGCTAAATCTCTTCAGAGTTCTACATCAGCAAAGAAAAAAAAAAAATGTTGAAAAGAAAGGTCTGTTTAAAAACATTAGTGAAGCTCACAACACAAATGAATGTTAATTCAAGATTTTTTAACAATTTTTGCAGCTAGATGTTTGGCACAGTTTCCTTTGGACTTGACATCCTTATGTGTGGACAGCAGCAAAATTTTGAAATGACTCATGTTTTAGCAGCTGAACACCTGCAATGAAATGAGGACCCAAAAGTGCACTGCGGATAAAGCATTTGGAGCAGGAGGAAAGCCTGGTTCCTGTGCATACAGATTTAATGACATTTAAAAATGCATGATCCTCTATGTATATGCACCCAGTCATCAGATTCAGAACATGAGCAGAGAAATCAAGTTCTTTCACACCAGACATGATTGCTGACACTGAGAGACTTGCTAAAACTGCCCGTAAAGCAGTATTTAGACTCAAAAGGGCTTTGTGCACCTCTGGCCAGTGCATCCAATTTCCGTATTTTTTTGCTCAATTGACCCATAAAGACTCACAAAACTACTATCAGTTATTGCTAGATATACAAAACTGGATGCAAGCCTCCTGCCTCTCATGACTTCAACATTCAGGTTCAAAATCTCATGCAACATTCTAGCGGATGTTGTAAATAAAAATAAAAAAAAATTTAAAATTATTGTCACTTCTACCTGCAGTAGTAAAATGAATTGCATTTAAATGAAGCTATGTAAGCAATTAATAAAATCAATTGTTCAACAATTTCCCCCCCCCCCCCCCCTTCACAGTGTCTACTTGAGTGTTCCAACACATTTGATTGGGATCCCTGCGAGAATAACTCCATCCCTTGGATTAGTCATTGTGAACAAAAATGTAGGAGGGTTTGTGTTTTGGGAGGTTTTTTGGCCCAGTGGAAAGAAACTTGCTTCAAAGCCAATTTATCCCAGAATGGGAGGGCTTTGTTTACACTTAAGTTTTAGCAATTCAATGAGGTCTGCTTGGGCTTTAATTATAATTATTATTCTCTTTAAGCACAAAGAGACTTAGCATATTGAAAATGTCAACAATAGCAGACAAGATTTTAGCTTTAAGAAGGAAATAGAATACCAGAGGAGGATTTGGAAGAAATAAGGCGGGCATAATTTAACTTGAACTATTGAAAGAAGAATGTATTATTTCTACAGTTCTGTTACCAGCACTCACAAATCACTAGCAGCTCTTTAAACACAGAAATTGCCTTCTAAAAACAGAAGAGGCATATTATTTTTTCCCAAAATTATTCAACAATATTTTGAGTGTTTATATACTGCATATAAAACAGAGATATGGACTAATATGTTAAATGTTTGTGACATAAATTAAAAAAAAAAAAAAAGAGAGAGAGCGAGATGAAGTGCTAAGTTCCAGAAAATTAATATTGAACTTTTTTCCTGTTAAATTCTGAGAAGTGAATGTCCCTGGAAAACTATTTCATACAATTGCTTGTGGGTGCAAATTGTTCAAGATGCCATAAATACTTCATTCAACTCCAGTAAAGTAATAGCATGCCACCAACTGCAGAAGGGAAAAGAGAAGGCTGGAACATGGTTCTCTAACAGATACCAACCAAGAGTCCTCTGGAAGGAAGAAGCTCAGCATCTTCAGTGGCTGGGATTGAAGGAAGGCCACAAATCACTGTGAAATGACCCCAAAAGCCCAAACCAAAAGCAGGATATCTATAAAGAATCACTCAGAACACTTAGCAGGAACTAGGGTGAAAGAGAAACAGAGAAAGATTTGCTTTCCAATGAGGACACTCAGGTGATTATATAAACAGGGCAGAGATAAATTACAGCTGTTTAACACAGTGTTATACTGGAAATTTTTAGCTTCAGCTCAAATTGGAATTGCTGTGATTCACGTAGCCCTGCCACATTGATAAAGCAGTTTTGTATTAATTTTTAAAGGAATTAATCTGCTCTCTTTTATTATAGTCTTCTTTTTTTAAACTTGCTTACTATCCCAGGCATGCAGAAAGTTCTGCTTTAGGCTGCTGTGCTGCAGGAATATGCATACAACCTTCCTGCAGTCAGCTCACCAGCTTACAGGCAAGGCAGGCTCACAAGGAACTACAACACCTTCAGAGATCCACCTCAACAAAAACATTTTTCACTTCAGTGAAGCTGCCAAAAATACAAGTAATGCTGAGTTAAAGGTTTTGTAAAGCTGATAATGCCTTCTATATTCAAGTCAATAACTACATGCAACTGGGTTACAGCCTCCATTTCACTGGTGTTCAAAAGCAAAGGTTGTATATAAACACTGCTACAAAGGAAGAATAAAGTCTATGGAGAAATTGATATCACCTATATTTATAAAGACAAATCCTATTAAAATACATATCCCAAGTAAACCATGTGTTCTGGAAGAATTAAGAAACCAAACTCTCCACAGAGGTCAGGAACTGCACACCTGCCACAGGAAACTTGAGAAGCACTGAACTACAAGATCTTTTCCTTCTCTTCAGATAGGTTGTATATAAAAAGTAAAAAGTCTAAACTTATTCACACAACACATGTTTCCTGGCAGGTCTTCGGAAGGGCTCCTGGGTCACCTAGAACATCCTGCACACCAGTTCAGGACAAACTGCTAGCCTGATTTACCAGTGTTTTATCTAGTGAATTCTTGAATGCCCTGCAGAACGATGACTCCCTGAACTCTCCTGCCCAGCACTCCCATTGTCCAACTGACCTCCCTGTTAGAAAGCATTCCCTCTTTAGCTTCAGGTCACTATTTCCTGTTAGACATCCTACGATCACCTAAAATAATTCCTCCTCCTCCTCTGCTCATGTTCCCTCTCAAGTGCCTGGCAGCTCTATTCCCCCAGGCTGGCTGTATATAGAGTGTGTTCCTGAGGCCTCTCCTCAGAGGTCATGCTCTCCCATCCTTCCATCATTTTTGTCACCTCTTTGAACTTATCTCCATTTATTCATTTCACTCTACAGCCCTAATAATAAAAGCAATCCATACAAATAATACCTCTACTTGCAATTGAAAAAACACATCCATTGCTAAGTGAAAGAAGCAGGTGAATCCTCACTGTCTCAAGGAGGGAGCCGTTGGAGTCTCACATTCCTATGTCTGGGCCAAAGAAAGTAACAGAAAAGGTAAAAGTGCTAAATTTTCCTATTTCTGAATTATTAGTTTTTCTTATTGCCTTGCAAGAGGATCACATGCTTTTCAAAATGTAAAATTGTTTTCCTGGCACACATACACCTGTTACAATTGAGACAAATATATCTGAGTTTCTGCAGATGGAGAGACACTCTTTAGATTAGGTCTGCTTCAGTCCCTAAATGCCCTTTCAATGCATAGCCTTAGATAGTTAACATTTTATAAATGCATTTACCAGCCCTATTCTGAATAAAAGCTGATTCCAGATTTATAGTAATACCATTGAAAAGACTTTTTTCCTTCTCCTCTCCATTCTTACAGTCGAAGCAGTTTCCTAACATACATTAAATCTTGAAAACTTAGGAAAGGTCAATAATTTCTACTGCAGTAACTTTGGCACATGACAGAACCAGGCACTGAGATGTTAAGACAGTTAAATGAGAACCATGTCTACATAAAAATTAGAGAAATTGAATTCTTCCACAATTCAAAAGTTTTTCACACATGAGATGGCAAAGTCCCCTGACTTTGTACATCCAAAATCAGATGAGATCTCTCTGGCCCACCCAAGAGATTATAAGACTGAAACCCAGACCCGTATTTTTATGAAGAAAAATATATCACTTGCAGTACCAACAAGGCTAAATAGATCTTCTATCAGCTTCCAGTGGCTGGTATCTATGACTTCTGCTAATAAAAATCTGTTAAATCTGTGTTTTTCAGGTTTCATAATCCAATGTTCTTTTTTTTGTTCTGCATTTCACCAGAGGGTTGGTGTTCAGTACCTGGTTCAGCACATGAAGATATGCTATTAGCCAATACATTTTAACAAAAATCTGGTCGAAATTTGTCAGACAGTTTTCCCTACTACAAAATATCAACTCAGCAAAACTGAAAATCTTAATAGGAAACCTCTTTTTCACATGAAATTTTCCATTTCCAGCTTTTAAATCTTTTTCTTCTTCAATTTCTTTTTCTAACTGGAGTTGAAGGAAAAAGAAAATAAATATGTGCAAAATCTAAAAATAATACCCTTACATTTTCTTCTACCATTGTTACTTAGAATTTTTCAGAGGGCTTTTTTTCCCAAAAAAACTGGAAAAAAAAACCACCTCTAACAATTTCCAAGGTGTAGAGCGAGATTGATAACAACAGCAGTCAGTAAAAAGCAATATGGTACCTATTGTAAAAAATACCAACTGTGGAATCGAGTAAAGCCATCAAAGGAACTTACTGCTACACATTGAGACTGATGCATTTCA
Source organism: Fringilla coelebs (assembly GCF_963513975.1). Taxonomy (NCBI): domain Eukaryota; kingdom Metazoa; phylum Chordata; class Aves; order Passeriformes; family Fringillidae; genus Fringilla; species Fringilla coelebs. Next base: position 9,519,084 of record NC_140066.1, read on the forward strand.
GTAAAATACATACAAATGCATATTTCATTTAAGCTGCAGGTTGTTATTCTAGACTCCCTGAAAATGTGCTGTAGATAATTAGTTGCACTTACTGACTGAGACACTGAAGATCTGCAGTCATTGTAACTCTCCACAAAATATAAGTTCAGCCCCTGTCTGGGAAAGATTTGCCCCTACACTCTGCACCTTGTACCTTCAAGCCTTTGGAGAATTTCTTTTTAAGATTTAAATTTTCCCTTATAAAGCTTTTCTGAATCAATCAAGATTCAATATAGGAAGATTGCCAAATAAATTACTTTTCATTTCTGGCCGCTGTTAAACTCCTGCCAGGAGCTGGAAATATATCAGGGTCATTAGTCTTAATGCCTATAATACACAGTGCTTTAAGGTGAAGTGAGCAGTAAAAGAGTTTAATACAGTTTAATACTGGCCCCTACCCTGGAGACACCTCAGGGCTCTGTCAGGGCACTCACCTGACTCACCCAGCAATCCCAGAGCCCTGGGTGCCCAAGGGGGACACAACTTCCACCCAGCTGGGGTCTGAATAAAACATTTCCTTTTAACCTGCTTTGGATAGTTTGTTTGGAGTCCCTGGCAACGTGCATTTCTGCTGGAGCTCTCCTATGAAAACAGCTGACTGAGCTGTGAAGAGCTGCACACACTCGGAGGGCACCAAACTCCCTCATTCTTCTACTGGAAATACCTGTGTGTTCACAAACCTGAGGATAATTTATCCCTCTGCTTCGTCTTTTCCAAACTACCTATTTGCCTCATTTATTTAAAGTAAAATTTACCTAGTTATTTAAAAAATCAGTGATGAACACAAATGTGCATAATTTACTAAGGCTCTTATGGTTAAAAAAAACCTTAATGAGCTAATTTGAGTTGATTTTTTTTTAATTTAAGAGGCTTTGATGGAGCAAAACTGATAATTGGAAACACGTCCCATCCACATTTTAATTTCTTGGTTCAATCATATCCCTGGTTCATTAAAAAAAATTCAAACCCATACTTTATTGCCAAAATCTTAGCTAATGAATACACAAACTTAAACTGAGGCTCAGATTCTCATTCTCAGCTCTGACATAGAAAGCACTGTAAAATAATTCATTATTTAATATTAAGAAAGCTGGATAAAACTAATTAATGCCAAAACTTAGCCCACAGCATTAATTAAAAGTTTGCCCAACAGCTGTCCTAATTAGCATCGCTGATTTCAAGGAACCACTAAGAAAAGAAGACAAACATATAACTCCAACTTTATATTTCAAAAAAATCTCTTTGATTCAACTTTCAACCATCAGTAACGTGCCCCTTTAATAAAAATTTGGAGATTTCCACAGCAAAGACAGCTCTCTCAAGCACATTATGTTTCATTTCTAACAGATTATTGCAGATTTTCTGGTCACTTGTTAACAGTGGTTGAAATCCAGGACAAAAGTATTGATACAGAAGACAACCAGAAAAAAAGAATTACCCCCCACAGAGCTGTACATTTTATTATATTATATAATATCTGGCCCATGTTGCCCCATTTGCATTAACCACAATGCAAACATTCCATGGAGCATGTGACATTTCAATTCCCTGGCACCAGAGTCTGACAATATTATTTGACATTAAACAACCAGCACTGCCAAAAGGGCAAAACATGGGTCATAATCCACGTTTCTAAAATGATGATAAAGAAACTGTGCACTGACCTCATTAATGAAAGTCTGGGCTCCCCGTGGGCTCAGGAGGAGGATGGCCCTTCGCAAGGTGTCCCGGTAGCGGTTCAGCTCTTCCGTTTTCATGGTGGTGAAAAGGTTGGAAAACACTCTGCTGATGTTCCTGTCCACTTTTTGTAATGATACATCAAGTCCCAGCCTGGAGGCCTGGTCGAGAAATCCCTGCAGTCCACGTATATCTATAACAGAAGGAGAGAGGGGAAAAAAATAATTAAAAAAATAAATTAAAAAGAGAAAAAAGCCACTGCATGAATTTCATCCAGTTAGGCAAGCAGCACTAATTAGGTGGAAAGGACTTATTTTTTACTTTTTTTCCTGCAGGGCTTTCTGAAGAAGAGTATTCCACACAGCCATTTTTCATAGTGAATGCCAACAGGGAAACTCCGTAAATTGCCTTTCCTTGAGGTCTGAGAATGACTCTTAGGAAGAGCCAGCTCATGCATTTGGGTGGCTCTGCAAGCCTCCCCAGAGGCTCAAGGCTACGGGGTTTAACATTACACAGACAACAAAGTCCCACCCCAACAACACTACAGGTCAAATGCAGAAATCCAGGAGCAGATAAATAAGCAGGGGATAAATCACTTGCACCTAAACTTCTCACTTTCTATAACCACATGAAGTTGCTTTTCCCAAGGAACAAATACAAGATCCAGAACATACACAGTCTTTCTTCTGACTTACCCTTTTTTATCTTGTCCTGGAAATGACCTGCCTAACAAGAGGTCTGCCACTTATCCATGAACTCACAAAAGAATTCTCAAAGCCCCAGTGTACTTACAATATATTTTAGTGTTTAAAAACAAAACAAAAAAAATGTGGTTCAAAGAAGAGAAATCATGCAAATAAGCCCCTTCATTCATACTCTCAGAATCTGCCTGTGATAAATGTCTGAGGTTTTATTTTATACTGAAATATAGAACAAGACAAATGTCAAAGCTTATATTGAATCAGGTTGCTCTCAAAATTAGCAGTGACGCGATCACAGCTATACCATGTCCTTAGAAACCTTAATTGTATGGGAAAAATGTCTAACTTGTATGAAAAAGAAAGTATGGAAGCCTCTCACATTCATTTCTCACACTTTTGTCATTAAATTTCAGCTCATGGGTGAAGCCGAATGGTGGAAGTTATAACACATTTACTGATCCCATAGTGAACCTTTCTCTTCAGAAAATGTCACTGGAACTAACAATCTCTTCAAACTACATTGTACCAGCTGGTGGATAGTTTGGGGTTTTTTAAATCCTGAAGTAACCATGTTGTGACACTGCTCAAATCAGAGGATGGAACCCAGTCCAGCTGACGGCAGTAGCATTCCCTGCTGCCACACCTGAGAGGGCTCTTAGACCACCCCTGAACATGGTGTTTCATGGCCACAGAATACACATGTGAAGTGCTTGTCATCTCCCTTTAAAAATGACAATGTAAGTAACATCTTGTGAGGATACACCAGCATAGCTCATGTGCAAGTGCAATATATTAGGGTCAACTAGCAAATGTCAGATCCAAAAGAAAAACAAGATGCATTGAGTAGCCTCATGCCTCTATCCAAACATGAGAAAGCTTGTTAATATGATTAATTTGGCTTCAAAAATCATCTGAATTGCAGAGACACATCAGAAATAGTAGAAACTAAGCCTGAGTTGCGCCAACCACAGCAGACTCCCTAGTGACTTTTTAATTTTGGTTTAGTTGACATGGTTATCCAGCCAGCCACACCAGCAGGAGAGGTGCACTCATGAGGGCTGTGCTGATCTCTGCTGCTCAACTCAGGCAAGCTTTGTCCCACTGGCCTAAACTTTAGACTTACTATCCAAAATTCCCAGTTTGGGGGAATTAATCCCCAGGAACGGGTTTATTGTTATGAAGGCGTTCCTGGAAAGCAACAGAAGACTTCAGGACATATATAACTGCTAAATATTGCAGGTGTGCAGAAATAATGACAGTGAAAAACAACTATAATTTACAGGTTAAAGCATTTCACAAAAGTTGTCAAAGTCAGTTTGGATTTTGTGAATTTACATTCATCAGAAAGCATTCATTACTATACCTGTACAAACTTTATGGATACATGTGACAAAAAACAGAAAGATTTTTCTTTCAATTATGTTTAGTCCTTCAAAATTACTGCAGTGCTTTACAAGCAGTAATAAATTCCCTTTCTCATGGTCTAGTAACAACGTGTCTTTCTGTGCAAGCCTCCAAAGGAAAGCTGTTTACAGAAGATTAACTGTGCTGATATTGCTCTGGGGGGGTTTGCCTCAGATTTTCAGCTGACCTGATGAACTGCTGGTTAGAAATGTTCTTGTAGACAAGTGCAAAATACTTGATGCACTTGGTAAGACTATCTGGACTTGGAAGGGCATTGTATATTCTCTTGCAAACCCTTCCCCCAAGGAAAATGGACTATTTTCCAGTCTGAGAAATGGAAAGGATTCTGAGTTTTTCCAGCTAGGTGAGAAAGCAAAATCTGAAACGGATGAGATTGTTCAAGCTCAACTGTGCAAGCACAATCTGTGAGTTTTTCACATATATAAGTGAATGTGAATTTATTCAGTGTTGGCAATTAGAAAGAACTGTGTGATGATACCTTCCTGAATGCTGACATGCCTGCTCCTACTTGACACGAGGAAAAAGAAGGAGGCTTGGTGGGAATTCAAAGGTGGAAGTGGGAACTGAAGAGAATTATTTGAAGAGGTGACTAACTTTAGGTGCCTACATAATGCAATGTTTTTTCACAAGTAATTATTCACAACAATTACCAAGAGGGCAATCATTTCTTAAAATGTATCAGTACACAAATACACAAACACATGCTCATATGCAGGAGCATCTGTTTATAAGACATAATAAATTAGGCTCAGTCTTATTTTATCTGACATCACACAAGGAAATGAGTGCCCTCTTTTTTTTTCCCTCCATTTAGATCACAAGTCCATGCAACACTAAACAAAAACTGAGCTTTGCTCCACAGCAGCAGAAACTGAAACATTCACAGGTACAGTTACAAATTTCTTTCCACTTCTCATGATATAAGACTGCTAATCCTTCATTTTCTTCAACACTAAAAGGCATTTGATACAGTTCACATAGAATTTTATTAAAATAAAGGGTTCTATAAACAGTTTTGTCTGTTAAATACAATTGTTTCCTGTCCCTTGTAGTCTTAAGTGATTTTTTTTCTTCAAAAGTTTGGATTCTAACATTGGAGAGTTACCCAGGACCATTACTAATGAAATAATTCCTTGTGCCCATTCATTTCACACTTTGTAGTCCACATATAGCAATCTAAATTCTCACTTCAGCCTAGAACAAAAGACAGACCAGTTTGACGGAGATACACAACCTACAGCTACCTCTGCCTTCAGTCTTACAATTACTTGTTTTTCTCAGGTTGTAGCCCACACTTGGCCTTTGAAATCACATAATCATACTTTAATTTTCTAATTGCCCCTCTGATTTGTGCATGCTCAGCATGAGGACTTTCAGAGGCAATATTTGAACATTTCCTCTAAGAGAGCATCAGTTTCTTGAAGAGGATGAAACACTTTAGAAGGAAAACTGAGCTAGAGAAAATGCACTTCTCATAAAAGGGATCCATGACACCACACAATAACTGGGTAAGTTTACAATGCTCTAGTGTCAACCACAACCATGGAATCAGCAGGCTGGAAGTGCAACTAGAAAAAAGTGAGACATGTTTAAAAAAAAGGTGAATTTCTTATGACCTTTGTGCCTCTTCTGTTACATCTGACCAGAGAGTGAATAGAATCTCTGGGTCTGAGAGCCTTCGTCCGAATGCTGACAGATAAACCACATGTGCAGGTCTGACAACAGGAAGACAGAACAACTTCAGGGATAACCATTACAAGAAGAGAAGGAAAGCCTTGATACACTGCAAAGATATGAATTCTGTCACTGTGACAACAAAAGTAATGCTTGCCATAAATAAAGGGCTTTATTGTGCTATAAGGAATAATGGAATATATAATTTCCTGCTGGAGGTTAGGTGGGGTACTGTGCTGGCTGATTGGAAGACAAACATAAAAGAGTAGTACTAAATGTGGCATTACCTACCTATAAAGCTTATTGTCACCTACAAAGCACTTCATTTTTATTACATTATTTATAATCTTTTTTATACAAAAAAAGTTCCTAGAGTTTACTGTAGCATTCATCTTTCATGAATTTACAGGATCTGATTCTTGGCCTTGACAAAAGAGCTTGAAGCTATTATTTCTGTGTGAAACAGCTGTGTGGCTGGGCACAGCTGGCCTTTTAGGATGGCTCATCGCAGAAAAGAATTTCCAGGAGGTAAAGAGCACTATATCGTCTTTTCAACACCAGTTCCTAACCCCACTTGACAGAAACAGAGGCAGCACATGGCCAGGAAACATTTTACTTTGGGTGGAAAACAGCTGGAAGCAAACTGAAGTCCCAAGCTGGAGCTGAAGGCACAGCTGAAGAAGCAGCAGGATATAATTTCACACCCTGTCATTCTCATCCAAGCAGATTCTGGGAGGAACAAGCGTCGTCATCGAGTTCTGTTTTCAAATAACCTACGCAAATCCTTTCACCGGTACATTTGTAAAAGGGAAAAATAAACAAGTGTGAAAAACAACGAGATCAGGCAGGAGATGGTGAGGTTTGGAGTTTTCTCATTTGCAGATTGCAGGCTCTACACTTGACACGTTTTTTTCCCCAGTGTCAGTTTTATTTGAGCGTTGTTTTGATGATATTTAAAGCAGTGAGAAAAGTATCAGAGAGGCTTGGATAGTTTCATTATTTTAGCATTTATACACTTATAAAAATAAGTTTACCTTTTCCAACAATTGAGGATGGGTATTCAAGGCATTGTTCTTTATACTTAAATTCCAAGAGAGAAAGAAAAATAACCTTTTTCTTCTCTCATTCAAAGATATACTTTATTGTCATTTTGATTCTCTTCAAATTGGACAATTATTTCATTTCTTGGCACAGAATAAAACACACATCTCCAGGATTCATTGATTTGAAAGATAACACATAAGCACTCTGAAACGTGTTTCCTAAACCACTTCAGTTTCATGGGTTTCATTCTTTTTCTTTTATATTGGCTGCTCTCCCTAAGTCTCACAGCTGCCAATTGTTTGCATTATAAAAATAAGGGATAATATGCTTGGTGTTAGAAATAGAGACACATATCCTGATGATTAGTCTCCTGCTGCATTGTCAGCTTTCTGAATAAATTATTTTCAATACCATCTTTGTGTCCTTGCTGCAGATAATAACCTACTTGAAGGATCTGAACTTATCCTAGAATTTTAGAAAACTGAAAGTGGACATACTTCAGAAGTAGCTCTTATTATTCAATCAATAAATAACAACTTTTTTTTCTCAAAACACTAGAAAGACTACTATAAATGTTTCTGAAAGGAAATTATTTTGTCCAAATCATCTAGAAGAATCAGATTTTGAGCAAGCAGTGAAACTTTCAATCTAAAATACTCACAGAAGGATTTTAACTGCTCAAATAGAGTGATGGGACCTGAAAGTACAACATAGTCTGTTACAATAGATATGACTGCATTAATATTAGAACATAAATACTTATTGGAGCCAAGTAAAATTGTGAAATGATATTAACACAATATATTTTCTACTTTTTTTCTCTGCTCTTACAATGTCTCCCCAAGCATGTATTTCTCACTTCACCTACATCAATTCCTCAGGTGTCTTTGCCTGCCATATTCCCACAATCAGTGCTAATATAATTTTTTCAACAAACATTAGAACTCATGATTTCAAACTGAGTCTAATTTAGTTACCTCACTCCTAATTATGTTTTAGTTCAAGAACTTTCTACTAAAAAAAAATCCTTGGCTTCTTACATGGTTTTAGATATGCCAGAGTTCACAGTAACACCTCTGCAATTATATCCCAATTTCCTTGCCTTTTTTTAATACAGAAATGAAGACAGTAACTAAGTAGTCATTATTATAGCAAGTAGCTAGAATATCAAGTACAATAAATATATTCTTTAGATTGGATACTTTTTATTATTCAGCTTAGCTAAGAAAAGTTGGACCAAATGAGACCAGACAGGAAGTTCTGCTGCGCTCTGTGACCTGTCTCTGATACACAGAGTGTAAACCAGGAGGAATTGTGGATACCTCTCCTGAATATTATCCCAACAATTCAGTTTGCAGTGCAAGGAATTCCTCAGGCAGGTGTGGTTTCTCTGTATTTCTATGCACTAATGGTCCATGTAACCCTACAAAGCTTTCTCCTCTACCCCACAGCTCAGCTTCCTTTAAGGAAATGTAAACTTTGAGCATCCAAAACAGTTGACAACCAGCATAAAAACTTGAGATTTTTCAGAATCCCACTGGACATCCCATCCCCCAATTTTTCTTTTCCATCCTGGCCAGTCCTACTAACAGGGAGGGATCAAACACAAAGCAACATACCAACACCTGCACTGCCTGACCAAACAAACCTAGCAGCTGCACAGTCCCTTCTCAAAGACATAGGAGAAAAGCAAGAAATGAGACATTTCGGGGGGGGAGAGAGCAGCAGGCTACCAGAAATTTAAACTTTGAAAAATACATAGAATATTGATTCACCATTTAAGTTGAGATCTCAGACTGACATTTGACCACCTCTCCATAGAAACAAAGTCCTACCACATGTGTTTCAATCCAAGCATCAGGGTTAACCAGATGCAAACTTCTACTCTGAACTCCTTGTAATACCAAAGGTTGAAGTTTCTATAATGGCTGCAGAAATTTTTGATACTGCCCACATCAATACTATTTTCAGACTTTCAAAGATAAAAACTACTTTGAATAGAGTCAAATCACAGGTTATTTTCACTCCCAAGCAGATGGAAAAGGGACAGAAAGCCCCACAAAGCCAGATACATTGCATGCGTAAACAGATTCTTCCAGACTCATCATAAAAGGTTAAAATATTTAAGTTACTCTGCACAACTTATGTTTCACACCTGAAACAGCTGATCTAATCTGAAGGTAACAGGAGCTTCTCAGGAGGCCCAGAAGCACAAAAGCCTTTTAAAGGCTACAACAGCCCTTTCACATTTAGCGTGAAAGGTCAACTACAGGTCTCTCCTGCTGGATTTTAACACTTAGCATTCAAAAGCACAAGGGAAAGCACCTCAGGAAATTCATTACTGTTGGAAAAAATGTGGACATATGCTACAACTGATGTAAAAAGGGAATTCACTGAAGAACCAGCATTTCTATTCAAATCATCCATTTGATTCTTCCAAGTGCAATAATTGCCAACTGTCTACCCAATGGTAAACTACTGAAATGAGCTGTAACAGCTTCTCACCTCACTATTACTGTTTATAAATTAAAATACCTTTCAAGATACTGCACAGTGCAACTGCTGTATCTTCTTGTGAGACCAAAAATAGCTGTATTGGCAGAAATTATGCTTTGCTGATGTATAGCCTCAGTTGAAATGAAATATTTTTCACATAAACTAATTTCAATCATTGAATTAAATTGCTGAGTTTAATATTTGCTATGACTGAGTACCAGAAATCTAAACATCAATCCACCCATACCTTAAGAAAACTCATCTTTTTTCTCTTGAAGGGCTGAGATGCAGCTTTCTGAAGTCATATTATTTTACATGAATAACTAAATTAATAGTACCCATTTAAGATGTTGGGACTGTAAGCCTGTCAGCTTTCCCAGAAATGTAGCTGTTACTGTATAGTAACTTTGGTTATTGTACTTTAACATTTGAAGAACACCCTTCAGAATAAGACCAGTAACCCTAAACTAGGGATAAGTAAATGCAAGTAAAAGCATCCCAAAACAAACCAAAGGTGCCAAGGGCATACCTGAAATAGAGAGGCAAAGGTTCTCTCTTCTCATTCAGAGAAAATCAGAAGTCACCTGGGGATCTGACAGATTCATTCTGTGTGTGCATAGCTAAGTGTCCAGCAGCTAAGTCAGAAGTTCATCCCTTTGGATTTAATGGATTGCAGAATGAGTCTCTCTTGTTTAAGTCAGCTTTAAATACTGCACCTTCTGATCTCAAGAGAGACAGCAATGGAATTACTGCAGATAAAGAAATTAAATCACCCCTTGAGGAAAGGCTGGTAGCAGGGAGACCTTGTTCTTTCACATGTGTGACAGTAATTATCCCGTGTGTTCACACAACACCTTTCACCTAAGGATCCCAACGTACTTTATAAACACCTGGACAGGATAAAATGTATAAATACATGACACAGGCGCTTGTTGCCTGGAGTCTACTTAACTCCTAGTCAGCAAATAATAATTCAACTCTTTATTGGTACAGCCTCACTTTGAACATTGTGTGCTGTTTTGGACACCAAAATATAAGATATAAAGCTATTACAGTGTCCAAAGGAGACCATGAGGATGGGGAAGGGCCTCGAGAGGAAGCTGTGTGAGCAGCAGCTGAGGTGCCTTGGTCAGCTCATCCTGGAGAGGAGGAGGCTGAGGGGAGACCTCACTGCAGTCACAACTTCCTAATGAAGGTCAGAGGAGGGGCAGGCACTGATCTCTGCTCTGTGGTGACAGTGACAGGAGCCAAGGGAGTGGTCTGGAGTTGTGTCAGGGAAGGCTGAGGTTGGATATCAGGAAAAGGTTCTTCACCCAGAGGGTGGTTGGGGAGTGGAACAGGCTTCCCAGGGCAGTGGTCACAGCTCCAAGGCTGACAGAGCTCAAGGAGCATGTGGACAATCCTCTCAGGCACATGATGGGACTCTTGGGGATGGTCATGTGCAGGGCCAGGAGTTGGACCCGAGGATCCTTGTGGGTCTCTTTCAATTCAGCTTATTCTGTAATTCTGTGATTGGAGAAGCTTTCTCATTTCCATAGGTTCAAGTAAAAGTCATGTGTCTGGGCACACAAACAGCAGAGAGGCTGTCAGAGTCAGCTCTAATGCTGTTGGCACCCTCCAGGGATGGAGTTTTCACTGAGGAAACATTCTCTGTAAGGTTACTAATTCTCTACCAGTCTCAGATTTTTCATAACCAAGTCCTTAATGATGTTAATTTTGTACTACCTCCTGTACTATCTCCTGCATTGCCACTTGGCTGGGTTTCACTCCAATGCTCAATTTCCAGAGCATTCAGTACCTGGTGGTTCAGGGCCACTGAGCCTGGTCCCCAGGAGCCCTCTCTGACTGGGTGGGCAGCTGGCTGCAGTTCTAAGGCTCTGTCACCACAGCACAGGCACCAGATGGCCACTAGCTCACCAGGAGCCCGAGGTGCACAGAGCTCACTGCCCTGCCAAGCCCATCCTGAGCCTGGCCAATATTTGCCCACGTGCTGGCAAGGTAAGGACAACAGTGGGCATATTTTTAGCTCAGAAACAGGGAAGAACCACCTTTGGACAATATATTTTATTTACATGATGTCCATCAGGCTGTAATGAGTATGGTAGGATTGGCAGTTTGATTTCCTTGGAGAGCTGTTTGACTGACAAAAAGCATTTTTATACAGACATTGAATTTGGAAAAAGAAAAAAAAAATGCATCCTCCTTTAAATTCCTTATTTTTAAAATCCATTTTTGCAATATAGTTTCCATAAAGCTCTGCAGAAAAATGCAGAGGGATAAAAAAATCAATTGTAGACTCCTCTTCTCCAGTGTTTTCTGACAAAAGCGAGATGAGAAGGATCCCTACTGAGACAACAAATCTCTTGGCAGAAGAAAGAGGGAGTTGAAAATAAAAACTAAGTTCATGTCATATCTAATGACCACCAATTACTCCCTCTTGTAGGAATCTGCTAATAACAAACAAAGAGAAAACATCAATTGCCAAGTATTCATTTGCATCATGGCAACTACTGTAGTACAACGGCAAATACAAGTACTCCATTCTCTAACAACAGAACTCTGAACCCAGAATGGGGGCAAAAAAACACATAACCAACATGCTAGAGAACAAAACCATAGATCATCTTGGTTTCGTTCATCAGCTAAAACCTCCTCAGGCAACCCTCTCTTAGCTCCATGCTTTAGGAACAAAATGGGTAACGGTCACTGAAAAGACAACTGGTCACTCTGAGGTGGAACACTGCAGCAGGACTACAGTCAGAAAGCTCTCCACTCATCAGACTGCAAAAAAAAAGGCACATTTTTACAAACTGAAAAATAAGTTGTTGCAGGCCTTAGCCTGACAAACATTCAAGTCTGTATTTTGCTCTGTGTGAGGAAACTCAGTGCCAAGTCCCCTCCCACATACAAGATCTCTCAACATATGAACATAGTGCATAGTTACTACACACTGCAATTTATTCCTTTGATGATGATTATCAGGACAAACACATAAAATGCACAGGACACACACCTTTCTGGATGTGAAGCCATTCTTTCCCAAAACAGCAATAAAATACACATGCAAAAAAAGCTTCTCAGCTTTTTAATCACTGCTCCTCCCATGCTACTCTTCTCTCCAAGCTACAATCCTGATAGTTTACCAGCTTATGTTAATGCTAGAATATCTAGACCTTGTGAAGGCACAATAAACTTTTTATTCTTTTTTTTTTAACTTTATTTCTACAGAGCAACAGCTAAGAGAAATATTTACAGACTTAGGACAACAGTGTCTCCTCATTAAATACTCAGCTGTAGAAAAGATAATGGCAAACAGATACCTGAGGAGTCAACTCTCCACATCCAAAATCAAGATATATTTGGGGTTCTCAGTCTACTTCAGTGGTAGCAGGGGAGGTCTATTTACCTGTTTATGAAATTGGGGCTTCCAATAGCATCTCCTTTATGTGTATTTACAAGTAAATTAATTGAGAGATCTATATGCCTCAAAAAATTTAAATTCGATTGTAAGACTCAGAGATGAAGCAACGACAAGCTTTCATCCACTTATCACAGCCATTAATCTGAAGCCATTTAGGAAGTCCAATACACCCTAAGGTTAATATTTCAAGAGGTCTTACTTTTTTCCCCCCCTAATTAACTTCATTCCTTAGCTAATGTTTTCTAATTTACTGGAAAGGAGTCAGGCAACTCCAAAAGTCACCAGAGGAAATGTCATCATTAGAGAAGGATGTGAAGGACATCTCTGGCAGAGCAGCAGCATGCAGGTGCTGCTATCTTTGGTGGGTGCTGGCAAATCCACACATCTGAACATAGCTCACAGGAGCAGACACTGTGCTAATTTCAGTTACTTTAAATAAAGCAATGGCTTGGAAAAGGACAAGATGTTGTGCCAGAAAGGACAGGATAATATTTTACTGCCAGACATCTCAAAGTCCATCAATCAGGTACAGACAAGACTAATGTAATTACTGACTTCTCTTTTTTCTATTCTCATGGAAAAGCTGGAAAGGGGAAAACAGAAACCCCACCTTAATAAAAGACTACAATTGCTATAATGCAGTGAAAGAAAAATAAAAAATATTAAAACTATAGTCAATAAATTCACATTACTTCCACATAGTCAATTTTCTGAGGGAAAAAAAAATCTAAATCTGCTGAGTTCACAGGAGCAATTGAACTATGTGATGTTTTATAAAGACGTGGAAAGTCTATTTGAACTCCAAACGAATCATAGAGCATTTTTATTTTTATCTTTTATTCTGCTCTTCACTCTAGGCAGAATCAATCTCAGGTTTTTATTCTGAGGATGCAACAAACACATCAACACAGCGCACAGCTTTAAGATAGCCTCCACATACTTTAATTAATCATAGAAGGAGCAGATGAGAACTAACAGTTCTCATTCTAGTGGCTTCTTTAAGCCCCAAGTAGAGGTAAGGCCTCTTGCAGTTGTCTTAGGGTTTGAATTTATTGATCATGATGATCTTCACATCATGTATGTCCGTACTTAATATGCTCAAGCACTTCTGCATCTGAAATATATTTGGTTACTATAATTAATAACTTGGGGCAGGGGGAAGCAGGGTTAGAGGCTTCTTAACAGGAGAATGTGACCCAGATCTCTGAAAGGCAACTTAAGAATGCCAGCTGGAAATCTTGGGAAGGCAAAATAACACTGAATGGGTTTTTTGTTTGTTTGTTTTGGGGTGTTTTTGGGGGGTTTTGTTTGTTGTTTTTTTGGGGGTTTTTTTTTTATTAGATTTTCTTGTAATTTTCTCCTTTGAGCAAAAACGAGGTTCATTTCAGTTCAGGTATTTCTTCAGATCTCTTCACTCACTCATATAATCACTTTTCTCACTGTCAAGAGGTGCTCTTGGTCAGAGAGTACATTCATCTGCACCGTCTTCCTCCTCACCCTAAACATCCCTATATGGACCATTCACTTAAGACGCTTGTGGGTCCCTTCCAGCTCTGAATATTCTGTGGTTTATTTGGCTGCATTTCCTGACACAGCCGTACACTGACTTCCACAGCAGCAGAGACAATATAGCTGTAAACTTCAGGGAATGAGACAGCCATGTAAACTGCTGGAAACACCCTGATTTCAAAGCCTTCTAGCAAGAGGTTGCAGATACAGTTTCACACTTCATTTCTCCTGACATGTCCCCAGAAACACCGCTGTGCGCGTATCCAGCGACAGTAAACCACACGCCCCAGCCACCTCCGAGGCTTTCATACACTAGCTACTGTTTCCATGAAAAAGAAACATTTTTTCCCCCCCTGGAAACAAGTGCTCAGTGTTTGTATGAACAGAGGTCTTTTGCTCAAAAGAGTGGAATGAATGATCAGCAAAATGTGCTTTAACACCGGAAAAAGAGCTGGAAGTTGAGCTCTTGAGATTCAGAAGGTCACTGACTGTATTTTTTAGACAGCAGGACCTTTTTTTTTTCTTTATGTAGAAAGAGAAGAGTCTAATATTAAAAATATCAGCTTATCAGTTTCTGGATATATTATAGTAGCATCCTGATTTCTGCTTTCTTTCACCCACTATCACTAAGTCTTACAAGTGAACAAGCAAACAGACATTTTCCTGGGCTTTCCAAATTTAAATCATAATTTTCTGATTTATACTTCAATTATTGAAACATACTGTTTTAATTGACCTTTAATGAGTGAAATAAACCCCTATTCTCTTCTTACAGAGAACCCACTCACCTCTAGATGAAGTGATCCATGACTGATTTATTGATTCCACAATGCTGAGAGATTTACTTACATAGGACATATATAATGTGTGTGTATATATACACACACTTAATGTATATACACCTATATATGTACATACATACATTATGGGGGGGGGGGTAGGTATATTTCTATCCAAGGACTCTTTCCCAGCCCCACAAGGATAAATTTGAGCAAAACCATGACAATCTACTTAAATCTCTGTAGCGCAAGGGGCAGGACGGGGTTCCATTGCTGTAGCAATAAATAACAAGCAATAAAAGCATTTCCCTTGAGCAGCCATGGTACCGTATAAGTGCAGAAGCTAAAGGAGGAATATTAGGATGAATATAGACTAGTTAATTGAGGATAAACATACCAGGAAAAAAAGGGTCTTCTTGAACTTTGGAGTATGCTGATGACAATTTGAAGAGACAGTGTGCAAAAAAATCTACTTAGAAAAGGAGAAACTGAATCATGTGAAATTCACAGTGGATGTAGTGAAGTGCATAGTCCCATGGGCTAAAGAGATGTGAAGAGAGATAGTAAGGTTGACTGTGAAAATGAAAGAACTGGACACTGAAGAGTGCCATGGGAATATTGAGGTAAATTCTTCCAGCAACTGCTAAAGAACAGAAAGGAAAGAACCAACACAAAGTGAAGTGTATCCTCAAGCCTGCTACTTCATTTACATTTTTGACCTGGTTCTGAAGAAAGAAAACAAATGAACAAACAAAAACCAAAACCACTCACAAACCAAAAAGGACTTGAGCATAATCAAAGCAAACTGTTCAAAAGCTTTTTCATTTTTCTCATTTTAAAATTCACTCCTGCAAATTATTTTTTGTGATATTTATCTGACACTGCCTTTGACGCTTCATATCTTAATTTCTATTCTTCGTTTTTTTTATCCAACCTATCCCTTATTCCCACTGCAATAAATAGTCACTTTGATTTACAATTCCCTTCATCCAACTGGGCAGCATTATATATATTTTTATATATACACATAAAAAAATTGATAAAAACAAAATGAAATTCATATTTCATAAGGTACATTATTTAAGACAAGGGTTTGAACTCTTTTTTTCCCAATTTCTAATTGTATTTACAATTTTAATGTGACTGTCAGTGAAAAAATTGAAATAAACTGCAAATGAAGCCTTAAAAGATACAAGCAGCTGTTTCTTGCATTTTCTACATAAATAATGTAACTGGAAAGTCAAAAGAACAGGTTATACTAATGAGACTTAAAACTCAAGGTTGAATATCATTCTGTTTTCAGACAGAAACTACTACTTTCTCCTTGTTAAAGACTTTCCAAAGGTCTGCATAGACATTCAAATGTCTGATGTCTCAGACTCATCAGATGTCTGATGTCTATTTTTGTTACAGCCTGCACTTCAACTAATTTGAATGTCTCATATTCGTGCTCTAATTATAGATTTCATATAATCTGATTACTGTTACAAACCTAAGGGTCAAGCTCCTCTTAAAGTTGCCTGGCTTCTTTTAGGCTCTACAGAAAGTAGCTGAAAGTGATATTAAAATCAAAGTTATTGTATCCAGCAGGTTTATTAAATGGATCTGATACAGTTTGTTTTTTTTTTTATTTTGCTACAGGAAAGCAGTAATTTCATAATTTTCTTTTAAATGGGCACATATATGTAATGGCAACTTAATAAAGTTAGAGTTTCTTTTTCTTCACAGCCATAGTCATCAAATTTTAATGCCATTTTTTTGGTGCAGTTCTCTGGATTCAACTGCCTCCATCTACTCACGTCTACCCCCAGAACACCCTCACTCTTGTTCCTCACTCACATCTCAGTCATTCCCTCCATGGAATTGTTAATGGTCTACCATCTTCCCCTCTCCCCCCACAAAAAAGACTCTGCTCCACCCTTTAAAGTGTCTGTGAAATAGAGCATGGTCCCCTCAGGGGCTCAGTGGAACAGCAGGCAGAGCTGCCCTGAGCACTGCAGGTCAGCCAGGGTGGCCACTGACCTGTGAGGAACGTGGCCAGGCAGGGAGCTGGAGAGCCCTAAAGCCCTTCCAAACTCCCAGGGTCTCACTCCTGCAGGTCCTCTCACCCCGGAAGGGCCCCTGCTGCAGGTGTCTCTACAGCATCACCAGTGGTGCCAGGATCCCATCCTGTGTTCCTGAAGGTCTCTGCGGCTCCTGCCATCTGCACACAAGCTTTGCTTCTCCCACACCTCCCAGGGCTGCTGCAGCAGGGGATGCAGGGTGGAGGAGAGGGAAAGAGGGCTGTGAGAGCAGGGAAGGAGAGGAAGCAGGGGGTTTATTCAGCAAAGGCATCCCCTGGACTGGAGAACCACTGCCTTGTAGGATGGCACCCAGCTGTGACTAGGAACACAACAATCAGCTCCTGAGGGTCCAGTGTTCCACTTCAGCAGCACCCAACTCATGCAAGGGGTAAATAACTCATCATAATCAGGCCAGAATTATTGCCTACAAGAACAAATACATTCAGAAAAGGTCTTCTCCAGGTTTAGCAGTACTTTTTTTTATATAGACTGCTGCAGGAAGGTAAGATTCCACAGCACTCCAAATCCCCATCACTTTGGGTGGCATGGTACCCTGCCTTTCACATGGAGTCTGAGGCTCAATATGTGCAAGCTCTTAGCTCAGTGTCCCCCTCTGCCTCCTCTCTGTTTGCCTGACAGAGGCTAAGATCAGAAAAGACAGCTCGCTCTGACGTTTCCAGATGGAGAAAGAAGCAGGCAAAGCCAGTCCATTTGGATAGAGGTGGGATGGCCAGCTCACAGAGAGAAAATGCCAGCTCTCCATACAGGAGCAGATGAATTTTTTTTCATGGCTCCCTGCTGCTTTGATCCTGAATAATCTGTAGCTAACTGTGTTCATCAGCCTGTGCTCATCAGGCTGACATGCCCTTCCCTGCAGGTGGCATCCCAGAAACCATCATCCAACTATTTTGCACAGGCAATAATATTAGGGAAGCAATGGCAGGGAACCTTTTGGTACTAGCAGACTTTGATCATGATAATGCTTATTAAATCTGATACACTGGATGAATACACACAGTTTTATTATTCAGCTAAGGAATTGTATTACAATGCATATAATAATGTCACATTCTGATATTAACCTTAACCAAGTGCTTGGGCTCTGGTAAAAGAAATAAAAAAGATGTAGGGAAAAACTTTGAAAATGCTGTCAAGTGAATAGAGCCATGATTTAAGTGATAAGAACACTCAGTCTTTTCATCACATCAGATGGGACACAGTTAGAGAGAGCTGAGTATTCTGACTACCAGTAACAGCATGCCCGGAAATTCAAAAATTTACCTTGTGATTAAAATGTGACTTATACCAATGACTGTGATTAGTCTTCATCAGTTTTAATAACTAACATTACAAAGCTAAATTCTCTATGTTTATTACATATGACTATTTTATTAAAAATCCAGAAGGCAGTGGGACAAAAAACAAGAGGGAATAGTCCCAAACTCCATTTTTACTCTTAAAAATGCCTAAATGACACAAAGGCATCTGTAACTGTGATTTTAGATATGCAATTCCCAGCTACAACAGGAAGAAAAGTAAATATTTTCAACATTCTAGCATTTAGTTTTATCTTGGAAAAAAAAATCAAAATATCAAACACACATTTGAATAAACAACCTGCCAATGCTCTTCGTGGAGTTTTATTTCATTATCAAGTTATCGCAAATGTACTTCTTTATGGCAGCCTAACTTGCATGCCATCCACCCAGTGATAGGTCCTGTCAGCACTTCATGAGAGAAGCTTCATTCTCAGAGGAATTACATATACCAACATAAAGAAAAAGTGAAGAAAGAAAAAATTAGAGTAAAATTATTTTGTCTTTAGAATTGAATTAGAAGTAAATCAGAGGAAATCTGAGAGGCTTCCTACACTAACTATTCTTCTCTGTCTTCTGGCAAGTCCCTCAGGATCATATTCACTGACTTACTTAGAGGTCTGATGTTGTAAAGAGGTGACGCTCGTGCCAATTTCAGAACTTTCCAGTCTATTCCCCAATAAACTGTTTAGCTCCTGGATGCTTTTAACACTATTCTAGAATTTAATTCTGGATGTCTCTGCCTCCACTCCCCATCTAAATAATTTAGAGCATTATTTTACATGGTTATTGCAAGGACAAAATGCTTTAAAGTGAGTAAATTACCCAGATTCTACATCAACAGCAGCGATATTCACTTAATTTAAATAGATCATTAAGAAACACATCCAAAAGCTCAGAAATCCCTTGCATTTTATCTTCATTAACACCCAAGCATCTGTGGACCTGGCAGTATTTGGTTAATGGTTGCACTTGATGATTTTAGAGGTCTTTCCCAACCTTAATGATTCAAAGCCTACCACATTAAAGGAAAAGCATTCACACATCACCAGTTTAGTCTTCTCTGCCTTGTCCACCAACTGTATCTCTGCACAGCCCAGTTCAAAGCTGAATATGCCTTCTCCTTTTGTACTACAATGCATTTTACAAAAATATTTCAGCAGCTAGTCCTGGACCAGGGCAATGTGCTGTGCTGTACTCAGATATTTCAAAATTAAGTGAAAGAAGCATTTTTCTCTTACCACAGTTTCCCTATTTCAGATCTGGCCTGAATATTAGTAACTGTTGCCATAAGCTACTATAGAGCAGTGTGTGGACTGAAGAAAGCTGATTCCATCCTAGCCAGACTTCTACACAAGTGATCCACTGCATTTCACTTTTGGCAACATTCGTTGCTGTTGCACTCCTTACCCTGCCTTAGAACAGCCCCAGAATTTAACCAACAGAATGAATTTGCAACACCACACTACAAAGAGACAATCAAAACAGCACCATCAACTAAATTTTAAAATTAAACAACAGCTAGGTTTCAGTTATTAAGACAAAATTAAGGCATATAAAAATCTTTAACATCCACAGACTGATAGATTAAAACCATTTGAACCCCATGACAAAATCTATTTCCTTACATTGTTTACTGCCAGCATGAAGGAACTTAGTCTTTAGAGTGACTTATTAGAAATATTACCAGTGATTGTATTCAAAAATCAATTTTTGCTGGAAATATAAAAAAACCCACTAATTAAAAAGCTATATTGGCAAAATAAAGCTGGCCTAATAGGATCCTGGAAGAATCAATCACTATAATCATCTGCTGCCATAAACCCTATGAGAAGATTACAAACGTGATGCTTCAAAGGAGGGGAAAATTCTTTTAAAATATAATTTGAACTTTACTTCTGAAATACCATGACCATCATGATCCATCACCCACAGTCACTGGCCAGACCTACAATAAATCAAAACTATGATTCAATGGCTACAATCAATCTTTTGAGAGCAAACGGTGCTGCCATGTCCAGTACATGCATTTCAGATTATTCATGATGAAGGCTGTGCTAGTAAACAGCAAGCAAAAAGTTGAGAGAGAACACACAGGACTAATAAAACCTTCCACAACAACTAATTAAAGCAAAAAAGCTGAAAAAGACAGAAAAACAGCACAGAGATGCACCTGAAGCAAAGCTCCATGGCCTAAGCTGTATGTGGGAGTGTGATGGCTTAGACTCTGAGAATTAAAAAATCTTACTCAAAATACATGTTATATACCTCTCTATCAGAGGAAGCAAATGACCTTGGAAGAAGTTCTAGCTGTGAAAGAGTTATTCAGGTAGAAAAAATTACCAATTACCAGAATATAATTGGTGGTTGTTTTGCAGGAGCCTCAGAAAGTGAAAGTCCTGGGAATGGATTTTACAAAGGAACCAAGTTATTTGCCCATTTTTCAGCTTTAGAAAGGTCCATTTCAGGCTACTCATACTTACAAACAAGAGCTCAATTTTAAAAATCAGACCTAGTTAGACCTATAACACATTTTAAGTCTAATGTAAGCCTATAACAAATGAAAATCTCACTATGTCCAAAAAAGTCCACAAGCAACATCACGTTAAGTACTCTGCCAAGCTATTCCAGAGACTTTTTAACCAGCATCTTTGTGCCTACAACCATGTATCTTGCTACTAGAAAGCATTTTGACAGTCTTAGTTGCTGTGTTGAAGAACCACCATAGAAAAGGTGCTTTAGACAAATACCTGATGTAAAGACTTTACCAGGATAAATGATTTTATATTTGCACTTTCAAAAAGTAAATCTAAATTCAATAATTGGAATAAATCATCTTCAGGATGTGCTCAAATAATTCAGGCAATCAATTTGAAGCCTTCCACTTCCATGTAATAAACTGTGAGAGGCAAATCATGAAGCACTGTTTCCAAGTAGTCTAACCTCCATTCACCACAGAGGATGAAATTTTAATAGAGGAATTGCTATCATTTCCTGAGAGGAATTAGAATGGCTTTTCTCCAGTAAACTCTATGTCTATTAAACAAAGTTATGGTGGGATACAGAAGACAAACATCTAAATTCAATGTCAAGAGTTTTCATTTTAATTAAAGCAATTTCCAGTTTAAAGGAAATGAATATCCAAGAAAGCATTTAAAATTAATATTTCCCTTCATAAGGGGCACTAAAATTCAGTTAGGAGTGAAATATGATTATTTCACTTCAAATCTTGTAATCTAGAATACCAAAAAAAAAATTCCATTGTGTATGTATTTGGCAGAAGCTCAAAAGAGTAAGGTACCAAAGTCCTTAACAGAGTTCCTAAATTCCAATTTCAAATTTGCTACTTTCCCTCATAAACTATAGATCAGTGATAAATATGGTGCCAACCTACATTTTCTTTTTTCAAATTCCAAGTATAAATATCAGAGGAGTACCACAATATTTTAAGGTAGGAAGAAACTACAAACCCTCTGCCTGCATAAAGGTCATCTTACATCTTCCTTTTCTAATTCAAAATGAGACATTTGAGAACAGACAAAATACACAGTTCAAACATAATAAGAGGGCTAAATGCCATTTCAACTCTGTCTCCAATTACTGCACACAACAAGCATTATTATTAATAGAAGTTTAGGGAAACCAACCAAACAGCAACCTGAGCATCAAACTCCCATCATCTTTGGAAGGGCTGTCTTGGAAAATTCTGCTTGTCATTTTGACTAGAATAAGAGCGTAAGAGAATTTGCTATCCAAAGCAATATGTGCTCATAAATTTCAGCAAATTGGCATGTTCTAAGAAGACATTTTTCTGCAGAGAAGCCTTAACATTCCTGACCTGCTCAAATGCTAACTTGTCTTCCAGTATCCTTCCCATGTGGCATTTCTTTCATCCCTTTCTCTCTGGCTGAACTGCAGAAGCAGTTTCTCCATCTTCTTTCCTGGAGACTTTAGTGGCTGTACATTGGGTCAGCCAAAAAGTAGCTGTTCCTTTCTTCATAATATTTTTACTGTCCCCTGTCAGCACTGTGATTTATTCTCCAATTTTTTATGTTGAATATGTACCCTTTGGAGCTTTTCTAACAGCCACTGCACTTTTTCCAGTCCACAAAAAATGCTGGTTATTTTCCTGCTAGACTGTATCACCCTTGTGAGGAAAACTTTTAGCAGCACAAGTGACAGTCTGTTAGCTCAAGCTTGGAGCAGTGTCTTTCCTCATGCTGTTCCCTCTCTGTTTTCTACTCTGCTCTTTTGCAGTGCTACCCTGAACCTGCTACACCAAAACCATCAATTTCATCTGCCAGTGTGCAAGTTCCTGATATCTACCCACCTGTACCTTTTACTGCACTTTCAGGAACTTCTAAAATTAGAAATTTCTAAAATTAGAATTTTATCCTCTCAGACTACAACACTTTTCTGCCATGAGTCTTGCTTACAGAAAAGCCAGAAATCTCTGAGAAATTTCATCGTTAATTACAGATGCACACAAAACAAGAAAATTAATACACTCCCATGTATTTCATTTCTCCATCTTTAGACACACACAGGCATCCTCTCACCACATTTTTGTGTCTCTTTATAAAGTTCAGAAAAAAGTCTGGCAACAGTTATTTAATGTCTGGGAACTCAGCAGCAATTTGAGATGAACAAAAGCTTCTGTCATCCCCAATGCAGAATGAGTGAGATTTCAGCTGCTATCAGTGGGTACCACCTCATGGCCCACCTGTATCACTGAGCAGAAAAGCACCTGAACTGTCTGGGACATTGCCCAGTGCACACCCTTCAGCTTTTGCCATTCTTGCAGTGCAAAGCTCACAACAGTTTTGCACCACAGTGTTTAGACCTGTCCTCAGCAAGGTGAAAACTCAGTAAAGATGAGCCTAGGAGAGCATCCAATTCTACAACTCAGAGAAGTTTGTAGAAAGATAGCCCAAAGCTTATTTGACTAATCTAAGTTGCATTAAATTCACCAAATGAAAGGATTTTGTGAGATCCCAGCTTTTCAAAAGTTATATGTACCCACTTTAGAAAATAACATATCAATAGGAGCAATAAAGTCCTCATTTTGATAACTACACTGTACAGAATCAAAAAGATATCTCTCTGCTAAGGAGAAAAACTCTCAAGGCCTTTAATCTTTCCTCAATCAGATACCATGATTCTTTCACTGTTTCTTCTATTTTAGATGGAACAGGAAAAGTAAAGGGTAAACTGGACCACTTGAAAGACCTATTATCTGCTTATTACCTTACTGACTTTGGCTCAGTGTGCAATTTCTAGTGGATTGTTCCTGAAAATAGCCCTTCACTGACAAACTCCTGGAAGGAAATATTACCTCCAGCAGCAGCAGAGGCATCAGTGAGACATAACTTACACTGAGCTGTTGTGTTTCTTGGGTTACTCTGTAGGCAGCCACAGCCCATCACAAGCTCAATCTCTCCAAGTAACCAACTCCTCTCCTTCAGCATCCGAAATGAATCTATCAGCAATCCTGGCCCAGGAGTGTTGCTGCTGAGACACCCTGCTCCATGTTCCACCTATACATGTCATCATTTAAGAACAAATCTATGAGTTAATATACAGAGCTCACCCCTGATTGGAGCCTTTTTAATAAGGCCCCAAACAGTTGGTTTTTAAACTGTTTCTCCTTAGAAGTTTTATTTATTTGGGAAAGCCTTTCAAACTCCAGGAATTCTGCAACTAACTAATGATTTCAACCAAAACATATATGCTGTCCTTGTCACCATGGCACCCAGCACATCCCAGTCATTTATTTGATGATTCCTTCCTGCTTATTTCAAGCATGCTGGTCCAGCATTCATGAAGAAAATTCCTTTGATAGCTTAAACATATAATCCTGAAGATTTTAACACTAGCTTGCAAACACTTAGCTCTACAGTTTCCACTGATTTGTACATTTAAAAATGAAGGCAGAGGTTGGAAAATGTGAGGCTAATATCACCTGTCTGACCACAACAGGTCTTACTGCTGGCTGTGAAACAGCCTGTGAGCATGTAACCACTTTTCAGTAGTGCTAGAAAAACACCCTCTATAGTACATTATCCTGAAGATAAATAGGACCACACCAAATGATTCAGTAAACAAGTAACACAGATAAAATTAGATTAACCCCTCAGCGCAACATGTTGCATGGGCTTCCCAAACAAATTGTTTTACAGCCTCCATCCCTTCCCCCATCACTCCACCAACTCAGGCTTCACATCCTTCAACCTCTGCCACCTCACAGGTGCAGAGTAATGCTCCCTCAGCATATGGCACATAGACAGAGACTAAATCAATCTCCATTTTCTCCCTGTCTCTTCCCCCAAAATGAGGTGAGACTTAGCAGAAAAATACCCGTTTTTCTCTACAGCACTGAGCTGTGCAGTGCCTCAGACAGGACAATACCATTTTCAAGAGCAGGGAAGCAGGGCTGTGCACTCACCTGTCCCAGACCTGTGCACATAACTGCTCACACCCAGCCCCCTCTCCATGCACTCCACTTCCCTTAGTGGGACTGCCATGCTCCCAACATGCAGCATGCACAGCAGGAGCTCAGAGAGATTCCTTCCTCTTTCATATTTTTGTGCCCTATCATGGTAATCATGGAATGCAGGAACTCAGCAGAGAAAAAGGCAATAAGTACAACTTCTGCCAGATTAATTTCTTTTCAGGCTGGTGGAGAGTTTAAAAAAAAATTTAAAAGCATGATTCACTTCCTATTATTCATTGTGAGATCCATTCAATTACTGCTCTAACAGTACAGTGGAGCAAGGATAGCTCAGACACAGGGAAAGGTCAGTCTGACCTCTGCTTCTAAAGTCTACCTAACACTTGCTTACAGATCATTCTCTTCCAAATCCAATGGCAGAGAATGCTCCTACAAGTGCAGAATGCAACTTTGCAGCTGAGGACCCACTCACTCCAGGTAAGAGAGGAACTGTGAATTTTTAAAAAGAAATTACAGATTATTTTTACATAACATTTGCTGTTGGAAATAAACTTGATTTGAGGAGCTTGTCTCCAGACACAAAACAGCTTCCAGTTTCCTAGCTTCCTTAAATGCAGTTTACTGTGGTCTCCAGTATCCAAACTAATTCCTTTGGTTAAGCACTAGCTTCAATGGCATCCAGTTGTAGGGTCTTGTAGCACAAAGAATTAATGGAAGAAAACCTAGCAAACTTGTGCTGGGAAAGGGGCAAAAAATTCCCCAATTCCCCAGCTGTATTTTCTAATTTCCTCAGTCCTAGAAGAAACACAGTTTGTGGTGAATCTTGCCAGGATGGGAAGGTGCTGAGGGAAGAAGTGTCTTGCAGCAAGCCTTCCACACAAAGCAGTTTAGGTCAGAGACTTAGCGGTCAGCTTCTGAACAACTGGGACAGATCAAAACATCAACAGAGAACCCTGAGGATGTCCTCTCAGAGGGAGCCAGAGAATAGGTGCACCAAAGCACCAAAAACATACTTGCAATTTTGCAGTTCTCTCATAGGTGCTCATATCTGCCTGGGGCGGGGGGTTAGCTACAAAAGTAAGGGTTACATTTTTCCTATTCAGTGGTGAACCAGCCCAGAAATCTGAGAATAAAAACTAAGCAATGGAGACAAACCCATCTCACCTTGTGGATTTCAGTTTCTGGAGCCTTCACCAGCCACCACCAGCAGAGTCCCCACTCTCTCTACTGAATCCCATCCTTACCATAAACCCTGCCCTTCCAGAGCTACCTGGTCTCCCTCCTGGCCTCCCGGTCCTGCTCCATCTGTGTTTTAACTCTCATTCAGGCCCCACTCTGAACCTCTCACCTCTGCCCACAGCCCATTGAGACCCTCAAGCTAAAATACAGAACTAAAATTGGTACCATTATCTCTGTGTAAGACAAACATGCTTCTCAAGGAAAGAAACTGCCTGTGTTAGCATGATAGATCATATTCTATGATTCTCTGACAGCATTCAGATTTTGGGCAGGGCAGATGCAAGAACAACCTTGACTTCAAACAAGGAGAAGACAAGCACATACTATTTGACAGCTACAAATGGCAGACATAGTTTTGTAAGCTCTGCCTTGATCTGTTTTCATGCATGTGTGCCAATTCTCCTTTGCAGTTACCACGCAGCCCCCCAGAAGAAGAATACACCTGAGGCAGTCAGAGAAGTTCCTCTGTTTTGACAAGACTGTGCATCTGTGCTGTCTTTTGAAAAACATCTTCACAGCTGGATTCAAATTACCTTGCCTATAAGGCACCCACCTTCCTGAGCATACAAAGTGTGTTTCAGCGCGCACTGGATTAAAACAAAAAATGAGAAGTCCTTTTTGCACTGCACAAAATGGGAGGCTCTGTTAGCAGGAGCAGTTCTCCAGCTCAGAGGCTGGGTGGGCTGTGACTGAACAGATGTCTAACAGGAAATGGCATGTGACTGTCTACCCTGTCCACTCTGAATGCTGCACATGAAGCAGCCAAAACTCTCCCCTCCAAAGACAAAATCCATTCATTTCATTACACAGCATCCTCCTCCAAAAGACCAAAGCCTCACTGAGTTTATCAAAATGCCTCTTCTGCTTGGCACGTTGGGATACAAACCAGCACACATATATTAGAGGCTACTGACAGTTCAAGGGAAACATAAATAACAAACAAGTTCACCTAAAAGGACATTTAAGGGTTCTAGCATTCCCCAAGCATTTAACCACAGTTTGGCTCTTAAATTATTAATGTCGCAAAGGACATTTATGAAACAATTGTATCTGATTTAAGAGGCAAACTGCAATCTGCTGCTGCTGATTCCCTCCCCTGTAGTTACACTCCTGTATTTTGACACAGTCATTATTTTAGCTCTAGCCAATGATGCCACTAAGTGACAGCTACAACTTCAGGTGAGGAATTTATAACAGCAGCCACTCATTACAGCAGCACAAAACTTTGGAAAAGGGTGAGAGGATTTTTTTTCCACATTTCAACCTAGGTTAATTCTTCAACCCACTTAGTCTCAATCCTAATCCTGAGTTTCACATTCACCCACCGTGTCAGAGTGCAACTCTTACATTGTGCCAGGCTGCAGCACTAGATTAGAGGAAACTACTGAGTTTCAAGTGACTCTTTGAAAAGTCATGACTTCGACCAGTGCTCCTCAAAACTCAGCTAGGAAAATCCAAAACAACAGCATTCAAAGCTTAAAGATTTCCACTTACTCCCTGAATAAAAACAGCATAAAATGCCCTAATGCAAGCTGCTCCTGTACTCTTCTCCATGCCTCACTTTTGATCCACAAGGATCATTTTGTACAAAGTTCAGCTCAGTTAAGGGTCCAACACATTTATTTCCAGGTTAATGTCTACTATGCGAGTAAAACTCGTATGGATGATTAAACCTGTGTCACACACTCCAAACATTAGTGTTTACCACTGCCTTGTAAGGACAAGAAGCTATCCAGTTCATAATAGAACATTCAGTGCTGCAAATGAAAATTTAAAAGCATTCATACATCAAAGAGTTTGCATTTTATTTCTAAAATGACAGAAGTATTTAGACCAGATATGTGGACATTTGAAGAATATGGAATTTTCTACTTCACACCAGTTGTTTAAAGTAGTCAGCAGAGCTAGCAATCCACCTCAACAGTAAAAACTACTGAGGTAATCTTTGAGCTGCTACAAACTGGCCTAATTATCAGAAGATTCCTGTATGCTATGTGGATGAATCAAAGCTAGATAAATGCTTAACCCAAGGTTTCCATAGGGCAGTAAACCACTATTTATCAACAAGTTGAATGTGAGTGATCCCAAAGAGAACAGGAAAAGGAAGAAAAAAAAAACCCCAAAAAACACTAAAAAATCATCAGCAGGAAAAACTCAAAGGCAACTGTATGTATTTACAGACCCTCAGGTGTTTTTAATACTAAAACCAAAACAGAGTTGAAATTAAATTGAAAAGATCTTAACTTCTCAGACACCAGCAAAATATAATAAGACCTTATCGCATTACTTACACAGCACTGTCTCATGGAGTAGATCCCTACATGTTACTGATATTTTTAGTTTAATTGCTTCAAAGTCAAACCAGTGGTGAGAATTTCAGTTTGCCTCTGTGGGCTAAACCCACAGCTAAAAAAGCAGAGTGAACAAAACCAAATAAAATCACCTTCTATGTTTGAAACTACCTCTCAAAATGAAACAACACTTTCCTTGGTAGACGCATACATTTCACATCAAATTAGATCTCTACACAGCCTGTCTGATTCCATGTTTCAGTACTTAGGAAAGCAGCATATAAATATTTAGCACATTTGAAAAACACACAATTCAAATTTTGTAAAATGTGTTTAGAGAGCTTTAACAAACAATACTGGTCATAAATTTTGGTTTGCTCTATTCAAGCCAATGTGGTCCTCTCCACACCCTACCAATTATACATCATCCAGATTGCTTGTGTTTGCTCACACACATCTCTGCACATGTATATGCAAATGCCTAAATGGAAGCTTGTGCAATATTCAGTGAGTTTGTGATTTCATGACAACTGCTTCTAATCACAGTTATTACCATTATTTATTACTCAGCTCATACCCCAGGTGTGCACGCTGCCTTACAGGCAAACAAGACAGATGTCAGAGCTAGACAGCTGCCTGCACCAGCCTTCATACTGCTGAGGAAACAGCAAGCACCGAGACAGTGACAGGACTGACAGCGGGTAGATCTCTTTAGTGAAATATGTACATAAAATGAAAAGCAATATAAAGAAAGTAACCTTGTCCCACAGCACACTTTACCTGTTTAGTTACTACAGCAAATACTTGCAGTGATCCCAAGGGAACAGGTGGTGGTGGCTCATTGAAGTAGGACTTTCACTCTCCACACGTCCACCCTATAACTCAGAATTCCAGTTTTTCAGTGACAAAAGTTCCTAGCAATGTAACTGTGATGGAGCCATGCAAATTGTGGTCAGATTCAAAAACTAGAGGACTATCCACTTCTCTGTTCTTTAGAAGTGTCAAAACTGAACATCTGCATTAACAGGTGCAATAAGATTTTTTAAAATGTCTTTTACTAATGATCAGGGCCTGGCAGGACTATCTTCATATGACACCTGACTTTGGAAGCATCCATGGGTGGCCTATAAGAGAAATTTGTATCTTCGCCTCCAATCCATTCAGCCTCCAAGGCAGGGAACAGACACAGATCTCACCCTAACACCAATACTCCTTTCTCTAGAAACTGCCAAATTACCTGAAGACACCCCAGAACTCTGGAAAACAGTGGGTGTGGTTTGGTTTATGGCTCTTCCCCAAGTCAAGCAGTCAAGAGCAAGAGGCTGGAGTGAAGCCTGAGCTGCACTGCAGGAAATGCACAAGGCACTCACACCCACCTGACTCCCCATGGGCAGCACAGCTCCAAGCCTTCCCTGGACACGTGCAGGAAACACACCTCTGCAAGGGCCTTTGCTTCCAGGAACTCTTCACTTGAGAAAATGAGCACCTTGCAAAGAGCAAAACAGTCCCTCATCTTGCCAAGTAGGCAAGCATATGCCACTTTTCAATGCAATTATTTATATTCATGTCCACATTACCACTAATGTAATGATGACAGCAGAAAGCTCTAATATAGTCTACACCCTCACTATTAAGAGATGCACAGAATAACACCAACCATATATTTCTAAACAAAACCAAACATCTCACCCTCCTTTTAATTTAGAGACGATCAAAAAAATATTGTTGGGTTGGGGGTTCTTTTGTTTGTTTTTTAAATTTTTTCACTGTGCCTCTAGCACCATACTTTCTTATGTTCACAGGCTCTCCTTCTATTGTGGTTATTACAAAACTAGTGTTTGGGTATGTTCTCTCTTCTTTCTTCATTTAATACCATGCAATGTTGTTTACAATAAGAATTCCAAATAAAAATAAAATTTTATTGAACTGTATTATAAAAATCTTCCAATAAAGTGTCCTTGCCTGAGGCTAAGCATTTACCCTGGCTTTTATTCCCCTCCAGATTTTTACAAGATACTTATTCAGCCTCCATCAAAATCACACCAGTGAATGCACAACAGCTGATGATCAAGATTAATTCCTTTGTTTCTAGTAGCTGGACAATACTTTGATTTAAATGGGTTGTGGTGTGCAAGTGATCTATAAAATTACTTTGTAGCAGTTTTATTAAGTTGGAGAAGTTTCAAATGCCAGTGCCCTCTTTTTGTATTCCTTCCTAGTTTGAACTTATTTCCAAATATATCTTTCTCTTTTGGCACAATGAGCAAGTCAGATTTGGAAGGATGATTTCTTTGTATTTCTTTCCCTAAGACTGAGCAAGTAAGTGAGCCAGCCAGCATCCCTGTGCACTGCGTGTTCTGGACAGAACACAAATCAGAGCAAGGATGTAACGTTCCTCTGAAAAACAGGAGAGCAAGACAAAAGAGGGAAAGAAAAAAGCTAATGTTAGCTCTGACACACTTGCCATTTTCTAACTTGAGTGGCTATAATAAACCACTTGCTATTTAACATCCTACAGCTGGAAATATTTGACATTTGTCCCTTGTTGTTTGAAAGAATCCTCTTATATTCTGCTCTTGCTCTCTCTGATCCATGCCATTAAATTTCCAGTGGAAGGTACTTTGAGAACTGGAAGAATTTGCTTTCACTTATGGCCTTCAGTTTCTCTACAAGGTCCAGTGCAGTGGTAGGACCTACACAAACTCCATGCCTTTCCCTGCCTACAAAGGGCGTAGAGAGCCACAAAAATGTCTGTGGAGAGAGGTCAGCACCATGTTATGCTGCCCAAGGTGAATACAGTAGTTCTATTGCACACAATGTCAGGACTTTTTATTTAGGATTGCCACGTTTCCACTTGCACAGCCATCACCACAAGAGGCACAGAAAAACTCATGGCTTGCACCTTCTCTGAAACATTACTGCCAGCTTTATCAAGAGTAATGACAAAAAAGCCTGGAGTTGCTCAGAGTACAAAATTCAAATCATGTTCTGAAGATACTTTGACATTCATTCAAATGTTATGGAAAAATCCAGAGCACCTCAAAAAACAAAGAAATTATGCAGTCATATTGCATCTAAGAACCAAATTGTGTTGTTACTTGGAAATTTTACTTAGGGAACTCATTCAATATTTTCTGTAGTCTTTAAAGTTAATTTCCGCACAAAAGAAAAATGAAAACAACAAAACAAAAACGCCAACAGTAAGATAAAGGCTAATTAACTATCCCCATCTGTTCTCCATCTTTAACTGAAGCTTTTGATTGTCAGACCCTTTAGGAGTAATTCAAACATCTACAAATTGGTATCTCATGACATTTGAGATAAAGCACAGAGTCTGCAAATGACCCCTGCTTGTTTTGTGGTGGTCTAAGGGAAGATGGTATAGGTGGCCACTGGAGACACCCTAGACATCTAAAACCAGCTTTTTTAAAGAATATTGAGTTACTACCCCCATATTTTCATTGGTTATACAAAACCAGTTCAAGAGAACCTCGGTAACAGAGCCATACATGACAAAACTCTAGTCTACGTGTCGCAGCTTGATTAAACAGTGGCATTAATCATGCACTCAAAGCACTCTCTAATTTAAGAGTCCATGGAAATCCTAATTAAGATGGTGATGGAAAAACATTGTCCTTAATAATGTAAAGTAAAGGATAATTAATACTCTCCAGTTAGTTCCAGAATAACATAGTATTTTTCTATACTTAGAAAATAAATTATTGGGAATGTACGAATTTACTTATTTGGTCTCAAAATGAACTGATTTTATGCAAAATTTGTAAGTTACAAAGAGTCAATCCCCACTTGCTGCCTCACTGGGAAAGACCAAATTTGTCAAATGTTCAAACTTTTTGGGTTTCATCAGATTCTGAGGCAGAAAAAATTCTCCCATGACAGAGGGATGTGCAGGAAAATTGCCGTTCTATGATTCATTGCTCTTTAACAGCAGAAAAAGTACTGGAAGGGGAAAAAGAAAAGTTGGAAAACAAGTCCAAGTACAGTAACTAGCACATAATACATGGTTTCCACCTCTACAGATGCATGTCCCCTCTCTTTTTTCCCCTATATGATGCAGACCTTAAGACCTATTTTTTCCTAAAGAAAGAGCATGTTCTTTTTCAGTGAAGAAGAGTAAAGGAGCACATTCTAGATTGGCTGATAACCCAGCTAACAGAAAGAAAACAAAATGCCAGATCGTCTTGAAGCTATGCACACCTTCTGAATTCCCAAAGTCTGAACATTCAGGACCTAACCCATCGCTATCTGAAGTCCTTTGCTAATCATTTAATTGAAAAAGCCTCTTAGAACCTAAAATTAAGGGTTTTCCCTCCAGCAGAGTAATTTTTCATTTGTATACTTTTATCACTACCTTAATGAATCAAGTCTGACTTAAAAAGAACTGTTGTTCAGCTTACTTTTTTCTGGTACCCCTGTAACACTCACTTCTGACAGAAAGGTAACTATAACCCCTCCATCTACAATATGCACAATATGAGGGCAGAAATGTCTAGCCCTGAGTCTGGAGATTTAAACCTGCTGGTCAGCGGGCAAAATAATCACAGACCCAAAAAAGAAGTGCTCCCCCCACCAAGATTTTTGATAGTCTGAGCAGACACTTGAAAGTAATTCAAATACACCAAGAATTTACCATTATTCATGTATTACTATTTTCAGCTGGGTCACTTTTATAATCTAATCAGCTAAACTTTGTCTTCTGAAATCGCTTTCAGAATAAGAACTACACAATTCTCCATATTCATTCCACAAGACAAGCCATGTGTCAGCTCAGAGAATCTCTGGATAATGGGGGATAAATTGCTGCCAGGCTGAAGGCGGAGCCACCCTGTGCAGCAGCATCAGAATGGTCTAAAGGGCAGCACATTGAAAGGAGGCCCCCTCACAGCTGGGCTGGCTGGTCTGAAGGGTCTTTTACAGCACAAAGGATTCTATAATACTAATATTGCCAATACATTCTAATTCTGACCTCAAAAATTCTGGCATGCCTGCTCCTAATTCCCTTGGGTTGACTTTCATGCAAATTTGTGATGACTTTTGAGCCGTTTTGGGATAGATGAAAGAAGTTTGATTGACAATGATGTCAATGTTTTACAGCAGACCTGCAGGGGACACTGGCAGGGCAGTTGAAACTGAAACAGCATGAAGACTGTCTCATTTGCTCAGATAAGCTTATTTCTGGGACAAAAGATTAGTTCTCTCTAATGCCCCATACTGGGTTTCTCTAAACCAGGATTTGGGAGGTATTAGCCACTATGTAAATAGCCCAGCAGATTTTAACTCAACGTGTTAGTGGATGTGGAAGACACACTGCCCTACCTACACTGAAAAAGGCAAAGTGAGAGTCATTAACATTAACCTGTCGCTTCCAAATACTAGACAAACTAAGTCAGAGTTTTCATGATAACGGCTGGACAGACAACTGTCCACCAGAAAGCTAACTTTCCATCCACACATCTTGCACTTTTCCAGCAACAAGTTAATTACTATGACTGCATTTCAGCATGAACAAAAATGAGTACATAAAGAAAACCCCTCACCAATTTGCAATTCAAAATGTATATCATGTGAGTATATAAAAATGAATTATCACAAATCAAATCACACAGACTAAAGCATTATTAACAATGGCAGCAGATTTTCTAGTGATGTTTAAAATTCCCAGCCCTGTTCCACTAGTTTGCCTATAAAGTCAATATAACTGAATTTTCTCTCCATATACTTCACTAGAGAAATTCCTTTCATTCTAACAAAAAAAACCTCTACCCTGAAAAACTGGCAGATACCTTTCAGCAAATGCACTAATAGTAATATCTGCTTCTTAAAGCATGAGTTTCAGATTGGTGGGGTTCTTCTACCACTGATTTTTATCCTTTAAAATGTATTGATTTCTTTTTTTTGCTGACCTTTGCAGTATAAATGTCACTGTCAGATAAAATAATTGAATCCAGTAATCCATGCACAGTCTGGAGAAAACCTTTGACTGATTTCAACATGATATATCACAATCTAATAAGAACCCAATTATATTTCTTTTACAGACAAGTTCCTTTCCCTTAGTCTGATTCAGGTGGTAAAAGAAACACAAAGTTTATACTGGGGAAATATTCTGAGACTGACACTGGATGCTAGTTGCCATGGAAATAATAAATTATGAACATGGTAGACGGTGCCCTCTCTTCGGTGCACAGGTAACTGCATGCAGCACACCATTCCCACCAGGATGCAGCAGCAAGGGAAGGCACCAGCATTTAATTTTTCCTGAGACAAACAATAAAAGAAACTGAATCCTACATTGCCACCAGTCAGACAAGCTAAAAGCTGTTATCATTTTCGGTATGCATCTAAACTTAATAACTGTGCAATTCTATTCCTCTAACCCACATCATTAGTGCATAACATGGATGAAGCCATGAGATCTCCCTCCTGCCACATATTTACCTGGAAGCTTCCTATTTCTCTCAAGAGCTCTCAGAATAGGCCTTTAAGTAATTAGATTCTTGAGCACAATACCTATTTTTGGTGTGCTTTCTGCAAAGGACTTTACAGAAATAATACATTTGTCTATTCACTGTACAGTCACTGGAACATCTACACATCTTAGCAGGGGGGAAGCAACTTCTCAGCCTGCTTGCACCCCTGTCAAGCTTCATTTTTATTGCTTTGGGTCCACCCCCTCCCAGTCCCCTCTGCCAAGGCTGTTCCACTGCAGTGAAAAGTAGGCAGGATACATCGATCCAAAGAGACAAAGCACAAACAGTCATTTTAACCCATCAGGAGGCAAAGCTCTAGTCTGAAAAAAGGGACAAGAGATTACAAGCACAAAGCCCTCTCAGTTTCCTCTTTGCCAGGGTGTGACACTGGCCCTCAGGCCTGCAGCCACAGGTGTGCCCTGTTCCTGTGGGCAATGGGGACCAATCCGGTGCCCTAAGTCACAGCACTGGATGGCACTGCCAGCAAGGCAGCAGTGAGCCTGTGCCTCTCAGAAAGCACTAGTTTGGGATCCCAAAACAAGCCTAAGCTGACATGGGCACAAATGCCCAGTTCTATGAAGACAGGGACATCCTGGGCTTGTGCTGGAAGGGAACATTTTGTACCTGGAAAACTGGTAAAAACATCAGGAGTTTTCAGTGTGCATTCCTGATACAGCAGCTATGTTGACTCCATCCAATCAAGATATGTCTGCTGGGGGTTTAAAAATATTCAAAAACCCCTGAAAGCTAAGGCTGGAACCTTATTTATCTGCTTCATTGGCTTGGTTATGAGCTTAACTGGAGCTTTATGAAGGATGTTAGTCCTTCCTGGAGAAGGCAACGAGGTTGTACAGGGTGTTCAGTTGGAGCAGCTGCTTTTTCAATCAAGAGATACTTAATTAAGCAGAAAAGAAAAATGAAAAATACATAATGTGCAGAAACAGGTTAGCTAAGTGTTTAAGCCAGGCATGAGGAAAAAAAAAGTGAGCTGGCAAGAAAAATATATCCACCTTTCTTTTGTTTTAAGCTGGTTTCTGAAGGAAACCTGTGAGTGCTGCAAAGCATATTAGAAGCTCAACAGTCAAGAAATAAGGAAGGACACTTCTGGGAAAAGCAGTCTATAGTACACTGTGATCAAGAAATGTCTGCTCCATGAAATTTCAGAACAATTAATGTTCACTTCCACAAACATACAGCTGTTTAAAGCAAATGAAGCATGAAGGAAACCCAATTGCACTAAGCACGGGAATGATCTGAACATACAACAAAAGTCAGTGATCTTGCTGTGTGATAGTGTCATGCTCTGTGCCTTCGACCAAATTATGGGTCTGTTTAAATTTATTATCACTTCTTAAGCCCTTTTCTACATTTAATTTCATTGACACATGAGGAGAACTCTCATCTGATTCTTAATGAATTCAGCAGTTTTGCTGTTACTGATGAAATGCCTACAGACTCCCAGAGCCCAGGCAAGCAAGAAATCAAATGATCGCAGTAGGTGCAGCAGGCTCTCATCTGCCTCCAGGCACTCACAAGCCTC
The DNA here is from genome assembly GCF_963513975.1 of Fringilla coelebs. Lineage (NCBI taxonomy): Eukaryota > Metazoa > Chordata > Aves > Passeriformes > Fringillidae > Fringilla > Fringilla coelebs. Next base: position 9,555,240 of record NC_140066.1, read on the forward strand.
TTATCACTGGAAATGCCTGCTTGAGGTTGCACCAGAGTAGAGTTAAATCCTGCATTTTCATCACAAACTCACCTAATCTGGGCTCGCACATGGCATGCAGTTCCTCCTCTGTCATGGTGGCTTAGGTGTGCTTTTTGGGACATTAGCATGGGCTGTGACATGTGAACTGAAAACACAGGTGGCGATTACAGCTCGTCCCCACAAACTGCTCAGGCTTGTTTATACTGATGGGGTGCTCAGCTACACTCACATTTTAGTACCTGAGTCCCCTAAAGCTAAAAAAACAACTCCAGCTATGGTGTAGCCTACATTGCAACCGTTCCACAAAAGGAAATAAAGGAGCAACTCCTGTAGCATTAGTCTCCCATATAGGAAAAGAGGTATAAGCAAGCACAGAAAACTCTCTTTGCTTAGTTATGCCTCTTTTCCTATTAAAAAAAAAAAAAAAAAAGGGTGTCTATAAGTAAATCAATGTAGGAGAATATTTTAAAATATACCACACCATTATTACCATGACCTTTCTGTATCTTCAGCATAAAAAGACCTTTTAAAGTAGATGATCTTCCTCTCCACAGAGTTGACATAAAAATTCTGACTGGGGCTTTTAAAAAACTTTTATACATCATAGACTTAAACCGTATTACAGTTATTTCTAGAAAAAAACTGTCTGGACTGCCTCTGCCTACATCACCATCATTCATAATGCACAGTTGCTACAATTTCTTTCTTTACTGTAAAAACTGGAAGAAAAAAAAATAAACCTCCAGGAGAATAGATACATCACTTGTTTCAAGTTTTTAATATATGCTTCAAAACCACCAGCAAGGTAGTCACAGTCCAGACTGTTTTGACAACAATTTACCCCAAGTTTACCACTTCAAAATTGTCTACAAGCAATCAGCTCATATTCAGCCCTCAGACTTGACTGCTCCTGAATAATTTCAGGTATTTCTAAGTCTATTCCACATCTCACAGATGACTCAGTTTCAGTGCCAATCAATGGCTTCAATCATTCAGATTATAAACAGAACCATAAAATTAACAGCTGAGAATCCATGGAACTGACAAAATCACTTGGATGTAATGGTGGGTAACCACTGCTGAAGCTCTCCACAGGAACTGGGCAGGGAGGGATGGGTTAATCATGTGCAATTCCACTGAGTATTACAGACAAAATACCTGTCAGCCTCAGCAAGCAGCAGCTTCTTGAGCAGCTGACTTTCTTGAAGGAATCTGCAAAGGCATACAGGGGTTTCAGTGCTTTGCTGGCCCTCACCCCCAACCAGCATCTAGCTCCAGCTCATCTGGATGCTGCTGAAAGGAGCCTGGGCTCTCATGTACACTTCCCTAAGTAAGGTATCAACACCTGCCTAGTACAGTGTGGCTTTGCCTGCAGAGTACTGTCTACAGGCTGGGCTACCATGAGCCATAAACAAAGGAGGAGCACCAGTAACCCCAAGGAAGCACAGGGAGGTTTTTACATTCATCAGGAAAGCAAGAGCTGATAGAAACAGGCTAAATGATGGCCTGAGTGAAGCCTATGTGAGTTCTGCCGTCTGCCACACACCTGTGAATGCATTTCTGATGTGGCCTGCACCACCACCTGTGTTTCAGAGCTACTCCAAAGGAAGTGGCTGCAGAGCTGCCCAGTGGGTTTTACAAAACCAGAGTAGTACACTGGGTGCCGACCGGCAGAAATGCTGTGGTCAATATTCAGGAACATTTGAGGAACATTCCAAGCATACACCTAATAAAAATGTAAAGTCCTACAGAAAGACTGCATGGCCCTGCCTCACTGCTTTTAACCATGGATCCAACAAACACCAATGATGTCACACCATCCTCTGGTCACTCACCAGCAGGGAAGACCCCTGAGGTGTTTTTTCTTTTTGTCTTTCCTAATATCAATATTACCCTTTTTAGCTTTATGGCTTTGTGCAGTCTGTATTTCTAGGCTCAACTACCTCAACCAGAAAAAGGACTCCAAAACCCATAATGCTTACTGGAAAAACACATATAGTTGTAGGAGACATGCAAAATTATTTCTACCTTTAGCTTATCTCAGAGATAGATTTCTTAGCATTGAAGTTTTTCTCTTCCCTAAAAATCATCTCTCACAGGAGATACTCATGATAAATAAACAAGCAAATAAGAGTTACAGCAATCACATTCTGTTATAACTCCTGGAGTTGGAATGGGAAGAGAAGGAACCAAATAGCACAATACCCTTGATGAATTCACAGAACTTGACAATACACTGCTGACAAGACAGGGGACTTTGAAAAGACCAAAACAATTCCTCTGATGATAACAACGTGAATTTTACTGAATCCTCAACACTCCATCCCAAATGGTCGCTTTTAAAATGCATTAAAATTTATTGCAATAATGCCTTGCTGCCCATTCCTGTACTTATAAAGCACAGAGCAGTCATCTAAATCTCCCATGATAACATCTTCAAGACAGGAGCTTATCAGCAGTACAGAGAAGGAAAAATCCCGTGGGTTGGGATTACACTTTTGATTATAAATTTCCGGAGAGAAAGATGTCATCAATCTACATTCTTTATGAACTCTACCACATGAAAGTGCTCTTTTACTCTAATAATAGCTATCAGGTTTTGTGCAAGCAGCACCTGCAACAACTCTCCCACATAGAAAAGAAAAAGTTGTTACATCCAACCCCACAAAAGAAAATCAGTCAGCATTATTTTTTGTCATGAAGCTGGTTTATTTTTATCTGCCCATTGTCATAAGCATACCAGCTGTTACACATCTCTGTAAGGAAGATTAGAGATTAATAGTCCTGTTTTCAAAATATATTGGAGTACTTACTTCCTTACTCTATAATACATATATCCTAACACAGGAAAAAATTGAAGGCCTATTTCTCACAAAACAGGTGATGGAAAAAGTTCATCAGGATCTTCCCAGGCACGTTTGTTAGAAATATGTCACTTCTACATTTTCCATCCTGGCTCCCATTCAGCTCTTCTGTAGGGAGCAATGGCAAAGGTCACAGTAAATTACAAGTGACTCAGAGCAGGAGGAAGATCAGGAGGCCCTAGAAGGAGGCCAGCTGCCTGTTTCAGAGGCTGGGCAGGTGCTTCAGCCTGGTTTTTGAGGCAGGAATGGGCGCTGCACACAGCGAGGGCCTGTTCAGATATCCACTAACTCATGTCATTCTGCATTATAAAAACACACCATGCTACCCCTCATGACAGAGTCAGTAAAGAGAATTTGACTGGTTCCAGAAGGAACCCTCAGCTCCCTGACCTATACATATGACTTCCAGCACAACAGGCTACCCCTTGCTCTTGAGCCATTGATGCCATTCCTACATCAGCCCCCTTGAAACCAACAATTTTCCACATGGCATTGAACAGAAAACTTTGCCAAAACACAGACATGTAGGAACCATTGCATTTCTTGTACCTAAGCAATAAGTGGGCTTACCAAGGAAAGATCTCAAGTAAGTTTAGCACACATGGCCTTCAGACATAATCTGCTTTCATACAATTTTTTTACATACATAAAAATTTATGTAAAACCATTTTTTAAAAAATGCTCCACCTCCTCCAAATTCTAACTCTCTTCTTTATGTAGATTTATAAAGTCTGTCCTTCTCTGGATTATTATTTCTCTCTCCCCTCTGCCCCTCCACCACAGGAACTGCTAAAGGTTAATGTGTGTGTATTGTTTCTTTAAAGAATTCTCATACTTCCTTCATGTTAAAGTTCTTGAGCTATTTACTTCAGCAGCATTTGAGAATTATCTCCTTTCTCAGAATTACACTTTCAGTTATTCTTTTTATTTTTACTTAGGCAAGAAAGAAGCTTGGACACCACCTCCTTTGTAATATATTTACTATTGCCAGAAGAAAATCTAAAGTATTTTGTTGTCCCAGTGCACAAATAAGTAATGTCATCTCTCTTGGGACAAAACACACCATATGGTGTGACTACTGTCTTTTAGTTTGGATGGACCTCAGATATGCAAACTTTCTACCTGCTTGATCTTGATATGGCCAAGAAAAAGTGAAAAATATGAACAGACAGGAGAACAAGACTGAGTCTTTCTTTAAACTAAGAAAATATGAAGATCAGAGAAAGCTCGGGGAGGAAATTGGTGATTGTAACACATTGTGTAAGCCCTGGGCTCAGGGCCAATCACCAGTTAAATCTGCCCTGGGCTTCAGTTGGCCAGGCCAGAAATAGGGATGCTATTCTCAGGAAGGTGCAGCTGGCTGCTTCTCTGTGACTCTGGTCACTAGCAGATTGCATAAAGGGACTAACACAATTAGCACAAGAGGCTGGGCAAGGATGCTCAGCACAAGGAGCAACACAGTTCGTGCGCTTGAACAGGAAACCTCATCCTTCAATTTCCTTCCAGTAAACTTCAGGCAGGGACACTTCCAGCATTACTTCAAAAAAGTTTTGTGCTGAATCAACACACAGTCAAAGCCAGTTTTCATTTCTTTCTGTGATACTTCAAATATATGCAATCATGTATTAAAAGAGATTGAAATACAGGACTTCGTGTTTCTTCTCTGCTGTCCTTGAGAAAAATTCAGTTACCTCTTTCTATCAAGCTATATAGCAAAATGCTTTCAAAAAAAATCTACACTTTCTATTAATTCTGCTTATTATATTAGGCTTTAAAGAAACATGTTACAGGAGGTATTCTAGTATTTTACAAAATAACTCTTAAGAAAACATATCAGAGGGTTTTTAGAGTGTTCACTCAAAGTGTCACCTGACAAGTCAGATGATTCTCAAACATGAGGAAGATAAAGCTCCCTCCTCCTGCCATCAGAATCAAGTCAGTGCTTCTATTGTAACTACTATTGTATTTACTTCTAAACAAATGTTTTAGTTTTTCTACTTCCCCGAGTTATGAAATCTGCATGAAATTACTCTGAAATAATTAAGCAAGCATCAAGAATTTCATCATACCTGCATAAATCTATATTCAAAGCTACAAGTGAAAAACAATAATCTAATCCATATTCACTAGTTTTAAAAATTGAAGCAAACACTTTCTGAAAAAGCAGTATATGGACATGGAAGGAGAATGTTTAATATCCAACCAAACTATTCTTGACTCATCCTTTACTGTGTGCAGATATAAGTGATAAGATACTTGGGAAAAAAGTAATAGCCATTTATCCTTTCAAAAGCACAGTTCCTTTACTCTGTGCAGTTCAGTGCACAGCAACATAACTCACAGGTACAACACTTACCTTGATCTCAGCTAGATCAGTACATCAGCAGCCCAGGAGATCAACACTGACAGTTATCAGGCATCTACATGATGATCATATTTCACAGAGGTGCTCACAATTTATCCCACACATTCTCAACTCCACTTGCATTTTCCAGCATGCAGACGGAAATAGCATCATTTCTCTACCTGTACTGCTCTTAGCAAGCTGGGAAGACTTTCAAAGCTGAAATCAAATAATTTGAAGGATGCCCTAGAACATAAAATACCATTTACCAAATTCTAGGAGCATTACTGCTACAAAGTGGAATGCTGCCACAGGAAAATTCTATCACAGCAGAATTGATGCAGCAATCAGCTGGGATGAGAGTCCACTGTGGCACTGCAGTGTGCATCTTACAGGTCTGTCTAGACCAAGACACCTTGAAAAATGAATGTCTTTACTGAAAAAGCAGCTTCTGGTACCCTGAATGCCGTTTTGTTCTCAACCAGCAAGGCAGCAGCATTTTCTCAAAAGATCACACATATAAAAGCACCAGATCTCCTGATGACCAGCCTTCCACACACAATGCTTTGGTAGACTAGCAAGGGTGTACAGCAGGAGAGGCAGCAACATTGAGAGATAGAAGAAATTTCTCTAAAAAGCCAGCTGTGGATGAGCTGGAGCAAGTCCTACAGTAAAGCACTTGTATACACATGCAATTCCTTAGCAGCTGCTGTATCTGACCTGATGCAGGAAAGGAGAAAAGTGAAATCTGAACAATAAAAAACAAACCGGTAACAGAAAGAAAAATAACAATGTGAAAGAACAAATAAAAAAGAACAGGAGAAACATCCCACCAATTTTTTCCCCATTAAGTCAGTCTTTTAATTTTGGCCTGATAGGTCCTACACTAACTCACTATTTACATATTGTATATTTTATACATTTTAATCGTGGATCTCCTCTAGTGCACCTTTATTGGAAGTCTGCTAAATACTTACAAATAGTAATTCAGCCACCCCACACCCTTTCCTGACACATTGGTTTTGTTCCTCTTTTTTCCACAAAAGTAATTTTCTTGACTACAATGAACATATGACATCAGTTAAGAGACTCTGCTAATAAATCTTTGTGCACAAGATCACTTCTCAGTATAGTTTGTGCAACCCAGGAAAGGATAGCTCCTTAGTTTCACAGAACTTCTGTCACTGTGAAAGAGCTACAAAAGGAAAACAGGACAGCCACCTGAGAAAGTGATTCATGATAGTGTACAAATTCCAAAGAGCAGGATGAAGACAACTCTGCAGATTTTCAGCAATAATGTTGGCAATAAACTTAAGAACCGAAATTGCTCTTTTGTGACCTTTGCATGATTATTTGCTTTTACGTGCAGTATAAGAACCACAATCAGTGGCTCCTGTAAAAGATTCCCAAACTCTTTCTTTGAAGCTCTTCACATTGTGATGAGTTTTATGAAAACGTTTCTGCCAGTGCCCCCTTTTCATTTCATTAAAGCTACAAGATCCTGCCACACAGCAGCCTGTTTCTCCTTGTGCCGTGCTCCCAGATTCAGATGAAAACAGATGAACACAGAAACAATTCAATGAAAACACCATTTTTAACAATGCCTTCCAGGAAACTTTAAAAGGAGTGCAGCTGCCCTGCCTTGGCCAACATGTAGACCCAAACATCAAAGAACAAGAGTAGAGCAGAAAGGAAAGGTCCAAAAATCAGGAATATCTACCAATTCCTCTTCTTTCTTGGAGCAAGGAAGATAAAAGATGCATTCAAGTAAAGATGAGAGTTGAGTAGAAGGGTTAACAGAAAAAGGCAGAAAGAAAGAATTAAATAGGTGAGAAAGAAGACATCTTTGGTTTGGTTTGAGGAGAGAACCAAGTGCAAAGCCTAAATAGGCAACACAAAATAAACGGGAAAAGGAAGTGAAAAATCAGACTAGTGACACCATGAGAACCATCTCCCTGAGGCAAATGGCAGCTTCCCCTTCATTAGAGACCCTTTGTTTAAGGTGAGTAACTCTCCAAGCAATCTGCTAAAACTCAATCTAGTCTGCTACCTAAGTGATTTTCAAAATAGATCAAATCAGATAATCCTCTCTGGCCTTAAAGTACATGAATTTTTAAAAGGTTCAGATAAGGAAGGAAGTGAGCAGAGGTTACAGAACAAGAAGGGCAAAACTTAAAGAATGATGTTATGTATTTCAAAAATGGTAATAAATAAATTTGCACTGTTTTCAAGCTTCAAAACAAATGTGCAACTATATCAGGAATTTGAAGTGCCTAATTCCTGTTTTCATCTATATCAGTACTCTCCAATATTATTGTCTTCCCAAGACCTCAAATAAATATGAGGTCTTGGGAAGACAATAATATTGGAGAGAATTGCCCTATTATTTTAGCTTAAAAAATCAAATCTAAAAATGCAGCTTTCTGTGACACCCTGCACCTTTCAAGGAAGATAGTAAATAGTACCTAGAAGGTTTCAAAGTTTTCCAAATATTTTCTATTTATAACTAATCACTTCCTAAAGCTCAAGATTATTTTTCTATAGGGAGGACAAACAACTCTGAACAAACACAAGTTCTCAGAAAACAGATTTAGGCCTTTGTATTTTCAAAATTAGCAAGTGTTTTTATGACAGGGGATTTTTCCAGTGCAACTTTGCAATTACACAGCTATTCTGCCTGAGAATCCATTGCACACATGATTACAATTTTCATGACAGAAAATTTATATTTAATATAAAAAGACATAACCTAGTGTCAGATACTTCAAGCACACAAAATAGCAATAAAGTAGCTATTAGTAGCACTGAAAGTTGCCTCAGAACATTTCATGTTTCACAGTTAATGTGAGTCTAAATTTATGCTTGAATATCTAACTCTTGTAAAGTTTCACTACAGCAACTGTATGAGTCAGTGTTAATTTTTCTACCATTCTTTTACACTGAATCTCCTTGCATGATGTTTTGTCTAACAAAGTAAAGCAACAAAAAGCTGGAACAAAGATACATTGGTAGAAATATACAAACACTGAACGTGCAACTGAGATTTGAAGAACTGCACATTTAGTTAGATGTGCAGCAGCCTGTTATGCAAACATAAGAAAAAGATCAAAACATTAGAATAAAGTAGTTGGCACACAATAATATTCTTCTATTTTACAGGCACAACTGCATAATTTGAGCTCATTTCAACCTACAGAACTCCCAAGAGAGCCCTGGGTTATTCCTCATGTTACCACTGCTGCTTGTATTTGAAGTTTCTCAGCCCAATACTGGCATTTCGAAAATTAGGCACTAAGCAATGAAAAAACATTTTAATGTTCAGATCTCCTTATTCACAAAAAGGACTTTTCTTTGTTAAATATCATGGCCACAGTGTGATAGAAATTCTTTAAATTCATTACTTATTGTTGAAAGGCTTAGCAAAGAATTTAAGGAAAATATTACCTGGAGTCTAGGAAAGCATGTCCAATAAAGCAAAACCCCAACATAAATGCATTTCCTTCCTGAAGTCATTATGTTAGCACAGGACAAATGACGGTGAAGCAAGAAGCACCAAACTGAAATACAATAATTTTCTAAAGGATTTACCATAAAGACAAAAGCAACATACAAGAAAAACATTAGCTCAATAAATAACACATTTGAAATAACATGAAACACATTTAGAACCTGCCTCAGCAGCAGATTCAAAGCCCCTTGCAGAAGCCCTACCTGTGTTCTCACAGCACTGCTCTATGCCAGAGACCTTTTCTCAGTCCCATCCTAAAGGTGAGAATTGCTGAGAAGGCAGCTTGATGTTTTCCAAACCTGTGAATTGTGAATTGGAATTTAGATACTGAGCACTAGGAAGATGGGTGACTGCCTCAAGGCAGGCTGTATCCAGCCAACTTCTGCCTCCTCCCAGGTCTCAACAGCTGCCCAAAATCTGCCAGTTCCAAATACCAGTAAGGAAGAAGCAGCGCTGCTCTAAGGGTGAGTGGGAGCAGATTGCCAGAGAAAGCAGCAATGATGGAAAGAACTTTTAAGATTTTCTAACTACCTTGTGTTCCCTTACAGAACACCTAAATCATTACCTAACTAATAATGTTCTCCCCACTTTACTGAAGGCCTCATTACTGAAGAGATGGACTGTGCAAGGTTATGTCATTTCAGCAGCACCACATGAGTTAAAATCAGGAGCTGAAATGTAGTTGGTGAAAAGCTCACCAGATCAGTTCCCACCTGAGCATGCCAAAAAATCCCCATGTCAGATTTCACTGAGAAATACTCACTTTGAGGCAAAACCCTCAAACCTAGAGCACTTTGCTTTCTGCTTGGGTAGCTCAGCACTCTGCTGCATCAATCAAAAGGTATTAATTTAATTTGCATCATCAAAGTAAACTACCATCTGATTTGATGGGGAATTTGATACCAACATATTATCTTTAAAATCCCTCCTTGCAGTGTTCAGACACAGCTACCTGAGCATCCTATTCGTTTTTCCCCTCTTTTCACTGCTAAGGTACTCTTTTCAATCTATCTATTATTCCTCTCATATTGCCAGAGAAAAACCATTCACTTGAAGGCATAGGAAAAAAAGGTTAAGCAAACATGCACAAAGGAATTGTGGGAAATGAAGCAAAGCAGACTCATAAAAAAATGAATGCTGATAAAATGATTAAAAGCCCAACAAGTACTACTAGTAAGATAGTAACTTCACCCTAAGATTTTTGTCTCAGTCCTTGAAGGAGCTGTGCTGCTTTCACACACAGTAAAAAAAGACAAAAACCCATAGGAATATGGCTTTTCTAAGACTCTTCAGTACCCTGCTCAAGGGCCCAGGAATAAACAGTATAATATTTAAAAGTCCACCCAATACACATAGCAGATACTAAAGACATTATATGCAGTCAGCAAAATGTTGAGTGCCCTTCAGAAATTGCAAGATCAAGCTGAAAATATGAAAAGCTAACCTGGTACACTTAATACATGCAACAGCTTTAAGGGCACAATGGAAGACACTGAAATTTGTGTATGCTGAAAATCATCTCTCATTTCCACCTTCACACTTTCTGTGCTGAGCTGAGCAAGGCTTGATTTTGTCATTCCAGTTTATCGAAAAAATTAACCCAACAAGGACATATCCTTTGCTCAACATTTCTGCATACATAAGAGCATATTTATATCTTAAGCACACATAATTGTTTTATCCTTAATTTAATAATGAGAGGGGTAGAGGGTTACTGAAGCACTTCAGAAGTATTTTCATGTTTATGTAGGAAAAAAAACCACACTTTGTTCAAATTGATATAGTTTCATATCATTATGAGTAATATGCTCTCTGAAATCTTACCTAAGGAAGTTATAAACTTCTGAGAGAAGTCTGATGCTTTAGAAAATGAACTTCTACTTTATCTACTTTATCTGATGATGGCAGTTCAGTGTGAAGAAATGCTGATTATATTTACTCAACCTCTTTCCTGACAACAATAAAAATACCAGTGAGATTTGGAGGAAAGGTTGATTTTATTTGCCTGCTTTTGGTTTAATTTACAAGTGATTCATCTGCAGTGCTATATTCACTAAGGAACTGTGCAATTTGGATCAGAATTCAGTCTTGCTGGAGAAACAGACTTTGTTGTAGTCAATCTCAATATAGGTGGCAAATGATCTGGATTTAAAGCTGCTACTGTCACTAAAGCCCAGGTATCTCAACCATGTGCATTCAAACAAATTAGATACCAAAAAAGCACTATTATTTCCACACTTAAGTGAGACATCCATACTGAAAATCAGAAATTTTTTCACTTGAAGAAGCCAGACATAAAAGGCAGGAGCTGGATACTGAAATATTTGATCTGCTTTCAATTTGAATATTTATTTCCTTTTTAAATAAACAACATGAAAGCCACACAGATCTCAAACATTAAATGCAAATTAACTGATTACAAAAGATTGTTATTTTCCAAACATTGACATAAAGCTCCTACTCAACAGACCTGAAAGAAAAATAAAGTCCCAGCTTTCAGGCAGAGAAGTCAAAGCATGAGAAGACAGAGAAAGGTTAACAACAGGTGACAGAAGACCCAAGAATAAAACAAAGAATAATTGTTTTATTAAATTACTTACAGCAAAATATTTTTAACCTGGTGTCTTGTATCAACACAGTACTACAAAGCATTCATTCCAGTTTCTTTTCTAATCAAAAAGAGAAATATGCCTGACATCCAGGATTTTTCTTAAACTGTGTTTAATCACAGTGGAAGACGAGAGGGGAAAAAGTCCCACAAATATTTTTAGCAGCATGTTTGCAAAGCCAGGCAGGAAAGGACGTATTCACTTGTACACACCACCCTTCAAGGTTTGTCTTAAAGTGTCTTTTCTAACCAGCTATGAAAGAGGAGCAAAGTGTTGAAGAGGTAACCTTTATGACAGCTCTGCCTGTGGAGGTGAAGGAGTAGCAGCAGCAGCAGCTTGTGCTCATTCCTGGATGCAGGAATGAACAGAGAATGCAGGTTTGCCAGAATTGGTATTTCTCTTTCCTGGCCCATGGCATTATCCACCCTACTCAAATAATCAACACATGGGATAACAACTGATGATTTACAGTTCCTTAAATATCTGTAGACTGAAAGCTGCTATGGAAAGCTCAGTGACTTGGGGCTCAGCCCTGCCCAGAAGCAATATTCTAGATCCCTTTGGCAGCTCCAGATTGCAGCCATCCCATCCCCAAAGGAACTGATGCAAACTCTTACTTATATCAGAAGAAAGGAACAGGGTGGGTTTCACCTGTATATAAAGTACTCTGCTTCTTATCTTCAAAGAATCCTAATGTTAAAATATGAGATAAGCTGGTTCTAACATACAAAAAAAAAACCATTCAAGAACAAGTGCCTAACTTCAATAAACAGTGGTTTCAATGTTAACACAATTTGCAAAAGTGCAAAATTCTTCAAATCACATTATATTGTAATCTTATGTTAGTAATCACTGAGGCTGAAAAAAAATTACAGGCACTAAGAGAAGAAAACTAAAACTCCTTGGCATTTCTCAGTGATTTTGCATGTCTGTAATATATCATTGTAATCATATCACAGTTATGCCAATGACACTCAAGCCTGCTTTTCTATTTGTGGCAATATATCTTGCAAGACAGAATGTAACCTTCCATCTTTTCACTCTGAAGTTCTGATTGTCAAATAATTTTTTTAACCAGACCCTGACACCCCTGGATATGCCTTCCTGCTCTAATTATTTGCCTTTGTTTTCTGATTGTTTGAGCCACTATATCCTCAGTTTGGGGAAATAGATTAACCACTGGCGTTAAAAAGAACATTGAAATAATTCATCCATAAACTGTCTTCTGGCTTAAAAAAAACAACATAGAAATAATTAGTCCATAAACTGTCTTTTTATGCAGTCCAAGAGTCTGTCTTCTCCATCAACTCCATCATATAAGCTTGCAAAAAAAGTAAAATATGGGTAATTAACCACTGCAAAAGCCAGAAAAACTAGCATTATAACTGGTTTAGGTACCAAGACCCTGGGGCAAATCTTATAAAAGAAAGATAATTATTTGCTCTTTTCCATCACCTTAATCTCAGGGACAATAGATATTTACCATCCATGTCCCTAAAAAAAAAAAAAAGGCATAATGTTTTTACCACTGAAACATCATCCCAAATTCAAAGTTCATTTCCAAGGTAAACACCCCAAACACTAAAGAAATAAATAGGTTTTATTCTGGTAAGATTGAAGCACTACTTCATTTTATGATTTTTTTTTTTCTTAAGCATTTAGATATAAAGAATTCTTAAAGATTAATCCCACTTCCATGAAAGCTGATCTTAGTATATATTTGCAAACTTCTCTATCATGCCCCTTTAGGACTTCCCAAGGTATGCACCAAAAAGGAACCAAAGACTTATTCACCGCACAGCCTTTTATTGACAAGACCTTTCTTTCTTTGCACAACACCTCTGCAGCTGCGCTCCTTAATTTGTCTTCCAATAGCACTCCTTCAATTTGGTCCTTATATTTAAACAATAGCAAAGGAAAATATATTTTTTCATTTATTTCCAAATTTTACGGGGTGCAGACTTACTTTCAGAGTGCTTTATGGGGTTTGGAAGACAGCAGTTCTATTCTCTCCTGAAGACTGAGTCCCTAAACTAAAAATTTTTAATTCTAGATTAAGAATATCTTAATAAGCTCTAAAAATACGCACATATCGCTTTATCTCTGCCAGTCAATGGAAGATACATGCTTTGGATATAGACTAAAAATTAGCAGAGCTAAAGTTAAAAAATTTTATAATAAAAATTAAGCCTTTTGATACTATTATAAATAGTGAGAAATTTTCCCTAACCTCTTGCGACAAAAACTCCTGAATGGTGAAGTGACCAAGACACTGAGTTCATCGGTATGGCATCATTTCAGCACATTTATGGCAGAACATGAGCAGAACAGGTTATCACCAGCAAACAGGCTATTTACTGCCTGTCTCCCTTTTGTTTCTAAAGAAAGTAACTACAAAAGCTGAGATGAAGTCGCTTTCTTCAGAAGAAAAACAGTAAAACAGTGCCGTAGGGTCTTAAGAGACAAAGAAAGGAGCACTGTGAGATGCCAACCATTTGTGGTTGTTCTGGTGTTCTGCGTTTGCAGCTTGTTTTTCTTTTAAATGAAGTCAGTAGGAGTTTTGCTTCCTGACAGTAGCAGAGTAGAAGCAGTTTGTTAGCTTGCTGTATGCCCTCTCACCAGGAGAGAACAGACCTGACTCTTTGCTGGAGCTGTGCTTAGAAGAGAAGATTAATAAGCTGTGGGAGAAAACAAACCACAACGCAGGCACCTGACATGACTGTTCAGAAAAATCTCTTCTTGCTTTTGGCATGGGATTCTTTACATGGCAAATCAGTGGAAGTTTTCTTTGCCCACAAGTCCAGCACTGCTCCTTTTCATAAACTATCACCTGTAGGAGGAGGGTCAGAGATGTCCAACCCCATTACAATACCATTGCTGTATTCCCAGCTTGGAATTAAAAGCACCAGAATATTCTCAAGCACCTGAGTATCTGCTCTAGCAGTCCTGGGAAGCAAAAGAATATTAAAACTTGCTTTGTTATAAAAGTCACAGCACAAAAACATCTGTATCCATTTTTTACAATAGTATAAAGAAAATACTGAACAAATTCCCCACCACCTTTGGAATTAATTGAGCCAGCTGCTCTGCACATTCTGTCCCACTTCATTCAGCCTGCCCCCCTTTCTCTCAGTACACTTGGACCAAAACACTGTGCCTGTCTCCTTGTGGGCAGAAGCACAACAGCAGTGTGAAGTCAGCTATGTGTGTCTACCTGTGCAGGGTATTTCCATTTTACAGCAATCTAATTGGAATTTGATCTTCTACCTGCATAGTTTCTTATAAGTTTTTCTGTCAGAGAAGGCTCCTAAAAATGCCTTGATATCTAAAGCATCTCCCTCCAAAGAAAGAACCAACCAAATCCAAATGTCACCAACAAATAAAGAAAGGAAGAACAGATGGGGAAAGAGAGAAGTCACTCTTAGAAGATTACATTCTCCATCATACAAAACAAATCAAACTAAACAAACAAAAGAGAAAAGAAAACAAGCAACAGTTGAAAAAAACATCTTCAATAAACAAAGATGGTTTAGCAATTGGCTGTTCAGAATGATCTCTCTTCATTTCCACCTTATGAACCAGGAGAGGTAGCAGAGAAGTTTGACATATGTTAATGGTCCTCAGTACATTTGAACTCTTGCATTCAATCACAAAGCATCCTGCCTGAAGCTATTACATTTGCTCTTTGTCACAGACTCCCAAAAGCCCACCCACTATATATGAATTCAGAGGTGCTACTGTAGGATAATTATCATCTAGTGGGAAGTCAATGTTAATCTTGCCAAGGACACTTCAAGGACTATCTGTGATAACCACCAGTCACTTAAGAAACACAAATAAAACAGAAAATTCAGTCTTTGCAGCTTCTTCTAAAACTGGTTAACAGTCCCAGAGTATTTTGAAGACAATTAAATACCTAGGCATTTGGAATGGGGGTGTGTGTGTCTATCCTAGTCATACTAAGGAGTCTCCACAGCTTTTAGTGTAGGTATCAAAGCTAACATTCCTTATTTTTTCATGCAATGCACTGAAAGTAACTTCATCTAGCTTCTCCACAGTTTGACTCTTACTGTGTTTTGATTAGATTGCAAATGGCTCCAGAAATTATCAATAATTAAAATCAGAATTACTCTTGTTGTGCATCCTATATTTTTAAAGGAAAATAAGAATAGTCTTCCATAGAGAGAATGATAGGGATTATCAAAGGATTGATCAGAAAGATTTTATTTTTTTAACCACTCTATAGCTGGAGAGATTCCAGGTCAGCAATATCCATGCTAAAGTTACATTTCCATATTCACCTGCAAAGCAACTCTGACTGGCTGAAAACAGAATGCTCCCACTGCATGAACAGAGTGGGCAAATAAAATAACGTGTTTCATGGATATTTAGCTATCCCATTTAGAGTTACATAGAACATGAACCAAAACAGCAGCAAGGGCCTGTTTTGGTTCATCTAAACACATTCTGGGAAACAAAGAAGGAGAACTGCGTGAGATAAGAACACAGAGGGAAATATGACACCCTAAGGTCCACTACTCCTCCAGCGGACTATTACAAACTCTTCAGAGAGCTTCTAGAGCTGCTGATTAGCATTCTCTCCAAGTTATCCCAACTCTAAAACCTGACACCTAACCTTTGAAGTTGAAAATATAGATCTAAATGTGTGCAGATTAAAGTGTGCAATAAATGCAGACAATCATCTTTTTTCTTAATGTGACAATTAATATGAAAACACAGAACATAGCTGATGTAGAAATTCAAACTTTCTAACCTTCACAACTGAAGGTTCACTAGGCTTATGGCATTACAAGGTTTTGCTTAAGAGGCCATGGCCAAACATACATTTTATCACAGTTCTTCAGAAAAGTAAAACCAGAAAACATTACAGGACTACTTCTTGCAAGCCAGACAGACATGTTACATTAAAGGGGTTCTCATTCCTGCCTTGTGCAAGCAACCAAAAACAAAACAAAACAAAGAACCAAACAGACTGGTCCAGACTTTCAACCTTCTTCGAACCATTGTGACAAAGATTGGTCCAGGATCGTCATCTTGTTTTTTCTTCTGATAAGTGCTCCTGTACTCTTCTCCTTCCAAAAAGAACAATTCACACTTCTGCACATTCAAACACAAGGAAGCACCCAGATGGAAAATGAAAGGACAACCAAGATGAAACAAAGAACCAAAGCCCAGACATACCTCAAACATAGGCTGCTGAGCAAGGCACCTTGCTGTCCTTCCCCTGTTCTGAGCAGGGGAAGAGAGCAAAAGAAAGGCAGCATCTCTTCCTCCAGCTCAACAGAGAGAGAAAAACTTAAACAAGCTTTTTAAAAAAGGTGCCAATATTCATTCTTGAGAATTACTTTCCACACTGGTAGAACACCATCCTTGGATCACCAACAGTTTTCCTTTTAACATTTTATTCTTTGACTCCCTCCCTTCTTTGTCTGTGAAAGCATTTGTAATGACTATTAATGCACACAATCCACACAGTCAAGAGCAGAGGTTCCAAGTCTAGACTGTTGCTGTCCTGGAGCATATCTAAACCCTGTAGACACAACAACTGCACAACATTTCCACCTACCAACTCCAGTCAAAGGATCTGCACAGGCCTGACTGTTTTGATAATGCCTGAAGCTCCCTGCAGCAAAAGTCATTCTCCTCAACTAGCCAAATTTAGGAACTAAAATTTTAAAAATGAACAATGAGAGCCCTGAAAACAAGAAAGTAGTTTCATTCTATCTTGACACTTTTGCTGCTGTTGGGAATTAATTTAGTCTATGATAGCAGAATTTAATTAGTTATATCACTTGTCTTGAGTAGCTGATGGCTACTCAAAACTGCCATACTCAACCTCAAACAAACTTGTAAGAATTATAAGTACATATCAATGTATATACTGGAGAGTTTTTTCTATCCTTTCTTGAAGTGACTTAGGTAAAGAGCTTCTTTCCTCACATACAGTGGGATTAAGTCTCACAAACGCAGCAACTTAAATTCTAGTTCTGAACTGGGGAGGGAGGGAGGCAGGTCGAGAATTGAACTAAATAGCTTCGTTTACTCAATGGCGCCAACTGGAACAAGATTCATCTATCAAGTATTAAGAAATACTTATACTTTAACTTCAGGAATAATATTTCCCACTGAAACCTTTGAGGCTCCACTCATTTTATAAATCATGGAGAGATGAAGTTCATTCATTGAGGAGATGATCATGGTACTGTTCATCTGCCTCTTCCCAAACTTCTCCATTAGAGACCATCTTACATAGCAGCTTTTAAATTTCAAGTTATATTCTGAGAAATATGTCCTAGCATGAGAAACTTCTGTGCCTTGAACTTTGCTTTCACAAATAAAGAAGTATTCAAGCCATGCATAGGACCAAGTCTTTAACATTTCAAGCATTTTCTGGGTGTTGGCTGGAACTCCTAAAGTGAGTCAGTGAGAACACTTGTGAAACTTCTTTCTAACACAAGTAAAGCAAGTGACAGAGAGCAAAATTCAGGGAGCTGCAAAGTGGTGAGAACAAACCTGGCAGGTCTAATTTACCCCCACAGGAATGCTGTATGAGAGCAGCTGGATCTGTAGTGATCATACTTAGTTTGCTTGCACTGCAGGTAAAGGTGTGGCTGTAGCTCTCAGTTATATGTGAACCAGCTTTCAAGGGAAAAACTCAAATACCAATTATGCTGTGACCAAGACAGACCAGCTGGAGAAAATCATGCTAAAGAAGCAGGGCACTGAGACCTCTTAAGGCTTGTATTGTTCTTGGTATCTGAGCTAATCACATAAAAAACAGGATGTGCCTTCAAAAGCTGTGGTACATAAAATCCTACTTCAAAGAGCATTTCTAGAGATATAGTGCCTTTCCCAGCCATTCAAAAAAATGCATTACAACTAATTTACCTCATCATCAAGCTCATTTAGTAGATCTTAAAATTTATATATAATAATTAGAATCACCTGAGCATTAACTGATTTTAATGCTGTCCCATTTCTAGAATGGAGGCAGAGAAGGATTTGTCAGGAGCAGCTCCTCACAGCAGGCTGTCCTCCTGCTGCCTTCCAGGCTGACAGCTCCTTGGCTCCTGGCTCCTTAACCCACAATTGTACCTGTTATTGTGTAAAAGTTTTCTCTATTTCTGGTGATTGCATGGGTGGATGACAACTTTTTCCTTCTGAGTCATTTATTTCTTCTTGGGCCTTTTAACTGCTCCTTTACAGTATAATCAGTCTCAGCAAATGACTAGCAATTACCTTGTTAAAACACACTTTTTCCAATGAAATAATTTTTGAGTATAGGCTGTCCAAAAACTAACTTTGCATAAACCCCCAAGCTTACTCCATTTCCTTCTGTACTCTGAGTGCAAAAGAGGGACAAATTTATTTTTATATTTTCTTTTGCTATATCTTTACCCTAATTAGAGGAGCTTTCCCCCTTTCTGCCCCTCTCTCTAGGCTCTGTCTGGGAGGCAAAAGTGTTTCAGTGATGCCAAGTTCCCTCAGACTGTAAATAAGAAATTACATTTTTCCTGAAGAAAATGAGTGAAAATATTCTTCATAAAAAAAGTTGCTGTTTGTTTCTTAACTGTAAATTCTTCTGCATGTAGAGCACATAGTGACAGGACAAGGGGGAATGGCTTCACATTGAGAGCAGGTTTTGGGGAGATATTAAGAAATAATTCTATACTGTGAGGATGTGAGACTCTGGAACAAATTGGCCTGAGAAATTATGGGTGCCCCCATCCCAGGCAGTGTTGAAGGCCAGGTTGGATGGAGTTCTGAGGGGAAGGGTCCTTGCCCATGGCAGGTGGGTTAGAACTAGGTGTTCTTTGAGGTGCCCTTCCAACCCAAACCATTCTGCAGCTCCATATCTTGTCTCAAAATCTACTGGTGTGGAGGCATGAAATTAAAGGATGCTATGGCTGTCATATCACTCAAAAAAAAAAAACCCCAAAACCCCAAAAAAACAAACAAGTCTCAGTATTTAGGCCCAGAGTCTTACTTGAAAATAAATATATTTATACGCATAGAGTGGCATCTTGGGATTTCCTGAGGCTCTTCCCAGTGTGACTCACAAAGCACCTCACTGCCTCAGTGCAGAAATCACAACACACACAGAGGATCCACAGAATTACTAAAAGTATTTGTACTACATTATTGCTAGAAACCTCAACACTGATTTGACTCATTTTTTACAGTACCAGCAGACTAGTTTTGACTGTGAATGTCAATACTCAGAAGCAGATAGGTAATATAGGCAAATGGTAGAAGACAACAAAAGAGGCAGCGGAGGCAAGAACCAATCAATTTACAAGGATTCTTCTAATATTATATTCTACAAACTAAGTTAACTCTTGTGTTATTTTCATTTTTTATCAAAGGCATCCCTCTGCTAACTAGTAATTAGCAGAGAACTTAGTTCCAAACACTTTTAAGGAATTAAATTCTTTAAAGGACACAGCCCCATTGATATGGCAATAATAATTTCATTTCATAGTGCAGACAGCATCCACAGGCAGCCCTTTGGGACACTCTTTTCAACACACACCCTACTTCTTTATGCTTACCCTGTTTGGGGGTCTTGGTTTTTTTAACACTGAGGTGATCACATTAAAGGGATTGGGCACTATTGCAGTTTCATATCTTAATAGTCTTAATAATCAAGTCTTAATAGTCTTAATACATTAATAATCAAGTAACCAATACTTGATCAGCTTCACAGAGCTACAAGGAGAAAGTTTTCAACTCCAGCAGGTGAAAAACAACCACTCAAAACTGATCTGAGCTGACGTGGCACACCAGTTAGAGACAAAAAACACAGAAGTTTCTCAAGGAAAGGCAGAGCACTCCAGCCCTCTGGAAGTGATCCCCTTGAGAGAGAAAACATAGGTGATCTTTTATTCTCTGGCAATACATTTTGTCTCCTTCCACTGTAACTTGAGAACTGTCAAGGAATGATCTCATCAACAGCAGGTTAACAGCAAAGATTGATGGGCAGGTGTTACACAGCCTCAGTAAGGTGCTCTGCCACAGGCAGAAGCCCTCGAGTCAGACTCAGACCAAAACTTTGGATTTCCTATTGAGAATAAACAAATATTTCCCAGCTCATCAGAATACCTTTGAATCTGCTTTTATCCAAATTATTGGTTTCCACAGACCAAACAAACTTAATGCCTACAAAAAAATCAGGTACCACCCTAGCTTTTCCTAATAAAGATTTATAGTTTCTGAAAAACAGGAAAGTATAAGAGTTTAACAAACACATCAAATCATATCACTTATAAATACATTCACACATATATGCAGGTTCATATAAATAATCAAAAAAATTCCTCAAACACACTTTTAGAAAATATCTATGTGGCTACCTAACTTCAACAGAATTTAAAATAACTGAAAAACTAAAAATCAAAGGAATTTGTTCTCTAAAGGTATGGAAAAAACTAGGACTATTCCTGAAACAAAAGAATTTTTAAGTGCTTTTTAAAAATTGGGAAAAAAGGGCATGAAATAAATAATGCTCTGTAGTCAATGTTTTCTGTTAATGTTAAGTCACTAATAATTAGTAATTACAACAATTTAAACTGGAATGTCCAAACTGGAAACAAAAACTTGAACTCATACAAAGAAAACACATTTTCTTCTGGATTTTTTTTTTTTTTTGGCTTTTTTAAAGTAGCAAATATTCCAAACTGGGCAGAAATACATTGACAGACCTGTAGTAAGGGAAGCGTGCCAAGGTTTAATGTCTTATCTTTCATAAATACCTCAGGTTCTACTTCTGTATAACAATCTGAAGAGTAACTTTCTCATTAAAAATAAAGTAAAAAAATGAGTTCCTGATGTAGAAGTCTAGCTGAACCAGGTCCCCAAACAGTGCTGTTTTTCTAAGGTCAGAGATTATCACCATTTCATTAGTAAAGATAATAAGGGCTTGATATATGGAAAGGGCTTTTCAATAAATAAAAAGGTTAAAAGGAAACAAGGAAGGAAAATGATGTCAAAATGTTGGTAAAGTGCGCACAAAGTGACTACAAAGATCGGTGTGCTGATTGGAGCTGTGCAGTGCTGAAACACAAAGTGCTGCCTGTCAACAAACAGAAAACTACATAGAAGTAGTTACAGAGATAAAAGTAAACATTTTCCATTTATGTTTCAATTTAACATTTCAAAAATACAGAAAAACTCTAGAGATAAAGTGAGATGTCTGCCTTCAAAACACCACTAATCACTACTGCTGCTCTGGGAAGGTCAACATCCGAAAAAAAAAAGAAAAAAGCATCTGCATATTAAATTTGGCCTTTTTTCCCAAGTGTTTTCAGTAAGAGAGTATGCATGAGAAAAAATGTTTACCTCTAAAGATGAAAACTGCATCTATTAAAATATTTTATTGCATACACTGACTCAAAAAGTCCCAAAGTAAATCAAAAATTAGGTAAAATACAAGCATTTTTATATTTTGAACTCATGATCAAGGTATTAAATGTTGTTCTTCATAGACCAAATAGGCCCAACTACCCCAAGTCAGCAGTAGGTTGATATTGTGCCAATAAAACCAGCATTTTTGGAGTTTCATCTCCTTGCTAATGTCTGAAGATACCAGTGTCCCTGTATTTCTCATGGACAGGAATTGCTATGAAAAACTATTTCTCACTTCTGTGAAAGAAAAATATTAACAATTTTCAAGACATTTTGCAGCATAGAAATGACCCAGATCTCAATCATTCTGCAATACACTGTAGCTGTTTTCTCACCAGCCCTGACTTACAAGAAATATTACTCAAAGTAGAGACCTGTCCTGTACAAATCCCCAACCCCAGTCACCGTGAAAATGGAGAGCAGAACAGACCTGTGCTGCCCATTTGCATTGAATAACAACTCAACAACCAAACTCAATTTTAATTCAACAATCTGTGACAGAGGAGAGAAGAGCTACGGAAAAAGGACTATTTTTCAACCAAGATCTAAAGCCATTTTTCCACAACCTGGTCCCTGCCATTTGGGTCTCCCAGCACTCCTTCTGGAGCGTTCTGACACTGCCCAAAGCCAAACCTGCACCAGTGCCAAACCCTTTCCCTAGCACTGCAGGGTGAAGCACAGTTATGTCAGCAGCAGAATCCCACCTTTCATTCCCAGGGAGCCAAAGCATCCCCCACTGTCCAGGGATGATGCTGTTAAAAACATCCTAACAAACCATCCTCCACAGTGCTACAAAAAAATTCCAACCCCAATACACTCTTTAAATCAACAAACAAAAATAACAACCTTACTCTCCTGCTGTCCCTTCTTCCCCCTTTTCACTAAGCGACATCTTAAAAAAAAAACAAACTTTAATCATAAGAAGAAGATAGGAAGATGAATTAAACACTTGCTTATCTATGCATAGTCCACTCTTAAAAGACAACAACGGCTTTCATGCAGGAATCCTCTAGGTGCAAACATATTAAACTTTCAATCATCAGTATACAAGGACATTAGAGAAAAAGAGCATTACCTAAGGCAGAATTACCTCCCAGCCATAATGTTTGCCATATAAGCATCTGGGTACAATGAAACAGAGACCAATAAAATGGGAACTCAAAGATTAATACAGCAGGATAGGACTGAGATTATTCAATTATTACCATTTTAATACACACTGGAAAGCAGAAACAAGCTCTCAATTATCAAAATGTCTCAGGGAGTGGGAACTCGTATAGAAAGCCTCACTGCTGTATTACAATTACATCTCTTCAGGCCTGTATACCTTTTGTCACTTGCCTTAATAGCAATATCAAACACTACAGATGACAGAAATAAAATTGGAGGGCTTTATTATAAATCATTTTAAGCTCCCAACAGTAAACAAGAGTGTTCAAGCAGGAAGACAGGAAGACCAGTGCAGCAAAGCAAATGTCCTTCCACGGTCTACTGAGCTCTCATTCTTCTAACATATGAACATTCAGGCTGAAGTCCTTCAAAATGTGATTAAATTCACACTAAAATATTCTATGGTCTCACAATTTCAAACATCTTAACATACCATCTAATTTTTACCTTTTAATTTAAGTTAGGAAATATTTTAATCCTTGAGACAAGTCCTTCAGGTAATTTTACTTCAGTATCGTGTAAGTTAGAACATATTTTACCTTGACTATCATGGGGATTTACAGCCAACCATCTCCAAAATTTATCAGCTTACCTGACTTTAATTATAATATGCATGGAGCTAATGGAGCTAACTTGCAAAACTGCATCTATCAGTCTCAGCTCTCAGAAGCTCTCAGCAAAGCCTAAGCACAAGTGCTACCTCGGGTAACATGGATTTCCTTGCACCTCCCAGTTTGATCATCCATTAATAACAGAGTGTTGCTGAACAGGGAGCTGGCAGGGACTAGACACTTCATACATCCAGCCCATGGTGAAGGCAGCATTACCTCAGGAAGCCCCTGACAACAGACTGCCTGGCACACTGCGTGGTGTGATGGAAATCTCACACTTTCCATCTGAAATACCAGAGAAAGAGAAAGAAAAGCAAGAAGAGAAGAAAATACTAAAACGTAGTTAGCTGACAGCACTCAAACACGCAAACTCCAATGGGTTTGCCACATACTTGGTGTTCATAAATCACTATCACATGACCTACAAAACCTGACCTTGCTAAAAACACTCACTCTTCAGAACAGACCAAACACAACAAATTAAATCTGAAAAGCAAAATGATAAACAAAGTTAACAGGGTTACCTGGAAACAAAGTTGTAACTTCAAAACCTTTATAGCTCTAATAACTACAGGCAGGACTCATGACCAGTGGGTTTTGTGTTGGTTTTTTAACACATGCACTTGTAAAGATGATACACACACCTCACATTTGTGCTGTGTGTGCACAGAGGAAGTAGCACAAAGAGTTGCACAGTTTCAATGAAGGTATCTTCCTACACAAACTAAATGCTATGTATTAGTTCCTACCCTCCAACTTCGTAAAACTGACTTGCTTGGGAGCCTAAAAAGCTAGATGTTGATTTGCAAAAAACAAACAAAACCCACAAACAAAAATCCCAAGAAATTTGTAATTTTTTCCCAGAAAAAACATCTTTTTTCATATGTCTAAGTGGTAACAAACCAAACTCCTATTTCCACAAGTTGGTTTTTTTTCACTGATTTTTGGGTTGTTTTGGGGGAGGGTCGGGGGTGGGGGTTGTTTTGTTGCCCTTTTTTTTTTTTATTTATTTATACTACCTCTGTATTTAAAGCTCAGTTTCTAATTACAAGTTCCAGGTAAGTGACATTCATCAAGACAAGCATGAACTCTTTACTCTTCATTTACACCTAGATGCACGCATTTTTACACATATATGCACACATATGTAGAGCAATAAATGACAACACTTGGTGTCAGCACAAGGACATGAGTGCAAACACAAAAAATGCCCTCTGAAATAGTCTCAGCACATATGTTCATGTGTCTTTTTCTCCTTCCCTTTACATCACCAATCAGTCTCAGCAGTGGGTGGGCAGCTGTAAGGACAGACATGCCAAATCAACAGAGCTCTCCCAAAAGCTGGCTCTGCTTTAGTAGCTGCCATGCCACAGTACAGGCAGCTGTTGTGTAGACTGCAGGGGAAGGAAGACAACCAGCTCCTGATTAGCCTCCAATTAATGTTGTCCAAATGACTCCACAGCTCTTCCCATCATGAGGGCAAGCTCACAGGCAAAGGACAGAGTAGTAACCCAGTCCTCATGACTTGCATTCCAGTGAAGCCTCAGAAGCAGCATATGATTACAAAGGGGGAAAGGCAAATCATTTCCAAGCTCTGACTTGCAGCCTCAGCAAGTAAAGTGAGATATAAACCTCAGTGCATAGTGTGGCAGTAGTTATGGCTTTTTACCAATTACCTCTAATAGGGATGTTTCCATTTCCCCATTGCTGTGTGAAGCAAGGAGAGAGACAAAGACTGTACCTTAAATAGAAACACTAACTGCAAAGTGCATGGCTGTCAGATGAACCGCAAATGAACACAGAAGCCTTTTCAGACTTAATAAATACTGATTTCCCTTCCTCACCCTCAATACAAGGAGAACAAAACTGCCTGAGAGTACAACGAGGCCCCTCCTGAAACTTGTAGTTCAGAAAACGATCCCCATTGGTTCAATAATCTCTTGCTGAATTAAGCCCTTTGGGTCAAGGTGTCAAAGAGGGGAGGAAGTGCCTTCTCCAACAGCAATGCTAACAACTACAAGCCCTATTATGAATCAATACTCAGAGTTCCTTTTCAAAATTGATGACCAAGTGGGGCACACCACCTTTTCATTGAAAGGATTCACATGAAAAGTGTGAACAACTAGATTTTGCCTTGGCTTTTCTTACTCACATTTTTGTAACAAACATTAAGGAGTGGGACTTCAGCTCAACCCTCGCCACAGCAATTAACCTCGTCTGTGATAAATGTTAGCCACTTATAAAAAAGCAAACTAATCTAAACCACACACACAACCTGTGACCTGAACATTTTGGGCAGAAAAGCTATGGAAAAGCCACAGGGATGCAAACATGGCTTGCTGCTGTAAACCATCTGGTAACTGGAAGGTTATAGGCCACTGATATAAACCTGACTGACAGGTTAAACTGATGGATGAAAGATTCCCTTAAATTTCAGGAAAATTAAGTCTTGTCACATTTTTTAAAAAGGTCTTGGTAAAAATGTATTCAAAAGGCAAAACAATCTGTAGACCAAGCTCTGTGATTGCTTTAAGGGCCAATGAAAATTGGTCATCTCCCTTACACAGAAATTCCAGCTACTTCTCATTGGGAATTGAAGTTCAAAGCATAGAGATGAAGCATCTCTATGCTTTGAACCAGCTTCTGTGGTTTTTAAGTTTAATGACTATTTGCCCTTAATTTTACTGTAAACATATGATATTTCATATAAGTCAGTCAAGTTCTGTAAGAGACTCCCCACCATGAGACAGGCTGTGGGCAGATTCTGGTGTCTGACAACATGGCTACATCCTACACAAGATTTTCTAATGAAAAACTCACTTGTGGATGCATTAACATGTTTCAAAAAAATAAACTAGCAATTGCCATCATACATTACCACTTCTATACAATTACCACAGTAATTAACAGCAATAAACATTAAATGTTTAAAATACTTCTTTCAGATCATTATCAGAGTCTTTCATTTTCCCTTAAATAAATAAATAAAGGTATTTTCCCCTAACACCACAGCTCTTTAACACATAAAGAATTAGCTAAAGAGAAAGCAGCCATCCCTCCCACCCAAGACATATGGGAAAACAAAGCTATTTGCATATATCCCCACAGGTCTCCTTTTGCTTGCCAATTTCCAGTCTTTAAACCTTTATTAAGGGAAAAAACATTTTGCTGCTTATTTTGGTTGGTGTGTTCTGCTAAAGAGAATACTCAAATCAATATTTTTTTATCATTTTTTCCAGTTAAATTGGTAACACAAATAACATTCAGGAGCATGTTGATCTAAACATCTCCAAAATCACTCCCACTCACATGCAAAAACCATAGGTATTCTTACCTCCTCATTTTCTAATCAATCCATGACAAAAACATGTCTCTACAGATTTCTGCTGAAGCAATACTTGAAAACCAGCAGTGAGAACAACTAGGAAGAAATTCAACTAGGCTTTTTGTTTTCTTAATAATCATTCAGGATCCCCAAATGATTGTCTAACACCAACTTTCATCATTATTAAAAACCAAATATCTAATTAGCTATTGTTTTACTAGACAGCAAGGGAAATCCTTCTTCATATGCTAATATTAAAACCCTCTTATGAAAATGCAATTCTCTCCTGTAAAGGGTCAGAGCTCCTCAAATACTCCCCCCTGCCTGAGGTGATTATTAGTTCTGTAAGGATGTCCCTTCCCCTCAGGTGGTATTGCCAGCCCCTCTGCAGCAGAAGGGTCTCAAATTTGTTTGGTTTTATAATAAAGTGATTAAAAAATTTCATGAAGTCTCAAGCAAAGGAAAAGTCCATCTGCAGAGGAATTTAAAAATGTGACCAAGAGGAAGTTAGATCTTGCATTAACCATGATTAAATTCAAATATTTTTAGCAGATCCTAAACCATCACAATAACTACTGCAGACTCAGGCTTTTAGAACTCTTGTAGAGATGGTTTACTTCACTCCAATCCATGATACAATATAAGAATAACAACAAATCTTCCTGACATCAGCCGAGGAAGAGGAAACAGAGAAGGTTAATTAGCATACAAAAAGGATTAAACACTGAAACATTGGGAACAAACCCCTTCCTGAGCAGCAGCAGTCACTAGTCCTATGACTTTGAGCCTAATGTTTGGAATACCTCATGTTTAACTACGTCTGATTAAAGCTTTTAGTACCCCTGGGGACTCTGCAAGACCCTTTTCTTCTGGAAAGCCCTGGTTTCAAACCGAAGCGAGCACCTGCTGCTGCTGGGTTGATTCTTTGCTAAGAGTCTGCAATCAAGTTCACAGTGCAGCCTTGTACACAGCAGGACTTCAGAGCTCTCTCTCATCTTGATCACCTGTTTTTCCTAAACATATAGAATTTATAAAAACATCTGGATTTCAAGGAGACTTTTCACCCATTTTTCAGGTTAGTGGCACATCAGCTCTTACATAATTTGAGAAAAAGAAAGCAATAAAAGTTTCAAATTTATTGTTGAAATTGACTCAGTCCAGATTCTTTAGCTGAAACAAGAAAATAGATCTCAGTCTTAAAAACAAAGTTCCTTCCCTCCTTTTCCCCAAAAGTGAAGCTTTTAGCTAACTTTTGCCCTGGTGATTTTTTTAAAATTAAGTGCAGTGGCATTGCTAAGTTGGTGAAATTAAGCCCCTCTACCATCTTTACCATAGCTAAGCCAACAAAGGGAAACAAACAAATCTAATTGCTAACTTTGTAGTTTTCTATCTTGCCACTTTACTAACTAGTTGATTTTTTATTCAAGCACAGCAGATTATAAACCATGAAACACCTTTCTCATGCATCTATCTGAACAGACCATAAATGTTTTACTGTTCTCTGGCATAACCAAAAAAATTTTCAAGATTTCTCTGACACCTAATTGGTTAATTTTTTGTCTAAACCAGATCTCAAGGGAACTGGCTAAATCATAGGAATCCAAACAGGAAGAGGATGGTCTAAGATTCCCCTCAAAAGCACTTCAACCCCTAGTGCCATCACTGACATTACACCAATATTACGTCTCCCTGAAGCCAGTAGGTGGTTACTGGGGGTTGCTGAACTTGCCAAACTCACTTGTCTCTGGGCTTTCAGGCTCTCCTTCTACCATAATTTGGAATTTTCTTTCATTCCAATGATTTAATTAGGATTTGAGGGAAAGAAAACTTAAATACACCTGTCATGAGTACTCAGTCAAACCCACTAATTGGCCAATAACCCAGCATTTCAAATGTTCCTCTTTGCTCGCCTCCCACCCTTCCCATTGCAAGGCTGCCCTTGTTATTCCTATTTTAGTACTGAAATATATTGTTTCACTTAATTACAGCTTGTCCAGACTTATATGGCTACACAGGATGTGAGAGAATAAAAGATATACAGCACCACAAAGACTCCCACAGATACTTCTTTATACAGCAAAGCCACAGAATGTCACCAAAAGCTCCTTACTAAATAGGGAGAGTGCCCTTTGGGTGGTCCAAACTACTTTTAAATAATTTGATGCACTCCTATATGCTTCCATACATAAGGCAATCATTACAAAGCATCCTTAATGCAAAGCAACAGAGAAAATCTTCACTGGAAATAAAAGCACACTGCTGTTCCTTCAGCCAAGATTTCTATTGCACCACAAGGACTTGGTGGGGTGTCCAGTTAGGTGTTGGTAGTCAGGCTGTGCTGACTCATGAATACAATGCCAGAATTTGACCTTTAATTATTCCTCCACAGCAGGAAGGATTATTATCCCTGTGACAAAAATAAGTGACAGTTCCTTCCTGTAAAGATTCTGTCATTTGAAGGAGAAAGATGATTACAGAGAAATGTTGGTCCTAGTTAATGGATTATTCCTCACTTAAAGTTCCCTCGATGATATTATACAGCTTTTGGAAGATGAGATATGTCTTAATTCCTGTTAATGGCAATGTCAAATATTAATGCAAGTGGGCCAAAGCAAAATGAGAATTACTGAGGAACTGCATTAGGACAAGTGAGATCACTGGGTTATGGCCCACTATGCAAAGAAGGCATTTTGTACTTCAGGCACTGGATGTTGCTTGGTCTTTTGGTACAAACATAACAATTCTTTTATTGCACAGTTTCTATATTTTCCTGACTCCCCCTGCATGCTTTGCTAGAAGATACTTTGCTGTTGATATAAGCAAACAGTGGCCAGAAGCAGAGCAGAGGAAATCACTCTGACTTTGGAAATGAAATTCAAGCCAGCCATCACACACATCAGCACTAAATCACTATCCTGAGTTCCCTTCCTCATCTGCTATGCAATAGCTGAAGATTTATCCACCCCAAGGTTTGATTCTTGCTGATGGATGAGGTAGGGTGCTGGGAAGGCCATGGAGCAGGTGATCTTGAGTGGCATCATGCAGTGCTTACAGGACTACACAGCTGGTGAAGAGTCTGGAGCCAAGTGCTACAGGAGCACCTCAGGGAGCTGTGTGTCTAGCCTGGAGAAAAGCAGCCTCATAGGAGACCTCTCCTCTCCCTGCAAATACCTGAAAGGAGGCTGGGGGTCCATCTCTTCTACCATGTAACAAGTGAGAGGTCAATGAGAAACGGTCTCAAGTTGCATGAGGGGAGGTTTAGATTGGATATCAGAAAAAAATCTCTTGACTGAAAGGATCACCAAGCCCCAGAACAGGCTGCCCAGGGAAGCAGTGCAGTTGGTGGAGTCACCATCCCTGAAGGCATTTAAAAGACCTGTAAACAAGGCACTTCGGGACATAGTTGATAGTTGGACTTTATGATCTTAAAGGTCTTTTTCCAATCTAAATGATTCAATGAAGTTGAGACTGTCAGTAGTTCCTGACCCCATAAGACATTGCAAATTGATGAACTCAACTGCTGTCACCAAATAGTGTGACAGTAGCTGTTGTCATTTAGTGCTCTCCCATAACAGGGAAAAATCAATTAAATTATTGCAAGAGATGTCCCAGATCAATTTTTGTCTCTTTCTTGAAGCCCTCTATAATTCTCCCATATGGCTTTGTAAGAAACAGTCTATTTGAGTCTTGGTTACTAAACCAAGAGACACTAAAAGAAAATATCCAGTATTTTAAAAGTATCTCTGTAGGACTCAATGTTCCCCAGTAGTGAGACTAATCCTATTTACTCAATTTGTACACAAAAAAAAAAGGCATTATTTCCACTTAAACAAATGCTATCATAAGATGGTGAATATTAAATCACTCTCCAATAGAACTCAGACACTCAGATTACATTGGTAATGGGCTCTGACTGAAAAATCCAAACTTTTAAGCATTTTTTCCTCTGCTTTTTGTTTCATTTTTACAGTCTACATTTTCTCCTCAAATGATTGAAACAACTCTTAAAATAACTCCCTGAGCACCAGATTCAAACATTAAATACATGAGAAGGTAAATGCAGAAGGTATAAAAGACCCACACAGCTCAATCAAATGAAGAGCAAAACTCTGCCCCCTTGGCATGTGTCTGGCCTGGGAGGTGCTCTTTGGGAAGATGTGCACAGCTAGCTAGACATTGAAAATAGTTTGGGCAGGGTGCTGAAGAAAGCCAGAAAACCCACACAAAGGTTCAGCCATAAGAAAAATGAATAAATAAAACACAGAAATATGAGAAAGCAAAGGAATGGGATTGCTGCCTCAATAAGGAAAACAGAAGTGGTAGGAAGTCACATCAACTGTTAACTGGGTAAAACAAACCAGAAACAGTTTCCAAACAGGGAAGAACCTAAAGAAGTCCTGCCCATAGTGGCATCTGAAGGATTACTGGGGGGACTGGGCAAAAGCACAAAAGGAGCAGAGGAAATGTTTCCTTGATTCTGCATATGGACTCATGTATACATTTACACACAAGTGTATACACATGCACATTTATATGTATATAAATAGACATACTTCTTTACTATTTTTCTTGAAATTCACACATAAGTATCTCTCTATATATATTTCTGTATCTAAATCTATCCATACATATGTGTGTGTTTGCATGTATATGTATACACACAGATGAATCCGCTCCCCTACTGTTTTCATGAAAGCCAGTAGGGATTGGGAACTTATTCAAAGCTCATTGCAAATTGAGATATCTGAATATATTTTCTCAGAATGATGTCATTGCCTGGAGCCCTGCATACATCCTCCAGGACAAATTTCTACCTTTCTGTTCAATTTCCAGATATGCTTTCATCCAACAATTTTCCAAGCAGATGTGTAAGCATTCAGTCCCTAACAAATCTGAATTAAAGAAACTCCATTCTGGAATGGGGTCCTCAGATTCCCTGCTCAAGTACACCAAATCATCCTTACATTTCTCCTTGCCTTTTTCACACACCTGAACCAAGTGTTTACCTTCATGCCATCAGTCTAAACTCAAGAGATTGTATCTACCTTCAGTCAGGGAAAGGAAGTCAAGAACTTAGACCTTCTACAGATGACATCTACACTTTTCAAAGACCTCTCTGTCCAAAATGAATTAATTTGCATCCTCTGGTTCCAGGTTGCTGAAATTGCCCTTTCTCTAGACAGTGTGTGCTGTATTGTTCTGTTTCCGAGTATAAAGGGGGAAAACAGAATCACCAATAGCCCCTGGTTTCTACAAAGTTAAGCCTGAAGACTGGTCGCTAAAATGAAATGAGTTTAAAAAGAGACATTAAAGAATGAACAATGAGAGCTTTCAGGACTACATTAATAATCACTTTTGACCAGATGACAGAGTTGAAAAACTGGTTGAAAACTGTAATAGAAACTAATAACACCTTTAATTTCCCTTTCTCATGAGCATACACCCAGATAGAGACTTCTGAAGTCTTTTAAAATACCAAGCGATTTTAAAAATATCTATTTTGAATAAAGAGTGTTAGTCCAGGGGGTTTTGAATTTTCTAAAAGAAATTGCATCATCTGTTTGCAAAACATCTTTCAAACTATTTGAAAGCTCAGATTTATTTCCTGAACTTGCCTTGAATTTTTGAGTGACAAGATGCCTGAAACTGCCCAAACTCCTGGTCCAGAGATCTCTGACTGGTTTTTGCTACCACTGAAGTTTACAGGAAAGCTGTGATAGTCCACATTGAGAATAAAGGCTGTGCCATAACTTCAAGATCATTTGTATATCACATGAGGCATTGTCCTGCATGCATTTCATATGTTTCATGGGAACCAACCACTGCCCATGCTCCCATACCTTGCTAGGAATTATGGGGATTAGAGAGGGGGAAATCTCATTGCTGCTATTAGCACACACTCACATACCTTAAAAATCAAAGTAGTAAAAGTAATGTATAAGTAATAATTGGAAGTTAAATTGACTTTCTTTAATTACATTTGGTGTTATATACTGTGATGCATTACTAAATAAAAAGAAATACCATCACAAATGACAAAAATCCATGCTTAATTTAAGCAGCCCAATTACTTTAAGTGCTGCTACAGTCAGAAAAGTGATTCAAGGATAACACAATTCCATTTCTTCAATAGCTTCCAGATCAAATTCAATGTAGAAGTCAAAAGGTCAATTTGTTTTCTCTACCCCATGGTATCACAAACTCCCTGTTGGACCTGGAGAACTTGGCTGAATTCTTTCTTTCCCGGCATTCTCTGCAGCTGCAATGATGATCATACATTAAACAACACAAACTTTTTAGAGGAAAGTCTTCATCTTTTCCAGGTGGAATTTATATTAGTCTGGAAAGTAAACATCCAGTATGCAGCTATACCTAATAACTAGGTACTGCAGAAATTGTGTAGAATAACTACTCAGACAATTCCGTTCCTTACGAGGTGAAAAGGTGCTTGGCCCCAGTCCATCCCTCCCCTTTAGTACCTCATACAGCAAGCAGCATCAATGCAGAGGTGGCTGAGGATTCCCTCCCTAAGTGATTGCTGTTGCAGACTAATGAGCATAAAGTAGTTACATTTCTCTGCAGCTGGCTCCTTAAAATCCATCTATCTTACTGTTAAACAGCAATCTCAATTCAAGTTTCTCCACAACAGTTCCAGCTGGGATACACCAACTAGTGGGAAGAAAACCAGGTATTTTTAATAACACATGCAAACTCTTATCAGCACAGTCATGCAGGACAAGTCAGACACTTCCTGGTAGGGTCAGATTGGCTGAACAGGCACCTACCAATATACATGCAGGTGGCTCAACACCTCAGGTGTCACATTGCCTGTATTTATGTTAAACAAGGCATGCTCACTGGAAACACAGCAGCCCCAGTGATGCAGAAGTGGTTGTCTGGCAGCTGAAATCATGACACAGAAAGCAGAAGATAACTTATGTTATAAACAGACAATGATAAAAGAAAACTTAAAGCAACTAAGGTGAAAGTAGCTCATATGCAAATGCTTTGTATTGCTTCTTTTTTGTTGTGACAGTCAATGTTTCACATCACAAGGGATTTGCAGTGCCTCACGTGGACTGTGCAAATGCATGCATTGCTCAATTTTCATTACAATATTCCTCTGCAAATGAACTATATGCAAGGGTAGCAGCCTGCACAAAGGGATCTTAACAAAAGACAGACCATTCCAGGATCAATATATCTTGCTGTAAAACTATTAACAGCACAATTCCCGTAATTTCCAATCATGGCTGAGGCCCTTGACAGGCAGGACTCAAAAATGAAACTGCCACATAATTGCTGTGGGAAACACAACTTCCCACAAAACCAGTCATATCGAAAATTAAGTGCCTTCTGCATAGCAAGATTGATCAAGTAGCGTTCAAAGTTAATGCAGCATCAGTGAAAAAGAACAGACCTCTAATCTAATTAGAAATCAATAAACTGTGGCCTTGGGGTTTGTCTCCTGTAGGAACCAAGCTTCATAGCTTGGTTTGGGAGGTCAAATGATCTTCAAAAGTTTCTTCTGTAAAACTTTTATACAACAGTTTTCTTCAGCAAACAACACTCACTTATTGACACCAAAACTTAAGAGTAAACTATTGCAGCTACTTTTCACAGGTCTAATACCATTTTCATTGACTAAGTGGACTCATAAAATACCCCTATTTTATCTTACATTTTGCAATATAGATATGCAGACATGTATGAAGGAAAGCAGAGACCTAACCTAACTATAGAGATAAAGTGTTTTTCAGTAGTAAGGTTAATCTAGTGAAAACATAGCTGTTACTCGCATTTCTCTTCAGAAATACAATTTAATATGCCTCATTGTTTTCATTTTCACATCCAGCCTCCAAAACCCTTCTAAAATCCATCCTCTAACCACACATCTTGTTTATTTGCTCACCCTAGAAGCAAGTTTCAACTGTTTATTTCCCAAGCCTCATCTTCTGGTGGGTGGCACCCACTGCTTTTAACTGATAGTCATTTTACAGCTTGGTAAGATTCTTTATGAAACTTGCCCCACTACCAATTTTTCTGTCAGAAAGTTTGATTACTGATACTTCTACATCCAGAAGGTCAGCAAAATAAAATATTAAACTTCCCAGCAGGCCTGTGCACATTGTTGCAATATATGTGGAAACACAAAAGATGCTCTTGTAGAGGAAAACATAATTCAAAATACATCAGCACAGCTGAACCTTCTTAGGATGACACAACAGATAAGAATTCCGTTGCAAGTTCTTTTACAGCTGGGTAGACCTGGTTCCACAGAGCACCATCAGAGAGCTATTGGCAAACTTAGGGGCAGCTGGTTTTTTCACCCAAAAATTAAACGTCAGTCTCAACAACAGCAGCCTCCCAGTGTGATCAATGGGGAAGAGGTTTCTGTGCATCTTCTGAAACTACACACAAGCCATAAATGAGAAAAGCAGTAAAACAAGGGCTAAATCATGAAGATGCAATATCTTATTAGCGTCTATCTTTTCTTGTATAAATACAGAGAAACTGAATGGATAATCAACCAATCTTTCCCCTGTTGATACAGCTCAGTAGGAATTTCTCAGTTTCTTTTTGAAGACTTCAAGGCATTTTACTGTAAAGGACTATCCTTTCACTGAAGCTGTGCATACATTTTTATCTGTCATTTCAGTGTAAAAAAAGGCATATTTCATTGTAACCACAAGAATACTAGGGCCTTGTTAGGCTGTTCAGAAACTACTCCATGTTTCTAACAGCCAAGTCCATTACTTTTCCAGAGAAATTATCATTCCAAATGTATGTCAAAGAAGGGACAAGTAATAACTTAAATAAATAATTTTCAGCTTCAATGTAATACAGAGGATGTTCTTTAAATTGTGCAATGCTATTTAGCCTTCAGAAAACCTGACAGTTACTACAAGGAGGACACCAAGGGTCTTTAGAGACCAGCATATGAACAAATTAAAACACTACTCAAAGGAACAGTACAACTTTCAGAGACCAGGTAGAGAAGGGCCACTTATTATAGAAAACCACCAAAGCCCAGTGCTGGAATCTCTCTGTAGTCACAAATATGTCACCTCCCTCATCACGGTCGACAGGGAACTCCTGCCCATTGGGAAGGGAGGTGCTGCTGGAGAAGCAGGAGCAGGGCTCTGTGGAAGCTCAGTGCTGAGGAAAGGGCCATGCCCCTTGAGCCAGGCATCTGTTTTGGAGCTCAGCATGCAATATCCTGGGAGATGGATTGGTTATTTATCCTCTCCACCAATCCACGCCCAGATCTGGCAAGGCTCAGTTGGCTTCTTTATGGAAACCCCTCCCACCAAATTCTTACAAATAAAATCATTCTGCTGGAATTAGCATAAGATGGATGTCACATCCATGAGGAGAAGGAGAGGAAAGAGCAGCTGCAATGCACACCACACTCCCCACTGGAAGGAGAATGCCTGTGGCAATCTTCCATAACCTTAATGTCTTACTGATACAGCCTGTGCCAAATGGAAAAGATCAATTTGATCATAACTTAATTTAGAGGTACGTGAATAAAGGGTTTCAGGATTTGCTACTGAGCTGTTAAGCCTTTGCAAGGAAAAAAAAAAAGAAAAAGACAAAGGAACACAGATGCATCACTGGAAGAAGGGATACCATAGTTCAGTAAGCAGATAGTTTAGTAGGGAAAATTGCAGATTGCACATCGAGCATCTGGGGTGTTTCTAAGACATCCTAATAAGATTATTTCTTCCCCCTTCATTCTTGAAATAACTGTTAGAATAATTTTAACTCTTTAAACCCAATCCTCTGCTAAAGAGCTACATTCTCATCACTATCTCAAGGCCACCACAAGAACACCTACCACGTACGTACCTTGTGACTTCTCCTTTCAAAGCATTCACTGTTCAAGCATTACAGAGGACAGTAATTACAGGACAGTTTGTTTGCTGGGTTACTAGATTTTTTTCAGCCTACATATTAGCTCTAAAAGCATCATGGAAGTCTTCTCATGCTTAAAACAATTCTATGTTGTTAAAAGGATGTTACAGTCTCAGTTGATTTTCTACTTAAACCCATCCTCATCATCCTCAATGTTCCTGTCAAAGAAACAGCAAATAACTGTAACAACTGAGAAGAGAAATCTGCACCCAAGACTCAGGATTGTTGGCTTTTCCATTGTTTCCTTCTTGGATTTTGGGAATTTTTAAACCAGGACTAACCAAACTTCAAAACCAAAGGTTCTATATCTCTCTGACTTGCCACTGAAAATCTGATGGTATATAGGGAGAATGCAAATAAAGATTTATTTTGCAATGGTGGAAGACATAAAATCTAAACTATATATGCATAGACAGACATAAGATTGTTTTTCCATACTGTGATTTAACCTTAAGTTTCCTTTTTTTATATTTTGTTCATGGTAAATCACCACGTCAAAAGATTATGCATCACATTTTAAAGCAAAAATGTTAGCAGGGTTTTAAAACACGCCATAAAAAATTTATTTTCCCCATTACAGGATAGTCCTGTATCCTAAGACAGGAGTGCTGAATATACCACAAGTATAACATACGGAACAGTGTTCATATCAGTGAGCAGGGTGGGGGGATACAAAAAAGAGTATACACAGGTCCCTTTCCCTCTGAGAGCCTGGCACAATAAGAGATTTGGGGTTTTATTATTCTTTATGCATATCATAAGGTACCAGGGCAGAGACTCCTTTTCCTCAAGTTTCAGCTCAAAGGAAGAATTTTGCTGAAAGAAATGCATGAGATTTAGAGAAAATGCTAACTCTACTTTTCAGTTTAATGCCAGGAATATCACTGTGAAATTTAGTCCAGATACAGAATAGTGTGCGGAAGCATGTGAAAAAAAGTAATAGTTATTGTGAAAATTTATTTGTAAAGAGAACAGTACTCAGCTTTGATAGAAAGCATTTCCTGGAACAGGTAGAGACCATGCTGAACTTCCTTGCACATCTATGTGACCCCTGCTGATCAATGTCAGCACTTGATTAATATTTCACTGAAAAAGTGTGAGAAGATTCAAACTTTGTCTGTCTGGGTAGATGTTGCTAAGCAACTTTGCTCCTTCTCTGGGAACTAGTCTTCACAGCAACCCTTCCTTCATGACAAAGACCTGCATTCACTTGAAGCACTTTGTCAATGAAAAACCCTGCAAGTCATATTCCACCCTTCCCTTTACATTTCCCTCCCCACCTCCCAGCTGAGAAGAAACCAACGTGCCGGTGCCTGAAGCGCTGTCCTCCCCTTACCGTAGTCGCTGTCGTAGAAGACGATGAACTTCTGCCAGCGCAGCTCGGTGACCAGCTTGAGCATGACGTCGTTGAGGCGCACGGGCGGGCGCGCGGCCAGCGTGTACTCCTCGTCCTCCAGGCTGGGGTTGAGCTGGCAGGCCGTGCGCGGGGAGCCGCCCGTGCTGCGCTGCACAAACAGGTGCGGGATGTGCATGGCGTCCGTCAGCGACTGCAGCGCGTTGGCCGACGCGCAGCCCGTCGATGTCACCAGCGCTAAGATCCCCAGGGTCATCAGGTCGCAGGCTGGAGAAGACAAGACGTAAAGCAGGGTTTGAACGAGCTCAGCAATTCTTTCGGCTGACCTCGATGCTAAGAAGGGAACGAGGAAGGTTTTGCCCTTGCCATCAACACAGAGCTGAAATTATTTCTATTGCGCTATCAGCTGAAGCCTTTCACAGTTAGGTCCTGTACCTTTACAGTAGGAGACGGTATCTGCAATCTGTCCTGTTATGCCAAAGTGGAGAACAGATAATGTAACTACTGTCAGTCCCTGAGACAGCAGCTGATGTGGATGGAGATTATGGCCCTTACTTCAGGTCAGTCCTGGTGCATGCAGGAACTAAATTCCCATTTTTTAAAAGTCATTTGACTGCTTTACCCCTTAATCCTTGTTGGGTACACTGGATGAAGATTTTGGAAAATAAAGAGCAATTTCCATTCCAACTATTTGCCTCATACCGCAGAGCTTTGAGGGAATTTTTAAATTGATAAAAAACATTCACTGTGTGTGTCAGAGTAGTGAAGAAACAACAAAGGCATTCTTCAGAACCAAGACAACCCAAGAATGACTAAGCAATTAATAGCAACAGTGTAGCTGTCCTTAAAAAGATCTGGAAAAGCACGTATCATTTTAAAACACAGCATATACATTTGATCTCATCTGTTTTGGGGAATGAAGCATTATTCCCATGCTGAGTTTGAAACACAGACCATGGAGAGGCCTGGACAGCCTGCTCTGCTGCTCAGGGCACCACTCATCGTGTTCTTGCAGGACTTCTTCAGATCAGGCAACCTGATATTCAGCTGCAGTTAGAAAACATCTCCAGCCAGGGCCCTCAGCAGCTATCCAGTCAGTATTGGTGATGAGACTCTGTAAGAGTGTAAGGAAGCCAGGGATGCTGTTTTTTACTAACTCTAGTGAATAAATGGCAAAGTTGGCCCTGGGAGCTCAGCACAGGAGACCCTCATAGGTTTGGCTAGCACTAGCCCTGAGGGTGCCCCAGGGGCACTAGGAACTGCCTGCTCCACCTTTGAAGGGGGCTGAGTGCAAGCTCAGGGCAAGTTCAGCACTGTTTCAGACCCCGACAAGCACAAGCACAGCCCACCCACAGGAAACCCTTGCTCTGCTCCCCCAGCACAGCAAAGCTGGACAGGAGGGGACTGGAGAGGTGCCACAGCCCTGGGAGCCCTGCAGGAGCTCCTTAACAGTGCATGAACAAAGAGCCTCTGGGGTGCAATTCAGAGCCCTCTGGGACACCCAGAGAGCTGAGCCCGAAATTCAGCTTCCAGCTGGAGAAGGAAGGCTGCCCATGCTGGTGCTTCCCACTGCGAGGAGACTGCACAGGCTGTGGCACTGCAGCCACACTGCCACAGGTGATCTGCAGCCTCATCTCTGGTGGAAAGGCAAAAAAGAGAACACAATCTATTAAAAGCATTTATTTATCCTACTTCAAACACTTAGTATATCTCCACTTTCAGAGGCCAGAAAGTCAAAGGAAGTAGGTTATGAATAATTAATAGCAATTAATAGTTAAGCATCAATTAATATTAATTACATCAAGTCTCCATAAATACACAACTGTTTCTCACACAACCAATGAACCACTCCTCCAAAAATCTTCTTAGACCAGACAGAAAATAGATATATTCACTTTGATATGGGATAGCAGAAAGAAAATGTTTGATCTTCTCTGTGCACAGAATGTTCAACATGTATCCTGATGCAACAAAGATGAAGAGCTTTTAAAATTATTTCCTTGATGGTCTTTACAATAAACATATGTCAGCTGCATTACCTAAATTTACTCTGTGTTGATTATAGCTATATGAAATTGTTCTTTGTTTTTCCTGAGAGCTGACCTGATTTAACAGCAGGGAGGTATTATATTTGCCAAATGGGAGACCCAGGTTCGGGAACAGATTTGATTTCCCAGGCTTCTTGCCAGAGAAAACCGAACATGTCATACAGGTAATTTATTTAGTCACAGTAGGGGAGGGAACAGAGAAGTGAGAACAGAGGGAGAGAACAGCAGAGCTGAGCCATAAACCCCTGCAGAGATCACCAGCCAGCAAGCTTTGCTGTCACCAAGGGTGAGAGCAGCAAGCCACACGGGGCTGTAGCAGGAACAATTTACTTGCAAACCAGACAGAAGGAGACAAAAAACAAAGCCCTTTCTGATGGGAGGCTGCATTGGAGAGTCACTTATTTGTAAAATTCAGAGCTGATCACCAGTTGTGTAACAAGAAAAACCTTCATTCAGTGGCTGACACTAACCAAAAGCTGCTGCTTATTACAGCAGAAAGACCAGAGAGGCAACAGATCACAGCAAATGGGCCCCCTTATCTCTCAGCACAGCCCACCAAACACAGCTGAAATATCTCAGCAAAGACCATTTCAGCTGAGGCATTTTCCCAGTGTTTTGTAGTTTCTGTACACGGGTTAGATTGAAGAATTAGTCAATATGCTTCCACATTCTGATATTTTTGTCAATTTATTATGTTCTGCCTGAAAGCATATGCTGCTTAGTACGTGTGCGCTCCTCTTGCCTTTGTTTTGAGATAGCAGGCAATAAAAACTGGAATGACTAAAGAAAAAGTTTCATGTTTTCTGAATTGCTTTCTTTAGTCAAATTATAGAATGTGAAACTGAACATGTCATTCCTAATAGAAGACTTTCATTATACAAAAATACAATGGATTCCAAGAAGTTCAACCTCTCCACAATTATTGCACTGAAGGGTGAGAATAAGCTTTGAGGACATAGAGAAGGAAAGTATTACTTTGTACACGAGTAACACAATGGGGAACAACAACATAACAGACTCCATTAAAAAACTCATTAGCTCTTAAGGCATCTCAAAATTCTTTAGCAAGGGAACATTCAAGAATTACACAATCTTGGGAGAAAATGCTGGTGGACCACTTTTTTTTTTTTACTATTTCCCCCACATTCCTACAATTTCTTGCACAGAAAAGTGATGCAATTTTCTGTTTAACTTCACAA
This sequence comes from Fringilla coelebs, assembly GCF_963513975.1. Lineage (NCBI taxonomy): Eukaryota > Metazoa > Chordata > Aves > Passeriformes > Fringillidae > Fringilla > Fringilla coelebs. The sequence continues at coordinate 9,596,636 of NC_140066.1, forward strand.
TAGCTATGGATTTGCAGTAACAATCAAATATCCTTGACTCTGTGACTGAGTAAATGGCTAATTCTGTCTATCAACTGCAGTTTCATAAGCGTTCAAAAGAACCTGCAATTTCTGCATAAAAATTTCATAACCCTGATCTTGACATTCTTACAAGCTGAATACATTTGATTTGAAATGCTTTGGTCCATATCAAACTACCAACATAAGGGAAAGGGGAATCAAAACACCTTGAGAACATCAGTGATCTTTCAACTATTACAGTTATGGTATTTGCTTTAAAGTATTTGCTCCACAGATGAAAGGAAATATTCTGGTAATCCAGCCCCAGATTTGACTGCTATTTAAACAGATACAGATATTAGTTTACTGCGCTGACAATTACTTTATCACCATCAAACTTCCTTTTAGGAAGACACCAACATCATACAAACCATACAGTAAGAAATGTGCAGTCTGACACGAAAATATGATCATACCTAAAAGATCTTCATTAATGTATTTGATCCAATTAAATCATGTCATGGTGTTTGTTCAGTGTTGGCCTCCATCAACAGACCATGTCCCAAGCTTATTCTTAGATCTTATTGAAGTTTCCCAAACAATTGATTAATCCTCTTTGCCATCGTTTTGGTGAAGTGTCTCTCCTAACTTCTAATTTTGAAGTGTGTTTTCAGAGACTTCCTTTTACACATCTGCTTGACCCTTTACGTCTTGAACTGTTATTTCCATCACAGTGTTTCACAAGACATTTCTTTCTTCTCCATCTATTGCCTCTAATTTTATTCTCACATCATAGCAATATATACAAAACTCTCTCATTCTGTGACCCACATCTCTAACTCCAGATCACAACTCTATTAAGACCACACTTAAGCCTGAAAAAGAAACTATTAATTTTCACACTTTGCCTTATCCACATGACCTTTCTCATCACTCCTCATGGCACGTGAGACAACACAAGACTTGTACTTTGCTGCAATCATCCTTCAGGTCTTGCATTTCTACCACTGCTTCCTGTACTTCCTAATTCTGAGGACAGGTGCAGATGGCAAAATCCTGATTTGGCACCATCTTCATGGGGATATTTGCATTAAAAGCTTTATCTCAGATCTCTGTAATTAAATCCCTCTCTCCAAACCACTGGGGATTAAAATACTCCAAGAGAAACCGTTATCTTGCTCCTGGCAATGCAACAACATGATCATCTCCCAGTCTCCCTTTCAGTGACTTCCTATTATCAGAAAAGGATAGAAACTTGATCCTTTGCTTCCTCCATTATCATCAGAGCAGCTGCCAGTGTAATTTACAACAATATATCCTCCTACTGGCATTCACACTGCCTCTTCAAACTTCAATGTCTTTCTGTCTCTCACTTCTGGGCATCACCATCCTGCCCACTCTGGACACCCTCTCTTATTTAATACATCCTCCTCAAGTGTTTAGTTGAATATTTCTCTTTCTTTTTCAGTTTGACTAGCCCTTAGGAACTCTTTTCTGCACTGCAAATGAAGAATCATCCAAATAACAAATAACTTGCATTTTTAAAAAAATCCCTGTCTGAAAATTGAGAGGCTGCTGCCTTTCCTCTTGGAAAGGTTTTCAAAGGAAGGAAGATAACTTCAGACATGCTGTATTGCTCTGCAATGAAGTGATTAACTAAGTTGGCACCTAAGTGTCTATGATTAGGTTTGAAAGCCACCTTCCTGCTGAGACAAGGGACTTCATGCTTGCCTCAGTAAATCTGACAGAAAACTAATTTTTCACATTATTTATCTTGGAAAGTCTGAAGAACATGGCAGATTCTGGGGAAAAACCTCTGGGTTTGGGAACTTAAATCCTCATATTCCATGAGATTATCAAGGCCTGTAATATCTGCTGAAAATGCATAATTAGCAGATCCCAATGAACTAGCAAGCAGATGCAGAATGTCATGTGCTATATACAAATGAACTATTATATTATTTATGGGTATAAAATTAGCAATTTGGTTCATTACCCAATTTCTAGATAAACAGAGATACATGTAAAATTTTGGGGTAAAACACTAGAATAACCGAGAGTTAGGAGATAAAAATGTATCAGTTTGGAAAATTGTGTCTCAGATCAAGATGTAGGGTCTGTGGGAAACACACCCCCAGAGATATTGTCAAATTAAATGGAAAAAGTCCTTCTGGGAGGTTTGTTGGAGCACTGAAATGATATAGACAAGACAATGACGCAAGGAAAAAAACTGCCTCCACCAAGCAATATTTCAAACTCAAAAGGATAATGATACAATTCTTCCAGGTAAAGCCAAAATAACACAAACTAAGGAAGGGTTTTCATACATATCTAAGGAAAACCTGACTGTTTCTGCTGTAGTGCATGAGAAACTTCCATGAAGTTAGGGCACCAGCCCACAGCTAATTCAGTCACCCAGAAAATGGCAAAAGACTATTAGCTATCTACATCTTACTCCTCTTCAGGCCTCAGAAGGCCTTTGAAATTTATTGGGTTTGTGCAAAACCAGCTGATCAGGCAGAAAAAAACTATAGAATTCTCATCTATATCACTGAGAATGCTTCTATTAAAATATTGATTTATACAAAGATTCACTCCTATTATTGTTGTATTAAAAACAACATTAAAATTAGTTATCTAAGCACTCACTGAACCTCATGCTTTGCTAAATGGGGGTTTCTGAAGAGTAATTTATTTCTTGCTTCACGTTTTATGATGTTTCTTACTCTTCAGCTTCTTTCCTTAACTGAGAAAGGCAATTCATAATGAATTTGCATAATTTGCACTTAAGGACATGCTACACAGTTGTTCTTCCTTTGTATACTCAGCAATAAACTTATTTTTCTTTGTTTCATTTCTGTAGGCTTTTACTTACCTTTATGTTCTATACTTACACTATGGTTCTACAAATAACAAAGAATTTACTATTTTTATTAGGAAACCTACAGGAAGCTATAGTTACTTGTCACGTAATGACTGATAATATAAAGAAATGATAAAGGTAGACAGCAAAAACCTTTTATGTAGCACTGTTATTGCTGTATCACCTTATATGCAGTGAAGATGGATATTTCCTACTCCATTATCAAAACAAAATGCATCTTAGAACTAGAAAGAAAATTCACAATTTTCCCTCTGTAGTTTGGGTAAAAAAAAAAAAAAAATTAAAAATCAAGCCAACCAAAACCCCAAAATACCTCATCTTCAGTTGTCCATTTTTTGGCTAAGATGTTTGAGAACAATAAATATTCCCTCCTTCCTCTTTGCTATCTCAGGGCAGGACAGGTGTACCAGTACATTCATACATTAGTGTGTGCACATAAGAATTCAAATAAACACTATGTCAGAATTCCTCTGACAAAGCAGCATCTGAAAAACATCTCAAAAGCAAGGAAACCATGAAGACGTTTAAATGTTTACAAAAAAAAAGGGAAAATGGCTTCTAAAGGTCATCCCCCAATTTTTGGGCAGTCTTTGTACTGTTTTTCCATTATTCCAGGAGGAGGAATAAGGGAATAAAGGTGCTGGGGTCAGCAGCTGGCTCCATCCCTCTGGGCTCAGGGCCTTAACAGGGGCCTGTTCAGTGATCTGTTCCATCAGCTGTTCTAGAGAACTGTTTTTAGATCTTCAGCTTCCTTCCAACTCTATGTTTTACAACCTGATGTCTTGAGGGCCAATTCTCAGCATGTATAAACTATCAGAGCTCCCCTGGCACCACCAGAAATGCCCTTTACATCTAAATAATTGCCACTGCGCCTTGTTTGCTCCATTACCCCCTTGGCTCGGCATTTTCAGTGCACTCTCATTGTGGGCTGGCACACACACAGACAGCTTTTGGTAAGAAGGCTGCAAAATGCTGTCACTTCATAGGACCTATGATGAACACCAAAACGAAAATCCTTTCCCTAGCGTTCACATTAACTGCAACAATTGGAGATTTGAAGAACTATCACTGGAAAGACAAACCAAAAAGCCATTTCTGTGCAGGACAACATTCTTTGTGTTAGTAATAACCCACTAAGCCACTAATTGAAAAATTAACCAGGAGCATGAAGAGGAGTAGTCTAGACCACTCTTCTGTTTGCATTTATGCAGACAAAGAAATTATTCCAAAATGGTAAGTAATATATAACAGAGAATAAAAACAATTATCAAAACTAGAGTTGTGGCTTTCATTTAATTTATGGGAGTGTATTAATAACGCCCTTCACTCTTTGATGGTCAAAATAAAACACCAAGCACAAGTAACACTGCTCTACTGACAATGCAGTTTCGTTTCTGCACAACTGAGTGATGCCATCAAGTGGTCAACAAATACAGCAGTTGTTTTCCAAGTAAGGTTTTTGGGTTAATCTTCATTGAATACACTGCATTTTGTGTGGAGAAGCTACTGCCATGAAATCAGCAAAAAGCACACTCCACTGATAAAAGTGCATCAATTGAGAGCACTAGTGACAGGTAAGAGATGGCCTTGTTTTTCCAAAAGACAGCTCTGACACTGCTCTCTAGCTCCTCCTAAGAAGGTAAGAGTCTGAGAGCACAAACAGCCTTCTGCTTTAGAATTTATTTTTGCTACTGGTTTTGCAGTTTGGTGGATCTAGAAGACCACACCAGGAAAGACTGCATAATGTAGGTATTAAAAGTATTTACTTTT